>NW_027094030.1:0-614966 GCF_019434415.1 Metarhizium acridum | reverse complement strand
GTATTTTCTTTCCACCAATTAATCCAGCTCAAAAGCAACTTCTTCAGCCGGCGCATAGTCTGGACCCTTCTCTACTTTCCAAACCTGTTTTAACTGCGATATCATCCAGGCTCCAATCACTATGAGACTGACACACGCTCTCGCCCTCGCCACGGTTTTCAGCGGCGCCATCGCCAGTACCGTCAGCCAGGAGGATTCAAATGCCATGCAGCAGGGTGAAATGCACAGCTTTGCTCGGCGAGACATGGAAGAGGCCCTGCGAGAGATTGCTGCCAGAAACGAGGCCGTTGAAGAGGAGGACAGCGTCATTGAAGTCAGTTACCGGCTGGAGTCTCGCGAGGACTTTGAAGATGTGGCCCAGGATGAAGAGACTCAGAGGAGGAGGAAGAAGCCGAAGAACCAGGGACATGGGGGCCAAGATCATGGACACCACGAGGACCCTAGACACCACGAAGGCCATGGACCTCAAGAGGCAAGCACCGGCATGCTCGGAGGTCATGGCCAAAGACCGCATGACGGAGAGCACGGAATGCACCGGGTTCATGAGCCGCACCCCGTGGAGGTCGGAATACACGACAAGGGACTGCACGGAGAGCCCGGGCTGCCCAAACAGCTCGAGAAGCGCACCGAGGACAAGAAGTTCGTGGTTCCTTATGGGTGCGGGGAGCATTACCCTGTGCAGCACACCCAGAGCACCAAGACGCACCATGTCCAGCCTACACACCATCACGTCCCTGTCCATCACATACCGACGACCAAGACTCACGTGAGCAAGCCAACTCCTGCCCATCAGACCCAGATCTATTCCATTCACACAACGCTTCAAACCTCGGTGAAGCCCGCCACTACAAAGCCCCCCATGACGAAGCCCAAGGACGTCACGAACAAGGCCCTAGACAACACGCCCGTCTACAACGTGCCCTCAGCCGTGACAAAGCCTGCCACGACTAACCCTGCCGCAACTTACAGCGCATACAACAGGCCCTTCCACCCCAGCGTGCTCTGAGTAACACATGCCGTCTCGAGCGGCTACACAAGGCCCATGAAGAATGGGTATTGTGAAAAGAAGGGGGGGAAAGGTCGCGAATTACATGTCCTCTTTGCTTTTTCAGAGTTTGCCACGTCAAGTCTACCCGAAATGTGGCAAAAAGCCAGGACAGGACAAGTCGGACAGAAACTCCTGGATAAAGCGCAATTCTTTACAGTAGATAGATTGGGGTGGGCTCCCACGCTCTACACTATGCAGCACGGGTGCGACACCTGTGACGAGCGGATGCAGGTTACGAGCACACGTATTGACGAACACGTAGTGGAATGCAAAATATGCAGTATTTTTATGCACAGTGATGCTAGTGTTTTGCCTCTGTGACTCGATGGTCGTGCCTGAGTGTAAAGATTTACGAGTGCCCAGCTGGATGACAATTGGCACTCGTGGGCTACTGTGGAAGTCTGTGACGACGCCAACACACTTGACGTAGCACTTGAAGATATGGCCCAGGAAGATTTATTACGGAGGCATCTAGTTTTATAGAAGACTCATCAACAGGATATAGCTTACGTGACGGGTGTCACACGTTTGGCCCACAACAATGGAGGTTGAGCCCACAACGGTCGCACAACAAAGGAAATATCACGAGGCCCGGGGCCGGACCTAAACGATGCCTGCCTCAGCCTCGAGTGTTGACCGACTTCCTGTATTTATGTGACCTTTATTCCCTCAGGGCCTCGTGGAAAACTAAGAAGCTTTGATACGTTAAAGTCTATTGTTGAGATTGAATTGAACCTTTGTTCCAAACCCAGTCAACCCGCCCTTGTCACAACGGGTAATATAGAAATTCTGCAGCCTGGATAGATCCCTAGAACTATCCGTCATATTTTGTACGTGCAGAGTCTTCCTTTATTACTCACTAACCTTGTACGGGATCCCCATGAATATCTATTCTTTTCTTTAGGTGGCCATGGATATCGAAGGGAGTGCGCAGGCGACTATGCGGATGACTTGGGTGGACCGTTATACATGAGGATTAACACTTTCATTAAGAATGTGACAAGGGATTAATAGAGTGCTTGTAATGGCTTTAATTTTAATTGAGTAACTATCTTAAAGTTTAAACGGTTCTCAATTTAATTGATTTAAGAACTTGACATTTAACTTGTATATATACTATTATTTACACGTATATAACCTGACCTTGATAACTGCGGTATCTAGGTTATAGCTGCTTTAAGCTTTTATCCTTGAAAGCCCGGTTTAACCTCCTTATGATCCCTCGCGATGCATTATTTATGCCAAGGCAGCCGGTTTAAGCTACGTTAGGATATATGAACCGTTTTAGGAGGAACATGTCGCTTTCGTGTGACAAAGGATTAAAACAGATGTACCTGATTGGAAGCTTTGGAAATCAATTATTAGAGGCTGAGGAGTGTCGCGTTTCCTACTGAGGTGGAGTTGAATTCTCAGACGACCTGTGTTGCGAATCCCTGGTGGCAATGGCGCCAGGCTGTATTTAACCGGTGGACGGTTGTAGATTTCTGGATAATTGCAATTTGCAACATGTCACATGCTGCAACTTTATCGTATTTGTTAAGGAATATTTTTGTGATTTCTTTTATTATATTTCTGCAATTCGAGATTCTTGCAGTATTTGGCATGACGTGTTCGGCCAGGGCTCATGTCTGGAACGTGGCTCTCGGGATTCAAGAAACACTCGGCATTTCTGCAAGCACAATCTCGCCCAACCTGTCTATACGTTTCTTCCAGCCAAGCAGATTTCACATGAACTGATCATCAACCGACTCCTGCCCAGCTGCGGCGCAGAAACGCCCGTCTGCAACGGCATCCGTTTCCTCTTGCACCGCCACCGCACAGCACCGCGACCACATGTTGCAAAGCAGCATTCCCCATTCTTTTCCTGCGAGAAGTCGTGCCATTATTATTATTATTTATTTATTTCTAACCACTGGGAGGAGATTAAAACGGCGAAAAGTACCGACAAGGTCCCGTCGGCAGGCCGCAGCATCGTTGATGTGCAAACATTGAATTCGCTTCCCACGCCTCACCAGTGTCAACTAGCATCGTCTGCAGCGCACACGGTCGCGCCCGCTTTTCAAATAAAGTCTGGTAGGATTCAATCCAGATTTACCCGCGGGCAACCAAGAACCACTTCATCGCCAATGTGCATATCAATTCATGGCGCCCATGTTTCGGATCTGCATCCTGACAGGTTTGACAGGCAGCAGAAACTGCCACAATACGCCAAATAGGCCCAGGACAAAGGGGAAGCTTTAGACTGTAGACGACCCGTGTTTAAAGACAGTCTTGGCTAAATTACAGCGCACGGGCGCCGGTTGCCGATCCTCTGGTATTGTGCGGTGTGAGTGGCTTTTTGCGTTTCATCCAGGGTTCCCCAGAACACGGGTTGGACCATCTCGAAACGTAGCCCGTGACAGGCGCGAAGACGCACGCAGGGTTCTGAGCTGCATCCGGCTGAGGGCCGTCGTCTTGTGTTGTGCGTGGGCTGATGGCGAGTTGTGAATCCATCTGCATGTCGGGGATAATGCGTGTAGGTGTATATTAAACTACACTCACCCACATACACACACACATATATTATATATATACACACATCTCTCCCACATGCGACTACACTCTTACTCCCTCGCTCACTCACAGACATATATACGTTAACTACACACACATCACGCACATACATATATATACAAACCCCCCCCGCATCATCCCCTTCGCCCTCGCCAGCAAGCACCATGGGCGTGCCGGCCCCCCAAGCGATCCTGCTCCTCTGCGCCGCAGCCTCGCTCTGCCAGGCATACTTCCAAATCGCAAAGGAACTGCTCCCGCTCGCCCAGACACCTCTTAGTCCCCTCGTGCTGGGTGGGCCGGGGGGGCCGGGCAGCGCAGTCTCGCCCCTATCCCCCCCGGGCCACGGGCTGGCGCAAAACACCAGCGACGACTTCCTCGTGTACCACTCGGCGGGCTTCGCCGGCGGCAGGGGCCTCTCCATCGTCACGACGCCGGAGCGCATCCAGCAGTTCGCCAAGGTGCGGGCGCCGGCCTACGCCAACGACTTCTCGTCGCCGCCGTACGAGGAGCGGCAGATGGCCGGCAAGGGCCGCGGGCTCGTGGCCACCAGGACGCTGCACCGGGGCGACCGCATCTTTGCCGACACGCCCATCCTGCTGCTCGACGCCGAGGCCTTTGACGACGCCGCCGCCGGCAACGACGATCTGGCCGCCCTGGCCGTGGACAAGCTGCCGCCCGCCATGCAGAAGCGGTTCTGGGACCTGCACGCCCGGCCGGGCGACGACCCCGTCGCGGACCGCATTGACCCCAACGCGTTTGAGCTGCACATGGGCGACGACACCTTTTACGGCGTGCTGCCCGAGATGGCGGTAAGTATGGACGCAAATGATGATTATAATAATGATGACAAAAAAGGGGGGGCAGAATCCTGTGCTGACCAGTTGACCTCTTGTGGTGCCCAGCGCTTGAACCACGACTGCCGCCCCAACGCCGTCTACTTCTTCGACGAGGCGACGCTGACGCAACGCGTGCACGCGCTCACGGACATTGCGCCGGGGGCCGAAATCTCCATCACGTACATCAGCCCGCTGCAGAGCCGGGCGGAGCGGCTGTCGAGGCTGCGCGCGTCGTGGGGCTTCAACTGCTCGTGCAGCGCGTGCTCGCAGCCGCCCGAGCTGGCGGCCCTGTCGGACAGGCGCGTCGCCGAGATGGACCGGCTGCTGAGCCGGCTCCGCGGCGACGAGGGCGACGACGACAGCCCGCCGCCGCAGATGGCCGAGGCGCTCGTCAGCCTGTTCCGGCAGGAGCGGCTCTACGCCGACGTGCACGAGGCCTTGGTGCTCGCCGCGCGCGCCCACTGCGCCGCCGGCCACTACTGGCACACGCTCAGGTGGGCGCACCTCGCGGCCGAGGCGAGCGCGCTGTGGGACGGCGCGGATAGCCCCGACGCCGTGCAGATGGCGAGGCTGGCCGAGAGGCCCGAGGGCGAGTCGTGCTGGATGAGGGCAGTGAAAATGTGAAGCCGTGTTGCCCCGTCACTCGTCACCTCATGCCAAAAATGCTCCCGGCTGGTCTTCTTGCAGGACAGTCGATACGCCGACGACGTGGTTAGACGTTCCTACCCCGCACGCAGCCAATCTCCCGTCTTGCCAGCTGACATTTATTCATGGCCAGCCCACTTCCCCGGAAAACGAACCCAATTCGAAAAACAAGCATTCTCCATCGCAACCAGCTACAGTAGAAGGCGTTAAGAGCGTCGCGGTTTCGGTAAATAGATAAATAGCGAGATAAACCGCTAGTTAAATATGGTTTAGCGTAAATGACCCAATGTGCGGAGTACCTCTAGGTTCTTCAGGAAGACGCAGGATACCATGGAACATTTCTTCATGACCTTTAAAGCTTCACAGCTCGGGGCCCTGAAAATAATGGCGGCTCGGTAGCGTCCGCATCATCTTCAATGCATTTCAATTCACCACAAAATAAGCGGCTGAGGCGTTTCAAACGCGAGGCTCTCTTCGCAATATGTAAGAAGATTATGTAGGTTCAAATGTTTCAAACAAGGGGCGGGGGCAGCAACGCAGTACTCTAAGCATTTTGCACAGCGCTATTTTCGGGCAGCCAGGGCCTGACTAGTGGTCGTCCCACTGGGTTTGTGCCTGGTCTGGTGCCTTGTTAACGAACCAACCACGTTCTAGCCCTGCAAATTGAAGGCTATTGGGCGGGGCAGTCAACCCTACTGTAGCCGTTCACATCACACCTTCAACGATCCCACGAGGGGGTGGCCGCGTCTGGATGGTCTCGCTGCGCGTGAGCCGTGATTACCACGCGTTCTCAACCCGAGTCACTCAGACTTTCTTCCACATCATGTCACCACAGTCTCAAGGTGGAAACAGGTTTCAATAGTACAACTTTGCTCCAGCATCAGCCTCTTTTGGTATGACTTTCTATGCTTGATCTTTCTGAGCTTCAACAAGGATGCGTTTCATCCGGGCGTATAGATCAGTGTTTGGTCTCTTCCACCTCTCTCCCTTGGGAAATACCTCTCGCCTCAATCTATTGACCATTAAAATAAACGGCCTGTAGTATGGAGCGAAGTTTTCCTGCGCAATTTGGAGAAAATCCTCTTCGCCACTTATGACTCCCTTTTTGGAACTTGCCAGCTCCTCAGGATCAGCGAAATTCCAACTCTCAAACCGCTTAACTACTCTTTCATTTTGACCATCAAAATGAATGCATATCCAGAACAGTACCCAGAAGAAGGACTCCACGTCGTGCATAAAAGAATGCTGCTCGCCCAGCAATGTACCAATAGCCATGAAGGCTCTTGTCCCTGTTTTACCCTTGGCTCCCGAGGCAGCTACTCGTTGCTCTCTAATAGCAAGATTAAGATCGATCAAAAAAGCTAGATATAAGGGATTCTCTTCTTCTTCGTTAATTATAAGGTTATTAATAGAAATATCTTGGTGTAGTAAACCTGCGTTGTGTAGAGACTTATACCCTTTAAGGCAACCTGCTAGGTAGGTAAGTAGAGACGCTCGTGAGGTAGCCTTATAAATTAGCTTCCTATAATCACAAATAATAGTCCGCCTGTGAACCCTGTTTACCAGTGATTTAATGCTACGTTTGGTGGGAGATCTTGAGTAGGATCGCTTGCCTGGCGGCACGGCGTCGGTTTCGCTTGATGGCCGCTTGAGGCCAACACTACTGGTGGCTAGTGGTAGGGTTGATCTAGTGCGTCGATAATTCGCGGCTTTAGTAACATCCAGTCCCCTTCGAACATTATTTAAAATATCGTCGGTGATGCCGTGGATTCGAACAGTCTCATAGTGGTAGTATCGGGCCACATTAATCACATTCTTTTCGGTTGCTTCCTGGAGAAGTTCACCCTCTTCATCCCGGTCAGTGTACTGCTATGAGTCTTTAATGACAAGTGGCGGCTTTAGGTCGTCTTTCCGATAAGCTCTCCAGCAGGTCGTCGCTTGGCCCGCGACACACGGTGCGCGCTTTATAACCTCGTTGATAATAAGTCGCTCTCTCCGACCGTTTCGTTCAATCTCAATGTACCGCTCGCTGCCAGATACCATAATTGTAGGGTCAAACCCAAGTTTCTCTTCATCCATCCACAGAAATCCGAGAACCGTTATTACGAACATTTGTCCGTTCTTGTTAATGTCAAACTGTTCCAAGGCGACCCTCCTAGCCGATAAAACTTCCAAACCCTCATTAGCGACCCGCAGAGTGTAAAGCCCTAGAATAAAGCGTCGAGCGTCTTAAGCGGCCAGAACCTCTCTGGCATATCTCGCCAGATCAATCCACGTAATTGATGCCGTATCGGCTTTTAGGTTGCTTTTTAATTCTCCAGCCACGAAAACGTGTGACCAACGATACCTTAAATCCTTGGCGTTAGGGTTATATGTAATATCGTTATTGACGAAGCTAATATCCAAGCTACGTTTGCCTGTAAATCCCAATAATAGGGTGTTAGGTTACGCTAACAGCTTCCGTCGGTATGGTAGTGTTAAAATGATATCTCTTATGAATGCCTCTAATTTAGGGATAAGGTTGACAAGCCAGGCAACCACATTACTTTCCTTTGCGCTTCTAGGCCAACCACCCACCCTTCATTAAAGAGCGGATTGTCGCCCTTAGTACACTCGCCGAAGGCCGTCTTAGACGTAATCCCTAAGACTGGAATGTCTTTAAGACGGTGTCGTGGAGGTTAGAAACCCCAACGTACAGGGGTCCAAGTTCCTGTTTTAAAACCTTGTCTACATTAGTACGAAGTTCTGATGAGTTCACAAAGCTGCTCGTCTTTTAACTCCACGGGGCCTGTTCGACGAAGGAAGAAATCGGTCGCAGAGGGGGGGTAGATTCGGTTACGAGATCGTATACATGACTCCAGACAAGCGCATCATCAAGACTATCAGCAAGGGCAGCTTACAGGAGTGGCTTGATACGTCCGATATCAAAGTCGCCGGAGTTGACTGCGGAATTGAGTCTGAGCAGGTCTCCGAGGAGGTTCTTCCCGTTGCCGCTTGAGCGGAGCAGGCGGCAAGTTCAAGTAGTTTGGAGTGCCAAGAGCAGATCCACGGACAGATTCTGCAGCTCTTTGTTTACAGTCAGATCGATAGCAACATATTACAAAACAGTGGGTGAGGTACCTTCGAGCTTAAGCTGATCTAGTGCCTGTGATGGCTGCTCGTACTTCGAATGAAAGACCTTGCACAAAGAGTACACGATTGCTCTGGACAGCCAGCAGTGGCTGGAGAAGCACTGGTCAAGGGGTGCGTGGCTGCTGTGCCACGTGCAACAGACTGCCCGTGGCTTACTTCCAAGCGAGGCACAAGCCACTGTAGCTGACCCCGTGTAATGTTGACCAGGCGACGATTTTGAGACCCCTTCTTTCAACGTGACGGCCAAGCAGAGCCACGATTCAACCATGTCAAAAGAAATAGCCCCATACTAAAAAGAAGAAGGAAAAAAACCGTCCGAGTCCGCCCAAAACACCATGGCCCCCTCCACAGCCGCCTACCCCACGCCCACGCTCAGAGAGAAGCTCGACCTGCTCCCGGCACTGGGATCCCTCGTCTTCACCACCATCTCAGCGCTGCTGACAGGATGGCGGCGCGGGCCCGACGATGAGCCCTCGCTGTACCTGCACGTCGTGTACGCCGCGGTGCGCAAGCTCGTCGTCCGGCTGTCCTCGCCCCAGCAGCAGTACGCCCAGGCATCGAGCCCGGTGTCCCAGTCGCTCAGCAGCTAACCACCAGACACTACAGATGGGTCTTCCCCGACACAGACGCCGTGTACAAGCACCAGGCGGCGTCGTTCAAGCTCACCCCGCGCACAGTCGAGCTCCGCCACGGCGCCAAGGGCCACTGGATCGGCGACCCGGACGCCAGGGTGCGTCCTCGTCTGGTATCACGGTCAGCTTTTCCCACCGCAACCGCACGCAAGGTGCCCCGCTAACAGTCCGCAAAACAGGCGGCGGCTTCAACCTCCCCGCGCTCAACGGCCACCTCGCCTTCTTCATGACGCTCGTGCGGGCGCGCGCGGACCTGGCCGTCTTCTTCCTCGCCTACAGCCTCGCCCCGGCGGCCACGTACCCCGCGCAGCTGCGGCAGGCGGTCGAGGCCCTGAGGTACGTTGCCGACGGGGCGCGCCGGCCCTCGCGCGTCGTCGTCGGCGACTCGGCCGGGACCTCGTCGCCGGCGTGCTGTCGCACCTGGCGCACCGCCACGCCGAGATTGACGACCTGTCGCTGGCCGAGCCCCTCGCCGCCGCGGTCATGATGGCCCCCTGGACCGCCCTGGACGGGCAAGTCCTGCTGAGCCCCTACAATGGCGCCGACGTCCTCGATGCCCCGGCCCTGAAGTACTGGGCGGAGAAGTACATGGGCGCCCGCGCGCCGGACTACTACACCGACGCGTCGAGCGCGCCCGCCGACTGGTTCCGCGGGTTGCCCGTGGGGAGGATACTGGTCTTGGCGGGCCAGAATGAGATCCTGCTGCCGAGCATAAACGCCTTTGTCAAGACCCTCGAGGTGTGTTTCTTCTTTTGGATGAGTGTGGCCCGGGACGGTGGCTGACTTGGATTGACCAGGCTGGCTACGGCCCCGTCGAGTTTTACGTCGCGGAACGGGAGGCGCACATTGCGCCCTTTGTGAACCTCAACTTCTATTGTGGTGCGCCCACGGGGCAGGGCGACAAGTTGCAGTCTTGGCTGGACGCTTGGCTGGACGAGGTTGTTGCTTCGAGGAGTGAGACTGCCCATTTGTGACCTGGCCATGGCAGTCATGGGGATTAACGACCGGTATACATGGGCTTTTTTTTTTCTTTTTGGGGGGGACCAGCATGACGAATCATTTGGGCAAGAGCGTAAACTGACACCCCATTCACCTACTTCATGTCGGCTTCACCACATTCAACTTTGCTGCCATGTGCTCCAGTAACGTACACCTGCGATACCGAGGTATTCGTTCGAGAGCGATACGCATACAAAATAGTGGAACCTGAATTTTGATCTTTTATACCGCTCAGCAGCTCCCCGGCGTAGATTCCCGACGACTCCCCCCTCCAGTGACTGTGAGCCGTCGCTTCGTTACGGAATTCAATCCATGTACAAGATACTCCTGATAGATGAGCCTTTGCCGTGCTCAGACTGTCGTTAGGCATCAACCCCATTGTGCGATTGGTGGGCGGCATCACCTCGTCTTCGTCCTCCTCCCCCTTGGCAGCAGCTCAACTTCACCTCTCCCCTTTGCGCTTCTCCTTGCTGCAAAAGACATAATTGAACTCGTCTGGAAATTTCAATCCCGAGCAACTTTGATACAAGACCCAAGCCCACCTAAATAACACAACTTTGCCCATGGGCCCCATTTCGACGCCGCTTCTCCGGCACATGTACCGGCAAGCATCTCAAGACCCAGACCGTCACTCATTCGCTCTCTGGCAAAACCTACTGCACGAGCGATTCCCAAACCCAGAAGTCCACTCTGTGGTATGCGACATCCCACCAGCCGATAGACCGGCGCGCGATGCCGTCGTCGTCAGCAGATACGATGCCGTCAGAAACACAATGACCCCGTTGCTGTGGGTAGAATGCAGGGTACGCGGCGGTACTGTCGAGGCTCTGGAAAGACAAGCCGTCGAATCGGCAAAATCGTGTCTGGAAAGAAGTGGCTTGCCATCTCTCTTCGTCCTCACCGTGGTGGGAGTTTCGTTTCGGGTGTGGCTGTACGAAGAGGATGCTGAACAGCTCACTTCTCTCTATGGGAGCTCAAATGTCGCAAATTCGGGGCAATATATCGATGTCGATGCAGACAAGGCAGATCTGTTGATGCTTTTCTTTGAACTGGCCAGGACCGGCGCTAGAAATGTGAGAGATGCACGAGAGCGTCTTCTGGGCCATCTCGTGGCACAGACAAACGGTCATATGGAGTAGAGCGTTGGACCGTTTTGGGCGGTCCAGGTTGGGGCCTGAAACGAACGAATAGATTCATGAAATCTCATGGACCAGTGGCAAAGCACCCCTTTGTGTTGTTCAAGTGGCGGCTGTCGTAAATCCGTGTAGAATGGGAGCATATGTTTATAGCGAGCCTCCCGTATCTGGTTGCTCGGGCTCTGACGCGGCATGAATCACCCTAGCCTCCTGTCGCAAGTACCACCACTCCAACTTGCCATGCCAGGGAATTTCTTGCCAAGACTGCGCGCCGTCAACGCCTTGTCGTCCGTGTAGTCGAACCTCACTGACATATTTCTTGTCGCCCTCCAGCTCTCCTTGCCTAATCCACATTGGCAGCTCTGGTCGTACGGCTACAGTGTCCAGTGTCCAGTCCAATCGATACTGACCGACGCAGGCACGATTCCCATCATGGTATTGAAGCAACATGCCTATGATGGGCCGGTGTCGAAGACGCTTACCACAGCATGGCGTTACTGCTGCAACATTCTCCAGCCGACAGCACGAGTAAAAATGCGATTGGCCAAACCGATGCGGGATAGATTTCGGCATCCAAGAGTTTGAGTTGGCCGATTTTTCCCAACAGGTTGGAATCGTGGCCTGCACCCCTACGTACCTAACTCGCTGCCCGTCTCGTACGCTGTCCACTTCATTGACGTATACTCTCGAGGGTGAAGTTCCAATCTCATGGACTCGAGAATAGGTATACCGAGGACTGGGTATCTTCCCCAAAATCGTCGCTCGGCCGCGATTCGTGACAAGCTATATTGAGTTAGTTATTAGCTCCACGTTTTCATGTTGCGACATTGTATACGCATTGTGCCTCACCATCAAAGTTGCAGACCAATGCAACTGGCTTGGTGGCCGAAGTGTGCACCGCAGAGTCCCAATCTCTTTGACGTACTCTCCCGGATCTACAGGCATGTATATCCACGTCAGATCCTTGCAAATGATGTCTGCATCATGGTAGAAATGCGGGCTTGCTGTTTGGCGGTGTGCCTGCAACTTGATAACCTGGCGTCGGAAAATAGCGATAAAATACCCCTCGACATGTGGCGCATTGAATTCGACAAGGTTCATCCTCAATCCTCTGGGAGGAAAGGCGGAAATTTTCAGTCCTTCAAGGTCCATCACTTTACATTCCGTGACTGGCTCTGGCCAGGCAGGGCCACGGATGGAACCATCTGTTGCATCTTGTTCCATCCCATCCATGATTCCCCTGACCTTCAACCCCTGGATACGTCGTTGGTAAGCTTGTACGTCCTCTCCATGGTGGCAAACTCACATCAGATACAGCCAGAATTTGTCGAACTCCCTGATGGCGTCGAAGCTCCACCCACCATACGTTGTCAGCCGTCTGCTGAGAATCACCTCTGGGAGCGCACACGTGAACTCCTCGGATGCCCAGGTGATCATACTCTAAGAATATCTTGCGTACAACCTGGCCCGGGTGCGGGGAATGGATATGCTTGCAGTCCAGACGGGCTCCCTTGGGTGCCTTGTTGTGAAGAGACTGAACGTAGGTGCTACCCTCAATGCGTACATATAGCGCATATACGTCCTGCTCAAGGTCAATGGTGACAGTGTTGGGAACAGTCGGTGCAGTATGTACTAGGTGATGCAAATTGACCACGGCGTATTCCCGAACAAGGTCCCGCGCAACCAGGCGACGTAGCTCTGGTGGAAATGTGGCTAATGCGCTTGATGTCGTTTGGCCCTCCAGGAGACTCAGGATGTATGCTGTTCGTTTTCGTTCTAGAGAGAAGGCTGGAGTGTAGTCGCTGTACATGGAGTCCACAAGTAAATGCGATGTCTGGCCAAACTTGGCTGAGTAGAATGCGTAGCACGAAGTATGAAAGCACAGGATTCCCGGCTGACACCAACAGCCTCGCTTGGTGCAGGCGATATGAATCGTCACATCTCCATCTACATGTGTCCCATTCTGTGCGAACGGAAAAGAAACCAATTTTCTGGCCTTGGTGTCTCTTAGGTCTGACAATTTGCACCGTGAGACAAATGCGACTCACTTGCGCGGACACTGGGGGCATCCAACGTACCTGCTGTGACGGATTCTCCATCGTGGAACCAAAACTGGCAGAGTCTACAAAGTGCGCTAGAGACACAGAATGGCTGGCCATGGACGTCCATTGAGTTTCGTTACCGTTATTGCTTCCGCGTCGCTTTGGTCGGCGATGACGACATGGAATGTGAGGCAGTGATGTGTAGATCTGGAGGTATTTTATATTTGGACTAGCCGGTGTTGCTTCTTTTTGGCTTACTCAACCGGGAACTTGCCTAGTACAGGTACCTACGAGGTAGTAGGCAGTCGATGAAAACGTTACATCATGACATCGCGACCTCCGATCCTATGACGATGATCCTACAGTCGAATCCACTCAAGTCTCGATATCCAATTGCATGTCTTTTGTATTGTCTCTTCGCCGCATTCTGCAACACGGTTCACGGACAATAGCCATTTCAAAAATTCCACCGGTTCAAAATTGTGTGTAGGGTAGCGATTGTGGACCCCTAAAGAAGTAGTTATCTCCCGAGACTCCATGCTCCTACTATGGGCCTGGTGGATCGTACGTTTGAGTAACAATTGCCGGTATAGAAGCGGGTCCTGCCAACTGCTCGCATTGATTGGCTTATTCAGCTGTTCGGCCCCTTGGTCGTTCCGCTACCGTCACCACGGCAACCATATTTATTCTCAGCCACCACTGCTGTGGCAGCAGTTGGCAAGGGTCGAACAACAAACGAATAGACGTCACCAAGTGGGTGCTTGCATTCGTGCATTTCGCCCCGTACAGTACGATACAATCACGCTCTTGCTTCTATTGCTCTTCAACTCGACTTCACCACCCCCATCCCCTTCTGCACATGTTTGCTTGCGTTTTGAACATTCTTCCGACCATTAGAGTTTTTGTTTGGACGACACCATTGGCCATATCAAGTGATACCCCTTGGGAGATTTTTTTGGTTCTTGTCGATTTCTGGGATCATTGTTTCTGAAACGAATGTGTTTACCCATACCGTTCACGAATCCACGCTGCACCAAACGGCCCGCATAAACGCCCGTCGTGAATATATACCCCTTTACCGAGATTTCTTTCATTTGGGGCCATCCGTCCACGCACCGGCGACATTGACACGATAGACGAAACACACCTCGCCAAAGACAAGCACCGGTCCCTGAAGCTCTGCAATATGGCGGCTGCGGGACAATCATCCATCACTGTTGCTGGTATGAGACACGTCGTGCAAGACGCGCGAAAACTACACGCAACCATCACCGTCAGCAAGGTACTAACGCAGTCATAGTTCGCGTACGACCATTCACAATCAGGGAGGCTGCCCAGCTGTATGTTGCGCCGACGACAACCGCAATCCTTTGTAGACCGTGACGAGAGGTACTGATGAAACAGCAGACAAAAAACCGATGACAGCCCCGTCTTCCTTGGAGATGGCTCTCTGGCAGGCCCAGCCCCGAAGCTGCACCAGCGAGGTCTACGCAGCGTCATCAAAGTCGTAGATGACCGCTGTCTGTATGTGGCATCACTATCCCATTGCAACCATTATGCCATTGCTAATTCTCAGCAAAAGTGTTTTCGACCCCCCAGAGGACAACCCCGTTCAACGATTCTCCAGATCCGTCGTCCCCACGTCTAAAAAGGTCAAAGACCAAGTCTTTGCATTCGATCGCGTTTTCGACGAAAACACTACACAGTCCGATGTCTATGAAGGGACAACCAAGAACTTATTAGACAGTGTCCTTGACGGCTACAACGCCACTGTTTTCGCTTACGGCGCTACCGGCTGCGGAAAGACGCACACCATCACTGGCACCGCTCAACACCCGGGTATTATTTTCCTGACCATGCAGGAGCTGTTCGAGAAAATCGAGGACCGGAGCCAGGAAAAGTCGACAGAGCTTAGCTTAAGTTATCTCGAAATATACAATGAAACGATTCGGGATCTTTTGGTACCTGGTGGAAGCCAAGGCGGCCTGATGCTCAGGGAAGATAGCAATCAAGCCGTAACGGTGTTCGGTCTAACAAGCCACCACCCCAAGAATGTCCAAGAAGTCATGGATATGATTATCCAAGGCAACGAGTATCGAACCGTGTCACCAACAGAAGCAAACGCCACCTCGTCTCGGTCGCATGCGGTATTGCAGATCAATATATCTCAAAAAGACAGAAACGCAGATGTCAATGAACCGCATACCATGGCCACCCTCAGCATCATCGACTTGGCCGGATCTGAGCGTGCATCGGTGACGAAAAACCGCGGCGTGCGCCTAACCGAAGGCGCCAATATCAACAAATCTCTTTTGGCACTGGGCAGCTGTATCAATGCGCTTTGTGACAAGCGCCAGCGCGCACATGTCCCCTACCGTAACAGTAAGCTCACCCGATTGCTGAAGTTTTCGCTGGGCGGAAACTGCAAGACAGTCATGATTGTGTGCGTATCCCCTTCTAGTGCCCACTTCGACGAGACGCAGAATACACTGCGCTATGCAAACAGGGCCAAGAACATCCAAACCAAGGTTACTCGCAACGTCTTCAACGTCAATCGCCATGTCAAGGACTTCTTGGTTAAGATTGATGAACAGATGGCTCTCATCAATGAGCTCAAAGCGCAGCAGAAGGATGCTGAACAATTGTTCTTTGCTAAATTTCGAAAGCAATGCGACAAGCGAGACGGCGTCGCTCGAGAAGGTGTGTTGCGGCTTCGCGCAGCTTACGACCACTCCGCGACGGAGCGTCAGGAGCGCATTGCTACTATGAAGAAGCTCAAAGCCTTTGAGAGACGAATTGCCATGTTGACCGGTTGGATTGCTGCGTTTGATACCGTTTGTGAGCAGAGAGCATGATAACGAGTCGATGCCTCAAAACTTGATTTCTATTCGAAAGACTGCTCAAGGCATTCAGCTTGAGCTTGAAAATAGTCGTCAACATATCCATCAAAAGCTTGAGAAGGCAACGTGGGAGCGGGCTATCGATACAGCACTTTCCCACAGTCTGCAACAACTCGAAGGCCTAGAGGGCATTGACACCGGCGAGCATGCTACGTTGACCCGGGAGGCAGAGCTCCTCAAAGCCAACTTTAGTCGAGAAGCGTACCGTGAAGTCCTCGAGCAAGAAAAGCTCGGCGATGCAGCCATGATGCAAATGCTTCTTACTGCCCAGTTCGAGATGCTAGCGTCGCTTTCCGATACTCTGGCCATGGATGAGGAGAGCGCTGTCGCTCACGCTAAACAGATTATCCACAAACTCCTCGAAACAGGATATACTGCTGCGGGTCAGGTGGTGAAACCTGACGGTTCTCTTCCCGTGGTAGAAATCTTTCCCCCAACTCGTAAAGGCACGCCGAAGCGGAAGAAAAGTCTTGGAGCGTACGTCAAACCCATTGCTCCTCTGGCGCTTGCTGCTGTTCAGAATGAGCATGTGTTTGCCAGCCCGATGAAATCGTCGCCAAGAAGACGTAAGGTGCTTGGCGCGGCGAAGAAGGGAATTAGCTTCACACCAATTAAGAAATCCAAGCCCAGGAGTGTTCGATGGAGGGATGACGAAAGCGAAGATGGGACTCTGGCCGATTTTGCAAACACGCCGCAGCAGATGGACTCAACCCCTGATCAGTCGTCAGCAGAGAGGACCCCGATTCCGCCACCGCAACCAACCTATCTTGTCGAGGATGAGCAGAACCGCGAGACATCGAGCCCCAGGATTGAGGCACCAGAGGAGGACCAGACGGCCACACCACCTTCCAAGCCGGGGCGATTCCAAGCTGGGTTTCTATCAAAGACCCGAATGTCAATGCAGCCACAAGGCTCACCATTGCTACAAGCCCCAACGTTCAGCCGAAGCGTGTCGTCCAGCTCCCCCAATTCTGGCAGGGTGTCACCGCTGCGAGCACTGGATGTCTCTAAGACAGGCAACATGTCGCCGCCGTCATTGCCGGCAGCTCATCGCAGCAGGTTAAGTCCACCGCAGCCGACATCTTTGAGGGCCATTGTGGATGAGAACAACCCCCCTGCTCAAGGGACACCTAGCTCCGGCTCAGACTCTGAGTCGAGCATGATTGATGTTCGCAAGCTCCGCAGTGCCATGCAATCAGCCAAAGGCCGCAGGCCCAGTGCCTTGGGCGGAGTAGTCGCTGCAAATGGAAGACGCGTCTCCTCGATATCCACCATCCCTGAGCGAGCTATGCCGCGTCCCAGCATGCCGTCGGTGTTGGCCAGCAGCACAAACGGCATCTCGAGGGCTCGTCGTGGCAGCCTGGAACGACGGAAAAGCCCTCCGCTCACCTGCTCACCACCCGAGTTTAAAGGTGACCGAAACCTGACCGCTGGCCAGGCTAGGCGGATGAACCTAGGTGGGAGCGTCCGAGTCGAGAATACAGCAAATAGCCCGCGAGATGGCTTGAAAGAGGCACCACGTCGCGTTACTATTAGTGTCGGATCGACGCCTGCCTCTCAACGACGCCAGGAGACTAGGGGAACTACGGTATGGCGATAAGCCCGTGTTCAATAAGAGCATCCTTAACCATGTATATTTTTCCTTTTTTTCTTTCTCTCTTCTACTTGATCCAGCCGTCTTTTGTACAGGACTATGTTGGATGATGCGGTTACGGTTTCATTTCGGCAGAGGCATATTGGCGTTTGGATTGCGCAATGAATGAGTTTTGTATTTTCTGTAGAAGAATGGCATAGCTGTTAATTTACTCTTGATATGATTTGCTATTGAAGTGGAGTAATTTGGATTCTGCAACTATGTATTTGAAACATAATGACAAGCAACTATTGCGTCTTTTTGGGGGGTGGAGGGTATGAGGAGCGTTCAGAATGCAATATCCATGGCCTGCCCTGCACTTGTAGTGCTCCAGAGCCAATCTACCATCTCGGGTATCCGCCTCTACAATCATTCATACTGCGTATTTCCATGTTGTTGCAGCATTCAAACATCGGTCTTCTGGTTCCGTTACGTTGTATTACATGCACTGTTCGTTTCCACATGTCACCACCATGTGGACAAGGGAAGATGGCGGGGTTCTTCTGTTCGCGGAGCATTTCGTCTTGAAAGATTTTCTTTGCTGAAATGCCTTGTTGAACAATTACCCACAGCAGACGGTGGCTTCTTGAGCGGCGCTAGTTTGTTGACCACTGCCCGAGTTTAGCGTAAGTATTGGAAGTGAGGGTATATATATAGATTCAGAGGATGAAAAAACGTACCCGAGGGGAAGGGTTTCCCACTGGAAGATGAAGGCGCCGAAGAATGAGCCGAGGAAGATGCACAGGATGATGTAGCCGTTGTAGTACATGGCCAGCTGTGATTTGGTTAGCACTTAGCAATCCGCAGAGTAATTTCGAGCCGGGTAAACCGCTCCCCAACGCCACACACACACACAACGTACCAGCATCAGAATATAGGCAACGACAAAGGCCAGCAGGTGCAAAAACGCCCGGATGCCCTGCTGAAACACGTTTGGTCGAAACGGAGGGACCACGGCGCACGAGGTGACGGCTGCGCCCTCCTTGCCGCCGACAGAATCGGTGGCCCCTGCGGCGGCAGGGCTAGCCGAGGACTGGAACTTGGACACGTGCTGGCGGACGAGGAATCTGTCGTATTCCTTGATGGAGCGGCGGAGGAACTCGAGGACCATGCCGAGGAGGAAGACGCCGATGCAGGAGCCGGCGAACATGCCGGTGGATGTGATGCGCCATTCGGACGAGAGGAAGCATGAGCCGACGGTGTTGAGATTAAAGAGCATCTGGGGGATTTAGTGTTAGTCACTGGACTGCACCAGATGGGATTTTCAAGGGGGCGGTTGAGCCTTACGGAAATCTTGCATCCGTTGCCCATGCCCTCCATGTCGTGGCCGTGGCTGTGGCTGCCGGCACTCGAGGTTGGCATGGACATGGCGGTCGGGGTGCCAGTCATGCCCATGTGCATGGTGGAATGATCCATATCCATTGTGAATGTGCGTTGCGATAGTATTCAACGAGTTGGAGTTGTGAGGCTGGGACTATTGTAGTGTGGGCTTGCAGAGCGCGAGACCAAGACCAAGACGGGGCAAGATTTCCCGGACTAAGGCAGAGGCAGACCCGGCCGATCTTATAGCAGCAGGGAGGCAAGCCTCGCGGGCCAAAAATATCCTCAGTGTACGAGTGACAGGACCACAAGGTCGTGTCTGACGATGCTTTGGTGCTGCCCGGGCTACGGAACTTTATTGACTCGCCGAGGGCCCTTGGTGAAACCTTGAGTCGGGAGTGGTGAGCCGCGTGTAAACTAGCGCAATTTGCGCTTTCTGGCAGACTGAGATGGGCCTGTGCTTCATGGTTTTGTTTTGTTTGGTCTCGCGGGGAGGGAGACATGCGACCAGCCGTCGGGCTTGGGTCGTCGGCTGTTATGAGGTGATTGCTGAGAGTGTTTGAGCAAGTTTCCTGGTCGTGCAAGCCGTGGTATTGGATTGAAGGGATGCAGCTGTGGATATTTTTGGCTGGGGTGCGAAAATGCCAAGTCTTTGGTGGGCTTGGTCGTCCAGCTGGATTGAGAAGGAACAAAGGGCGAGGCGGGGATTTGATTGGTGAAAAGTGGGACGCTAGTGTCGGGAGTCGGCTGTCAGGATTTTAGGGCGTCGATTGGGCCAAACTTTGAATTTTGCCTCCTTCTGGGGCGTCCGCATCAATTGAGGTCGGAATTTCCATCCTGTCCACGACAACTGGCGATGCGTCATGGGCGTTGGTGTCATACAGGATTTCGTCTCCTTGCACAGAGTGTATATTCGCGCCTCGCTTTATCATGTAACAGTCGTGTCAGGTCTAAATCTACGGACTCGTCGCTGCCTTCTTGTCTCCAACATCCAGAATGCGCCCACTGTATGACGAAACCTGGCAAGCCATTGCGCAATGACGCAAAGTACAAGTGCAGGACCAACCCCGATGCTTGTTCATCATGACTATTACAAAAACTAGTTCTTCCAGCTGCAAACAAACACCTTGCCAGTTTCAAGGTAGCAACGGGGACAAGGCGGCTAGCACGGTTGGTAACATCTCCAATGACACTTGGGGTAATTGCAGTGGCGCTTGCGCTTCCCGCATCTCGCGGCGATAGAAATTGCGCAGTTGTTCGACGCGGCGCACGGGCAAATCCAAATGTATTGGCGAGATGAGTGGCCTTCCACGCCCAGCAGGCGAGCCGTACGACGGCAAGAATCTTCTGAATCTGGTTCGCAGAGGCAACAGTCCATTTGGGGGCGTCTGGGACGTTGGGCTACTGATCCGCGAGATCGAGGAGAATCTAAGCACAGAGGTGACGGATATTCCCATCATCACCAAGGGGTCCAACAACTATGTGGGCTTTTTTCATTATTGCCATGTGTCCTAATGAATCCAGATTTGCTAAATCATGCTTAGGGTTTCCATGAAAACCTCCAACATGCCTGATATGGTCGCTCGTCTAGCTCGCGGCGATGTCAACATGCCAGATTTTGACGGCTTTCCTATCGAGATACAAGCTGAGGAGGCTAGTTGCGAGGTAGCTGTCTACAACTTGCTGCGACGGGAGACGGAAATTTTAGCCTCTCGTTTGCTGTACTCTCGCATACCGGCTCAGTACCAAGGACCCCCCGTCCTTCAATAGCGCACCCCCGCTAGCTCTTCGCAACAGCTCCGCCTTCTTGACCAGCTGGCTCATATTCGTGCAGCCTTGTTTTCCTACGACCCTCCTCGCGAATTTGCAGCTGAATACATCCTCTACCGCCTATTCAATTTCAAGCCAGACTTCTTGTCCGTGACTGTCGTTCCTACTCGCGAGTTTTGGATGCACGTGCCGGAGTCCAAGATCAAGGCGACCATTCGGGACGAAGGTGACATGATCGGATGGGAGGACGACGAAGAGACGGTTGGACCCATTGCCTTAGCGGCCAAGCAGTCTCTTTTGCGCGTAGTCCCGCTAACACTCCCGCCCGATGTTCCTGATGGCTCTCTATATCGGTTCGTGCTCGAACATGGAGATTTTGGCATTCACAACATGACCATCACAAAGAAGAAGAACGGCCGACCTCATGTTACGTCGCTGTACGACTGGGAAACAGCATGCATATGGCCGGCTATTCTCTCTGATCCCCTGGTGGCAGCCGGCCCCGTCGATATAATTACGGACGGGCAAGGCGCTCCCTCCATCACACGGCTACCGGAAGACGCGACTCATACCGATCTCGAGACTAACTCATCGTGGGCAGGTCATTATATCAAGGTAACGTTCATCTGAGTCAGTGCTGTTTTCTTGGCCGACCGGAGAGAAATAACAATGGGTAATTTATAGAACCTCTATCATGCCGCGCCGGGCTACGAAATGGCCATTCGGGCAGGAAAAGACTTCCGCTACCTGTGGTATGCGCTGCGAGACTGGCGTGGCGGCAACTCGGAGGAGTTCTTCGGTGCCTTGGAAGAATGGGCTGAGAAACGTATTACAGAACTGGAGGCTCCCTAAATCGTGGCACCAAGTTTAACTCACTCTTCTAGAGAGCTACGTGCATTGTATTGGTCTTGATCTCTCTGTACTGCCCATTTTAGCCGAGAAGGTATAAGCTATAAGCTATACGCTTGTAACTATCGAGCGAGTACCAGACCGCCAAGGTATCGATGGAGCGCATGAACCAGGCCGCGAAATAGGAGGACCCGAATGGTCTGGGATTCATGGAATGTGAAGCCAGGATAGTAAGCAGACCGTGAGGGATAAGAAAGCATTAGTCGAGGAGGAGACTGAAGCCCAGAGAATCAATCTAGAGTGGTGGGAGGTTCGACTTCTGTATCCCGTTGGCTCTAGAAGGCGGGCTATTGGCACTAAGCGGGCAAAGAGCGGCCAAGGCGCCTTGCTCAACCGGGGTGGCACTAAACTTCACAGACTACAAGATATGATATCATTACAGCAAAAAGCGAGAGTGCGGGGCAGTACATGTCGGAGGCGAAGCCGGAATCATTGTACTGCCAGACATGATAGGAACCGATGAACTTGCCGGTTGCTGCCATGGGCACAATAATGAGAGCTGTCCGCCTCTTGCCAAAGATAGTATATGGCTCCTCTGACGTACTTTGCTAATCAACAGCATGGTTACGAAAGTGACAGCTTTTAGAAGTCAAATTGGTTTTTGCATAATAGCTTGTAGCTAGCTAAATAAATACAAACATGTTATTCTATATACATGTCATGAAATGATTCTTCCCCCACATAACAAGGACAACCATGCCGTTAACCAACTCATGTCGTACCACCAACTACTATCGTCTTGCCTACTAAACTCTCCACTTACTTTAGATTAGTCTACACTTGGGATACCTCCAATATTACGCCTGCAAAAATTGTAGACTACTTACGTGAAATATTCTCCATACAACTCTGAATGATAAAGGATACTCTTAGACTGTCAAAGTATTATAAGAAGCGTGGGAAAGACGTCGCTATGACCATGACATCAAATATCACTCGTACAAGATTTGTCATGCTGAAATGCAACCGACGGATGTAACAATATAGCCATATTTCTGGACTGTGCGAGTAGCCTCATACACCAACAAAAAAGTGGTATTGTTCAATGTGTGAATGCAGTTATCTAGACATGTTTCAACTCTAGTATACATTCACGGGACTCATTGCCATGGAGAATCTGCACACATATACACTGCACCACGCTCTGGCTGGTAATCACCACCGAAAAGCCTAGGCAAACATGCCATCCCCCCACCATATATATCAATTCGCGCCCGCAAACCGGATTACAATATCCGCCACGTTGTGATCGACAATGTCCGGCTGCTCGTAGTTCTGGAAATGAGACACGCTATTGTCCCAGGTGAGCTTCTTGTTCTTCGTGGGGATGGATTCATAGTGGCGTTTCAGCAGCCGGCGCGTTCATGCAATCATCTCCATGGATAATCAAGGCGGGCTTCATGAGCCTGGCCACCCCGTCCACCGTACTGTAGCTAAAGTGATCGAGGTCACTCATGACGGCGTACCTGTTGTCGAAATTCCCAAGAGTCCAAGGGCCGTACCACGGCCAAGCGACTGGGCCCGGCAGCCCAGCGAGCAAACCGACGTCTGGGTCGGCAGCCGTCGGGTCGACCAGCGGCTGATACAAAACCTCGCCCCTCTTGTCGTATAGCTCGCGGGCTTTCCGAGCTCGTTCCAGTCTGGCCTTGTATAGGGCCTCGCCCTGTTCCGGGGTGGGCATCTTCAGTCGAGCCGACGTCTACGCCAGGCTCAGGGTTGACACAGCCCGAGCAAATTATACAAATGTCGGTCTCGCGGTCCCGATAGTAGCCTGTGACTGAGGCGACTCCGCGAACACGATGGTCATGGGAGGCAATGTCGAGGCATTCGGGGCCACCCTGGCAAATCCCGACCAGGAACAGTCGATTGCTGTCCACGTTTGCTAGGCTTTGGAGATAGTCCAGTCCGGCTACAACGTACTCATTTTCCATTTTTGGATTCTCGAGTCGGCGGGGCTGTCCGGTGCTCTCGCCGACGGTCCGCGGATCAAAGATCAAGGCGGCGTAGCCCTCGTCGGCAAGTCATGTTGCGTACTGCAAGGGCGCCTGCTCTTTGATGAAGGAATACGGCCCGAGAATAACTACCTAGGGGGGTTACTAGCCTTGGTTGGTGTGTAGAGAATGCCAGTGATTGTCTCCCCGTTCGATGGGTAAGTGACTTTCTTTACCTTGTAATTGCCGTGGGAGACCACTATGACGGAGGAAATGTAAGCTTTATATGAACGATTAGGCTAGTTCTTTCAAGTAAACCATCTATAAATGTCGAATTCTACGAAGAATGCGCGGCATCTTTATATTCAAACTGCCTTCATCGTTTACATATTAGTAGGGACTGTTGTCATGCCCTTATGCAGTGTAACCGTCAAACTTTGTCAAGCTGCGCGGACGGTCGAAGCGTGCCATACACTATCGGGGAATGGTCTTGAAATTCAATCGAGGCTGAATCGGGGCCATGGCAATGGGAGAATTTGCACTTTCGGCGATAGGTAGTTTCGGAGATGGCGGCACGTCTTGCGCCGCCACCACCGGCCAAAGAGCCATGTAAGCAGGCTACACATGTATTCATCGAAGCAAAATCGGGCATATTCGTGATTGTTGGGACTCGCCTTGTTGGACTGTTGGTCCGATCTGTCGGCGAGTCCGCGAAAACGACGGGTCCCCTACCACGCACCATAAGAGCTTCTCAGGATTCATACGTAGCTGCGCAAAGCGTCTTGGATGATGCTGTTAGGCCTGCATGAGCCACTTGAAATACGGCTAAATGGTGCCCTCAATTGACGATTCGTGAGTATTTTTGGTGTCGTTATAAAGGCCTTCTTCCAACGATTCTGTGATGCCCTTGGCGTTTCGGCTCCAATCAACGACTTTGGAATCGGAGACTAGTAGTTGTCAAAGTCACGGTAATGTTAATCACATCGATGCGTTGAAGTTCTGCGAAACGTTCTGCCAAGTATTGCGTGATGAACCGCTATCCGCCGCAAAGACTCAAGATGCTGTTTGATGTGTGGGCGATCTAATGCCAACCGTTCTGTGAGCTCAAGCTGAGGATTGAACGCTCGAAACTCAGAGGGGCCAATCGACGGTGGCCTGGTCCTTTGGAAATGCCATTTCGGGTCAAACAAGCCGAAATTGAAGCTCAAGTTTTCTCCGAGTGCCTTGTACTCACCTTTGGAGGGTCATATATGTCCTTATTACTTTGTCCTTGTATGTATCGATACGATCAGATATGATTATCCTGATGGTTTTCGTAGGTTCCATTATTACTGCTATTTATCAAGTTACAATTTCTGCCACGTTGTGATTGATAATGTCTGGCTGCTCGTAGTGCTGTAGACGGCATCTGGTCCTCAGAGACACAAGCTCAGACTCGAGAGCGAGTCAATCAGATAACCTAAGCTTAGTCATGGCGTTGGCTCTCAGCTTCCTTTTTGCAATTCTCTCAACGGCTTGGCCAGCGCCATCTCTCTTGTCTACGAGTCCTCCTCATTTTGTCCGAAGAAACAGAACATGGGTGCATCTATGACATATAAAAGAGCGGCGGTGTGCCGTTTCACCCTAATTTCCTTAGTTGAGAGACACGTGCTCACCAGGCAGGCGCTGCTGCCCATAGAGCAGGTTTGATAGTGTGGCCTCCATGCTAGGGCTTGCGCCCCTCCTTTGTTTTATTCCCTTCAATGCTGCTTTCTCCCTTCTGCCCACAGCGTGAGTCATAGCATGAGAAACAACTTCGAGTTAACAAAATGCAGCCGAGTAGGTCCCAATAGTTGCATCATTCATTCATTACTGGAGGGAGAAAATGGTCAGATCCAGTCACCATCATGGACACTGAAGAGTTGGACCAACTCGTTCGCGATATATCCACCAGGATGGACGTGGGGATTCCCGAGGTGCGCGGGCCAGTGGATGGGCTATCTCATCGAGTCTATGAGCTGAAATATTCAAGCGGCGAGGCTTGGAGTTTAAGAATTCCCAAGACTGAGGTGGCAGCTTCCATCAGCAAGAGGGGACTTGCGGTTCTTGATCACCTCAAAAAAGTGCAGCCAACACTCTGGGTTCCTAGGCCGATTTACGACTCTGAAACATACAGCTTGTTGAGTTTTCTAGACGGGGACACACTGGGCGCTTGGGATTCATACAAGTTGACGGATAAGCGGCGTCAACAACTTCTGAATAGCCTCGCAACGTTCTTGTTGGACTTGTGGTTGTCGCCCGTTCCCCAGTCAGGTGAGAGTGAGACGTTAATGCACATCAGGCTTCATGCAAATATACGTTCTTGCTGACTTGGCCACCAACTAAGCCTGCTCAATGGGCTATGAGGAATGGCTTTGTAATGAAATAGACCAAGCTTTACGCCGTTCATTACCCGCCAACTCTGGATGGGGGGATCCTCTTAGCTTTCTCTGCCAACATGAGATGTGCAGTTCCAGAGCGCAATTGCTTCAGAGTCGCAGTCAGGCATGGCGATTTGAATGCTTGGAATATACCGGTAAATTAGGATGGTGTATCTGGGTGAGTATACGATACAAGCTGTGCAAGCATGCAACCGCGATAATTTTGTGCGAGTCTCATGGCACTGACAGTACTTCTGAACAGTGTCATCGACTGGGACACGGCACAATATGTACCCATGCCGGCCGCTGTCCATTTTCCTTCTTTTATAGCAGATATTCCAGGCTGGGCTAACGATATCCCCAAAGGAATGACCTTTGAAGAAGATCGAGCTTACCTCGAAATGATGCTCTACAGGTTGGCTTCAGAACGGCGTGGCTTGGACGGTTTTTGCATCACTGATCTCTTGAAGACGTCATTTGAACGACAGTTTTTCGAGCTCTCCCTCCGCAATAAACGAATAAACCTCTGCTATATCGATATGAAGCTCAAAAGCATGCTGGTTAATAAGGCTACTGTTAAAGGGCAGCTAGAAGCGTTCCTTTCAATTAAACCTAAATTACGAGAGGACTCTCACATCTTGAAATTATATCCGCGCTTAGACGGCAGCGGTCGTGTGCTTTTAAACACTTGACCGATGCCGGCTAAGGACCGTGGCCGCAGCCGAGAGTACCGTCAGAGTAGACTAGTAATAACCACTTTCCAATACAGTTTGGTTACTGTCGTACTTTCCTCGAATCCTTTCCAGTATCATCACCCTATTCAGCGGTGCCATGATGCTATACACACTGACTTATTTTTGACCAAGCTCTGGGTGAAGCTCTGAGCCAGTTCGTGTAGCTTTCTTTTTGGGCGGTGAGCCCGTCAACTTCAATATAGATACATCCCTTATTGAATAACTACAGTGTCAACCTATAAATCTATAAAAAGGGCCTAAAGTACGTAAATAGATTCAATCAAGGACTAATCCATCCACTGTTCAATGCGACCCGTAAACCGCTTAATCGTTACAAAACGTAGTTTTCAATTTAGTACGCACTCACTATAACACTCTCAACGACTTATACGGAGCACATTCAATTAAGTGTCACATGCAGTCAGAGGCAATAAGCATTTACCCACCCGGTGGCGTAGAATGTGACAAGGCCTCAGTGAGGGCTTGGAGTAATAACTTGATTCATCTTTAATAGTCTTTGGTATTAAAGGTTCTTGGTTTTCTTCAAGGCCTATATGATTAAATGGCTCTATCCACATAAGAAGTCGGTGAGAGCCTTATGCCCTAGGGCTCGTGACGGTGCCCTCATGTAACCGGGTGACAGTGGCGGATGGCGGAATGCTGAAAAAGTTTTGCTGCTGCAGACACGCAGAGCCGGTGCCAAATCAAGGAACAGAGTAAAAGTAAAAATAAATAGATCTTTTCCCTCTTCTTTCAAGTGCTTAAAGAGGGGAATCGCAAGTGACCATGCCGACAGGCACTACAGGCATAGAAGACTAGTCTTGACCAGCAACAATAGACCGCCAAGGACAAGGACGCCATACCGACCGCTTTCAATGAAGATATTTACTATTTTCGATTGATTTCATGGCGTCCGCACAAGCGCAACCACGTTAATGTCAACGACAATACTGTCAACAACGGTTGTGGGAGCTAAAAGCCAACTGCAGCCGCTAATCCATCAAAAGCAACTATCAGCGAAAGCAATAGCGCTACGGATCTTCTATATCAAGCAGCTCTATTTCCCTCTAGTTTAAAATCAAAATGGAGGGAAAGCATCCAATCTGTCCGTGGCAGCATCTGTGTGTCATACCGGGGTCATAGTAACGTCATTGGCGGTACCAACCTGACAGATGGATACACTGGGCTCGAGATGCCCGAACTAAAGCCCAGAAACCTCAAACTAGTCAAATAACGTAATTGTCAAGTTGCCAAGACTCATCATGGTCCAAACGCGTAAGCAAAGTCGAGAAAAGGACGAAGCCACAGCGGCCGATCAAAAGGCTCAAGATGAAGCGGCTCGCAATGCGCAATCGCCGTCGAAGCTGGCGTCTCACCATCCGTTGGAGAAGAACCACCATCGCGGCCAAAAACATGAAAGTGGGGATGAAATGGTTTCGGATTTAAAGTCTGCAATAAACAATAAAGCGAGTGATGGCCAAGGCCTCCAGCAGCAGCTACACCGAATCTTGAACAAGCACAAGGAAACACCGCTGCAACAGCTGATTGACGAGAAATGGCCCGCCAGCAAGATTGTCATGGTTCACATTCTGAATGCGCTGCTTTCATCGACGCGCATTTCGCATCACATTGCTTTGGCGACACTGAGATGTCTTGTTGATGAGGATTACCACGATTTGAAAACCCTGCATGAGTCCTCCTGGCAGGAGAGGACTGAGATCCTGACAAACGGAGGATATACTCACTATAGAGAAAGGACTGCTACATATCTTGGGGATCTAGCGGATCTTATGAGGCAAAAATATGGTAAGATCTTGTTGCGCCAGTCGGTTCGCGCCTTTCTACACCTCTGCATTAACCATGCTAACCATGCATATAAAGACGATGACGCGTCTAAAATACTGTCCGCGACGGAACAAGGAGCCAAGTTGCGAAGTATTTTGACCGGCCGATTGAAAGAGATTAAGGGACTCGGCCCGGTTGGGTGTGACATTTTTCTCGCCACGGTTCAGGGCTTCTGCCCAAATGTCGCACCGTACCTGGACCGGCGAAATCTCGACATGGCCAAGAAAATCGGCTTGACGGACGATTTGGAGGCAATTTTTGAGGCACTGCGATCAAGTCCTATGGATATGGCGAGGCTTGAAGAAGCGCTTACAAGTGAGAGATTGGACCGTTAGAGCACCAACTCAGCTATGCTTCCTGTGAGCGATGCCCATGAGTACCAAATATCATATCATGAACTGACAATTTCTCTGAACCGTGTTGAAAGCCCCGGCAACGCTGCACCTGTCAATGTCTCCAGATCGTTCAATACCCTTTAGTTTCTACTAATCAGCGACCAGGTATACTGCAGCATGGAAGTGGCAAGGCCGTCTACAGATGGGCGTTTTGGTCAAGTCAAAATATTGTCCTTGCAACTTAGATTAACAATTTTTAAACGCTGTATGTAATATTTCAAAATAAAAATGCTACAACTTCTACCAGCTCTCTTCCTTGCCGTAGCCAGCCTCCTTAGCCTTCTCGCTTCGAGATTCAAAAGACCCGGAGGATGCCTGACCTCCTTGCGAAACAATTTCTCTCTATAAAAATGAACTAATTCTTTTTCCATATTTCGCACGGATTAGCCTATTTATCAGCATCCATAGCGGCAAAACCACTTGAGTATCTCGCCTGCCCACCCTTGGATGCCATATCCTGGACTTCGTCCTTCGGGCTATAGTGACATAGTTTTTGGCAGTAGAACTACGGAACCATTAATACCGATTTTCAAAATTTCCGGGGTTTTGATTTCCAGTCTTGTTTCTTATATCGAGATTCGTTAGATTTCTTGTTTGTTAGCGCAGTAATTGGGCTCTCTCTCTCTCTCTCTCTCTTTTCTTTTACTTTTGCCTTCCTCTTTCACATATGGGTTTATATCTTTACATTAGGTTGCAGCAACACCACTTTCGAATCAACGACGAAAGATGTCGTTAGCGCTCTGCCTGTTGCAAGATCGAGTATCCATGCTGGCGTAGATATATGAGACAAATGATGCAGACATTCGCACACTCAGGAGCATCCATACTCAATTGCAAAGATGACTATGAATTGTATGAAGTTATAGGATCTACATCTGACTCGGGGCGAATCTGTAGAAAGTGCACTTTACCAAGTATTAGCTTGCCATCGTCCGAACATGGCCGAATTTATGCTGCATGTTTTCAACCTAGTAGATTGGGCCATTTTCACAACCCTACTGCAACCCAATCGTCCGTGTCGGCTATCTCGGAACGGCTCTGAAGTCTGCGCGGCAAAGTATTGCGCACAAAGGCTCGGAGAAGTCGTCCGATGATGACCCCTACAAATACGTCAGTCCGTAAATTAAAGATTGGGGCTTTTTCCAGATGATGTAAGGGAAGCGGGACTTCTGTGAAGGCCCACCGGAAAGCATGAAAGACCAGGTTAACATTTCAGAGTTTCTAGCAAAGGCAGTACTTCGTGCGTCATGGTTGCATCAACCATTGTGATACCGTCAATGTCTGGTTACGCACAGCCGCAGTTGTTACGCTGCCCGGCACAACGTCAGTATTACAACGTGATGTCGGCTCAAACAGCAGCACTGATGGTTTAAGCATAGCGGTGTTAGATTCATCCCAAGTGTCTGCTGGAAAGGATGACCGTCTAGGACGAGGTCAGTGATTTGAGCTCACTTTCGTACCGCCATTACCACGTTGGCTAAATAAATATTGCTTGGCGTATGCTTTAAGGTTATAAAAGAGCGCAGAGTCCAACTTTATGACGGGACATGTTCCTCTTGGTATCACCAGTACCCAAGCTGAACTAGCATTGTGTTTTTCGCTTCCGGTCCAACCACCAGATAAGCCATGGCGCTCGTACCCAAAATGTCTCGCAACGCGGCGCTGCTGTTCCTGCTGGGCTCGTCTCAAGCTGTACCTTTCATATCCCGGGCTAGAACCACCGTCTATTCTGAAGAGACGCCAGCCCCAATCGCGGTTCCCGTCACCAATGTGACATCCCACGGTCCATACACCGGCCCGTCTCCAACCACGACCGGGGCATTGTCAAATACCGTCCTGGGGCCGTCGATTCCTGCCTTGCCACCGGCTGAGGATGCCTTCAAGTACCCAGCAGACGGCAAGTTACACGGTCCTCAGCCCGCGCCATACACGCCGAATGGTGGCATTGGCACCAACGGCTCCGCGCCAGTCTACAGGGTGCAGAGTGACTTTGACTATCAATCGCTCGCCTTGGCGCTATATCATGAATGGATCGAGCTCGATCTTTTCCACTGGGGCTTGGCCACGTTCCCTGACGAGGAATTCGACGCCTACGGTATCAATGCCGAGGACAGGTTTCTCCTGCAGCACATGGCAGACCAAGAGATCGGGCACGCAACCGTTCTGTCCAACATGCTCGGGCCCCAGGCGCCAGTACAATGCTCATACAACTACCCCGTTTCCAACGTCAGGGAGTTTATTGACTTTAACCAAAAGCTCACACGGTGGAGCGAGGCCGGCGTGTATGGTTTCCTTCCGCACCTCAACTCCGGGCCCGCCGCGCAGCTTCTGCTCCAAAGCATCACGGTCGAGGCTCGCCAGCAGTTAATCTTTCGTCAGTTTGGAGGCCAATTCCCCATGCCCGAGTGGCACACGCCTGGCATTCCCCAGAGCTGGGCGTGGACGCTGCTAGCACCCTACATATCCAGCTGTCCCTACAACCAAACGCGTCTCGTTTGGCAGAACTTTCCCGCGCTGCACATCCTCAACCAACCCAATCCTGCGCGCATCAACGGCTCAGATGCTTGGAATGAGACGACTGGAGGGTGGAGCAACACGCTTTCTACTGCCAACATCTCCAAGTCGGAGCTGTGCGTGAATGCCACAGATAAGACGATGGACTGTGGCGCAGCTATCAGCCAGAACCGGAGCATACCTCTGTCGTATCCTGGTCGAGAAGTCTTTCTGAAATGGAACAAGCCGGGAACACTGGTCGGGCCCAATAATAGCTACGTGACGACAACGAATGTGGTTGAGCCCAAGTTTGCTGCTTGGATATCGCAGTTGAATGTCACATATTCGCCGCTCCTGAACGTGAGCACCAAGGATAATACGGCATACACCATCCAGCCCAACACGTCGACGTGGGCTGGCGATCCTGCTATAAACGGCACAATGTTTCTTGCGTTGACGGATGTTGATCTCTATGTCACGCCGTACAACCTCACCATGATCAATCCTCATGTTGGAGCGCTTGCTGTCTACCAGGCTGGTTGAAGATGGATGTTTAATGCTGGGAAATAGTATTCACCGGATTCTCCGTTAAGGCCATATTGGTACCCACTAACGGCCAACTATACGGACTAAAAACACTATAAACGAGACTCCGGAGTGAAAGTCCTGGGTAGGGTGTAAAAACGGGTAGCCTTAAGCACCTATAAATATTTATATTTTCTTAGGTTATTTAAAAGTTACTTTTTTCCTTAATTGCAATATCACCTAAATACCACCATTGCTTAGGTAAGGTGGTGCGAGTAGTCAAAGCAGTGGCCCGTGGGAGCAGGTTAGCTTACTCAGCAGAATAGAGCTGCTAGGGTACCACTGGTCAGTGCAGGGGCTGCTATTCATCCTGACACATTTCTCTACACCATGGAATAGCAGCTCTGATTGTCTCATCAATTCACTAATAATGTTTCGCCGTTTCTTATAGCCCATATAATGGCTAACCTTACTCCAGCAGAACATGAAATTATTAATGGAAACCCTCTTGGTGACTCGCTGAGCAGCGTTCGCGAGGCATTGCGCGAGGCAGAACGGGCCACGCAGCAGGAAGCATCTCAATCGGATGATAGCACGCCTGCACCAGGACGACCGCGTCTGTTCATGGCAGCAATAGGGGAAACTTTTTGTGATATTATCCGGATCTGATGTCTCGCTATTACTTGCATCAAGAACCGGAAGGGACGCCCTTGCGTCTGATCTGACTGCGGTTCGCCTGCGCGTGCTGAAAGGTGATTTCGAGTACAAGCACTTTCGCTCATTGTCGCAGTTTGTGATCAGACAGGCACCAGATCTTGATGTCTGGGCTGCCGTTATCGCCCTCGTCCGGTCAATTTCTCACTCGACTCCGCCACCGAGTCTACCGCCATCTCTCGAAACCCCGATCACACATTCATCCGCCTCGCAGCAAGGGTCAGAACAGACGCGACGAAAAATCGAACCTCGTGTGTTCGAAGAGATTCGCCACTGTACATACCGTGCGGTCGATGGATTCCACGAGAAATATTTTACGGGACACAAATGGAACAGGCGGGCTAAGCGAGTCTGGCAGAGCGTCAAGAGTCACTATAGCGACAATGACAAAAGGTGGACACAATTACCCGACATGGCCACCGAGGACGAGGTATGTGGCTGGGTCCTCAATCTGCAGGATGAACTACTGGCAACCGAACGAGCCGCATACTTTAGAAGCAACGGAAGCAAAAAAGTCGGGCCGGAGGCGTCACGGCAACTGGACCTCTTTGTCAAAATGAGAAGAGACGAGGCATCAGACGCGAAGCACGACTGGAGACACGTGGTAGTCGTCGGCGAGCTCAAGCAGTCCGACCAGAAAAACAAGAGCCTATGGCTTCAGCTTGGTAGCGCTGTGCGAAACGTGTTCGCCTACCAGCCTACGCGATTATTCGTGCATGCCTTCACTCTAACTGGGACAGAGATGGAGACATGGGTCTTTGATCGATCCGGGCCGTACAGCGGGGCTACATTTGACATCCACGAGAAGCCCGAAAAGTTCATTCAGGTCATTTGTGCATACTTGATGATGAGTGACGAAGAGCTAGGCTTGGATACCTTTACCCGTGTAAAGGACAACAGGTTATTTGTGACTATACCAGTTGAAGCTCGCGGGAAGAAGCGGAAACGTCAACTCGAACTTGAGCCCAATCCAATCGCCCATCAGCGAGCCATTGTCTGCCGTGGCACGTCTTGCTTCCTCGCCAAGACTACGGGCGCAATGGAATTTGACAGGGTCGTAAAATACTCTTGGACTTCCAACATGCGACCACCTGAGGCCGATCTTCTTAATAAAGCAAACGAACGCGGCGTTAAAGGTCTCGCGAGAGTAGTTGGCTATCATGAAGAAGTCACTAGCATAAGCAAGCTTCGTGAAGGTCTGGTCTTCTCGGCTCCGCATAAGTTTCGTAATATGCCTGGCAGTACCACTACATCCTTTTCACAATCACAACCTCCAGTGAGCCACTCGTTCAGCCAGTTTCATAGCCTTGGTATTGCCAGTAATAGAGATGGCAAGCGGAAGCTAACGGATTGGTCGAGCCATTCATCTAAGAGATCTCGGTCAAACAGCCAGCTTGCAGAGACAGAACAGGCAGAAAACGGGGTCACTTTTCCTGTTCAAGAACCGCAAGGTACTAGCCTTGTCCAGCAACACCAGGCACCATACGATAACCGCATCTTTCGCGTGCTGGTAATTTCTCCGGCGGGGCGATCCATCAGCCAGTTCAAGTCTGTTGTCGAACTCCTTGAAAGTCTTCGTGACGCTATCAAGGTTCATCGCTCACTTTACATGGATGGCAAAATCCTGCATAGAGACATCTCGGAAAACAATATAATCATCACCGATCCGGGAATGGCAGACGGCTTTAAGGGCATGCTCATTGACTTGGACTTGGCAAAGGAAGAAGGCAAGGGCCCTAGCGGGGCCAGACACCGGACCGGCACAATGGAGTTCATGGCAATTGAAGTGCTCCTGGGGATTTCGCACACTTATCGGCACGATATCGAAGCCTTCTTCTACGTTCTCATCTGGCTATGCGCTCGCCGCGGTTGGGCATTAGCTGGTGCGTCGAAGAAGCCGGCGACAAAGACCATACTTTCGCACTGGTACACTGGAATCTATAAGGATATTGCGCGGAATAAACGTGGCGATATGGATAAAAATGGCCTTGAAGCTATATTAAGGGAATGTTCGCAAGTATTTGATTGTGTCAAGCCTTTATGTAGGACAATAAGAGATGTACTGTTCCCGCATAAGGATGGTCTCTTCACCGGTACTCCACAGGATCCGAATATCCTGTACGATCCAATCATCAAAGCATTTAATGATACTATAGCGGGGATAGGGGGCTGAGAGAGGCAGATACGTGATGCGTCCCCCGAAATAGAATAAATTGAATCCCCAAATGTCGCTTTTGATTAAATACTCAAGGGTGCTTTCAAATTTAGCGTTGGCTTTGAACTGCGTACAAGCTTGTGACAGCTTTGCGTTGTGGCACAACCCGACGTGAGTTGTCCTTTTCGGTGGCAGAGGGTAAAGGTACGATCGTATATCTATTATGGCGTGCGAGATACTCGTGGCCGTGATGTCTGGTGGCCCGTGAGAAAGGCCAGTGCTAGCTTCTTCGTCATGTTTCGGCAAGTATGCGCTATAACGCAGCCTCTCCCCGTTCCTTTGATTACATGTACTCACCCAGTCTCTCCCAATACCTTGGAATTTCCCATGACCATCCTGCATCTCTTTCAAAATCGCACCAGGCATCTTTTGGCCAACGCACCTCTGCCACAGCCATGAGCGTATCCCCTCCTCCCACACCAGTGACACACCACCCACAAGGCCCGTGAGGGATGATGAACGGAGATTCAAAACAATCACCTCGCCCTGCGAGTGGGTGGAAGACTACCGCCCAGGTGGCTACCACCCCGTTCTGCTCGGCGGGACATGTTTAATGGTGGCCAGTACAAGGTGATTCGGAAGCTCGGCGAGGGCTCTTACTCAACTGTGTGGCTGGCCCGGGACCTGAAGTAAGGCCATCTTTGCATCGCCTACCATTGCTATTTGTATCGTCGTTACTTATTTCTCCCCAGGAACTCAAGATATGTCGCCTTGAAGATTCTTGTCTCGGCAAACCCGGCTTCAGCTGAGCTGCAAATCTTGCATCACTTTACCAAAGCCGCACCAGCAAGGCAGCCCAGCATATCACGCAGCTCCTGGGCGAGTTTGAACACCGAGGCCCCGATGGCGTCCACAAGTGCCTAGTACTTGAGCCCATGGGCCCGAGTGTGAATACCATGGTCGAGAAATTGCCCCGACTCGGATGGCAAAGAGTATTCTCAAGCAATCGTTACAAGCACTGGCATTTCTTCACGAGAATGGCATCGCTCACGGAGACTTGCAACCGGGAAACATGCTCTTCGCTTTAGATGACGATATCGATATGCAACCCGAGGACGCGCTGCGCCAGGAGGAGAATGTGCAAACCGAGTCAATCTCGCCCCCGGTGCAGAGGCTAGACGGTAAACAAGACAAGTGGGCGCCTCGATATCTTTGTATTGCGCAGCCGCCGGCGCCATTTACGAACTACGCCAAAGGCTTCAAGATTAGATTATCCGACATGGGTGGCGGTTAGTACCTCTAGTTGCGGATTACCTCTATAGATATCTACTTACGCTCCAAACAGCATACTTCTTTACGAGCCCGCCGACAAAATCCATTACGCCTCGCGGACTCCGAGCTCCCGAGTTGGTTCTCACCGGAACTACCAACAAAACCCTCGATATCTGGAGTTTCGGCTGCCTTATTTTTGAGCTCATCACAGGACAACCCCTCTTCTGTTACCAGGGTCTAAATTTGAAGATGATGACCATCTCCTCTCTCTCACCGCCCGGCTCGGCGCCCTCCCTGATGAGCTCTTCAAGCATTGGAAGTCGTCGCCGCTCTACTTTACTGCGGGGAAGCTCTTTAATTGTCAGCCCGGGGGGGTTGCGGAAGGCGGGGAACCGCTCATGTTGGGGCAGACGTCTATGGAGGACTGGTTCGATCAGACATGCCCGGATCTTGACGAGGAGGAAGGCCGCCAAGTAAAGATGCTTATGCGATGGATTCTACAGTACGATCCTGCCAAGAGACCCTCGCCGGCGGAGATTTTGTCTGATCCGTGGTTTGGCGAGATCGAGGTGGAGAGCGGCTCGTTCAAATAAAAGGTGACGTAGCGAGTGATGTACCGTCGAGCAGAGGATGAAGAATCTGGCCATTTGTAACTGTCACATGTAAGCAGGGCACCTTGGCGTTAGATGATACGAATCTCTGTACTATTCGATACAAGGCCGTGATTAAGCTACAACGGAGAGAACTGTGCGCGCCCCCCTAAAAGGAGCGCTCGGCTCCACGCATCGCTGCGCGAATCATCGAAATTCCGAGACGTGGGACATGGCACCAAAGTGGAGAACTCTCCTGGATCCTGAAATATTTCTTTTTACCACCTCCGTTGTTACGGCTAAAATCCTCCCTCCCAAACTCCTCCCCGTCGAGTGGCATGTCCGGCTCCCACATGGCGACTTTCCACCGCTTCCCTCGCGTACCGTACGAGATCCGTGCCACGATATGGAGGTTGACAGCCGTGAGGCGCGAAGTTCAGATCAAAGCCAAGGACAAGCCAAGGACCGTCACCGACCCTCAACGCCCGGACGATGAGGACCACAGGGAAATCGCGTACCTGTACTCGCCGACACCTGTGCCAGCAGTTCTACACACCTGCCGAGAAAGCCCGTGAGAAGCTGTTTTACAAGGAGGAGACCGAGCCATGCTACGTTTGGGTCATTTTCGACCTGGACACGCTTGATGTTGGCCAAGACATCCAATGCCTCGAACACAACAAACCCCGTGTGCGCCAACTCGGCGTCGAGATTGAGGAAGACGAAGACGTCTTGCTGGAATCTCCGTGTCAAAATCTCTGCTCCTTTGAAAAGTTGGTGGGATGCCGCGTGACTGTTGACGGTCTGTTCGTTACGAAGTCGAGAAATTGAGTTGTATGATGAGGCAGACGCCTGGCCAGAGGATATGAACTAGCTCATACACTGCCTGATGTGTCCCAGAAATGACTTGACTCCAATCTCACAGTTCGATTCTCTGTTTTTTTTTTTCTTTTTTTCTTGCAACTTCCACTGTGAGAAAAAACTCCTCTCAAAATGCGTCATAGTCGTTCCTCCGAATATGTGTCAACGGAATATAAGGGGGTATAGTTGCTATTCAATTAGAGCGCGTTCTTTTTGTGATAATCTAATCTAGCAAGATGGATTCCACGCCGAGATTTGAGAAAATCGGCAAAAACAGACATGTCCACCCTTCGAACTGATTGCTTTCTAAACGCTAGCCGACATTGTAGCTCGTTCCCATAGGCGCCAACTCTCGAATCGCAAGGATTCAAGTTTTTAGAGTGCTTGTCCGCCTAGTGACCCTCCCGCATAGACGCTTGAGTTGCACATTACCGGAGTGTTTCTCGGCATGACATGGCTGTGCGTGTGTTGAATAGCTAGCCTGCCATCTTGTTTGTTGCCGCCTTGTGGTGGTGGAAGCCTCCAGACAAAGATGTCAACATAGCATCTCTGCACACGGTTGTACTAGGCTTACTTCTGACGGGAATTGTTCGCGGGAAGCTCAAATATAAGTTTAATGTCAGATCATCTTGTGCCGCTCCAACGTCATCGAGTCCATATCTCATTCTCGCACTACGTGAATCAATTCAAGGTGAACATGGGGGAATAAAAGTGAGACGCAAACCCACAACATTGTCACAAAGCTTATTGTCATGATTTGTTCATGTGTAGCGCTGGGGGCGTCGACATGACACCTTTTGGGTCAATGGTTCGATTCAGGACTCCCGCAGAGTTGATCACGGGGACAAGTAAGCAGGCCCCTGCCCAAGTTCCCAAGTGCGACATTCAGAGTTTGGCCAAGTTTCCTGTGACCGTAAATATGGCGTCCTGTTCCACGTCTTCATGTGTCCTTCTGCGTGGCCCCCAACTTGTCATCAGTAATGGGGCAAATTGCCCCAGAATGAGTCGGAGACAAAACATACTGCCATCATGCCATGTCGCCGCCTTGGCCAAGCTGCTTGTACCGTTTTGCTAACTCTCTGGTTTGCAAGTTACATTGGGAAGCTTGCCTCTTGCCGTCTCTCGCCCTCCCAATGCCAGAAGAAGACGCCTGCCCCTGGTGATCTGAACGCCGAGCCCCGTGCCGGATCAACCGGATCAGATCACGGACCGGTCCGCCCCCAACGTCCGTGTGTCTCTGGCAATGTAGCCAATCGCTGTTGGCGTCCATGTCCAAATTGGACAAAGGCCAACTGCCGATCGGGGCGTTTGCTGAAAAAATAAAATAACGCTCAGGCTTCGAAATGCCTCTCCGTTTCTTCCATGTTGTAGCAGTGAAGAACAAAGTCACCAAGCATTTGATTGCCTTGTTCGCTTTCTTCCAGTGAAATCTATACAGTTCATCTATCGTCAATGGCTGCTTCCGCCGCAGCTGCCAATCGTCTGCAAGCCGCAACGGCCAAAGTGGCCCAAATTTGCGAAGCCTCCGGCGTCCCAGGAGCTTCAGTCGGAGTGATTCACCACGGGGCAACGATCTTCACGCATAATCACGGCTACAGCCATCTTGGAACCAAGACGCCAACGAGAAGTGATACAGCCTATGGAATCGGCTCCCTCACAAAGTCCTTCATCTCTGCCGCAATTGCAAAGCTAGTAGACGAGAAAAAGCTAGCTTGGGATACTCGCGTGGCCGATGTCCTCCCTGAATTTCGCCACGACAGCGACATCATCACGGAGATGACAACCATCACCGACATTCTCAGCCATCGGTGTGGACTCGGGGGTGCCGGCGCCATGAGCTTGGCCTTTCAGGGCGACGGCGATATGCTTCTTCCAAAAGACTGCCTTTTCCAGCTGGTCAATGACTTTCGCATACAATTTCCTTTCCGACAGCGATGGAGCTATTTTGTTTGGGGCTACTCTGTTGCAGGTGCGGTTATTGAGAGGCTGACTCAGAAGCCGCTGAAGGATCATCTCTTGGAGACGATTTTTCGGCCTCTGGGCCTAAAGGCCACATCGTTCAGCCCTCGAGAGTTCCAGCCGCATCAGCTATCATCTCCCCATGTCGGGCTGTCCGACGGAAGTGCCCATGCTCTTCGGAAACTTCAAGTCTTCGAGGACACCTTTTTCGAGGCCTCTGGGGGCATCTACTCAACGCTCAACGATCAGCTGACTTGGGCTTCTGCCATGCTTCAATCGGTCAATGGCAACGACCAAAAGTCTGCGGTGATCAAGCAAGTTTCATGCCTTCTCAGCAACCATATTGCAGTTTTAAACCCGACCGTTTCGGAGCGATCGTATGGTCTGGGCTGGATGCGAGCCCAACTTCCAGGCGTGGTTGGTCTTATCGGCGACAACGTAGGCTTGTGGGAGCTTGCAGACGAGCCGGTGCTGGGGACCAAAGACAAGACCATGTTGATGATCTATCACCAGGGGAGTACTGTTGGGTATCGTGCATTTACGGCACTTTTCCCAGAAACAGACTCAGCAGTGGTGGTGCTCACGAATTCTTCAGATGTGAGCGATGCAGCTGATTGGATTGGCCGGGTGTTCATTCAGGCCCTGTTCGAATTCGACGATGGCAATGACTATGTTGCACTTGCCAAGGAAGCTAACCGTCGCACTCTGGCGCAGTTTGATCGAGTCGGCAAGGAGATCAAGGACATGAGGGCAGCTTGTCTTGGGTCACAGCCGCGAAGGCTCACAACTTTCACTGGGAGATACGTGCATTCGTCAGAGCTCTTCTTCATCGACATCTCGCTCCAACCCACCGAAGCGGATCGACTATATCTGAATTTTCAAGGACTCAAAGATCAGACATATGAGCTGAGACATCTCTGCAATAATGTATTCGAATGGGCTCTTACACACGATGAGTCTAAGAAACGGGGTAGATACAACTACGTTGAAGCGGAGTATTACCTATTTGATTTCCGACTAGATGAAAAGGATGAGCCGGTATCTTTCTCCTGGGCCATTGACGATGAGCCAGCCGTGTTTACAAAATTGTAGATGAAAAATGCGGAGAATATCTTGCATGAGGCGGTTGCATTATTGTATCCAGGTCAGAGCGCCTGGTTGGAGTTTATTCCTTGCCGATATTGGGATGCAAAAGAATAGGAGGAACTGGAACAGTTCTGAGTGTATAAAACGATGGGATGCAGAGCATTTCATCTCTGTAAAATGCAGAGAAAGTGTGCTCCAAGTGTGCGCAGTGTCCGAAAGAGGAAATTGTAAGATGCGGAGAAAATCCCCAACTCGGACCGCCCACGTCACACCGTCATCCTTTCCTGACCACCACAATCTTCCAACCGTGCTCTCCTCACCAGCAGCCAGCTTGACCCTGCAAATGCCGCGCCGGCTCCGGGCCAGCCATGGAACTGGCCAATCTGCCGACGGAGCTGCTGCTACACATCGCCAAGGCCCTTGACCGAGACGGCGACATTTACGCCCTCTGCCGCGCCAGCCGGGGCTTTCACAACCTCGCGATACGCCACCTCTACCGACACAACGCAACGGCCCCCGACATTGAGAGAAGCGCCATCCTCTGGGCCGCCAAGCACGGACAAGTGTCGACTGCCGAACAGGCCCTGCTAGCCGGCGTCGACGTCAACGCGCCGCAGGGCCAGCCGGGCACCCTGCCTCTCGTCGAGGCCACGCGCTTCGGAAACGCCAACATGGCCAGGCTGCTCCTGGACAAGGGCGCGGATCCCAACGTGCTGCACGGCAAGGCCGGCACAGTCCTCCATACGGCCGCGGCCCAGTGGGACATGGGCACGGCGGCGGCGCTCCTGGAACACGGCGCCGACGTACACGCGCAGCGGCTCGACAACGGCGAGACGCCGCTCCACACGGCCATCAACTCGGGCGCCATCATGACCGGCGGCGCGACCGAGATGCTCGGCCTGCTCCTGGACCACGGCGCAGGCGTCGCCGACGCAGACTGACGGCGCGACGCCGCTGCACTGCGCCGCGGCCTGCGGCAACATCGCCGCCATCCACGTCCTGCTCGACCGCGGCGCCGACGCAATCCTGTCGTCCCGGGGCACGCACCGCGAGACCCCGTTGCACGCCGCCGTCCGAGTCAGAAACGAGGCCGCCGCCAAGGTCCTGATGCAGCGCGGCGCCGACGTCGAGGCCCCCGACGCCCGGGGCAAGACGGTATTCTGGCACGCCATAAAGTTCGGGTGCCCTGCCATCCTCGAGATGCTCCTCGACAAGGGCGGCGATGCCAGTCCTCGGCACCCAAACGGCAGCCTGCCCCTCGTGCAGGCTGCCCGCAAGGGACACGTGGCGGTTGTCAACGTCCTGCTCGCGCACGGCGGCTCCGACATTGAGGCGGACCCGGAGCTTGGGGAATCGGCCATGTTGGCGGCCGTTGCAAAGGGGCATTCCGGGGTTGTCCAGGCCCTGCTTGACGCGGGCGTCTACATTTGCACCAGGGACAGCGTCGGCAACACCCTGTTGGTCCAAGCAGCATTCCGCGGCCACGACGACGTCATCGATGTGCTGATGCGCAACGGCGTCGCTGCGGCCTATTGCCGTGAGTGGCCTGCGCGGGCTGGCCGTCCGTTGTAGAGATGCTGCTGGCCAACGGGGCTGGCGCAACACTTTGGGGTAAGGATGGGCGGACCTCTGTGAATCAATGCAGAGCCGTCGTGTCCCGTGTGCTGTTCTCGAGTCTTGAAAATAGTGGCCGAGTGACTGGTAGTGCTGTTTGCGGCACGGCATAGCGCGGGAGTTTACGTTGGGGAAGCACGCTCTTATCACCGACACTTCGTGACTAGCTGGAAGATCTGGGAATATTTGCTAGAAAAATTCATGTGCTTGGGATGCCAAACCAGCCAGTCTTCCAGGCGGAAAGGCCTGCGATTCCTGACCCGTTTGTATCATCGGCTGTGCTTTGCGAGTAGGAACCCCGGAAACCGACGGAGACTGAGGGAACTACCTCTTCAGGTATTCAAGTCTGGCCTCTTGACTTGCATAGGTTCCGTGCCTGGGGAAGGGGAGGATTCCCTCAACTGTGAGAGTAGTGTTTAGATGGCATATCCAACACACGCCCTAATTTTGCCGCGGACCGCACCGTAGCATATTGTGCTATGTGATTGTTGTACTTGTGTATATACGCGGGAGGGTATGTCCCGTGCAAGGCAGAGCGGTGGTAAGAAATATTCACACCATGCTACACGGCTTCTACGGCCTCCTGCCCAGTGTCTGCTTCTGGCGCCGGCTCCTACGAAGCGTTATCCTTCTGCTACTTGGGCAAGGTCTTGAACGTCAACACTTACCGTCTTGGGAGACGCAGGTTCCTCAGCATTAATAGTCCTGGCAGTTTCGTCCACCCTCGGCTTGAGGACATCATGCTCATGGCTCACCGCTTGCTGAGAGTGTGTGACTGTATCGCGCTGGGGGGTTTTTTGTCTCGCGCCATGAGTTGTTTGCCGACAAACACCTGACCCAGGCCCTAGTACCGCTTCTAAAAATCCGTCGGGGTGAGTAGTGCTGTAGACGGGGATGTGGTGTCTGCGTTTACGCCTCCTATGGCGCCTCCTCCTGGCAGGAAAGTCCAACTCTACGGACAGTGTACATCCCATAGTGATGTAGAGTTGTATTTCTGGAGATGGAGGCACAAGGAAACCGGAGGAGGAAAGTCCCACACAGAAAAAAAGCAAGTTGGCGGTGGGATGCTGCGATTGTTATTGTGGACGTATTCCAGAAGAGGGAGTTGAGATTCAGGCAATGTTACAGGAGAAGAGAGGGTATATTGCATCAGAAGGATATTTATTATCCATGACTCTGTCCCAGAGTGATTCATCGTTGGGATTTTGTCCGTTGTTAGACTTGTGCTCGGAGATGAACCATTCCTCGCCGTGCGACTGGCTGTTGTATTTGTCTCCAAAGTACGTCGCACATGGAGCCAGGCCGCTTGGATCAAGAGCAGTGAATAACAAGAAGCCAACAGAGACGTCACCTCTTCATTGCAGCATACTCAAAAAGCAGCCGCTCCATAACAATATCCCCAGTCTTACCCCCCCTACGCAGTAACTCTGACGCCCTTCTCTCTATCATCACCAGACACCACGCCCTCGTCGACATCCCCAGCCAAACCCTTCAAATCAGCCTCGCCCATCTCGCCATTCCACCCATTCGCCAACAACTACGCCCTAAACTCCTCGTCCCGCTTGGCCAGATCCTCTCCCGTCAACCTGGGCACAAACAAGTACGTGACCAAAACGCCCACCACACCGCATATAGCCGCGACAATGAATGTCCACTTCTTGCCGAATCTATCTTGAATCGGCGTAAACGCCTGTGTTCCCACAGCAGCGCCCGCCTTGCCAATGGCCGCACTGAGGCCGTAGCATGTTCCACGGACGCTGGTGGCGTAGCTCTCTGAAGAAATGAGGCCGAGCATATCGCCCGGGCCCAGGTTGCCAGAACTCTGCATGAGGCCGTAGAAGATGACGAAGAGGGGAATGATGGCGGTGATCTTGTCGTAAGCGCAGCCGATGATGAGCCCAAAGACCAAGTATCCTGAGAAGCCGATCATCATGACATTCTTGCGGCCCAGCCTGTCGCAGAGGAATGCGCCCAGGAGAACGCCGGGCAGCGCAATGGCGCCGAGGAGAAGCTGCCACTCCGCCGTGCTGCGGAGAGTGCTGCCGGTCTTGGAGACGACGCTGGAGATGATGGTGCCGGAGAAGACGCCGTTGGGAAAGGTGACAAAGTCGTAGAGGAACCAGGCGCCGCAGGTGCCAATCAGTGTTTTCCAATAGTACCTGACGACCAGGCCGTAGGGAACGTGCTTCTTGGTGGCGCCGCGGCGGTACAGCTTGGAGTTGAGCATCTTGAGGCGGAAGTAGAAGACGGTCAGGGGCAGTACGACACCGATGCCGAAGCAGACGCGCCACACGGTTGAGAGATTGGTCTCGCCGGCGGCGGACAGCACGATGAGGAAGACGGACACGGCGAACGGGCCGCCAAACGAGAGAGGGAGATTGGTGACGAGGATGAAGACGGGGCCGCGGTTCGCCGGGGTGTGTTCGTTGGCGGCCTCGGATGCAGATGTACTGGCGGCAGGGTACTCACCACCTAGAGAGCGTCAGACTGCGGAAACAGGGCTTGAGCCATAATGTATGATGATGGACTGGGTAAATCGAAGGGGGGGGGTGGTGGGTTGAGAAGAGACAGGGACATACCAGCTCCGAAACCAACAATACCTCTCGAAACAGTCAGCATCCAAAACATGCCGTCGATAGTGACGCCATGAGAGGCGGTGGCCAGGATTCCGCCGAGAACAATGAGCAGCGTCGTCGTGATGATGGCCGTCTTGCGGCCCATGTAGTCGCAGGTCAGGCCGACGACGACTTGGCCAAGAATCTCGCCGACGAGGAGGGCGTTGGAAACGCGGGTGCTGACTGAGGAAGTGTACTCGTTGGGGTATTCCCTCTTGAAGAGCACGTTGGCCATGGTCATGAGATTATTCTGGTAGCCGTCGGAGATGAGGGCGAAGCCAGAACAAAACTACAGTCGTCAGTTGAAGTTGGGGCAAGCGGACAAGGGAACCAACAAATGGCCATCTCCATTGGTCCTAGGCTGCGAGGGGTGAAGAAAATGCAGGCTTACAATTGTGAATATATCAGACAACCTCTGTCGTCTGCTGGAAGCCCGCTCGACAGCAGCAACTTGCGCCTCAGAGTCTCCCTTGGTCGCATCGTGATGCTCCCCTGGAACAACAGCAACGGCCTTGTCCTCCATCATGCGCAGGAACAAGTAGTTGGGACACAAGTCAACGAACAATAAATGGGTTTAAAGCCGCTGCTCCCAATTTTGTTTCTTTTCTCTTTCCCGGCCAGGCACGCGCACGGGGTTATCAATATCCCAGCGCGACAATTCAGTATCAATGGTAAATATGTAGAAACCGAACCACGATGCTGCTCCTCCATCCGCGAATTGACGCGAAAAAAGAAGAACCCATCCCTCCCACTAATAAAAGAAAAAAACTAAAGTCTAAGCCCGCACAACTAGAATCCTGCCATCCTTTCATCCCGCACACGTGCCAGAAAGATCAGCGTCTCACAAGCTAGCCGTGCCGAGTCCCGAACGAGCCCAGAGATGATGCTGCAGGCGGGACGGAATTTGGGAATGTACAGAGCTCTTTTTATTCATAAGTGGAGGGCTAAATTAAAGTGGACACGTGCACGAGTTCGGGCAAGGATTGCAGATTGGTTCACCTCGAGCGAACAAGTACGAAAGTCATGGTTGAAGATGTGTGACAACGCACCCGTCCCCACCTGCAGATGGTTCTTCTCCACGTTGATTTCGCCGTGAGTCGGCTTTGTGAGGCATGACTGGCTGGACTTGAGCCTTCGTCCGCTTGACGGGGTGGAATTTTTGTGCCAGGTCGAAATTGTCCGAGACACCTGGGGTTGAAAAACCATAACCCAAAGGAGAGCGGGGAAAGGTATAATCCGGCCTTTTGGGGTCAATAGCGGCAGGCACTTTCTTAGCAGCTTGTCCGTCTACCAAGAGGCTTCATATTCAGCAACAGCGGCAGCCCAAGAGGCCCGATTTGAACAGCTCCAAAGGCTCCGACTTGGCCGCATTGTACAGCTTTGCCTTCGTCTATGCCAAGTGCTCACGTTGGCATAGAAATGCTTTGGCCATGCCAAATCCCGTCACAAACCTCAGCCGGCCGGGACGCCACGATAATTTCGGAGCCTTCACTCTCACCAAGCCCATGGCATGTCCTGTCCGTACGCCGACTGTGAGACCCATCGATTGATCGTCTTCGGGCGCCATCGTAGAGCGCGTCTGGCCTGCGGCGCTTCGCATTATCCGGTTTCGCCATCCTCCGTGTCGTGAATACCGGGCTCCTGTCGCCCCGGGCGGTAAGAGTGTATCGGATTTGGTTGATGGCTCGGCGGCGTGGCGTCAGATGCTATCCTGCACAGTGCCAGTCGTGCAGTAAACGCGACGGCAGGCTCAAGACCTGATCCATTACCGGACGAGTCGAAGCGCACACGGCAGTTCCTAGTCATTTTCCACGTGTCAACAAAGAGTTTGGTTGAGACAAAACGGGAGCGGAAAGCTCTCAGCCTTGAACCATCATGGTGTCACAGTCACAGTACGGAGTAGCAGCAAACACTTTCGCTCAAGGTAACACAAGAGTTCTGCTCCGGCGTATTCGTGCTCAGGGCGCACACGCGTGCCTCAGCGAATCGGAATTGTGCACCTCCGCACCTCCGTAAGCCGCTCAAATAAAGAACAGAGAAACAAGCCACCGTCTGCCACGTTTGGCCGGGTTTCGGGCGTCTTGCGCTGCAGAAGCCGTCTGCACAAGCCACAGCCGCCCCATCCCAATGTGGAGGCAATCTCCGCTTGGAGAAAACCCCTTCCGACATTTCTTTGGCTGATACAAAAAGAACTCCAATGTTGGACCTCTTCATTTCTGGCGCCTCACGCGTCCCGCTTCCTGCTTCCCAACCTTCCCTCCACATCCTTCCTCTGCCATCTTGACAGCTTCCTTCCTACTCTAGAGGCCATTTCCTTGCCTGCCGCTGTCCGCTTGAATTCCTCCCTCGGCTGAGAAGCCGGCTGCTGCCCCCGGGTCTCAACGGCGCACAGAATAGCTCGCCGTTCTACTCCTGCGCTTTGCTGCGTCTGGATACCTCTGCGCAACCCCCCCTTTATGAGGATTTCCTTCTCCTCTCACCCTCACACGTCCTCTCTGCCGATTGAGCTGGCTGGCCGGCAAATACTACAAAATGGGCGCCCTATACTACCTTCTGCACCCAAACCAGCTGCGCTCCATTATTCAATGGTATGTTTGACTGTTACCCTCGGTACAGCGCCATACGACGCTTTAGCAATGCATTCTACAGAACATGACCGTGACCACGGCTGTCGCTAACACCCTGTGACTGCAGGAAGCTCTGGCACAACCCTGTCCACAGGCGCGATCCTTCCACAGAGTCGGAAACCTTGAAAGAATGCTTCCGCTTCCTCAACTTGACTAGTCGCAGCTTCGCCGCTGTCATCCAAGAACTCAACCATGAGCTCCTTGTCCCCATTAGTCTGTTCTATTTGGTACTGCGAGGCCTTGATACCATCGAAGACGATATGACGATACCGTTGAGCAAGAAGGTGCCTTTACTGCGCAACTTTCACAACACCATGGAGATTGATGGCTGGCAGTACCATGAGAGCCAAGAAAAGGACAAGGAGCTCTTGGAAAAATTTGACGTCGTAATCACCGAGCTCAAAAAGATTAAGCCAACTTACTATGCCATCATCAAGGACATTACCATCAAGATGGGCCATGGCATGGCTGACTACGCCCAAAACGACGAAATGATCAAGAATGGTGTCAATACCATCGACGACTATGAGCTGTACTGCCACTATGTCGCCGGTTTAGTTGGTGAGGGTCTTACCAAGCTCTTTGTCGCTTCAGAGCTAGGTAACCCCAAACTCGCAGAGCGACCATCCCTGACCGAGTCCATGGGCCAATTCCTCCAGAAAACCAACATTATCCGTGACCTCCGGGAGGACTGGAGCGACGGTCGCCGCTGGTATCCCAAGGAGATTTGGAGCAGGCACGTGGACAAATGGGAGGACTTGTTTGACCCAAAGCACGAGGACAAGGCCCTGAATTGCATATCAGACATGGTTCTCGATGCCTTGAAACATTGTGAGGAATGTCTCTTTTACATGGCCGGCATGCGCGAACAGAGTGTCTTTAACTTTGTTGCTATTCCGCAAGGCATGGCCATTGCTACTCTGGAACTCGTCTTCCGCAACCCCGACGTGCTCAAGCGCAACGTCAAGATCACAAAGGGCGACGCCTGCCAGCTCATGACCGAGTGCACACAAAACCTCTACACCGTTTGCGAGGTATTCCGCAGATATGCCCGACGAATTCAGAAGAAGAATGACCCCAGAGATCCCAATTACCTCAACATTAGCGTGCGATGCGCCAAGGTATGCCAGCTCAGCTCCAGCTCTACTCTCAAGTTAAACCTACTGACATGTCGATTAGATCGAACAATTCATCGAGACGCTTTACCCCCGTCAGGACCCCAAGCAGCTCAACTTGGAGAATCATCAGAGACAACGAAATGAGCCTACCATGGACCCTGGCGAGACCCTCGTCATGTTTGGGGTTGTTGCTCTCTGTCTCATATTTGTTTCTGGCCTGATGGTAATCACGCCCGTCTTCTTATAACACGCAAGATGCGACTCTTAACTAACGCGCCCACAGATTGGGACCGCATGGTTATTAGGGGCTAAATTCCCGAACATCTTCAAAGAAGCCAGCATCCTGCTTCAAAAGCTGAATGACCCCGCACCAGCAGTCACGACAGCCATCACGACCGCCCGAGACGAACTGTAAAGACTTGATTCCCCCCTTCCCTGAAGCCGCTTCTCCATCACTGTTTTTTTTTTTCTAAACAAGTATTCATGCACCTCTTTGTCCTACTAATGAGCATTTAACGGGCGAATGGACAAGTTCTTGGGCTACACTACATACGACCTTCTAATACGAGTAATTTACTGATCCCGCGGCCACCCACTGATTCTCTGCTCTCCCAGTATCGTCAGAACGTACATGGGGCCTCGGCCCAGCACGGATGTCAAATTGCAATCTGGTCCTTTAATGACCGCGGTTGTGCCGAAGAAGTGCTAAAAGTAATCACCATGCTCCATGCTTCTCCTGTGGAATGGCCCAACTGAGTCTTTGTCATGACGGGTTGACGGGTGCCGAGACTCTGTTGGCGAGCAACATTTTTTCGTAACGTCCTTTTGCCTTTACCGTGGATTCTGTGCTCTGAAGGTCAAATGGATGGGTGCTTTTTGTTAGGGGACGGGACAGTGCCGAGCTTTGCTGCTGCATCATGTCTAGTACCCCAGATCTAGCTCCCACACCGATGTTAATTGCTCCATAGAAATCAGGTTTTATGACGTTGCATTGCCCTTCCGTTCCGCGCTGCTGCCAATATAGCGATCAAGCTCCCTGGCCGATACGTTGTGCATGGACATGCGCTCCTCTGAAAGAAAAAAGAAGTCGGCTAAGATAATTATCCGACGACCTACGCGGTGCTTTATCCGTGGTAGTCTTCGTGTTGATGCTTGGGGACATGGGCAGGCATGCGCCTCGAATAGCCCGGCTCGAATAGAGCGTTTGAAGCACAAAGGCCTGGTAAGTAGTCCCAACTCTCTTCAAAAACGCAGCCACGAAAACACCCGCACAAAGTCTGCCGTTTATATCTACAAAACTGGATATACACCCCAATAAGCTTGGTCAATCGTATCACAAGAGACATTTGAATGGATAGATTGAAATTTCTGCCAAGGCGGGATGTGGCGTGTCCGTGGCGGACTACATGGAAAATACGGCGCCCATTTTTTCAACTACTCTTCTGGTAAGCTACGAGGTCTTGAAAATTCCCAATCTCAAACAACCCCCCCAACTTCAACACGGTAGTTGCGCAGATTAATTCAAGGCGGCGGCCGTATCCGGTGTACCCTGGGCCGGGCCATCTCCAGTCAGGAACTCATTTTTATCTTTTTGGTTTCCATTGTTGGCAATCAGGGGCGTTGTGCCACTCTTGCCGTTCCCCACCTGAGCTTGAGTGTTCCCAGAGAGTTGCTTCAGCCGGGCGGTTACATTAGCGGGACTGTCGATATTCTCCAACGTCATCAGGTATGCGGCAAGGCCGGCAACATGAGGAGAGGCTATAGATGAGCTCGGTTAGTCGTGGCCAGGTGGGAAAATGGTGGTGATGCTGCTTGAACTCTTACCCATGCTGGTCCCGCTTTTAACCGACACGTCCGTGTTAGAGTTGATACCACAAGACTGAACCTTGACACCAGGGGCATTGATATCGACGTCCCTGCCAAAGTTTGAGAAGCTAGCCTTTTGATCGGTGTTGGCATCTACGGCGCCAACGGTGATGGCGTTGCGGGCAGAGGCTGGCGATGTGTTGGCTGCGTCTTGCTGTAAGACTCTGTTAGCGCCTGTCTCATCTTCACGTATCATGACAGTGGCAGACTTGGCCATTTGGAGTGACATGCATTCTCATTTCCGGCTGCGACCACAGGGACAATGCCGGCTTTGAAGACATTATTCATGGCCGCGTCCAAGGCCTGTGACTTGCCTCCACCCAATGACAGGTTCACAACTGCCTTGCCCTGGAGGTTGTTCTTTTGCACATCATTAACGACACTCTGCAAGCCTGCGATGATGTCCGCGTTTTGTCCTTGGCCGTTGGCGTTCATGACCTTGACGCACTTTACCGTGGCCTTTTTAGCAACGCCAAAATTCTTCCCACCAATTGTGCAAGCGACGTGGGTGCCGTGGCCGTTGGCGTCGGTTGCCTACTCATCATTAATATGTGAAGCGTCCACGTATAGTCCTTTGTGGAGTGTACAAACATACTTTCTCGCCTCTAACAAGGTTGGCAATTGTAGTAGCACGGCCTTCAAAATCCTGGTGGGTGGTTAAACAGCCAGAATCAACCACGTAGGCAGTAGTGGTGTTGCCGGCAGATGAGTCAAACACGTAAGCTCCTACATTTTTTATTTATCCAGTCAGTCGATGCAATGAGAGGCCAGGCTTTCATGGCCACCACACCACCAACACCATCGAGCGTAGAAAGAACAAAGTGTAGAGGCGGGGGGTTTTTCACCTTTTTGTTGTTGCTGGCCTACCGGAGCAGCTTCTGACAATCGCTGCAATCCAGGGGGGGCATTCTGTTGCACAACAAGCTCCGACGTCGACATCCACTGGTCGGGCTCGACATAATCCACCTCGTCAGCATCGCCAATCTCCAATGCCATGGATTCCTCAGCCTGAAAAGTCATGGCATGCCATGTGTTCATCTTGATGGCCCGGACGTCGGTCGAAAGTGGCTCGCCTCCAGGTCCACGTTTGTTCAGGTTGCGCTTTTTGAGTTGGGCAGAGACGGAAGCCGTCATGGCCTTGACAGCCTTTTCGCTGGTGGTATTCTTGTAGACAGCGATGTAGCTGTTGGGGACGATCTTGGAATTAGCATTGACGTTGCTCTTTGCCGGAGTGGGCGAAGCATTCTTGTCGCCGTTCTCGTTCGGCCCGTTCTGGCTGGAGCCCAGGCCGAGGAGGCCAAAAAGACCGCTGTCGCCGCCGATGGGAGCGGGAGAAGCGGCAATCAGTTGTACCCAGAGGAAGACAGCCCCCAGAACGATGTTTCTCATGGACGCCATGATGGGCTAAGATTATCAACGGACAAAGGCACAAGTGCGTATCACCCAGCCAGTCCTTGTTGAAAAGTGATGGGACAGTGAGGGCCGATCCCGCGGATCACTCCGCCGGTATGTATGAAATGGTGAAAACAAGAAAACAGAGGACGGACAATCCACCTAGAGTTTGTCTAGAGGGAACCTGACAAAAAACTGGGCGTTCAGCGCTGCTCGGCAAGCGCTGGGACAACTTGAAGAAGAAAAGAGAAATGATTGATGCCGACCTGCCGGATCTATCAGATTGCAGAAACAGAAACAAAGAGAGGGACAGGATGAAAAAAGCATGGGCAACCAAGGGAAGAAATACTGTAACGGATGACGCGAAGCAGGGGTTAAAATACAAGAAGGAGAATTAAAAGTGGCATGGTGGACATGGGGGCTCCGAATGGCCTCGAGACGAGATGGATATTGTCGCATCTTGGCCCCAATCTCGCGATCAATGACATGGCTCTGCCAGCAATGCTGACTGGGCCCAGCAAATGAAGTGCTGAGCCTGCATAGTAAGACGTCTCACGATTCTGGTCGCATCGCGGCCGCATGGAGGCAGTACCTGGGACATCTGGGGCATGAAGTGTATCTTGTGACATTACCCTCCACCCGTTGAGCACGGCAGGCCTGCCGAGACATAGCCCTCGAGTGACAGCAACCCGCAGCATAGTACTTCTCAGGAGTGAGACCGAGCACAAGGCAAGCTCTCCTTGGCTGCGGCGTGAAGCGCCGCCGTATGGGTTTCGAAAACGGTCTGGTATGGGCGGCGTCGATTTAGATGTCGATGTCGATGGGGCTGGGGCCGTCAAAGCCGGTCCAGTCAAGTCAATGCCAAGACTCAACAAGCACGAGGGTTCAATAATGTATGTATGTACGTACCGCTACCCGAAAGTGAAGCTTGTCATCTCTCTTTGTCCTCCTGCACCCCATGACAAGGATGAATTAGCCAGCGCTCATGACTAAACCGGCCAAGCGGGCCAGGTCCAAACGCCGGGCGCGTGAACAACCAGGGTGGCATCAACGACATCGGATCAGGGGCCGAGTACACAAGTCAGCTCCAGACAGTTGGGCGGGTCGCGCTTCAAATGACTGCTTTCTACCGCGGGTTTTTGTATTTACCACTGCGCGGTGCAACAATGAACTGATGGAGGCAGCATTCCAAAGTCGCAGCAGGAGAAGACTGACGAACTGGTCTGTCGGACAGGGAAGGAGCGACAGCCAAAAACAGACATCGGGAACCTTGCTCCTGTCGTAGACACAGATGTACCAAGACCAAGTACTCTGAATCTACGATGAATGCTATGTACTCTTGACATTTCAGCCACCGCGACAGCTGAATCAAATCTCGTTAAGAAACAAAAAAAAAAAATAAAAATAAACCCTTAAGGTTAATTGGCAAGCCGACCTATACTTCCCACCGAGACTACGCACGTCTGTCCCGCATGCTGCACATGCGCCTCCGTGGCCCCTCCGTGCCCCGTGCCTCCGTGCCAAGCCATCCCCCTCATACGGCTACGGTTTTGCCTCGACGGCTGTCGATCCAAATCGAATGGGCAAGTCAGCCTTGTTCAATGTAGTACTCGGTTCGACGTATTCTACTCCGTAGTCCTGTGGCAGCGAATTCCGTCCGGGTCCAATCTATATGAGAACGTACCCGACACCAGCACCCCACACATCAGAAACGCCGCACGCTTCGACGCCAGACTTGGATACTGTTGTCCTCATTCATCTTTGTCGCAGATTGAGGTGTGTTCCTATTTGAAACCTGCCTCGAAAAGTAGCCCGCGCAGTCCCTTGATTACGATTCCGCAACAATTTTTCGTCATCCCACGCCGCTGGGTTATCCAAGCCCGCGATACGACAAATGCATATGGCGACCAGTGCATGCTTCTCTACGTTGCGAGCACTTAGTGTACTCCCTAGTCAGAGCCATCAAGCAATCTTGCCATCCAGGACGGTTGCATTTCTGCCGTTTCCAGAAACTAGCCCGGAACGCGAGATAGTCATTGCGTCGAAGCATGCGGCGATGATCATTGTTTCGATCCACGAGGCGGCATGTGAATCCTCACATCCGTATATGTTTGTGGCGTTTCCAAAGCTGGCATCTAACTCGGGCACTGTTCCAACCCGAGGAACCTAGAACGAATGGCAAGCTGCAATTGCCAGATGCAGCCTCCATGAACTCTCACGCTCTGCCCGCCTGACCAACAAACCGACCAAGAGAAAATAGGCACCCTCAACTCCGCGCCTATTGCATGTTTCCAAAGCGAGGAAGCCCTCTTTGTCATCCCCCATTACGAGTTCTGTAATAAAGTCATGAGCCATCTCGCGCTCGGAAGCCTGGAGCTCCGTCTATGCCGCGCCGCCGTGCTTCGGCCTTACTATCAAGCAGCAGGGGGTTCTTGAAAGTGAAATAGTTCCCTAGCACGAAATTCTCCCTTAGCCTAGGAATATGAGTTCATGCGAGACACGACGTGCAAACCGCCCGGTGTGCAACAATCGGAGCAGATTCCCCAGTGCTCAGGCCTAGGAATACAAAGCTGACAGGCGATCTGTTTAGCGCATTCCACACGAATTATAAGATGACTTTAACTTTTTGTCAGAGAGCCGAATTTCAAACAATTATGCGATAGGCAATTTTCGTGTGGACATGACGCTAGCGAGTCGTTGCAGGACACAATGGCTTGAAAGAGGCTCTGATACACTTGTTTGATCGCCAACCTTTCAGCCCAGCCGTCCTATGTTCTCGGTTTGATAAGTCGTCTGTATTGCAGACACTTGTGTCAAGAAGAGTCAGTTGCTTTTATTCTTTGAGCACAACCCCGTTCGCCTGATTTACTAGCCCCCGAATCTCCGGATCATATCCTAGGGTGGAACTTGAGTCTTTTTTTTTTTTCGCATTTCAATGCATTCTTCATCCGGCTTCAATTTCGCGTTTGGGCTGCATTTTTTCGGAGTGGCCTCGGAGCGTGTGGGTGCTGATAGGAACGGTTCCTGTTGTCGAGGTTCCCCGATGACGTCGGCCGACTTACTGGCCGTCCATTTGGTCCTGGCACGCTATAATTTGTACAACGCCTTGAGGATTGCCAAAAGTTCGGATAGTTTTACGATGCTTCATGCCCACCCTGCGGATTGTCATCTTCCGTGGACAAAGTCCCTTGGTCACGACGAGGGTCCTTTGACACCGCGGCTACGGAATGCATCGCCCAACAGGCGCCGCTCACTGGTTTCCGAGAAAGCCCGGAGCAGTAGCACAGACGACGGCTCGGCGAAGAGTTGAAAGAGAATTATCTGTTTTCACGATCCTACTAGCATGGTCCATTGGGGCGCACCGGAAAGTCCCTGCTTCCGCTGGGGGTGACCAATGCATACGACTCGTGAGCCGAAAGTCGCGGAAGCATCATATCACACCTATCCCATTTACGGTGATTTATTTCTCCCGGAAGATCTCTCTCTGGGTAATGACTGACACGCTGCCAGAGAACAGCCCGACACTCATACCCAAGTTGGGTTGGCAATTCCATCAGCGCTAGGTATCACTGTCCGCATCCGCAAATCTTCACATTCATATTTCTTGGAAACATCCATGGGTCGTAACAGTCCAGATTTATCTGAGTGCCGGACATCTTATTCTTCAACTGTACGCCTGCTTGTCCGTTCGTGGGGAAGCGTTATATACAGTATAAGCAAGATGCGGGACCAAGCAGACAGCCGTGTCGACAGCATCACAGACAGCTTTTGCAACGACTGACCGCGGACAGGTTTGCAGAAAGTTTGTAACTATAAGTCACTGATCATATTAATAACAGCGATTGGAAAATCCCAGCCTGAAATCATCTCTTTACTTTTTTTAAAAAAAAGTAATAACAGGAATTTAGGCCTAAGACTGTACCTGGGGATAGGTAATACTTATAACACGGTTTCGTCAAGTATCCTTTTAAATGATACGAGTAAGCCTTTGTGTACTTTTCTGAACATCGAATATTAGTGGAATACTTTCAGATGGTAAAGGAACTCGGGCCAGCTCTTTCGGTTAGCCTTCTTGTCCCCGTTTTCGGGCTACTATGGCCTGCAGCAAGGACATTAGTCAAGAGATGGCCAAAGAAGGTATCAAGAGCGACAGTGGTACACTTGTCGGCTTTACAGTGGGTATATCCGACCAAGGGCCGCTATTTCGAATGACTTTGTCTTGTCCAACTGCTAAACTCAGTTCTCGTCATGTTAGAAGCTTGATGAATCCCTCCCAAGGGGCAGATGGCCTTTGTCACCCAGTCCCTACCCTCCTCGTCTGCTGACCAAGCGCATTGTTCCAGTGCCCTGCGGTGCGAATGTCGTGAATTCCATTTAAGCTGCAGCAGAAACTTCAAGTGCACCACGCTTAGAAACAGTCGAATTATGTCGCCGCACGCAGCACAAAATACCTTGTAGCTCACCGACAATACCGGTACCGGGTAGGATGACCAATTAGTAGACCATGAGGACTGCGACGCCAACCCGCAAAAAGACGCCGTTCCGGCTGGACCCGATGCTCAAATTCCACTAGACGTCGCACGGTGGTGCAACCGGATTCTTCTCATCTCACAATCAACAACACATACATGTTTACGCAAATAAACTACATTTAATTTGAACGCAATTGACCAGTACCCATTTCACAATCGCACAGAGCCTTGTCGCGACGCGACAGCGAGAAGCAGCAGTTCCTCATGACACCGGTTCACAAGCGGCGGGCCGTTGGTCCATCCGAGCGGGCAGCCAGACTCGTAAGCAGCCAGCGCGCACACAAAAACAAGGTGAAGCACCGCATCATTCACCTCGAATCCAGGCTCCTCGCCACAGAATGCAAGCTTGAGCGGGCCCTGTCTGCCATATCTACTCTGTCAGGCGAACTGCGCGCCGTCATTGAGCAGAACAAGGGCCTGCAGCCGCGGCGATGCAGCTCCGAGCCCCCCACCAGCAACCCGTCGTCGTCGCGCGCGGCGCAAATGTCCGAGGCCGCCTCTCGCGCGCAAAAGGAGCACGTTCAGAAGCTTACTCTCCCCTGGGAGAACGACGCCAACCCAGAGGACTTTTCGTGGAGCTCCGCCTTTTTGGAGGGCGTCAACGTCCGCGGGCGCGGGCACACGGGGCCGGTCGCGGGGGGTGAGACGTGGGAAGAAGCGGACGAGTCGACCACGGCCACAAACGACACGGGCAGCCAGGACACACATGCCACCCCGGCGTCGACGGAAGGCCTCGCGGAGGAGCTGCCGCATGAATCGTACGATAGCCTTGACATTGCCGCTATGCGGGATTGGATCGATCCCCAGTTTGAGAAGCCGTATGGGACGCCGGACGATGGCAGGATACAGCCGTCGTCGCTGTTTGCGCTGATGGATTTTATCAGTAGTTAGAGTGTGTTTTGTTTGCGGGCAGCGAGGAGTAATCTACGTATTGTACTTTGTAATGCTACTTGGGTTGAGACAGATGTGCCTTGGCTGGGACGAAATTCTTGATAAAGCAAAAACGTTGGTTCATGTCGACGTTCCAAGAATAGCTGACAACTCCACTGTGAACCGACAACTGCCTCCATGTCACAATTTTGCCTGCCAACATTGAAGCGTTAGCGCCGGACCCCCAACTTGCAGACGGCATCAATCACCACGGGCTTGACACCACGCACCAGACACAAACTCGACTGCAGCCTCTCTGCCGGCGTCCGGAAAGCACACCACCCGCCATGGCAGCAGCGGCAGCCAGGGTCGTCATTGTCGCCTCCGAGAACCCCGTCAAGATCGGGGCGGCGCGCGACGGCTTCTCGCGCATGTTCCCCGGCGTCGCGTTTGACGTGCGAGCCACGAGCGTCCCGTCCGGCGTGCCCGACCAGCCGTCCACGGACCAGGAAACCCTCCAGGGAGCGCTGAACCGGGCTCGCAACGCGCGCGCCGCCGAGCCCAACGCCGACTACTGGGTTGGGCTGGAGGGGGGCGTCGACGACGCTGGGCCGGCGCACCGCGAGCCGCCGATGCAGTCGTTTGCGTGGATTGCCGTCATTGGCAAGGGGGGGGAGGAGGGCAGCCCCGAGCGCGTGGGCAAGGCGAGGACTGCGACGTATTACCTGCCGCGGCAGACGGCCACGTTGTTGCGCGGCGGCATGGAGCTGGGCCACGCCGATGACTTGGTTCATGGACGGACGAATTCCAAGCACAAGAGTGGCTCCGTGGGCATCTTGACGGGTGATGTGGTGAATCGGCAGAGCTACTACTCGGAGGCTGTTGTGTTGGCCCTGATTCCGTTCAGAAACGCCCAGCTCACATTTTGATTTGCGAGAGACGGTGTAAAAAAAAAAGATTTGCTTTGGTGTGTGCGGATCAGGCACATCTGAACATGTCCAACACTTGGATCTTCATCTCTCCTCTGAGGAGTGAAGACCAAATTACCTCGACATCTTGACTCATGTCCTCGTCGCCTGTGACTAGAGGGTTCTGGTAAACCACCCTGCTGGCGCTATGATAATAAATGATTGCCGCTCATGTATCCAATGAATGAATGTGGTTGGTGAGGGTCAAATGGAACATTGAACATGCATGTGGCTCCGTCGATACCAAAGACAGACATCCAGACAAGATTTTGAAGTGAAATACTCAAGGGAGGGAGCACGGACGAGCATCGGATGGCTTCGTCTATCGAATGACAAATGGTCAGTCAGTATGCGGCAATTCCAGATGGATCACGGAGTGGTTATCCCCTGTATCAATTTTTTTTTTTTCTAAATGTCAAGTCTGGTTCACGGCACTTCCGTCATCTGGGCACGTGGAGGGTATTTTGACGGACGTGATGACCTCTTCATGGCCCCGTCTCGCATCAAACTCCATCAGCCCAAAGCCCATGTTAGCAAACATGTCGGACTGTGGCTCGATTCGGGGGCGCAGCCGGGGGGCCGTGGCTACGTGGCTTGTGTGATTCGTGCTGGTCAATGTTGGGCTTGTCGTCACGGCGTGCCCTTGATGGGATGCGCGCCAGGCAGCAGGCGGGAATCAATGTACGTGTTTATGCATGCGCCAAGGACGCGCGGCAGTGCAGGTCATGAAGGTTCAATGTTGCAATATATCAATATAACGTGGCAACAAGAGCGATTGGAAAGGGCCAACGAAAAGTGCCAAAGTGACATGGAGAGAAGCGCATTGAGGCATCGAAGCATCAAAGTCGTGTTCCTCTTTCGACAGGATCGATAACTTGGGCGCCGCCATGAGAGTTATCCACTCGACTAGGCACAAGGGAACATGGAACATTTTGCTCATATCAACCGACATTTCATATTCGATCAATCTGCCAAGGCCCGACGTCCGACCACGGCGGCCTCAAAGTCCTCCCATCCACTCAACTCTCTTTTTCCAATGCTCCCACTGCACGCACTCAGGGTGATGGCTTGATCCTTTGTCGTGTCACTGGTCGCTGGATTGAACGCCCGTTTCGAAACTCGGTGACGCTGTACAAAGCACTCCGTATCGCTCTCCTTCTCTCAGGCCAACCCGCCTTCGCCGTCTCTCTTTTTTTCCCTTTCCCTTTTTGCCTTTTCTCCGCCTCACCTACCGAGAAGCCACTTGGCCGCCGCCAAAGCACACTTGGTGCTTCCATCCATTTGCCTTGGGAAAATACCTAAACCTTGTACTCCGTACTCCCAAGGAAGCGTTCCTTGTTCTGCCTCGTGTCATTCTTAGCCTGGAGCCCGTCAAATCTAACCCCCCCCTTCCCTCCCCTGCCAACGCTGCCACGCCCACCTCAAACCGAGTTTTGAATCGTCGTTTCGACTCCGCCTCGACTTGCCTGCACCTTGCACTTTGCACTTTACACACAGATCAAACCCAAGGTTTCCCAGAATCAATCAAGACGACCATTCCACTGTCGCTGAGAATGCACCCGTTGCCGAGCCAAACATCCGTTCCGCAGACATTTTAAAGTAGATGCTCGAAGCCGGAATGGGACAACACACAGACGCCCAAGGAGATGGTGATGGCCATGTTGCCTTGCCCGTCAGAGGTGGTTTACCCAGGGATGGTTTCCGAAGCCATGACGAACAAATGCACCCCCCCGAATCTGCAGACGACGATTTCAATTCATTAATGGCCTCATCTATGGTGGCCACGCTGCTCAACACCGCCTCGAGCCCAGTGTCTCCTGGCCAGTCGAGTCCTTCGCTGGACCAAGCCAAGAACTCGTCCTTTGTCCCACCAGCGAGGCCAAGCAGCACGCCCTTTCCGCTCCCCGATAACCGCGGCACTCGCGTGTGCTGCCTCGAAGACTCTGACTATGGCACCGACATCGAAATGTTCAACGACTCCCACTCGTCCGCGAGCGAAAATACTATGGCCCATGCCTCACGTGCCACTCCATTTGACGAGCTGCCAACCGAAGTCCACGAAGCCATTCTGGACCACCTCTTTGGTTACTGCATATCGCCCACGTCAAGCAGTGCCATGAGAATATCCAGCCTAACCAAGTGCTGGAGCAGAGCCCAAAGACACTGCCGCAGACGAGAACTAGCCGATTTGGCTCTGGTAAACCGAGTATGGAGGATTCTGGTGCAGCAGCGCCTTTACCGCCACGTCAAGCTCAAGGCCACCATCGAATCCATTGAAAATGCAATGATGCACCTGGCCGGCAAGCCACACCTGTCATGCCATATCAAACATGTCGAAGTTTGGTTCCCCGTGTTTCAGCCTACTTTCGGCCCACTCGCCCTGTCAAATACGCTCGCCCTTCCAACCGTGACGTCTGACGGGCTCACAAACGCCACCTATACCCTGCCGGCAAACAACTGCACGCTGGACGAGGTCTTTCGATTTGTATCCCTGGCATTGCCTTGCGTGCAGGTCTTGTCCTTGGAGGGCGGTGAACGAAGAAAAGCACCCAAGGTGGTTTGCTTTCGCCACCAGGAGCACGTACTCTCCGGACGGACGCTGGAGCCTGTCCCGACAGTGAGGACCCTCGTAACCAGAGGACAGTGGAACCTGATGAGAGAGACCGGCGACTTCCACGCCATTCTGGGTGCTTTACCAAATCTCAAGGAGTGGCAGGCGTCATACAGCAAGCCAAAATCCAAGAGCTACATTACCATGTCCGAATTTGCGCCGTCTTTACCCATGCGCATCACCAGTTTTAGCCTGTGCCTCGAAAATGACTACAGAAGGGAGGCTGTGATGCCTGCGCTCTATGCCAAAGTAGCAATGAAGACGCACATCTGCGCTAGGATGGCCGAGGTCACGACTCGGCTGGAGCACTTTTCGTATACCGGCCGCATCTGCCACCGTTTTTTTGACATGGCTGGCCGGCTTGCAAACCCACTGACCACAAGGCTGAGGTCAATTGACCTGACTGTCAAGAATTGTTGTCGCCACTCTAGCAGCTATCACGATTCTGGATCCGGAATCCAAGAGTTGAGCTTCATCGAGGCCTTTGAACGATTGGTACTATCTGCGGTGAGGTCCTTGGACAAGTTTAAGGAGGTCGAGTACCTCCGAATCCGCTTCGTAGATTTAGGTGCATCCTCCCCCGTGTGCCGTCTGACTGAGGGGGCTTCATCGGCTAACAGTTTCCCAGATTCCATCCTACCACCACTGAACCCGTACTTTCTCATGGCGAACGGAGAGTGCTCAGGCGTCTGGAGTGACGCGATTGTGGCGGAACTCTCACGAGTTCGGCCCAGAGCTCATTTCACCGAACTCTGCGAGAGTTTCGGCAATATTTCGTACGGCAAAGACGGAAGGATGGTGATTATGCCCGAGTACCCACGAACGCGGATATCTTCCTTGAAGCTTTCCAACTATCGGTCGCTCGCAACAAGAATCACAATCCAGTAAGCAATGAAGATTGCGAAAGTTGGGACATGTGATGGGATATCAGAGGAGAGCAGCAGATTCGGAGATTCAGTATTGCTCACTACAGCAAGGCAAAAGAGGTTGCGCAAATTTTATTTTCCCCTTTTCCCTTTTTCTTTTGTTAAATTTATCACGGCCTATCTGCATATTGGAGACGGCGTTTATGGCCTTGCAAACAATACGATGGCGAAATATCACAGCAGCCTGACATTGGCAAATGGAGTGGATTACACATGGGATCACAGAGCATGGAGTTTGGGAAAACACGCGTCACATAAAGCTCGATTGCGAACATCATACCAGCCCCATGGCGGCAAGGGCTTAAAACCGATTTACTTGAGGGAATCTGCTCGCTTGAAGGATGATACAAATACCCCCTCGGATATTTTGATGGTTTGGACTTGGTGGTTAGCATATGCAAGATAGATACCCATAATGAGAATTACCTTTGATCAATCAAGTGGGCGTTTCATCATTTGCAAGACATGCTCCTGGCTATTCCGTACGAGTCTTGGGTGCTGTGCTGGCCCCGTCGCTGATAATGACGCCCAGGATCCAGCAGTTGACCAGGAAGAACGCTACCGATGACGCCCACAGGCCGGGGAAGAAAGTGCTGCGTCCTAAAAACTCCAACTCATACCCCTGCTGCAGCCACGCTCCTTGCGATACAACCCATAGAACCAACGCCGTTATGCCCAGACGCGGTTTGCGCAGCAATGTCGAGGTGGGGAGGTACAAGGGCAGGAATATCATGTACCACAGGAAATACTACAATCGTTAGCTCACCCATGATGTTTGTTTCGTCTATATACGGTTTGTGGGCGTGAGTACTCGACCGGTCGAAAGGTCGAATTCCTACGAACCCCCCACTGTAGCTAGTGTGTCGGGACGCCTTACCTGCGAGGTGCACACCTTGTTGAACGTCACAAAGGCAAATGTCTGCGCCATCATGCATGTCGCCAGGTCCTTCTTGGCCAGCACCAACGGGATGAGCACGCATGAGAGCGAGAGCTGTGGGAGGAAGGCGAGCGACTCGGCGTGAAGAGAGGTGCCCGGTTCCGAAGACGCGAGGTACAGCAGGACGTTGTAGGGCGAGAAGTTGTGTCGGTGGTCGACGCGCGTGAGGTGGTGGAAGAAGGTGTGGACGAGGAACGGGTGGCCGTAGCTGCGAGAATTTAATATTGCGGCACGAAAAAAGGGGGGGTGTTTGAGAGGGCCCCGGGCGAGAATAAGACGTACACGGCGTACATGAGGACGTTGAGGCCCATGAATGTGGCGAGGCTCACGGCTGCAAGCTGGATTCTGTCTCTGGACAGTAATCCCGCGAGGCGGGCTGGCGGCGATGCTTGCTTGCGCTGCATGTGCTCATCGTCCATCCACCACGCGATGGCGGGCGCCCAGATGCATGGGTAGATCTTGAAGTGCACCCCGAGGCCCAGCACCGCCGCGGCGACATTCACCCTTCGCCCTTCGACGGCCCACACGAGCGCCATGGTCAGGACGCCCAGCAGGCCCTCTGAGCTGCCGCGCGTGCTGATGGTTGCGACCATGGGGTTCCAGAGCCACAGCGCGGCGAAGGCGCCTGCCTGCTCGGGGGGCAGGCCCCTCCGGCGGAGGACGCGGACAATGAGCCATCCGGCCAGCAGGTCGGCGAGCGCAAATACGACTTTGCCAAAGGAGAGGAAGGATACGGTGGGGACGAGGAGCCATGCCAGGAGGGGGGTGTAGCGGTAGGTGTCGCGCGCGTAGGGGGACTGCGCGTGCCAGACGTAGCGGGATGCGTCGGTGAAGACGAGGTAGTCGATGTCTGTGTATTTGATGGCGGAGTGGGCGTCTTGGAAGGTGCCGTACAGGAGGAGGGCGACGCGGAGGAGGGCGGCGATGAGGAAGAGCGGCGTTGGGCGGAGGAGCGTCGATATCATGGCGATGGCGATGGCGGCGACGGGACTATGGAGGATGCGATGTCGGGGGAGGTATTTTCATGCCTGCGGGAGAGAGTTGAAGGTTATGTCGATGCCACCAGCGGAGTAGGTTCCGTCCTGCTCGTCATCTCCCTTGGTGTTGATTCACACGCGCGAGCTTCAGTTGTCTGGGATTGGAGTTGGGGGAGGAAAATAACGTGGGGCGGAAATTGTTAGTGCGGCTCCCAAATCCGTCACACCGGTCAATGGGATCAACTGGCCCACCTCCATCAACCACCTCCTCACAGCGCCTGTTGGAAATAGCCATCACCAAAAGCTTCCCATGTTGGACGCGCGGAAATGCCCGCAGGAACTAAGAGAGACCGAGACGGCAATGCGCGCTCCAAATCAACACAGGACGGGCCCCGCACCAGATTCCACAACATGTTTGAAGACTTTCGCGATGAGCTGGATGAGCATTACGATCGGAAGGAGAGGATAGTCAAGGCGTCTAGGGATGTCACTGCCCAGAGTAAGAAGATGTACGCTGCCCATTGTCATGTATCTCATCTAACACTGTACTGACTCTTGAAAAAAAGTATTTTTGCGCTGCAACGGTAAGATGAGCAGCTGAGCTACACACACAAACAAAACATGGTGGTTTCGACACTAGGCTCACAAGAATCAGAGTAAAACATATCAACCAGGGTCTGCCCCCGTCTACGGAAAAGGACGTGGCTGCACGCATGGGTGAAATCACCGCCCTCCTGCAATCCGTCTCTCCGGATTTACAATCCCTAAACCGCCACCGATACAGCTACTCGCTTCGATGCCTCGAGGAACTGGTCGAGGCGCTCTCGTTTGCGCACTACCTCCGCCATCAGAAGCTGATTACGCCCCAGGAGGCCGCTGCGTCGACTCCGGGGGACATTGCGCTCACGCCTCACGACTACATGTTCGGCATTTTTGACCTTTTTGGGGAAATGATGCGGTTTGCGACGGTGACGACGGCGCAGAATGGCGAGATGCCGAGCGGCGAGGATGGGCGGAATATACTTGGCGATATCCAGGAGCTGGGATGTGCGTTTGAGATGCTGAGGGAGGTTCCCACAAGGGACTACAGGAGCAAGATGGAGGCTATGAGGCAGAGCGTGAGGAAGGTGGAGAAGCTGGGCTACGGGCTTGTTGTCAGGGGGAGCGAGAGGCCCAAGGGGTGGGTGCCTGACATGAAGGATGACGTGGAGGGCGGGAGTCCCTGATTTACGAGGCATGGGAAGGCTATGTGAGAGGTACACTTTGTGGCTTCTGTGACAATGGCCATGTGGGCATGTGGGAGAGTTGGTGAGTAGAACACTTGTCGAGAAACCGAGAGAAGAATCATGGTTCATACTGTATACAGACCGCCACGCACAGAATATGCTTCTTTGCCTGTCAGGGTTCCGCGTGTCAGCTGCATCTCCCTATTTTGCTTTTCTAGCCATGGCCGGCGTCGAGACATGCCCGCGATGTATTTCAGGTTCGATATGGATATGGACACCACATGCATCTTTCGTGAGTATGGCGGCTATGCTATGGTGAATACGCCTATGGGTGCAGACCGCGCATATACCTCGTCCTCAAGCCGGTCCCTTGGTGCATATGTGCACAAGATAGGGTGACCAAGGCATTACAAAAAAGCTCCCATAGGCCCGTCTTCTATTGACTTCTAGGGTCGTCTAAGTCTGCGGTAAGTCCGTTGCGGCTGTACCTGAATCCGCGCCACGTGGTTCAACGTGTACCTTCCAAGTTCCCGGTACCGCTATCGAGACAAATTTACAATCCGAAGACATACGGTCCAGAATAAGATTCTCGCACAGTGCGTCAGCAGTCGTAGGTGGCACTGACAATTAGGTTCGCTGCTCTTTGTTCTTTTTCCACGCCGCACATCGCCGTGGCTCTCGATCTTTTTAGCCATCATTTGTACTTTGGTTTTGAGTACCAGGGGCCTCATTGTTTGATCAGGTACCTCAATCGACCTTTTTGATGGGCAGACGTGCCATTGTGAGGTGCAATAGTGGCGAATCTGTGCTGACATCTATATAGTGTTTAAATATCAACGAGAGGACATCTCAATATAAAGTGAGCTGCTCGTCAACAAACACTCTTGTGAAAAGGGATCCGCAACAGTGCTTATTTTCTTTACCAGCCAAAGAACACCTCACATCTTCAGCATCCTTCAGCACAGGCCTCGAGTGCGTCATCGTATCGGAACCTTATTGTCCTGTACAGTGCGGGCTTGGACTACATAGCCCGGGGGTCCCCTTTGGTGAACTATGGAAACGCATTATACTAGACTATCCTTCTTATTGGCCTGCTCTGGATGCCTTAGGTCATGTGAAAGCGCCTCGATATAGTTTTGGCATTCATAAGGTTTGGGTATAGACTTCGTCCAAGTTCTGGCCACGAAGACGGCGTCTAAATCTTTGGAATCCCGTAGAATGCAGAATTCTTCTATGTGAATGTGGCCAGAACCTGCACTCTTGCTTCTGCTATTCCTCATCTTTATATCCACATGCTTCATCTGCCTTGAACTCACTGCTGTCTACGTGCCACCTCTTCTACTACCACTTTGCACCGCGGCACCTGCAAACAACTTTTGAATTTATCAACACAAGTTCGAGCACTTTTGCTTTATTCTTCATTGCCCTCACAGACTATTAGTCATTCCTCCGGCTGCCAGTCTTGTTTTCCCACGGCTCAAATTTCGTCGGACTCATCCATCGTCACTTACGACTGCACTGCCAGCATATATGCTGTGAGTGAGCAACTCTTCAGGCCACATAGGACAAAGATTTCCTCGCAAGCATTGCCAGAAGAACCCAACAAAAACAAACAAACAAACAAGCAAACAAAAAAAAAAAAAGCCCAAGACGAACTTTGATCAGGTTCTCCGGACACCTATCACAATAACAACAAAAAAAAGCCAGGAACGAACTCTATCAGGCTCCTCGGACACTCATCTTGTTTCTACAAGCCTCAATCTGCTGCAGCGTCACTCGCCCTCAAATTTACTTGGAACCCGCATTTACTTTCCGCTATACCTCAGCCTGCCAGCCATTATGTCTTTTGAGCCTTATAATGATGAAATGGGGGACTTGTTCCAGCAGGCTTGGCTTGAGACGCAACCATTCATGGATCTGGGCGCCCCAGATTCCAACGTTGACCTTTCGCATGATGCGGACACTACTGAACCACCAACTATCCCTGAGCAAATCACGGTTGGCCTTTTTGTACCAGACGCACAGGAACCAGCCCCGGCCTTCTTCCCCTCCACCGACGCTTTGTTCGTGGATCCCAGCACGCTCACAATGAGCAATGTTGACGGCAATCTCCCTGCTGTATTTCAACCTACCGGCTCCGAATCCGCCATGATGATGGATGTGGACAACTCTGCTATGCTCACGATGGGCAATGTTGACAATAGCCTCGTTACTGATTTTCAACCTGCCGGCTCCGACTCGGCCACGATGGCGTCGATGAATGTGGACACCTCTGCTATGCTCACGATGGGCAATATTGATAACAACCTCGCTACTGGTTTTCAACCTACCGGCTCCGACTCCACCATGATGATGGATGTGGATAGCTCTGCTATGCTCACGATGAGCAATGCTGACAGCAATGTCCCTGCTGGTTTTCAACCCGCCGACACTGGCATGACGGATTTGACGAATCAAGACAACTCTGTTATTAACCCGGCAGAACTTACCCAACCGGTCGACTTTGTGAATCCCAACGACCGTCTCAATTCGCTCAGCTCTGATAGTTCGAGTAACGATATCACTTCGGATAACTCTACTAGTCTGGATAACACTATTAGTCCGGCTAGCTCTATTTCCCTGGACAACTCTGTCAATCCAGGCAGCTCTGTTAATCCGGGCAACTCTGTCAATCCGGGCAACTCTGTCAATCCAGGCAACTACGTCAATTCATACAACTCTATCAATCCGGACAACTCTGCCAATCCGGACAACTCTATGAATTTGAATAACTCCGTCAATACGAATAACTGTGTCAATCTGGGCAACTCTTTCAACCCGGACAACTCTTTCAACCCGGACAACTCTGCTTTGGACCCGGCCTTTTGTCTGCATTCTGCGGCTGTCCCGCAAAGCGGCACCAACACTCCTCCTGGCGCTCCGGTACATTACTCGCCGCCAAAAATCCAGCTTTTACAACCCAATTCATGGCAGCCGGCCCCTCATAGTTCATGGGACACTTATACACCCAAGTTCACGCCGGTGTCGTCAGCTGGTCACCGATTCGAATCATTTTACATCAAGTTCGATTATCGCCCCTTGCCACCCAGCCCAAGTCTACCGCAGCCCAAGGAAGCCAAGATGTACGTTGAAAAGTACACGCCTCACGAGCCGACATGGGCGTACCCCATCGTCTTGGTCCACGGCGATTTCCACACCGGCAACATTTGGACAATCAAGCCCGACGGCGGGCAAGGGTGGGCGAGCTTCTTCATCAACAAGGGCTTCACGGTTTACGTCGTCGACCTGCCTGCCTGTGGGCGCTCAATGGAATTCGACCGGACAGTTGTAAAGTGGAGCAACTATGCGAGTTGCATGGCGAAGCCCACCCGCGATAATGTCGAAGCCACGCTGACAGCGGCGAGCACATTTCAGCGTTGGCCTGACGCCCACAAGCACACTCAATGGCCAGGGGTACGTTTCCGCCACTTCCCCCCCCTTTCACAGTTGTGTCTGCGACCGTTTTGGTACTAACTCGGAATCAGACTGGATTGAGAGGCGATGAATTCTTCGAAACATACATGGCGTCCACGGTGCCACTCTATTTCCGCCGACACGAACGACAAGCCTTTGGCAAGGAGGCTCTCACGACACTCGTCCATCAGATCGGACAAGTCATTCTTCTTGGAGAGGGAAGCGGAGCGACTCTCTCGTGGCTGGCCGCAGACGCCCTTCCGGACTCTGTCAAGGCCGTCCTGGCCGTGGAGCCTGCTGGCCCCCCAGGAGGCACGAATCGCGTGTTGAAGGACAACATGCTGGTCTTCACCAACCAGGTGAGGTATTTTGCGCAGCACCGACCGTACGGCGTGGCCGACATCCCTCTTACTTTCGACCCGCCGGTTCCCGAGCCGGTATACGACCAACACGGGGTCACTCAGCCGCCCCTGAACCTGTTTCCAAGCGTCGCCGGCCCGGATAATGCCGTCTACTTGCTTCAACGTTGCGGCATGGACTTGGTGCAGGCCGATACCATGGGCACGGTCCTGCCCTGGGATGCGTACATGGAGATTCCCAGGAAATTGGTTGCGCTCGGCAAGGTGCGCCAGGTTGTGGTGACGGCAGACGCTAGCCATCACACGACATGCGACGCGGCCACGGTCAAGTTTATGCGGCAAGCTGGCGTGGATGTCGACCACGTCCAGCTGGGGGAGGCTGGGGTCTATGGAAACGGCCATCTCATGTTCTTGGAGAAGAACAGCGACAACGTCGCCCAGGTCGTCTTGAACTGGATTGCGGCAAGGGTGCCAGAGGGACATGGAAGTGTCGCTGCTACCGACGGAAGCTCTGCGACTCAATAGGCGATCGATCTCATTGTGAAGGAGGATTTTTTTCCTTTTCTTTTTTTTTGGGCAATGGTTCTGTTTTGGAACTTGGGTTATGGTGTTGTTATTGGGAGGTTGGATTGAGACGGAAGGCAAACACAGTGACTTGGAAGGACTTGACGAGACTGGCCAAGACCACTGGGCTGGAGATTGCTGAATGCTGCTACTCTTTTCCCCACAGGGTTTTAACGAGGGCAGCGGGACATGTTTGGTGTTGTCGTTGGGAATAGGCACTTGGGGATTGGGAACTGGTGTTCACTGTTGGCGAGAATTGGCGTTATTATTGGTAATGGGCACTTGGGACACAACACGCTGCAATGAAACACAACACTACAAAAAAAAAACACCTTAATAACAGACTGCGCGCATACGAAGCATGCCAAACACACGGCACCGCACGTCTGGTCGACGTTGCACACAACGTCTTGACCCTGCCACTGGGATACTACTTCATTGAAAAGGACAATGGGCTGAGTTCACGTCACACAATAGAATGGAATTTTTCACAAGGCTACTCGTGAAGTGAAGCATGTCCGTGAGCATGACGCCTGTTGCTCGTGATGTAAACGTGTGTGTTATCCCATTGGTCATATTGCTAGCAACGCCCCCGCTCTTCTGGGGGTCCAGATGTCCTGTACGGGTGACCACCATCGCATCACGGAGAAATAGATATGGCAGCCCGTTAGCGTGTACTTTGAGATACCCGGTCACCAAACATGTTCATGAACGGCCACTCGTCCTCGTAGCTTCAAGAAAATACAAATATCTCATCGTCACACGGTACCGTGAAATGTCACAATGACAGCTACACACTGACCTTGAAATCATGTCTTGCCACCACCACCCCATCACTTATCCAGGCCTTGATCTCAACCTCTTCGACGACGATGAAGCCCGCTGGCGGGCCGTACAGACGCGCGATGCCGTAGCAGACGGCTGCTTCGTCTACGCCGTCAAGACAACAAAGGTCTACTGCCGACCCATCTGCAAGGCCCGCCTAGCCCGCCGGTCCAACGTCAGCTTCTACTCGACCGGGGCGGAGGCGCAGAACGCCGGGTTCAGGGCCTGCAAGCGCTGCAAGCCCGAGATGGAGGGCTTCATGCCCGAGGAGCGTGCCGTTCAGTGGATTCGCAAGTTTGTCCTGGAACGGGCCGGCACGGCGGCCGAGGAGAAGGGGTTGAGCCTGAGCCAGATGGCCAAGAAGTCGGGTCTGTCCAAGTGGCACTTTCACAGGGTGTTTAAGAGGACCGTGGGCGTGACGCCGTTTGAGTACCTGCGGAACGAGAGGGTTGCCCGGGGAAGCTCGACGGGGGGTGGCGAGGGAATATGGGATGGAGGACAGGCTGTTACGACTGGGGAGTTTGATTTGGACAGCTTTTGGACCGTGGGCTTGGAAACAGATGGTTCCGGCGAGAGCGTGAGCCCGAGTTCCGGGTTGAGGTCGGTTGGAGGCAAGGGGAGTCCGTTGGCGTTGGGGCTGGAGCTGAATGATTTCTTGGTTTGGCCGGATGAGGAGACGGGATGAGGAGGGAGCGGACTGGAGAGCCCAAAAAATGGCTTCTGCAAGGGGGTTTCTGTTGCGCATGGTTGCTGAGTACTACGACATGGCTGGCTTGAAGGGCGACGATGCACGCATACCGACTGGACAACCCCCAGCCCGACAACATGCCATGCTGACAACATGGATGGCGTGCAACGAAACTCGTACAGATACTCTCGGTCGCTACTGGAAGCAAAAAAAAAAGAAGCATCAAAATCCGAAGGCCGTCTAACCCCGAGCAAAGAGCTTGGGTGGACTACACCGCATCACCATCAACCAAGCACATCCCGGAACGCATGAATTCTGAGAGGCCGCGGCGAACAAACTTGGTCTCGGAGCTCAAAGGCCGGTCAGATTTGCATCATCCTGTCGGCAGACTTGCCGAACCATGGTTACGCGACGCTGACTAAAACAAGGCCTCTGATTGGCTGTGCCTTCTCGCCACACCCCTGCAGGTGGTGAACGACTAGCCTCTTCACGCCCACGACGCTGACTTGGACGGACAGTCGGCAGTCCGTGGTTCGTACCCTTGTACAATGCGGTGTGCAGAAAAAGGAAAGAATCGAGTCGACGTATTTCATTACAAGCTCCGGAATTGGTTGGATTTGTTTTTCAGATCTGTTGGCCGGGACGGGACTGAATGCTTGAGCGCCACCTACACCTCGGCCATCTGCCGCATAACACCAGACATACTTAAGGACATATCTCAGACCTTCTCACGCAAATTGCCATCTACCCCTTTCACCCCGTCACCCACTTGCCAACGCAATCCGCCAAACCCCATCAGAGGAAGGGAGCAAACAAAAACCAGAATACACAAAAGAAGGCCAAAAAAAAAATAAAAATAAAAAAGATGCCACCTACGGAATCATCCCCCCTGCTCCCCGCAGAACCTCGCACCGAGACCCCCTTCCCCCGCGCCTACGACTCCAAGTCGCTGGAAACACGGTCGACGTCGTCACAATCCAGCGGCGGGTCGCCGCGCTTCGACTACGGCGATGTGCTCCGCGACGTCATCATCGGCTTCTCGGACGGGGTGACGGTCCCCTTTGCGCTGACGGCCGGGCTGTCCAGCCTGGGCAGCACCAAGCTCGTCATCATGGGCGGCCTGGCGGAGCTCTTCTCGGGCATGGTGTCCATGGGCCTGGGCGCGTACCTGGCGGCCGTGACGGAGCGCGACACGTACGCCTCGCAGGAGCAGCGCGCGGCCTGCCTGCCCGCCGAGCAGCGCGCCGAGGTGCACAGCATCCTCGAGCGCTACGGCGTCTCGCGCGCCGCCGCCGCGCCCCTCGTCGACGAGCTCTGCGCAGACGAGCGCCAGTGGCTGCGCTTCAAGATGGACTTTGACCTGCGCGTGGAGCAGCCCGCCGCCCACCGCGCCTGGGTCTCGGGCCTCACCATGGGCCTGAGCTACTTTGTCGGCGGCCTGATCCCCATGATTCCCTACTTCTTGCTCGACAACATCCGCGAGGCCCTCGTCGTCAGCGTCGCCGTCACGGTTGTCATACTGCTGGGCTTCGGCTACGTCAAGAACTACGTCGCCATTCGCAACCACCGCGCCGGTGCCTGGGGCGCCCTGCAGACCTTGGTCATTGGCGTCCTGGCCGCCGGCACGAGCTACGTCATTGTCAAGAGTTTGGATAGAGGCGAGACGTGAGGGCTTGCCTGGTTGTGGGAAAAGGGCTTGTTTTTTTTTCTCTTTTGTTTTCGCTCTAGACTGCATTGCGTGGCGTTGGGTGGGAAATTAATGAAATCATGACTTGTCCGCTCACAGGTAATTGCTGGGTAGAATTGACTCGATAGTTCTTCAACTCATGACACCACTTGTAATTCATAAAAACCATCTCGTCTCATGCCCTGGACGTGAATGGATTCCACAGCCGTTCTTGTATCCTGTAGGCGGTGCCTGTGCTCCTTTCCGCAACCGTCTCATTAATAGCTTGCCGGGGTAGTCCCACCTTGCACCTTGACAGCCTGCAGCAGAATATACTTGCGCACCAACGAGGAAAACCACTGGGCTACCGTACATCATGTTACAGAGCGCAGATAGCCGGAGAACTTTGTAGTTGAAATACGACTTACCCCGCTGTATTTCCAGAAAAGACCACGATAACGAGCAAGTTTCCCTAGGGATAGGCAAAACATCTTTACCCATTCCCTAGGTGTAATTACCGGTCACCTTGACGCAGATCCATCCAAGACAGTTAGCTCGTGGAAACACCCGACATGCTTCTCCAGGAATCACCCACGTCTTAAAAAGTCGCGGGGGGTCATGGCGTACCAATCACGGCAGTAAGGAGTGCTGTGTTGCTCGTGGCCAAGTAGATGGCATTCACTGCCATTGGGCACCTCTGAGTATTCAATGGAGGGCAACACACTTCTAAAGTGAGATAGACTTGCCAAAGAAAAAAAAAGGTGTCACAGTCTTGCACAGACTACATGGATACAACGTAATCAATATACCGCTACGTTAGACCCGCTTGTAGACCCGAGACCGCTCTGGTCAACAAAGTCTTCCAAGCACCACCTGCCAACCTAAGGTGCCTAGTATGACATACAAATAGAAGTACAAACATGGTCTATGGTCGCTGTTGTGTGTCTTGCCAACATAGTACACACAAAAAAAATCAACTCTCAGTCGAGCGCAAAACAAATCGACTTTGGTGCCCCCTAGGGAATGCAAAAATCAATCCAGCTACCCAGATAATCCAGCCTATTCCCCAAGTCCTCCTGACTCTTGTAAATTTCTTCAAACTCCTGGAAGCTCAGACGCCCCCAGCCGCCACGTTTAACAGCCTCTGCCTCAGCAATGGTGAGACGCTTCCAGCTGCGGAGGGTGGCGGCATCTGGCTCTTCTTGGCGTGGTTGATGAGACGACGATCGCGGGACGTGTACAAGTTCAAATGCCCGTTGTTTGGCAGCCAGCTCATCCGCTTCTGCGACATTGTTTGGGCGGAACTGCGGCAACGTTGGGTCTCGGTATTCTGCGGGCTCGTCGTCTGTGTTGAATTCTGCACCATCTACCTGCTCCTCGTGGATAATTTCCACCGAACTGTCCAATTCTACCGCATTACGGGGCTCATCAGGGACTACTGTGTATCCCGTATCTGCCAGGAGCTCATCCAGCGACTTCTCCGAAATAAGCTTGCCAGTGGGGTGCGACTCGGGCCCGGGCTGGTTTGACGGAGCCTGGGGTTCGGATTCCGGGAGATCAATGGCATCAATCTGCGCCTTGTACTTTTCCCGGTCTTTTGCGGATTCTGCTGCCGCAACGGCCATGTCTTCTGCCTTCTTGAATATAGTGTCAAGAAGCTCATTAAATGCCTGTTGGGTTACTTGATAGAGGATTTCTTTGCCGGCATCCCTTTCGGCGTCTGGAATATCCATGCCGCCCCACCGTTCAGGTACGCTCCTCGACGACGTGGAAGGGTTGGATCGAATCTCATAGTCATCTGTATCCTCGGCAAATCGAACCTTGGAGCTAGAGCGGGATCTAGTTGTCATGGGTGGTGGATCCCCGGCCTTGGAGTCCTCTGTTGCCAGGGTGACTCGCGCAAGAATGTCCTCTTCGGCATCCCAATCATCCGGTGCAATTCCACCCTCTTCCTCGTCCAGGTAAAACTGCCGCCTCTTCCACCGGTCGTGGAGATGCTTCCGTGCCATGTCTCGACGCTGCCTCTCCAACTTGGGCGCCAGCTTGCGACTTCGCGCAATAGCTCGAGCCCGCGACTCGCTGTAGGTACGGCCAGATTCACCAGTTTGCACATCCCCATCATCCTCGTCTTCATCGCCATCATCGTCACCGTCGGCATCCACATCCTCGTCCTCATTGTTATTGAAGACATGGGGGATATCGTCCAATGTGGTTGGAGGATCAAGTAGCGATGACCAATATGCTCTGTCCAGGTCACCACCACTCACACGCCGCACCGTCCGCCAGTTAGTGTCGGTGTCGCTGCGCGAGACGAACCCACGGTGAGGTCGTGTGTCTGTGTCGTATGCAAATAGGCTGGCCAAGATGTCTTCTCTGGAGGCCGTATCGCCCCGGTTTTCAATGACTACACTACTGAACCCATCTGCCACTTCGATGCTGCCATCTCTGCGATTGGTTTTGCCCTCAATTCTGAAGCCTGAATCGGCCGAGGGGATTCTGCCCTCCCTGCCGAAAAGGCTGCTAAGTGGCTGTCGACTGGACACTAGTTGCTGGGCCTCGGTGCTGGCAAGGAGCTGGTCGTCAAGTCCGTCCAGGATATCTTTGTGCATCTGCTTGTATAGCACATAGTAGGCTCTGAACATTCTGAGAAAGTCGCGTCGGTTCACATAGCCATCCCCGTCAATATCGTACCCCTCAAACACTCTTCTGAGCTTATCTCTGCGTTTTCTGTACGACAAGCCGTGGAGAAACTCGGAAAACCCGATCAAACCGTCCTTGTTGGAGTCGTAGAAGGAGAACATGCGATCATGGATTAGATTCGGCGCTGCATGTCGTGATCCGCCTGTAGGCACCAGACATCGCTCAAACGTCTTACGATCCATGGCAACACACAGTTCCTCGGGATCATCGCGCCAATCCGTATTGGCCATGTAGGTCCACTGCTCCCAGAAGGCTTCCAGCTCGGGTCGTTCAAATCCAGTGTCCCTCGACAGGCGTGCAATCAGCCCCTTTGGAATATTGCGGCGGCACGTGTCGGGGTCGCCGGTGTACCAGACGGGCTGCATCTGCCTGGGCCCAAAGGGCGGTGCAGGAACCTTGATCTTGTAGAATATATGCGTCTTGTTGTGCACGCCTTGGGACTCGCATGTCTCGCAGAGATCAAAGTCGGCACAGTTGGCGCATCGATAGCGTACTCCGCGTATAGGTACCATGCCGCATGAATTACACTGGCATCCCCTGTGAACACATCCGTTACGCCGGGCGTTATCCTCAGACACCCTAAAGAGGAGCGAGACGATGGTGTGTCCAGCTCGCGGAGAGAGTGGAACGCTATTGGCGGGAGGCTCATTCCACCAGTCGTCGCCGCCGGTATCGACGTCGACGACGGTTTCGGCATCCCCAGGGACCCTCAGGTTTGTGACCTCGGTGTTTTCGTCGCCAGGAGCCTCAGACGACGAGTGTGAGCTCCATTCGTTGGTCGCGCGGCGGGGACGTCGTATGGCGTTACTCCGATGCAGGCCACCGCCGGTCGGGGTCCCTCGCAAAGGTTCATTCTGGCGGGATCTATATGCATAGTACCCTATCGAAGCTGCGGCTACTACCGAAACAACGGCCACAGCTATCCGCGGCCGCGTGAGGGAGTCGGCCGAAGGAGTTGAAGGCCACATGACTACCTTGCGAGCATGATTTTGGTGGTGATGGGGGGGTGGCCAGGCGGCTGCTGCTAGCGGGGCGTACTGACCGTGGGGTGTTCTAAAAGACTACTGTTGTTTGATAAAGTAGGCCGTATCCGACGCCGAGATGTAGGCAATGCCGGGTTGGATGGTAATTGAAGTTGTTGATGTGGATGTTGAGAACTGCAAGTTGGCCAGCAACAAGGCTACAAGTGCAGGCGTACGGAGCAGTTACATGTTCGTTTGTGGGTCCCTCAATCGTGGCTCCACGCGTGGAAAGAGCAGGCGGCAGTCGGCAAACAAGGTGGGGCACCCAAACTCCCAGGCCATCTCTATGATGCGTTTCCAAGAGCCCATCAGCCGATGGCTACCGGCACCGAAAACCTGCGATATACATCTCATTCTCCCATCACCACAGCCAACATGGGGGATAGAATACCACCACCGATGCCAGGGCAACTGCCCTCGTCATTCGACGACAACGAGTACGCCGTGATATCCCAATGCATTTCCCCCCCCTTCTGAATCACCGTGCTCACGCGACTACAGAGAATTCTTCAACGAGAGGCCAATGCAGAAAGTCGTCCGCAAGCTCAAGGAAGAGCCGCTCGTACCCCTCGGTCTGCCAACTTCAATGCGCCCCAAACTCCTCCAATTAACTCGCGGCTGACTCTTCCCCAGGCATCGGTCTCACCGTCTTCGCTTTCGTGAATGCCTACCGCGCCCTCCGCCGCGGCGACTCCCGCCAAGCCAACAAGATGTTCCGCGCGCGAGTCGCCGCGCAGGGCTTCACCGTCTTTGCCATGGTCGCCGGAAGCATGTACTACAGTCAAGACCGACAAAAGACAAAGGAATTGCGAAAACTCAAGGAGGAGCGGGACGCAGAGGAGAAGCGACAGAAGTGGATCAAGGAGCTCGAGGCCAGAGACGAGGAGGAGAAGATGATCAAGGCTAGTATGGAGAAGAGGAGGCAGCAGCTGGAGGCTGCGGATACTGCGGCCAACAATGGTGAGGAGGGGGCAGGCACGGGTGGTATTTTGGGCAAGATGGGGTTGTGGTCCAAGGGGCAGGAGGCTGCCGAGGCCGAGCGGGAGGTGAAGAAAGAGACGACGAAGAGTGAGAATCCAAAGAGCTCGTTGGGGGCGATTAGCGAGGTTTTGGTCAAGCAGAAGGGCGATGAAGGAAAGAAGTGATGGTTGCGAAATCATTGGAAAGTGTATGTTGAGGCATAATCGGCGGCATGGCTTTAGCGGAATGTACGAAATGTTACAGAATCGGGGTTCTACCCAACTGTACACGTACAATGGATGTCGAAATAAAATGTGTCTTCACATTGACTCCGGATCATCTACAAAAGACTGGTGGTTGTGTTGAGACCACCGACTACAAAGAGTTGCGATACGAGTCCAGCTCAGCTGTTTCCCTGATTTGCAAACGCCATTTAAACGCCAATCACCCCATCGACCCTCCGCTCCTGTTTGCCCCAACCAAGCCAGCCATCTCCAACAAGGCCCTATCGGCCTCAATATCGCCCGAGCCCAGATTTATCTTCCTTCGGGCCTCAGCCTCTCTCTCTTCCCATGCCCACCTAGCAGCCTGTGCTTTCGCTTCATCGTCGCCTCCACAGCCCCATACTTCCAGCTGGTCAATCTCAAACCGATCTTGGAAATTGACTTTTCGTGATATACTTGTATGAAATGCGCCTCCACGAGCGGAGTAATCGTGATTGAAGACACCGAATTCGAAGGAGTCGTTCAAGAGGAGAGATACCGCGCCGATAGAGTAGTGTGTATGTCTGCGGCTGGATTTGGATGGCCTCGGGTGTGGGGATCCGAATGAGAGGCAAGGTTGGTTGCCGGGTGGTTTCGTGAAGGCCACGTAGTCGGTGTTTATAGTTGATGCCGGAAATACGTCGTGAACAGGGGACAGTTGGAACAGAACGGTTTCAGAGTCGCCGAAGCATTCTTTGTGTGTGTGCTTCCATGGCTCGCGGACGTACACTCCGTATGTGACACGGGAGGATTTACTGCCATTCTGGAATCGCTTGGTTGGTAGAGCATCCGCAAAGGCAGCTTCCGGGCCGCCGTGCGGCGTGTCGGCTAGTAATGTGCCGCTGACGAGAAGAATCGTGGGTGCACGCCAGTTGAACACCTTGGATTCGAAGCTACCCATAGAAAAACCGGCTTCATTTCCAGAATACAGACGTCTTACGCGGCGAAAGAGTGAAGAGCCGGGGAGGAAGAGGGATATCTGAGCGAGCATGTGGTCGTTTAAGATGTCGCCTCTGTCAGAAAGGAGTGGTTGGGCGGGCTTTGGCGCCGTCTGCTTCTGCATATGCGGGTTGGCATCTTTGCGTTTTGAGAAGTCGAGATTTTTGGAAAAGAGGAACTGTTCGAATAAGGCGTTGAAACTGTTGAACAGGTTGGGGAACAGGACAGGCATAATGGTCTGAAATTGACGGTACTTGATGCCAGGCGAGGATTCTACATCGACGAATGACATGAGTATACATTCGGCTGTTGATCGAAGCACTTCGAGTTCCTTGCCGGTAACGCGGTTAGAATACTGAGACAAGCTCTCCTGGGCGTCCAAGGGCGCCGCCAACAGCAAGAGCATGACCAATTTTCGAAAGTTGTCCGTTGGTATAATGGCGCCGTGGAATTCAGGAGCACTACCCTGCTTCACAGCCTCCTTGATATCGAGCAACTCATACGCGGTGAGAACCAAGTCATCGTCCATGTCATCGTCATACGGCTCATCCTCGCCAGGAACATCAACGGCAAACCCGCCATCATTGGCAGCAGTACCGGCCGATTCATCTTTGGCTGAATCTGACGGCGGCGACACTTCCGGCTCTGAAGCTTTACGATCGTAGACGGCCAGACTCTTGAACATGAGCTTGGTCCAATCGGTCGATCCTCGCCTCAGCACACGCTTGTACCGCTCGGTCATGATGACAATGACCATGACCAATTGCGGCAGCTCCAGAACTACGGGGGCGTCTTGCAAAAAGGGGAATGCGCCAAGGTACGAAACCATTTGAAAAACAACGGGGGAAGCCCCCAAGATATCGGGCAACTCAAGGAAGCGTGCGATGGTTTCCTCCTTGAGGTACCGAACGGAGCCCTGTTGGTCGGCAAGGCTCTTGAAGACATCTTTTAGAGAATAGAATTCCAGTGAGGTGAAGCATTTTTCTTTGAATCGAAGCGCCTGCAAAGACAAGATTAGAATGCAATCGTTCGTACAGTCGCAAAACGGGGGCGGCTTCTCACAAGATCATACGCCAAATCCTCGCGGGAGCGTCGGCGCGGCTTCTCATCCGAATGCGACTGGCCCATGGTCTGTGACTCTGTTGCTGTGCGGCCGACTATTGGGCAGACATGTCGTAATAATGAATGAGACGACTCTCTTCAACCATGAGAAGGGCGATTTGATGGATTACGAGGGGAATGCGATGAAGGATGCGTGTCGAGTAGCGCTGTGCACGTCAGCTAATCTAGATGGAAACGAATTGGGAAGCCAAGACACCGCCACCTTCTCATGTTTGCGACCGACCACATGCAACTTCAATCCATCAACACGTGCTCGACACACTATTTCATGCGCAAAACAGTGCTCGTCTACCAAGTCGAACTTTGAAAAGCACGCACATGGTCCAGCTGCGCATCACATCTACGTCACAGCTCCCATCTTGCGTCGACAACTTGCTCCAGTTCCCTGGTGCTCGAGTGCATAGGCAATCTCCATCAACGTCTCCTCGCTGAAAGAGTCGCCCGCAAATGCTAATCTAAACGGCTGCTTCGGCCCCGTCACATTCACCGTCCCGAGCTCATTGTCCTTCAGCCGCACGGGAATGCCGCGGAGAGGACGTGGCAATGCGGTGACAGGTGGCTTCGGACCGCGTCCTTGCCGGCGGCCATGGAAATAACTTCTGGGTCCATCTCATTGACCACGTGGACGACTGGGTTGACAACCACAATCCGAGCGATATTCGCCTGCACAAGATGGACGCTCGTAAACAAGCTGCTGCTGCTGTCGAGACCGGCGCGCAGTTCATCCAGCGTCGCATCTAGCACCCTGGGCCATTCAATATTTCTGGTCTGGAAATGAGATGAACCCAACGCTAGGAACCAGCATGCCACCCGCAGAAGCGAGTCCTCGATGTCGGATGGGAGCATATTGACCGTCTTTGACATCTGGCCGTGAGCCGAGGGTCGGGTGAGTTGAAAAGATGCCGTCTGCAGTAAGCTGCCGGGAACTCCATCCGAGGGATGCCACTGCATTGACCTGTTGAGAGACAGACAGGCTAACATTCCAGGACAGGACACGTCTTGGATTATGAAGTAGAGTTGGGCCTCATATGTAGGTCGGCACATGGTGGCACATGAGCTCATGCCGGCAGAATCGCATCCAGGAAATTGCGTGAAAAGGCAGGGAAAGGCATAATATTGACGTACTCCTAATAGACAAAGCTATGAGGAAAAATCAACTTACAGAGGGGCGCGGTTGATATATCTTGTAAAACAACTACTCCGTACTAGTTAGTGGTAACTATTACGTAGGGTAAGGGTTGTTTCTTCATTAGTACCTAATCACTAGTAGCTATGTTTATCTAAAACCTTATAGAGTTGAGGAACTAGTGCCAATTTGGCCGGGTCAAGGAACACAGTAGTATAGAGTCAATTGACAGCATGGCTTCTTTCTTCTGGTAAAACACGTCGAGACCATCGCCTGGCGCAGCGTTCAAAGCTCAAGTTGTTGCATCACTGGCATATTGTGCCGTGATAAGAATGCATCGAGTTTGAATGAGAAGCACCAAGACTTTGCCAAGAGATCGTCGTCGAAGCCACAAATATTCGTCACGATCCAATAAGCCGCCGACTATTCTATATCGTCGTTGTATAATTGGGTGCCACATCAAACACCCGCCTATTCACTTACACTCCACTTGGGCAAGTATTTCCGCCTTGAACCCATCATAACCCTTGAACCCATCATAACTTGTTCAGTGTGTCACGACTTCGACTTGCCATCTGTTGCCCAGAGGCCCGGCCTGCTCCTATCAAACTTGACCTGAATGCTAGGGAGATTTCATCGCCCTTGGTGAGGCAAAGACAGCATTCGGCTTCACTACTTCCCTAGCGAAAGGTGCCATCTACCGCACGAAAAAAAACGCCCAAATATCCTGTGCGACACAATCCTACCTATCCACGCTCCCAAACTTGCTGCTAAGCATTTCCACCCAAGCCTAAGGCTATGTTGATGAAGATGATGGGACAACAGCGGCCATCTCTCATTTAAGCCACGTGAAAATGAGGCCTAGGTGGCAAACTAGGCCCATGAACAGTTGCAATGGCCATGCCCACGCGTTGCCATTAGCATCGAGTTTTCTTTTTCTCTCGTCATATGGATCCTCAAAAAGGTGGTTGTGAACCTGGCACTGAATTGGGCATTGTTTTCCAATGTCCTGTTCGCCATGGTGCCGTCATGGGGAACCTGATCAAAACTCATGCTTTACCATCTACCATTCCCCTGTATATATACCACTTCCTGCCATTCGGTTCTCGTCAGTATTTTCCCCGAGACTCGGCGTAAATTATGAGTTTTTCCATTTCAACAATCATCTTCACAGCTATTACAGCGTGTACATTGTGTTCTCAAGTAGTCAAGGCCGCCAACCGCGCAGTTGAGTTGTCACAAACACAACCTCATTCATTCACTTACTCGAGTCATGTTTCCATCTCGAGATGCCTCAATATGTGAGGCTGCACTGGCCTCGATTTTGTCCCAGCGACTCCGTCTGTGTGGCATGGGCTCAATAAAGGGCCTGTGAATAGATTGAAATTTAATCTCGTAATTATTTTCAAGTTAGAAGGTCCTTGGTTTCATTAATCTAGGGACATGACCCTTGACCTGTATATGTACATGATAACCTAGTTGTGCGTAACCTTAGCCTCCTGACCTCGCTGTGATCCCTCACGATGCATCCTTAATGCTAATGTAGCTGGACCCGGCTGCACCAGCATATATTGGCCGTCTTCGGAAGGATATGTCACTTGTCCGTGTAAAAGTCTGTTCCCAGTAAGGGGCCCCCGAGTCGTCAGGCGACTCCGGATTAGGAACCAAATACTTGCGGCTTCAAGCTCCCCCGTCCTATCAATGGATTGGACTCGGCACAGGAAACAGAATGCGAAGGTCAAAAATGTTTGTTACGTACCAAAATGGCAAGAGCAACGGACCCTGAAACGAGACAAAGCACCGGACATAGCACGCCGACATATGCGCAACGCCCCGACGTCCATTTACTCGAGCGTTCCGGTGTCTTAAACGGGAATTTGAGAGACAACATCCGACGTGGCGAATGCTTCCACGTTAGTGTCCGCAGCTCCTCAAGCTGGATAGCTGCTTGGAAACAAGTTCCACCGCTGTATTCACCAGATCATTCAGTGGCTATCGAGTATCACGATGGGTATAGCGGCTTCGCAGATCTTGCGCAAGCAGCCATCGCTTCGGATGCGAACCGTTTCCTCTCAGCGAATAGTTTTATCGATACACACTCGGGCGTCTCTACGGCGGTCTCTGGGCCGAATACTGTGGATCGAACGAGTGAGACTGCGGCTCTTTTATGAGCTCACGGTATTGTTATGAGCGTGGTGTTTCGGATCGGCTTTCCGGCCGCATCCTCCATCATGTTATGGGTTGGCATGTGGAAAATCCACGCTGGCTGGCAACTACTATCCTATGTCGGGTGATGTTGCGGATTTGCCATTGGAGTTATTATTTCCCCGCGATACCTGGCCTACTAGAGTTATAGCTTTTCCAAGATAGCCATACTCGACTTGGTGTCAGAGTGCCTGCTCCCATGGTCATACAGCCTGATGGCTACACCACGTACACTACTGCAAGTACCAGGAGCGTGGTATCGTCAGTCACATCCATGTATGGTACGGCCGCTACCTCATGTGCCTTGACATAGTGGCTGGGTTAGTCACATCATTTTACTGTGTCAGCATCATTTTGGCCGCAGGAAAAATAACGTTATTATAGGCAAAGCTGCGAATACATGAATGTTGTCAGACCGGAGGAGTCGAGGTTGTACTCTGCCCTATTCCAAACCAATGGGGCCCCGTAGTCTAGCGTCTAGTTGAATCCAATCCAGGTTGGTGGTGTGCTACAAGGCAGTTGCAAGAACGTCATATGCAGGATAATTACTGTACACTTATTCCACTTGGCTGCTGGTCTTTGTACAAAAGTAGTGCTGTGTACGTTTATACATGACTAGTTTTTGGCAGGACCTTAAGTACGTAGAGAATCATTTATTTATAGAAAAGAAATGACAGTACGACTTATCTGCCAAGCTGAGTATGTTGACAACAACCCACCTACACAGGGGGCTACTGCAAGATTCTCAATCCTGAAGCAGGAGAAAATAGAATGTGGCAAAGGGGGCTCGAACAGGCCGGTGTGAGATTACAAGCCCAGCCGCCTCTGAAACTGGACCCTTGAGCTGCGAATCAATTAGTATTAAAGTAGAGTTTGGTCCCAAGACTACCGTTCTTGAGCTTTGTACCACTTTTTAAAAAGCTGACGCAGTGCTATAGAGTCAAGCTAATTATATGGATGTACCTACTACGGCGCACTTTTCTCCCCATCACTGCGTCTAAGAGATGATTCACCTTGCGCAAAGTTGCCAACCTCGTTAGAAATTGGGTTCTCCTGCAAAGATCTTATCAAAAGGACAAGAGCATATTTACATAAATACTTTCTTTAAAACACAATCATTCGCATGCTGTCTATATTTACACGGGCTCGAGGCGTGACAGCATTTTGTCCCTTTCATGCCGTTATTTCTCAAATAGAACGACGATTCAAAGGCCCACCTGGAGGTGTTTTAGATTGACGACTCTTTCTAGATATGTGCACAGTTCTCTGCGCCCAGATCCCACCGGGTTCAAGCTCGTGTGCAACGGCTAACGTAGGAGCCCATTTCGACCCTTTATTCCAGCCCCGGTTGCAGATCGCCCAAGAGCGATTAAAGCAAGAGCGACTTCGGCCTGAAGGCTCGCCGGCGGCGCAGGCTTCACTAAGCTCGTCGGTGGCTTGGTGAGTATTCGCAACGCCATTTTCAGCCTTCTTTTCACTTGATAAGTTTATTCTGTTGGAACTCTCATTTGATTTCTGCCAGTAACAGCAGAGCGACCAGTGTGGCCGGACAGAAGGAAGACATCCTGCTATTATGCCTACAGAGGGTTCTATTATGGACCACATGGCTACGTCCCTGCTACCGATTAGCCGAAATAAGGTTAAAAACTGGTTTGATTATTTAACTAAACTTACACGGTCTCATATAGAAAGCCTGGCGATATATCTAAGTCTCGAATACACGGTATGCGTATTAGCCCCACAACACCAGGTCTAAGTAGTTCGGGTAGCTGGAAACGTAACTGTGCCAATAAGCAGCTTTGGGCAGACCATGTGGATCGTCGCACGCCCTTGACATCTCGAAGTCTTTGAACTTCATCCAGAAACAGACGGGGGACTGCATTGAAACAAGGTAATGAAGAAATATATGACAGCAAAGACATATATTATGCCGAGAGACACATAGAGAACCCACTTCTCATAGTTAGATAGTTATAGTGGTAGGCGGAAAAGAAGCAGGGCGACTGAGGTTCTTACTAAGGCAGTCAAGGGTTTGTATATTAGCTCGCAAATCAGCCAGGAACGAAAAGCAAGGTAGATTTCCTCAGGTGTGATATCTGACACGTGCTTGCCAATCCCGCCAGCAATGATGCCTTCAATAGCACATATTTCGAGAGTGAATCTATCTGAGCTAGCTTCATCTATTCATTCGGAGACTGAACGATGAGCAGCTTCCGGCCTTTGTCCGTCATGGCACCCATCTTGCTTATATCGCCAGATTTTATCGACACGTTTATCTGATATGTGCTGCGGCGCAACGCAAAATTCCCTTGAAGCTTGTCGTCACCTATCTGAACTGTGGGTCGGTCATAGGGCTCTTCACAACCAACATAGACCGGCTGAAGAAGGGTTGATGACAAAGTATTCACCGTGGAGGGGGAAATTATAAGACTGGTACCCGTAGGTATAATGGGAAAATCTCGTACACTTGATTACTCCAGAAAGAAGCGCAATTATCCTTTTGTAGTGAGCAGCAAACTACGTACGTAGAAAAATTGTTTGCCCGTTGTATGGTAGTTATCACCTTGTGTGGGAGGTTTGATTAGCAAAGTAATTATTTATTGTCACACGGTTAGGTCAATCCAGGATTAAAAGCCCTTTGGTACACAGCAGGATCACGAGAACTATGGGGCACACTAGGCACGGGCCGTTCCGTTCATGTATATAAGATGGTCTCCCCTCGTCTTTTGGCTTGAGAAAACCAATGACCTTTAACACCCTACAAGATTATCCTTGAATCGAGTTATTTGCTCCAATCCCTCGCTCATGAGCTGTCACATTTACATATTTCTCACATACTATCTATAACTGCCCACGCGTAACACAGTTCCACATACAAGCAATTACCTCATTTCCGATTCAATCTCCCAATCAGCTACCTGAGCTGGTACTGACCAGTCAAACCCTCCGGACCTGACGATTCCTCCTCCTGCCCTTCTAATAGCTTTCCTCGGGCCTGTGGCCGTTCATAATACACAAAACGGCAATGATGTAAACGGGCACACTTACATCCGGCCCAAGCGGCCCTTGAATTTTTCTGACAGGCTTGAATAGAAGCAGTAGTACTTAGAACAGGGACAACAGACGTATTATACTCCCTATTCAAGACGCTGATGTCGTATTCGAGCTTGGTATCATCGTGAAAGCGATATTGTAACACTTTAGACTTATTAATTCTTCCAGAAAGATGGCACTCATTCACGCCTAGACCGTTAAAGTAGCACCGAAAAACATATGTATGATGTAGTTGATGTAAGTCACGTTTGGCTGGAAACATGGCTCTTTATAACAGTGTAGGGATTAGGATTCGGTTACCGGATCAACGGCTAAAGCGGCAAACATATATAGCAACGTCTTGGAAAGCTTTATCCCAAATGAATTGGCTATAAGTGTTCTAAATAACGAATACCATTTGCCGACATCATCTCGACCACAGTATATATGCCATGGTGCATGTCCACTTTTGCCATGAAGCACAAGCCATGGTCGTGGCTATATGTAGCTGTTGTAAAATGGCCAAGAACGCCTGGAACGCCGGAAACTGTGTACGTATGTCGGGTGAAGAGTACAGAACGGTAAATATAGCGGTTGGAACGGTGCTTCATCTGTAAGAGAATATGAATGTTAGTGTTGTGATAATCACCACCCAGGACGTGGCCTTGTCAAACCCGGCCAAACGCGCCCGCGCACCAGTTGCCCTGATTGGTTGGAACAAGGTTACCCCGACCACTGCGCACTGATTTAGTTGAGGTTTCAGAGATGCAATCCATTTTGACATGCGCGAGATCCCTACAGCGCAACGAGAGAGAGACTGAGAGCCCGAAGAAATGTAGACTACGGGGTGGAAGAAGTAAAGTGCGGGAATTCCGACAAGGACCTGCATCCAGCACAGCAATATTTTGTTTGTAATTGCTACCAACATTAGTATTGTTCCCATCTTCTATTCTCTTGATCTCGTATCGTGGGCCCCATTTGTAGTTTCCTTCTTTGGGGAGAACGAGGCTGCTCTTATCTAGCTTGCACAAAGTTAATGACATCGTTGTAAAACCCAATCCTTCCATCGATTTGATACAGCCACATAGCATGTGCTAAATTCTGCACAGCGGAGTTACCAAGCGTTGCAGACAAATGATCGTCAAGTCCTCGAGATGCCTCCGCCGTCTTAACTAACTTGATATAATTCTCACGCTCCGCCAACCGCTTACGATCCGTCTCGTCTTCTTGGTAGAGTGGTCCGTCTAAAGCCGGCGGCAACCTGCCTAGATCCTTAGCAAATTCTACCATCTCCCATGGCAGAATACATGAATCTTCCCAGTCAATGACATAATATTGAGAGGCAAGAACGATGTTGCTGCGGTATAGATCAGTGTGAAAGAGGGGGAATGGGCCTGTTCGGAAGCTATATTCCTTTGCAAGCTCCTTGTGTCTGGACGGGAATGATCTGATTGACTCTAGTATCTCATCGACCAACTGTGGAGGTGTCCGTTCACGGATGGTCTTTTCAGAGTAAGGAAACTTGAGGTGGTCAGCCGAGGCTTCCAAAAATTGCGCTGGTGAATCAAAGGGACCGCCGACCCCAGGGAGCGGTCCTACGCAGTACGTCCCGTTGGAAGCCTTGACGATGCCTCCAATCTGGGGAAAGCGTATAGCTGACATTTGTACCTAGATTCCAGAGGGTTAGGCGGCTCCACTAAGAATAGTCATCATGTCATACCTGAATGTCTGCCAATGTAGCATGGAAATCTGGTGTAAAGTTCTCGGGAATCTTCCCCTTGTGAACTTCGTAGCCGCCAAATGAATCCATAATTGTATCTCCGGGTAAAAACTCCATGAGCATAAATGGGGCACCAAAAACGTTATCATAATTGGCCTCATAAGCATAAACTTCGGGGACAGGAATCTCTGATCGCTCTCGGACCACTGACATTGTATGGACTTCTTGCTCTAAGCGTTGGATTGACTCTGGTGTTGGGTTGTGTAATTGGATTCGTACGAGCCAACAGGCGCCGTCCTGGAAGTGGAGACGTCGAACTAGGTTTCTACCGCCTTTATTGTATTCAACAGAGAGCTGGCAGGTAAATGGAATGTCTCTTTTCTCGAGCTTCTGCCTGGTGACTTTGGCATATTGTAGAAGAGCCTCCCAGTCAACAGCACCGAGTGGAACCTCGTCGACATCTGTATTTGCCCAGTTGAGCACAGGGGCAGCATTGCTCGATAGATTTCCACTCATATCGAAGATCGACTCGGCAGGAGGAGAGGCGCTGGCAGGATAGAAAGGACAAACCAAGTCCTTTTTGCTGGCACTCAGCGTGGCTATATATGAATAAGCGACAGCGTAATTTCGGTATCGCCTGGCGTGGAACCGTTCGTTGCTGACTTCCGTGAATACATCTGGGGCAAAATACCGAGGGACAAAAATCACATTTCGGTGTGAGCTGGCTAAACTTCGGTCGTGGCGTTTCCCAAAGCAGTTGTGGAATGCTTTGAAGCACAGAGGCGAATTGTAACGGCACAAGATACGTAACAAACTTGTCTCCCAACCCACAAGTAGCATTTAAATATCGACTAGTATAGTACTCTAAATTCTTGACTATATACGAGGACTAGTAGACTAGTAGCCTTTGTTTCAATCATCGTTTTCCGGGCGCGTCCATACACCGGAGTGGTGTGCGGTTTTATCCACAATCTATCCTCACAAGGCGGTTGGATATCACCAATCCTTTTCAGCAAGCGTAGTGCATGTGAGAGGTTAGACCAATCTATTATCCTTGTGAGCATAGTTGTGAGCATGCTGGGAACGGTCAAATATGATATATCGCGGTAGGAAACGGACATTATAGCCACCCGCAAGAAGTCGGCCAATCATTCTGTGAAACCAGACTACAATGTATGCCAGCCTCGTAGAGTGCGGTCATGCCCATTAGCCGTGAGCTCTTGTATGAGGCTCCCTACCATTTGCTGCACATCGATGCTTGCCTAGTCCCGAGTCTGCAATCCATGGCAAGAAGCGGTAACTATTTTTTTAAAAAGCTTAAATAATTAATAATAAATCTAATAAAATACTTGGATTATAAAAATACTACGCCACCCCTTGCACGTTAGAGCTGTGGGTGCAAGGGGTACGATCATCCGAAGGCTGGGAGTCCTTGGGCCAAGCAACTATTAAGCCATTACATTTAGCTAGCTATCTAGTTATGCAGAGCCGTGGTCTGACCTATATGGATTCCGTGTAAGGACCTGTCGTCTTCTATGCCGCTCATCCCTCATCTTCATCTTCATACCCTCTGGTGGAGACTCGTAAAACAGGTGACCACGATCAAAGGGCGCATCCAGCATCAAGCCCTGGAGCGTTTTTACGCGAGAGACAGCTACGTAGCTTAAACCAGTCTGAAAGTCCCGACAGGAGAGATCTGTCACGATGACATCTTCAGTGATGCTCTGCGACTTGTGAACCGTAATGGCGTAGCATACGATCAGGGGAAACTGCGTGCGAGTGCAGAGAGTGCTTCCGATGAGGAAGTCCCTGTCTACTGGGAGAATCGGGACAATCTTTCTGCCATCAGCGGTGGTCAGGAACACAGGTCCACTGTACTTGTCAAACTCCATCATGATAACACAGGGAGGGTCTTGGACTGGGTCAGCCCCCGGTGCCCAGCCGATATCGTAAACGGTACCGCGAGCGCCGTTGCAGAGACCAACTGGCTGCCAAAGGTTAGATGTCAGCATCAGACGGGCGCCAATGCATATAGGGATCTGCTTCGCAAGGTTGCCCGCCTTGTCATCAGGCGCCGCAGCCGCGCCAAGGCCGACATTCTTAGCCTTGACCTGAATGACTGGCCGGCCGAGGCGGTCGAGGTGGTAGTGGTTATATTCGTTCACCCTATCTTTCGTGGCGTATACTCGCAAGGCGTTGGCGAACCTGGCGACCTCCAGATCATCTAGCTTCGCCTGTACTCGACCGGAAAGGAGTTTCCAGGACTCGACTGACAGTTGGAGGAGCCGCAATTCCTCGAGAGCTGTGCGAAACGCCTTCTGATCGTCGCCCCGTTGCCGTTGGACAACCTTCAAGAAGACTGATTTATCGAAGCGTCTATATGCGTTCCTGCCTTTGATCTCCACTCCCTGCACCTCTTTATCGTAATAGAGCGGCTTCTGTAGCACGGGTGGAAGCTGGAAGAAGTCGCCAACCAGAAGGATGTTAAGACTACCAAAGAACTCCTCATTCCTACTCGGGAACGCCTCGCGCAGGCGGTCATCGATCCAAGAAAGCTGTCGCAGTCCCAGCATGCTCTTCTCATCGATGATCAGGTAGTTGATGTCCTTCAGCTTCTTCTGGAGCTGGGCCATGTCAGTGGGCGAGAGGGGCTTGAAGTCCTTGTTGATTGGAAGGTGTAACAGGGAGTGCAAAGTAGTGCCCGATATCTGATTTCCCGCGACGCCAGTGGGCGCGGCACGCCAAACAGGTGTCCCTCTCCCGGCAGCAGCGGCTTGGAGGTGCGCGGAGAGCAAATTAATGAGGTATGACTTCCCGGTACCACCTCCACCATCCACATGGAGCAGCAACTGAGAGGGTTCCTGATTCAGGAAGTGGTCCATCACGGTATCGTATACTAAGCGCTGATCCCGGTTTAGGGAATCTCGAGCTTCCAAGGGCTGATGATCCACATCAAGGTCAAGGCGGTTTGCCGCCTTGCGTTGCTTCCAGTAGTCGCCCTTGAGAATACCGTCATCAGTATACCGTCCAACGTGAGGGGTCCAATCATAATTGATGTCGATGTCTCGGCGGCCGAGCATGTCGATATCCTCTTCCTCCAGCGGGCGGTCGGGAAGCATGCGGGCGAGTTCATGCCAGTCTTCATCCACAATGGGCTCTTCATGGACCTCAAGCTCAAATTCGTCGTCCTCAGCCCTCAATTCATTTGTATCTGGCTCCCCATAATGATCGTCCGCATGGGTGTCACGGTGCTGCTCTCTGCAAAACCTGTACGCAGCCGCGAAGGAATCGAACCGCTGCCCGCCCACGGTGAGCAACTCCTCTGGAGAGCGATGCGGATGAGCCATCATCAATTTAACACGGCAGAAGTCACCAAACTGGGGAGATGCCTCCACGGACCTGTATCGAGGAAAGTAAGACAGGACTCTCTTCTTCGCGTTGGCAGCGAGTCTCCTCCACGTCTTGAGATTATACGATTGCAGGTACTCGAGGTAAGTTGCATCCTCGTGCTGGTCATTTCTCTCGAGATACCTCCTGTAGCTGCCGACGGTCTCGTTGACATCTTCATCCACGCGATACGAACGTGCATGTTGCTCCAAAGGACGGCAGTCGACAGAGACCACCATCCGCGTGCCTTCCTGCAGAGGAATGTTAAGGAGAAGATGGGAAATCTCCTGCGCCGAGTAATCTCTCTCGGCAATCAGCTTATTCATCAGGCGAGAGGAGAAGGATAATAGCGGCTGAAGGTGTGCCGTGTGCGGCAAAACCTGGTCTGCAAGCTTACAGTAAGGCTCAGTCTTCTTCTCAGATTTGCTGCAATACTTGGCAGCGTACGTAATAACCGCCTGTAGGCTGGTGCAAGGAGATATGTCGATATTGGCTAGCCAGCCTAGTATAATGGCGGGATTGAAGTGATTCATGAGGTTGTCATTCCGCGCCGCCTCGAAGACATAGTACGACTTGCCTTCCTTCCTGATCACTGCGGCCAGCTCCCGCAAGGCACGAGGAAAGTCAAAACGACACTCCCGCTCTGGATTGGCCGCATTGGCCGCCTCGATATCTGCAGCAGCGCCTTCCATATCCCTCGCCAGATCAACGGTTCTCTTCCTTACGCGTAAGCAGTATGTGGTATTGCATCTGTGGCGCTGGCAGCGGTTGACGATTTGTGAGAGACGCAGGAATGTCAGTTCTGTACTCAGTGGATCTACGCTCAGGGGGTTACCCTCACCCTGGGGCATAGTCCTAGTCGGCTCAGGATTAATGGCAGTGATGTGGAATCCCCACGTGCGTGCAAAAACATCACGAGCGGCTTCATCCACCATGTCGACTCTTGGGCAATTCTCCATCCAGTACAGGCCATGGTTGTGCGGACTGCCACGCCCTTGCCATTCATACCGATCCCAGTAATCCGTAATGTTGAACTTCTTGCTTAACACGATATCTCGAAAGAAACAGTATCGGCGGTAGAAATGGAAAGCAGCAATGTGAGGATTCTGACGCAAAAGTTGGCGCGAGAGACCCATCCTCTCGGACTCGGACGCAGCCAGCCATTCATCATATCGGGGCATGTGCTGGTAGAGACTCCGCCAGTGTAAATCTGCCGGGCTGAATGTGATGAATGCACCAGGACATCCAAGGTTGTAGGCATAGGCCTCGAGGTCCTGCCTCTTCCTGTTCCAGAAGGGGCGCGTGCCGCGAATAGGTACCGCATGTCTTGTGATTGAGTTGATTAGCACCTGCGCCTCAGGGTCCTCGCTGTGCTCCAGTGCCTGAACAAGCTGCTCCCGTGTGAGCGGTTCATGACTACCATCGTGTTGCTTCACGAAGAATTTGGACCGTGCACGGGCCTGTGACCGCATCAGAGTATTGAAGGCGACGAAGCGGAAGGTCGGGTGGCGTGCAAAACGCCCGTCATGCCAGCGCATCGCGTGCTCGATGTAGTCCTTGTAGTCGATTGACCGTAGCCGAGGCTCAACAAAGTCGGCTCTCCCGTCAGGAAAGAGGCAGGGAAAAGCTAAGGAGAGTAGGGCATGAGAGCGATTGAACTCATTAATGGGTGTGCGCCGTATATTCGGAAGCTGCAGCTCGTGCTGCACCTGCTCCTGGAAGCTTGTGGAAAGCCTTGGTTCAGCTTCTGGTTCTCCGGCAAGAATAGACCGCAGAGCATCGAGCTCCGTGTCCTTGGCCAAAAGGTCCGGCACCGCAGCCTCGTCCTCCAGGTCCGGTTCTGCCTCCTCATCTTCCTCGGGTCCAACTTCGGCAGCCTCCACCTGGCTCTGGGGGATGTCGTCCAGGACATTGCCATCTTGAGGCAATTGACTCAGCCGCTCTTCGTCGATGACGATGCATCGATAGCCAGGATGATGGCGCCGGAGGTAGTTAAGCCATATGGCAACTGGCTGGCGGCGTACACGGAACTGGCGGGTGAATTGCCGGCTAAGGTTTGCATGGGACGACGTATTGGAAGGACGGAGTAATACAGTGTTCAACTCCCGCGGCAAAAGCGGGAGTTGGTTGTACACCAAGCCAACCTCGCGGAGAAAGTGAACAACATGTCCCCGATATTTGTACTGCTGGCCCCGCACAAGCATAATATTCACGTGGACGTGAACACGGCCTATTAAAGACTCTTCAGTAGGTGTAAGCTGAGGCAATTGAGTCGGTACGGAGCCAAAATCCAACTGGTTGTCCACAGAGAAGAAGTACGGCTCTTCAGGGCCGCGTTTATCATCCTTTCGACAGCAACGCGCACAAATGCCATCAGAATCGATCTTCATCTGGAACCAACGCTCTTGACATCGACCACAAAATTGCATTTGGTCATTGTCCAGCTTTGTCCAGAACTCACGGAGGATTGCTTTATCACGACAGGTCAAGGCGCAAGCGTCCAGGTCCCCATTCCACACCGGATCTTGTGCGTGAAATACGGCCGATTCTTCAGGTGGAATCATCACTGGACTCCGGTACCGTCGTGGCGGCCCCGACGATCGAGTTTGCCTTTGAGATTTTTTTGGCCGCCCTCCTGTACCAGGGGCAGGACCACGGCGAGCACGGCGACGAGGCCCTGACTTTCTGGAAGGCTGCCGCGAGCAATAGCGAAGAGGGCTTTCGTCCAAGGCATTGCTATTATCGTTCCCGTCTTCGTCCCCTAGATCGGAATCAGACTCTACCCCTAGGTGTTCGAGGTACTTCCGTGGTCGAGCAGGTGAAAGCAGCAAGTTGAAATAGTCCTCGACGTCAACATCAGATTCAGAGAACTGTCCCCTGTCATCCGCTTCCTTGGTCATTCCATCCCCATCTGGGAGCTCATTTGCCTGTAGTCGATCTTGACTCCCAGCTACGTTCCGTGGTTAGCTTGAACAAACTGCCGGGACCACAGCACAAGGATACCTTCTCCAGGACCATCAGAACCTTCAAAGACGCCGAGTTGAGAGATTGTGGGAGTTAGTGACACAGCCTCCCCTGCACGGCGTCGTGAACGATGGTCGCGCCGAATAGTGGCCTGCTTGGCCCTGGCGCCGGCCTTGGAGGCATCATCTTGCGAGTCCTTCCCGCCCTTGTGGAACCTAACAGCCAGGTAAGAGTAGTCCACACCAGTCGTGCTGCTTCGGACAGTAGATGGATCAGAATGTGAGGCGACAGGATCGGTCGAGGGCGGCACAGGCGGTGAGGGAGCTAGAGCCCGGAAGAGCCGCGAGCTCGCTTGGGTTGGTGGGATCGGCGTCCCCAGCACTATCTGCGGCTGGCTGCCTGGCTCTCCGAACAAACTCCTAGCTGTATGTTGTTGCCGTAGCTTCTCTGGCGATGTAGGTTGGGTTCCAGATCTCTGGTTAGGAGGCGATAGGCCAGCGTCTCTGTCGGTTCTTTTCGGGGCAGATCTCTCAGCTGAGGTAGGACGGACAGCCAGCTTTCTCAATGCAAGGACGGCACCTTTGGACCTGGCACGCTTGATCAGGTTAGGGAGGCATATATAGTATATCAATGGTGTCAGTTACCTCGGAATTGCGGTGGTCCCGGCATTCCAGACAGGTTGTAGTTGGATTGGCAGATTTCCTCCTGCTAACGAAATTACTTGGTGATTTTGTTCGGTCGCAAGACGGGCAATGGACTGCCAATTCAGATCTAGGACTAATATTACCCCTAGAATCATAATCCATACCCAACCATGCGGTACATCTGTTTCAATAATGGAAGAAAGGCTGCTGGCCAAGCAAACGAACAGATCGCTGGGCAAATTTAGCGATTGTAAACGATTGTAAACGATTGTAAACGATTGTAAACAGAGAAGTAAACAAAGAAGCACCGACAGACGGTGGCTGTCCTTTACCCACTTTTCTAGAGCCACCAACCAATCCAGCCTTCTTTCGCGATTTCCCATACAAAATTTGGACCAATAGAAACTTATTTGTCAAGCCTGCACCAAACCCTCATTATTCGGAAAACTTATGGATTAATGTAGAGTCAGCCTTCGGCTGAATAATAAATACATAAAGTAACTAATATTATAACCAATTAGCTTATTTAAAAAAGTGGGTCCTTCTAGCTTATTATAAGCTTAAAAACTAGATTATGTAATTTTTTAAAAACACACTATATTATACTATACTATAAAAACTATAAAATGTAGTTTTTAAAGTTTTAAGCTTATAATAGTATATAAGGACTTAGCTTTTTTAATATTTACTTTAATATAAAATTTATACTAGTTATTCGTAAAACTTATAATTCTATAATTATTTTATTAGATTTAATATAATTTTTTATATTTAAAGCTACAGAAACTATAAGACTATAAAACTATACTATAATTAATACTCTAATAATTATATCCTATAAAATCTATAAAACCTTATTTACTCTTTTATTATTTATAACGTAGCTTTCTTTTAATAAATATAATTAATCTTTTAAGTATAACTTATAATTACTTTTAATTAAGGTTTTCTCTTTAAGTATTATTATTTTTTAGGTATAAATACTCTTTAATTTAACTTATTTTCCTATTATTTTATTTAAGTAATAGCTTATAAGTTCTTTAAAGTAATTAATTAAAAATATTAAATATATATAATTATATTTTTAGTTTTTTATTTAAGGTATATATAATATTAATATATAATTAAACTTATAAAGATAATTTAATAATTAAAGCACTTATTATTATCTTTTAATAAACTACTTAAAGTATTTATTTTTACCTTTTATAAGAGAATTAAATATATATAATATTTTATATTTATAATTAAATATAAAGTATATTTAATAGCTTAAAAAGTATATAAATCTTGAAAAAAATTATATTTTCTCTTAATATATATAAATATTTTATAAATTATATTAAATATTATATATAATATTTATTAAAGTATTATTAAGTCTTTTAATTTTACTATTAATTAATTTATATAATTTTTACTTAATAAGTTACTTAACTTATATAATAAATAAGTATAATATAACGTTAAGAATCTTTTTAATTTCTCTTTTTATAATATAACCTATTATTATTAATTTAAATTAATTTAATTAATAATTTAACTCTTTTTTAATATAGCTTTTAATTATAAATTTATAGATTTCTTTTAAGTAATTATCTTATAATTCTTTAAATATTATTATAAATATAAGTAATAATTCTTTATAATACTTATTAAGAATTTTTAAGTTCTTATAAACTTTACACTTATAATTCTATTACTTTTAAGGTTAATATAATAATAATTACAAGAGATAAAAGTTAATAAGATTTTACTTAATAAGTAATTTCTTTTTTTTAATATAAAACTTATTAATATATATAAAATACATTCTTTTATATATAATAATAGTTATATTTTTAATCTTTAAAAATAAATACACTTAATTCTTTTTTAATTTTTAATAACGTTAATTTATACTTATATTTAAGTAGCTATAATTAAATATTCTATAAATTTATTTTTCTTAAAGATATTTTTCTTAATTAAAAATACTTAAAGAGCTTAAATACTTAATTTAATTAATACTTAAATATCTTTTTATAAGATTTCTTATATTTTATAAGTAAAACTTAAATAATAAGTAAATTAAAAGATTTAATTTTTAATAGCTTAAATTTAATATTATATAAAATAATAAGTAAAAAAGCTTTATAATACTTTTAATAATAATAATATTAAGAGTTATAAAGCTTTAAAAAGAAAAAATATAAAAGTTATATTATATTAAAGAAAAGAAAAGATATTAATATATATAAAAGATAAAAAGATTAAATACTTAAGAGATATAAAGTATATTTATTTATTTATTTAAGTACCCTAGAGCTATTATAAGCTATTCTAGTACTTCTACGATATAAAGTATACTGTAACGGTGGCTTAGGTTCTAAGGCATAGTAGGTCTATTTCTCAGGAAGTAAGTTAGGTTAAATGCTATAGAGTAGCTTTTAAGTGGTATTATAATAAGGCTATTAAGAGTATAACTCTTAATAGTAAAACTATTACTTAAATTAATTAATAAAGAATTAAACTATTTAACTATAGGAATACTTTCTCCTTAAGTATTCGTTTATCTCTCTATTATAATTCTAGATTAATTAGCTTAACTATTAATCCCTTTAAACCTTAATTAATTAACTTAAGGTTTAATTAATTTAATTCTTCTTAGTTAATATGTTTAAATATTAACCTCTTTAATTACCTCTTAGGTTACGTAGCTAATTACGTGCCCTTACCTTCTTCTTATACCTATAGGTTATGCTTATCCTAGCTAGTATAGTCTCGTCCCGTGTTTTATATAGTGTTATTCGTAATATTATACCTCTCCTTTATTAGTCTTATTCTTAAGGCTATTAAAATAGGCTAGCTTAAGTGTTATACGTTTTCTTCCTTTTATTATTATATACTATTATATTAACTAATTGTGTCTTAAAATAGCGGTTTAAAGCTTCGTTTACTTCTTCTCTTTACTAAAATAACCTTCTTTTTATAATAATTAATAATTTATCTTTATTCTTTATAAAGGCTTACGCTTATTACGCTTATATAAGACTTCCTTAATGTAAAGCCTTTATTTCTAATTTAAGTTATTATATAAAGTGTATAATAGATAAGTAAGGGAATTATAATATTATAAGGGTAACCCCTTAATAGCTTTATAGTATTATAGGTTAATATTATAAGCTTAAGAGAGAGCTTAAAGAAGCTAAGAAGCATACCTTAACCGAGAATTAAAAGGTCTTACGTTTATAAAAATAAAAGAAATTATAGTTTAAGAAAATAATACGTGCGATTACACGTGGTATTAATAATATTAAAGAGTTAAAACGTGTAAAACGTGAGAAAGTAAAATAGCTTTAAAAGACTATAAGGGTTCTTTTTACTCCTTTTAAGAATCTAGATTTTATTTTAGTTCGTTTCTTAAATACTAAATTTAATATTAAGTTATTAGATAATACTTAAAAGATTAATTAAAATATATTTCTTAAAAATAAAACTATTTAAGTAATATTAAGTAATTCGTAAGATTTTTAGCTGGTTTTTAAGTGTTTTTAGAGTTTAAATATCCTTTTTATTTAATAAGATAATAATAATTCTTTATATTTTCTCGTGCTTTAAGTATTTATTTAACTTTATATTTATTAGTATCTTTTATTATAATATTTATAGCGATTATAAATTTATTTAATGCTTTCTCTAGTAATAATATATAAAATATAGAATAGATTCTTATTTTATTTAATAATAATAGTTTATAGTTAATATTTAAGATTTTTCGTTTAATAAGAAATAATTTAATTTTCTTTTAGTTAAGTTTATTACTAGGTCGCTTAGTTTTAATATTTTTACGAATAAGGTATACTTTATATCCCTTCTCTAGAATTAACGCTAGTAATCTCTTTTTATTCGCGTAGTATTTTATTTAATTCTATAAAAATATCTATTTCTATTATAAGTGTTTTTGTATTTCTATTATAATTACTATATACGTTATAGCTACTAGTGCGTTTATATTCTATGTTACATATATTTTAATAATAAGGTTAAATCTATAATTTACCCTAAATAATAATATCTTTATATTATTAATCTTAAAGCTATTATAAGCCTATTATACTAGTAGTAGCTATTTTACCTAATTATTCTATTAGTAGTTAATATAGCTTCGCAGATATTATTTAAGTATTTAATTTAAGATTTCTATTTATTTATTTAATTATAGGTGAAATGCTATTAATAAGCTTTATTTAATCTTTATAGTTTTTATAAGGTATTTCTAAAAGTTTAAGGTAAATAATTTATCGCGATCTAATATAAGCTTTATTAGTAATCTATATTATATAATAACTATTTTAAAGAATATATACGCTAAGTCCTTAATATTACTTAATTCCTTATATAGAATATAATAGGCGTATTTTATAAGTTTATTTATAATAATTAAAATGCTATTATAAGCTACTCCTATTATAGGTTCTTTTAACTTTAGTAGTTTAATAATAAAGTCTATTATAATAGTTTACTATACTCTTTTAGGTGGTAATATTAGTTGTAATTCTTCGTATAATGCGTGTTACGCTAATTTTACTTTATTATACGTGTTACATTTCTTAATAACTTCTTATATTATTTTTTTGCTTTTTAGAAAGTTATACGATTTTCTTAGCCTATTAATCGTTTTCCTTACACCCTAATATTCGTGTAATAGGTACTTATATATTTCCTTAATAAGCTATTCTTAAAGTATACTAGGAATATACTATCGTTTATTATATAAGAAGGTCTTACCTTTCTTAGATAAATGCGTTTTTATTTTTTAATTATTTAAATAGCTGTTATTATTAATGTATAATACGATTTAATATATTTATGTTTTATTTAGCTTAACTTATTAGGTTATATTAATTTCTTAGGTGCCTAGTATAAGGTTTTTATTCTTAATAACGCGTAGTAAGGGTGTATTACTTACTTACTTATTTAATTTTAAGTTCTCTCTTTAGCTAAGCGCGTTTACTCTTTCGTTTTTAAATCCTTTATAGTATATAATTTTAAAGTTATAATTTATAAGGGTTTTATACTATTTAATCTATTATTTATTTAAATCCTTTATAGTTAAGAATAATATAAGATTCTTATAGTTAATATAAACCTTAATTTAATGCTTTACTTTTATAAGATAGTGTCTTTATTCTTTAAAGCACTTAATAATAGCTATAAGTTCTTTATTATAAATCCTATAATTAAGTTTAAGTTTATAGAGTTTCTTTAAGAAGAATATAACTAGGTGTTATCTTCCTTAATTATCTTATTATTTAAGCTATTCGCCTAGTATAAAGTTTAAGGCGTTTATTTTAAGCTTATAAGGTTTATTTTAATTAAGTGCTTTTAATACAGGTTTTAACGTAATTAAATCTTTTATCTTCTAGAATACTATAACTTTTAGTTCGTTCTATTAAAAGCTAACTTCTTTCTTTATTAGATTTATAAGAGGTTATAAAATGTCTTTATATTCGCTTAAGAACTTACGGTAAAAGTTTATAAATACTATAAATTCTTTAACTTCTTTTAGATTCTTTAATATAAGCTATTTCTTAATAGTTTTAATCTTATTTAAGCTTATTTATATTTCTTCGTATATAAGCACGTACCCTAGAAAGTATATAGTATTCTAATAGAACTAGTATTTTAAGGCTTTAATTAAGAGTTTATTATTCTATAAAGTTTATAGTACCTTATATATATATTATTTATATTTCTTAAGGGTATTTAAATAAATAAGAATATTATTAAGATATATAATTATAAACACTTCTAGTTATTTTCGTAAGATTATATTAATTATTCTTTAAAAGGTTACTAGTACGTTAATAAGCCTAAAAGGTATTACTAAATATTTATAGTATTCTCTATTAATTTAAAATACTATTATTTACTTATAGCCTTCTTTTATTTATATAAGGTTATAGGCTTCTTTTAAGTTAAGTGTAATAAACCATTTAGCTTTTCTAACTTTATCTCTAATTTCTATTATAAGTAATAATAGGTATTAATTCTTAATTATAATCTTATTTAAGTATTAGTAATTAATGTATAATTATAGTTTCCCGTTCTTCTTTAATACTTATAGAATTAGGTATCCTACTAGGGATACTAATAATCTTATATATCTCTTTTATAATATATCCTTTAAATACTTCTTAAGCGCCTTATCTTACTTAAAGTTCTAAGAATAAATCTTATTAAACGTTAATTTAGTACTAAGCTAGAGTTTAATCTTATAGTCTTAACGTAAATACTCTAATAGTCCTATTTTTAGCTCTTTATTAAATAGCTTATTATACTTTAAGTATTTCTTAGGAATCTCTATTATCTTAGCTTTTAGCTCTTTAACGATTACATATATTTTTAAAGGCCTATTATAGTTTAAATAAGGTGCTCTTTATAGGCTACTCTTAGCTTTATAACCGCATTCTAGTAAATTCTATTAAAGTTAACTAGTTCTCTAATTAACTCGTAAATTACTCGCTTATAACTAGAGTATCTCTAATATAATATTATATTTTAAGATTATTATAATATCTAGTGTAACTTAGTGTTTTATGCCTTATATATTAACTAGAAGCTACGTAACTTTTATATTAACTACTTCTTAGCTATACTTTACCGTAGTTCCTTTTATAGTTATAAGTTAATAGGGCTTATCTTTAGGTGTTTAAGGTAATTATAATTTATTAACGAGATTTAGCGAGATAAAATTTCCTTATACTTTGCTATTAATTATTACCTAAATCCTTTATTCTATTATAATTATATTAATTATAAGGTATATTATACTATTAATATTTATAGTATATAAAGACCTATTAAATCTCCGTTAAGAAATTAGTTTTAATTATAATAATAGCTATTATTTCTTAATTTATTAATTTTATTCTTATATTATTCTTTAACGTATTATTTTAGGCGCTATTATTAACAGTTATCTTTTAATATATTATTAGAGCTTTCTTAGTAATCGCTTAATTTATTATTTATATTAATTAAACTTAAGCTAAGCGAGTTACTTATAGTTATATAGTTCTCTTTCTTCTTATATTATAAGGTTATAACTTAAGTAGTATATACGTTATTCTTAGTATAATATAACTTTTCGTTTAATATCTTTAAATTAATTTATTATAATTTTAGTTATATTATAAGGGTTATTCTTCTTCCCTTTTATTCTTATAGAAACTATTTACTATCTTACTTACTATTAAGGTGCGTGTAGTAATTATTATTATAATAGAAGTTTTAATTAAAAAGTTTATATTTAATTTTAGGTTCGTTTTTCTTAGTTAAATAATTCTCTTCTTCTTAGATTCGTTCTAGTAAAGGTTCACTTCTTAGTAAGAGTATTTAGTATTCCTAAAAGTTATTAGGTATTAGTTAGGTTTTAAATTCCTAATCTTTATTTAAACTAATATTATTTATTAATGTAAGGCTTTCTTTATTACTTATTATACTAAGATTTCGCGTGGGTAAGTCTTCTTAGTTTACGGTATAAAGCTTTTTACCTTTAGAAATTAGCTTTTATAGCTTCTTTAAAGCTTTACATTTATTTATAAAGTATTTAGTTTTACTATAATTATAATAAGTCTTTTCTCTTTTCTTATTTATAGCGTTAAGTTTTATAAGTTTAGCGTGGTACCCATATACTATTAATATTTAGCGTAACTTATTACTATTAGGTTTATTAAACCTAGTATATAATTTAAATTTCCTATAACTTTTTTCGTAATGTTACTCGTATAAACAATTATTTGCCTTAATAACCATTTTAATAAAGTCGTTAAATAACTTAAAATAATCTTCTTAATAAATATTATTCTTTACTTCTTCTTTAAGTCCTTAATAAAAGACTTCTATTTTAGGTTTAATATTTTAGTTAAGTTTTATTATAATACGTTTAAATTCCCTAATATAATAAGCTATAAATTCGATTTACTTAAGTTAAGTAAGCTATTATATAGCTTTCTTATACTTATTAGGGTTTTTAAATGTAGTAAGAAGTTATTCTTTAAAGGTTTTACAATTAAAGAAGATATAAATAACTTTTACTTTAACTTTAACGCTATACTTAAGATATACGTAAAGGGTTAGCTCCTATTATTTTATTGCTTTTCTAGTTAAGAGGTTACTAATATAAAGAATCTATAACTTAAGTATTATATAGATTTTTTTATTAACTTATAGGTAAGCTTAGGCTTATATAAGAAAGTTTCTTATATTACCCTTATAGCTATTATATAATTTAAGCTTAGGGAATTTTAGTATATTATTATTATTAATAGAGAATATAAGTGTAAGATTTTAAACTACTATAAGTTTCTCTTCTTATACCTTAAGTTTCTTATAGAGATTATTTTATTAGTTAAGAAGCTATTAATTCTACTTCTTAAGCTTAATAATCTTATTATAAAGGTACTTTATTATCTTCTTAGGGTTAATAGTCTTTCCGCTTAAAGTAAATATCTTAGAAGTTATTACTACTTAAAGTTTTAAGGTAACTTATTAAATAGAATTAATTAAAATATAATAGTAGCTTAGGTTTTAAGGTATAGTAGGTTTATTTCTTAGAAAGTAAATTAAATTAAATACTATAAAGTAGCTTTTAAGTAGTATTATAATAAGGCTATTAAGAGTATAACTCTTAATAGTAAAACTATTACTTAAATTAATTAATAAAGAACTAGACTATTTAACTATAAGAATACTTTCTCCTTAAGTATTCGTTTATCTCTCTATTATAATCCTAGATTAATTAGCTTAACTATTAATCCCTTTAAAGCTTAATTAACTAGCTTAAGGTTTAGTTAATTTAATTCTCCCTAATTAATATATTTAAACATTAACCTCTTCGATCGCCTCTTAGGTCACGTGGCTGGTCACGTGCCTTTACCTTCTTCTTATACCTACGGGTCGTGCCTGTCCTAGCCGGTGCGGTCCCGTCCCGTGTTTTGTGCAGTGTTATTCGTAACATATACTTTTTATACTTATAATATATAATATTATAATCTTAAGTACTTTATTTAAACTTTATAATAAATTATTATATAGTTTTTTACTTAATATTACTTAATTATTAATTTCTCTTTTTTATAACTCTTTTCTTTTTAACTTCTTTTTTTTTATCTTTTAATTATTTAATTATAAGTAATTAAGTTTATTATATTTATAAGAGTCTTTTAAATATTATTTTAATTATCTTAAAAATAATTCTTAAAAATAAATTTATATTTTTTATTACTGTTAAAATCTAATAAAATTATAATAGTAAGCTTTAAGTTAATTCTTTTATTATTTATTAAGTACTTTACTTTTTTTATTTAATTAAAATTTCTTTTAAATATATATTAATTTTCTTTAACTTAAATATATCTTTTACTTAAATTACTTTTAAGTTTATAATAAGTATAACCTTAAATATAATAATACTCTTATATATATTAAGATAATTATTTATATAAAGCCTTTTAAAAGTACTCTCTTAAATAAAGCTAATTATTAAAGTAAAATAAAACTCTTTAATTATTTTTATTAGTTTATTTTTAATAAGCTTAAAGATAATAATCTCTTATATTAAAAAATACTTTATTATTAACTTTATAATATAATTCTTATTTTAATTAAAATAGCTTATCTTAATAATTAATTTCTTTTAATTATAATTAATTATTTTAAGTATATTTATACTTTACTTATTTTATTATATAAGAGATTAAATTATATTTTATACTTTAATTACTTTAACTTTTTTAAGAAAATTATTATTATATTTAAAGAATATATTATAACTTTTTTTTATAATTATATATCTTTTAAAACGTATTTATATAAGTCTTATAATAATTATATTTAAAATAACTCTCATATTACTTTTTATAAATAACGTTTATACTTAACTTATAAGCTTTATAACTTGAATTATAATTTTTTATTTAAGCTTTTTCTTAAGAAAAATTACTTATTTTTAATTATTAAAATATATATTAATTTAAATATCTTTTTTTATATTACTTTAAAGAATACTTTACGTATTATAATTAATTACTTTTACTTTTATAATAATAAGAGACTTATTAAAGCTATTACTTATAAGATAATTAAGAAACTTAATAAAAAGATAAAAAAAAATATTAAATTTAAGGTATAAGTAAAATAAAGTTATATTTTATTAATACTTTAACTTTACTTTATATAATTAATTAATTTATATTTTATTTTATTAATTTTATCTTTTTTTGAAATACTTATATTATCTTTTCTTAATATTAATATATTATATTTCTTTTAGCTTATTTAATTTACTTTATAATATCTTTTATTTAAGTAATATTAAGCTTTTTAATAAAAAGTTTAATCTTAAAGTAAGAAAGCTTATTTACTTCTCTCTTTATAATTAATATAATAAATTAATTTAATAATTACCTTTTTAACCTATAATTATTCTTATAATATACTAGACTATTTAATCTCTTTATACTCTTAATTATCTTAGCTTTAAGTAAAGCTCTTATAAATATAGTAAATACAAGTATATTATATATTATATTTTATATTATATTATATTTTCGTGTATTATATTTAAATATATTACATTATATTACTAAAATACCTATAAATATATTTTAAGTAAAAAAGACCCTTGCTTTTTTAACTTAGAATTATAAGGTTAATTATAAGGGTTATAAGGGAAAATTTTATATTATTAAAAAGAGCTAAATTAGCTCTTTAAAATACCCCTTTTATTACTATTATAAGTTATTATATTTGAAAGTTATAAGCAATTAAAAATTCGCCCTACTTTACTTACTTTTTATTTTAAGATATAACTTTAAAGCTTAATATCTCGCTTAATATTATGTGGCGGTATTTATGCTTACAAGTTAAAGGAAGTCAAATAGTGCATTTAATTATAGCCACGTTATTAGTATAAGAGAATAGGTACACGTATAAGTCTTTAATTTAATAAGTTTCACCTTTATAATTAGTTTTATAAGGTCTTTTACTAATATTTTACTAAGTCTTTTAATCGGCTTTATATAAGCTTATATTACGTAGCTAAATTATTTAAGTTATTTAAGTACTTATTTACACTTATAATAAGCTATAGCTTATAATACGTGTAATTAGAATTACTAGTATTTTAAAAGCATTTTATCACTTTATTTAAATTAATTTATTGCTTATTTAAAGACCTTATTATCCTTAAGAAGTGAGTTATAGGAATTAAAAAGTAACTAGATCGCGATACCACGTATAAAGTTATAGGCAGAGCATTAATAAAAAAACTATACTACATATAGTTTTTTAGTGTAGTTTATAGTGTAGTATAGTTTTTATAGTTTTAGTGTAGTTTAACTACACTATAACTATATTTATAGTGTAATGTGTAATTATAAAGGGAAATTTTAATTATATATATAACGTTAATTATAAAACTTATAAGGTTATAATTAATATCTTTAAATAGAGCTAATTTAGGTCTTTATAATACACTAGTTTTTATATATATAGCTTATAAATTAAGTGAGTTATAATAGGTTAAATCTTAGCTAAAAATTAAGATTTACTTTTTTAAAATAAGAGATTTAAAGCTTAATAACTTACTTATTAATAACGCTATAAAGCTAATTTTATAATATTTAAGATCACGTGATTTTTAGCTTTATTTTAATATATAATATGCTTATATAAGCTTTTTTTTAATAAAACTTTTTTCATAATAAAATTTAAAAATAAAAAAGTTAAGTAAGAAATATAAGATCTATTATAATATAAGAAATAATATATATAAAAAGAAAGTATAAAATATTATTTTATATGAAAAATTTTAAGGTATCTAAATATATTATTTATAACTTTAATATATTTCTTATAACTTAAATATCTAATATTTTATACTTAAGTTATAGGGTAATACTATAAATATTATTATTTTATAAGATATTTATATATAAATCATAGAATTTTTTAATTTTATTATATTTAATATATTTTACTTATAATAATAATATAAAAATAATACTAATTTACTTAATATAATTCCCTTACAATTCCCTTTTATTTTATTTCTATTAGTTTTTTAATCCCTATTTTTAGCTTATTTAAGCTAGCTAATCCCTGCTTACTAATACTAATATTAGCAAGTAAATTTAGCTCTATTTTAGCTTACTAATTATATTAGCTAATAATAGCTTATAAATTAATTAATACTATATATTACACTAATTTTTAAAATGTAATATAGTGTAGTAAAACTACACTATATTACACTATATTAAAATTCACTAAAAACTATAAAACTACACTACTTTTAATGCTCTGGTTATAGGTGTGTATGTGTATGTCGTGTTTAGGCTAACAAAATATCTATATTTTAAGGTTAATTTTTAAGGATTTAAAACCACGTGATTTTTAGCTTTATTTTAATATATAATATACTTATATAAGCATTGATTTATAATATTAGATATTCTTTAGCCTTATAATACATTTATAGGTATTCTTATATTATAATGTATTATAGTATATTATATTATAATGTATTATAATATATTATATTATAATATAATATAATATAGTATAGTAAAAAATATAAAAAATACAATACATTTAAAGGTTTAGCTTTAAGTACTTATAATTAATGTTAATTATTAAATAATTAAGTCTATTTATAGTTAATATTATTAATTATAAATAATAATAAAATAGCTTTTATTTTTAAGTTAAAATCTAATACTTTTAAGCTTTATTTAATTATAAAAAATTAAAATTACTTATATTAAACTTATACTTATATAGGTTTTATATAATAATTATATAATTTTTAAAGTAAAATTATATATTTCTTATTAAACTTTTATAATTTTTAATATTAATTTATATAAGTTTTATATAAGTTAAAATAAAGGTAAATTCTTAAGTTTTTAAGTTATTTTAATAGTTCTTTTATTAGCTTACTTATATTTAATATAAGTATTATCTCTTATCTTTTATTTTAAAGCTTTTATTTCTTCTTTAATTATTATTTTCTTACTTTTTAAAAGTATTTAAGTATTATTAATATATTTATTAATTTTTCTTCTTTTAACTTTTATCTTTTACTTTAATTATAATCTTTTTTTTAAGATAAAATAAGTAAGAATAATAGTTTTATCTTTAAAATAAGTATTTTTAGCTTTAATTAATTAATATATTTATTAAAATAAACTTATCTCTTTTCTTAATTATAATATAAAGTAATTTAATTTTAAGGTATTATTATAAGTATTACTTAAGTAAAAGTATAATTTTATCTTTTTATTTTTAAGCTCTTTAACTTAATTCTTTATTAAATTAATCTTATCTTTAATTTTAATTATTTAATTACTTATATTATAAGTAAATTAACTTAAGTAAAGTCTTTTAATCTTTTTATTACTTTTTATAATATTTAAGTTTATCTTTTTTTATTTCTTTAATAATTAATTATTTATTATAAAGAACTATTAATTATTTTTATTAAGTATAAACTTCTTTAAATAATAACTTAAGATTATTTTATTTAATATAATTTTATTTAATATTTTAATTTAATAAGCTTTTAAAATAATAATATAATTAATAATTTTAAATAAATTATTTTATCTTATAATAAGCTTTTTAATTATAAATATATTAATACTTCTTTATATATTATAAATAAGAATAAGGTTATTTAAATTTAATTAATCTTTATTTCTTTTAATTAATTTAACTTATAAGTAATTAATTTATTTAATTAATTTTCTTTTAAACTTATATATTTTGTTCTTAGCTTTTATAATATCTTTTACTTTTTATTATAATAAATATACTTTTACTTTAAAGAGATTTTATTTTAATTTTATTTTATTTTATTTAATTAATCTTTAAGTAAAAAACTTAACTTTTAAAGGTAATATAAGCTTTTATTTATAAATAAAATAAAATATAAATTTCTTATAAAATACTTAAATAATTTATTTATTTATTTAGGTACCCTAAAGCTATTATAGCTATTCTAATACTTTTACATGTAATTTAAGTAGGAAAACTCTTTATATAAAAAGAAAAACCCCCTTACTTTTATTTTAAGTTATCCCTACCCTACTATAACCTATAATTATATAAAGCGTATTTTAGATCGTATAGGTTAAAGGTACCTATTAGGCTAGCTATTCTAGTAGCAATTCGTTAAAGCGTATGTGGTAAAGGTTTAGGCTAAGTTTAGGTTAGCCCTAGTACACTAGTTAGATAGCTGTCCTAGTATTTAGGTGTTTAAGGCTATTACGTAGTTTCCTCTAGGTGTTATGTTATGCCGTACCGTTACTTAAATAATTATTTTATTTATTAATAATACTCTTATTAAATATTAATATTATTTTTTAGCTAAACCTTTTATTTTAAATATAATTAAAGTTAAAAATTAATACTTAACTTTTATAATTATATTAACTTTTAAATTATATTTAAATATTTAAATTTTATAAGCTTTAATATTCTTAAAAGTCTCTCTTAAATTATCTTATATTTTTAAGCTTTTATTATAAATAATATACTTATAAACTTTAAATTTAATAAGTATTTTATTTAAAAACTTTTTTATTATTAATATATTTACTTTATAAATTAATTTTACTTTAACTTAATTAATAAAATTATATTTAACTTTAATTAAATAATTAAAATTATAATTAAATAATAAATATTAAGTATTAATATATATTTTACTTATAAAGTTCTTAAAGGCTATTAATATTAATATCTCTTATAATTATTATAATATAAATTATTAGTAAGTTTTATAATATACTATTATTTCTTTAATTATATTTTATATTATTTATTATTAATATTATTACTTAATTACTTAATAAATTATCTTAATACTCTTATAATTTATAATTTTATAAATCTTTTTAATTATTAATTAATTATAGTTTAATTTATTAATTATTAATATTAATCTCTTTATTATTTTAATTAATCTCTTTTAAAGTTAATTATTTTTTATAAAGAATTACTTAACTTTTATTCTTAGCTTCTTATATTTATTATTCTTAAGATCAATTAATCTTTTTAAAGTTAAGAGAAATTTTATAATTTAAAGGTATTTTAATAAGTAATTTTTATACTTTTTTAACTTAAATATTAATATATTTAAATAAAAGTTAAGAAAAATCGTTATATTATATAGTAGCATTTATACTTATAAGTTAAAGGAAGTTAAATAGTACATTTAATTATAGCTATATTATTAATATAAGAGAATAGGTATACGCTTAAGTCTTTAATTTAATAAGTTTTACCTTTATAATAAGTTTATAAAATCTTTTATTAATATTTTATTAAGTTATTTAATTAGCTTTATATAAGCTTATATTATATAATTAAATTATTTACGTTATTTAATTACTTATTTACACTTATAATAAGTTATAGCTAGAGTATTAACTATAGTATAGTTTTATAGTTTTATAGTTTTTATAGTTTCAAATATAAAAAACTATATTAAATCTAATAAAATACTTATAGAATTATAAGTTTTACGAATACCTAATGTAAATCCTACATTATAAGCTAATATTAAAAAGTGGGTCCTTATATAGCATTATAAGCTTAAAACTTAGAAAACTATAAAATGTAGTTTTTGTAGTATAGTATAGTATAATATATTTTTAGAAAATTACATAATCTAGTTTTTAAGCTTATAATAAGCTAGAAGAACCCACGTTTTTATATAAGCTAGTTAGTTATAATATTAGCTAATTTATATATTTATTATTATAATTCAAGTATTTTATTAGATTTATTATTAATTATTTAAGCTTTTTTAAAAAATGAAAATGTAGTTTTCTTATTAATGCTTTAGCAGCCTACGATATGCGGCCGAATCAAGCTACGATATACGGCCGAATTCCTCCACATAATATTCTCTTTAACTTTTTAATTTATTTAATTTAATAAGTTAAACTCTTTTCTTAAGAGTTTATTTATAATTTTATTTATTACTTTAAAAATATATTTAATTATAAAATTAAATAATAAAATATAATTAATTTATTTAATAATTAATAAACTTAATATATTATTAATTACTTTATTAATTTAATAAATTAAAACTTATAAGTTAATCTTTAAAATAAAGTAAATATTATATAAATAAATTTTAAGTTTTCTTAAAGTATAAATAAATAATTAAAGCCCTTATAAATATAGTAAATACAAGTATATTATATATTATATTTTATATTATGTTATATTTTCGTGTATTATATTTAAATACATTATATTACATTACTAAAATACCTATAAATGTATTATAAGTAAAAAAAACCCCTGTTTGTTTAACTTAAGATTATAAGGCTAATTATAAGGCTTATAAGTAATATGTTTATATAGTTAAAAAGAGCTAAATTAGCTCTTTAAAATGCCCCACTTTTTACTATTATAAGTTATTACATTAAAAAGTTATAAGCAATTGAAAATTCGCTCTACTTTACTTAATTTTTATTTTAAGATATAACTTTAAAGCTTAATATCTCACTTAATATCCACATTTTTAGGTTAGCTTTTAAAGATTTAAATTCACGTGATTTTTAGCTTTATTCTAATATATAATATGCTTATATAAGCATTTATTTATTATATAAAATATTTTATAGCCTTATAATACATTTATAGGTATTTTATTTATGTATTATATTGTATTATATTATAATATAATATAATATAATATAGTATAGTAAAAAATACAAAAAATACAATACATTTAAAGGTCTGTAAATAATAGCCTTATACTCTTATTTTATAGTATTATACTTCTTTTTAAATTTTACTTATATCTTATATTTATATCTTATTAAATAGCGTTTTTCTTTAATAATTTATAATAAAGCGTATTTTTATTTTATCTTATTAATATTAATTATTAATATAATCTCTTTATAATACTTTAAGAGATTAAGTATTATAAGAATAAAAGCTTTTATTATTATATCTTTTAAGGTTTTTATTATTATTTATTAAGCTTTATTTTATTTTTATTTTATATTCTTTTTTAATAGTTTAATAATTAAGCTTATTATTTAAGTATATCTCTTAATTTACGCCTTATAATTGTTTATTAACTCTTAAAAGAATCTTATATTCTTTTAATCTTTATATATCTTTTATTTTAGAATCTTAAGTATTTTTACTTTAATAGACTTTTATTTATATATTCTATAAATAAATTCTATTATAATAGCTATTTAGTAATAAAAATTGAATTTTAATACTAACGTAATATAACTAGAGTATTAATAAAAAAACTATACTACATATAGTTTCTTAGCGTAGTTTATAGTATAATATAGTTTTTATAGTTTTAATATAATTTAACTATATTATAATTACATTTATAGTATAATATATAATTATAAAGAGAAATCTTAATTATAAATATAACGTTAATTATAAGACTTATAAGATTATAATTAATATCTTTAAATAAAGCTAATTTAGCTCTTTATAATATACTAGTTTTTATATATATAACTTATAAATTAAGTAAGTTATAAATTATAATAGGTTAAATCTTAGCTAAAACTTAAGATTTACTTTTTTAAAATAAGAGATTTAAAGCTTAATAACTTACTTATTAATAACGTTATAAAGCTAATTTTATAAGATTTAAAACCACGTGATTTTTAGCTTTATTTTAATATATAATATACTTATATACAGACCTCTAAATGTATTGTATTTTTTGTATTTTTTACTATACTATATTATAATATATTATATTATAATATATTATAATATATTATAAGATAAGAATACCTATAAATGTATTATAAGGCTATAAAATATCTAATAATAGAAATAAATGCTTATATAAGCATATTATATGTTAAAATAAAGCTAAAAATCACGTGATTCTAAATCTTTGAAAATTAACCTTAAAATGTGGATATTAAGCGAGATATTAAGCTTTAAAGTTATGTCTTAAAATAAAAAGTAAGTAAAGTAGGGCGAATTTTCAATTGCTTATAACATTTTAAGATAATAACTTATAGTAATAAAAAGTAGGGTATTTTAAAGAGCTAATTTAGCTCTTTTAAATAATATAAAATTTTCCCTTATAACCTTTATAATTAGCCTTATAATCTTAAGTTTAAAAAAACAAGGGTTTTTTTTACTTATAATACATTTATAGGTATTTTAGTTATGTAATATAATGTATTTAAATATAATACACGAAAATACAATATAATATAGAATATAATACACAATACACTTGTATTTACTATATTCGTAAGAGCTCTACAAGTTATATAAGCTCTTTTTTAGTAAAACTTTTTTTATAATAAAATTTAAAAATAAGAAAGTTAAGTAAAAAATATAAAATCTATTATAATATTAAAAATAATATATATAAAAAGAAAGTATAAAATATAATTTTATATAAATATTTTTAAGGTATTTAAATATATTATTTATAACTTTAATATATTTCTTATAACTTTAATATCTAATATTTTATATTTAAGTTATAAGGGAATACTATAAATATTATTATTTTATAAGATATTTATATATAAATAATAGAAAATTTTAAATTTATTATATTTAATATATTTTACTTATAATAATAATATAAAATAATACTTATTTACTTAATATAATTCCCTTATAATTCCCTTTTATTTTATTTTTATTTTATTTTTATTAGTTTTTTAATCTCTATTTTTAGCTTATTTAAGCTAATTAATCTCTACTTATTAATACTTATATTAATAAGTAAATTTAGCTTTATTTTAGCTTATTAATTATATTAGCTAATAATAGCTTATAAATTAATTAATATTATATATTACACTAATTTTTAAAATATAATATAGTATAGTTTTACTATACTATATTATATTATATTAAATTTCACTAAAGACTATAAAACTATACTACTTTTAATGCTTTACTTCTTATTAATTAATAGTAAATAAATTAATAAAATCTTTTCTTTTAAATTCTTCTTAATTATTTAATTAATTATATTTAAGAAATATTGATTTTAATTTACTTAACTTAAGAATAAGCTTTTATATTTCTTTTAAAGATAATTTTATTATAAAAATAATCTTATAAGCTAAGATAATAAATATTATAATATTATTTCTTATAATTAACTATAAGATTATAATTATTAAAGATATTATAAGAAACGTTATATTCTTTTAATTAATTAATTAATTCTTTCTCTTTTTAATTCTTTTTTAATTAATTTAAGTTATTTTAATAAAAGTTTTCTTTTTAATTATAAGTTTATTAATATTTAAAGAGTAAGTATATTTTTATTTTAATTAAAGACCTTTAAAATAACTTTTTCTTTTTGATTTAATTATATTAAATTTTATTTTATTATAATTTCTTTTTACTTAATTAAATAATTCAAATTATCTTTATAATTTACTTATAATTTCTTTCTTAATTTTAATTTATTTTATTATAATTATAATTCTTTTATATTCTCTTAAATATAAATATTATTAGACCTTTATACTTATTTAAATTCGTTTTTATAATAATTAAAAAATACCTTTTATAAGAGATTAAATAAGTTTTTTTTAATAAAAATATTACTTAAGTAAAACTATTATTTTTATTAACTTAAACGTAATATATATATATATTAATAACTTTATACATAGTATTATAATTTAATTACCTTTTAACTCTTATAACTTACTTTTTAAAGCTAATAAGATTCTTAAATAAATAATAAATTAATTTAAATAAAGTAATTAAATGCTTTTAAAATACTTATAATTTAAATTATATATATTATAAGCTATAATTTATTATAAGTATAAATAAGTAATTTAATAACTTAAATAATTTAATTATATAACGTAAACTTATATAAAGCTAATAAAATAACTTAATAAAATATTAATAAAAGACCTTATAAACTTAATTATAAAGGTAAAACTTATTAAATTAAAGACTTAAGGGTATACTTATTCTCTTATACTAGTAAAATAGCTATAATTAAATAGTTTATTTAATTTCCTTTAACTTATAAGTATAAATACTATTATATACTAATAAGTAAAATATAATTATAATATTATTAATTAAAGTTAAATTATTAGCTTTTATATATATAATTAAAGAGATTATTATAATATTTAAGCTTTTTTGTAACGCATACACGGAGTTACCTGCGAAGAGGGACCGAATTAGGTACCGCGTATAGGGACTCGGGAGTTACCTGTAAAAAGGGGCTAAATTAGGCCTACTTATATCCTAAAATAGGGTACGAATCTCTACTAATTTTAGTTAAAATTCTACGAGTATTATTACGTGAGAAGTAGGTATAAATTAAAGCTAAAACCCTTAATAAATAAGTATAAAAGAATTAATTTAAATATTAAATAATTTAAATAAGTTTTAATCTTATATTATTAAAAGACCTAAGAATAGAGTTCTTTTCTAATTTCTTACTTAATCGTTCTATATTCTAGGTTTATCCTAACATTTTTTAATAATTAAACCTTTAATTAAATTATTTAAAGCTTATAATATAATATAATAATTTATAAATAATCTAGCTTATTAATAGTAGTCTTTTAAAGCTTATAACCGCTCTTTATTATATTAATATTTATAATAGCTAGATTTAAAAAGCCTATTAATAAGAGACCTTTAATATTAAATTTATTTAAAGCGCTAATAATTTAATAAATAAATTAATAAAAATTCTAATAAACTAATAATTTAATTACTTTATTAAGTAATTAAAGTTTATTAATATTATTAAAAGAGCTTAAATTAATTAATTTAACTTACTTTAATAATTATTAATTGTTATAGACTAGCTATACTATACTACTATAAGTATATGTCTTTAAAAAGTAAGAATAAACTTAAGAAGAAAGAGAAAGAGAAAGAAAGGTTTCTCTCTTCTTACCCCCCTTTATATTCTTATTTAACTTATAAATTATTTAAGTTAAGTTTAAGTTACCTTTATATTAAGTCTAGCTTAAGCTTAAGTTACTAGCTTAAGCCTATAATATACCCTCTTACTTATTTAGGCCCTTTTAGTATCTAGCTAATAGCTATATAAGGTATATTATACTCTCTTTTTACCTCTTATATTTATTTATTTTTATTTCTTTATAAGAGTAAGGTAAGTTAGGTATAAAATAAATCTTTTATAATATTTTCTTCTTATTCTTTATAACCCCTTATTCTTACCCCTTTCTTAGAATAATTTTAAATCTTATTACACGCGTTTCCCTATAAAATCTATTTATTAAGCTATTAAACTAGTCCCTTTATTCTTACGTTAATTTAAAAGAAGAAAAATAATAATATAACTAATACTATTAGCGCTTTCTTACCCCCTTTTACCCTATACTTTAAGCGCTATTTAAGTAACTTTATTATAAAAGGTAACTTTAATAAAAATAAGATTTTTAATAATAAGAAGCTTATTAACCCTTATATATAATATTAAAATTAACTTTTAAATATTAGCTATTACGAATACGCTTTTAGTTCTAGTATAATATATTAACCTTATTATAATACTTACTAATAGTATAACTAAGAGTTATATATTTACGCGGTTAATTTTAAGCTTTACTATTAATAAAAGAAAGTTAAGCGTATTACCGCTTATAATAATTATATTACTATTAAGGCTATTAAAAAGAGTATTAATATTAAGGCTTTTTAAGTTAAGTTCTCGCGTAAGTTCTTTTTTATAACGAAAAAATTTTAGTTTATACTTACTTATACTTACGTTAATTCTAATTTAATTTAAATGATTAACTTCTTTATTAAGTTTAATTAAAATTTATTATTTATAGCCTAATAAGCTATTATTCTTAGTATATCTCTTACACCTATTATTCGTTATAAGAGCGCTATTATTTATTAGAATTCTAGCTATTAAGCGATAATTACGGATTTTTACTATAATTAAGCTAGTATTACTTAGGCTTTTAATTAGCTTATTAATAATTAGTATATTAACTATAAAGAACGTATCGCGTAAATAGCTTATCTTAAAAGGGTAATTAAATCTATTAGCTTATTCTCTATTAGCTATAATTAGCGTTTTATTTACGCCTTTAATACTATTTTATTAGGATTTTCTTTTATTCTTCTTAACCTTATTACTTATTATTAGCTCCCTAAATAATCCCTTAATAATTCTAATAAGCTTATTTTAATTAAGAATCTTTCTTTTATTAGTTCTATTATACTATTAGCTGCTTTTATTTCCCGCCTAATCGCGCCTTTACCTTTTATAACTTAATAGTTAGTTGCCTTTACTTAGAGCTCTTACGAATATAGTAAATACAAGTGTATTGTGTATTGTATTTTATATTGTATTGTATTTTCGTGTATTATATTTAAATACATTATATTACATAACTAAAATACCTATAAATGTATTATAAGCAGAGCATTAGAAGTAGTGTAGTTTTATAGTTTTTAGTGAATTTTAGTGTAGTATAATATAGTGTAGTTTTACTATACTATATTACATTTTAAAAATTAGTGTAATATATAGTATTAATTAATTTATAAGCTATTATTAGCTAATATAATTAATAAGGTAAAATAGAGCTAAATTTGCTTACTAATATTAGTATTAGTAAGCAGGGATTAGCTAGCTTAAATAAGCTAAAAATAGGGATTAAAAAACTAATGAAAATAAAATAAAAGGGAATTATAAGAGAATTATATTAAGTAAGCAAGTATTATTTTATATTATTATTATAAGTAAAATATTTTAAATATAATAAATTTAAAAATTTCTATTATTTACATATAAATATCTTATAAAATAATAATATTTATAGTATTACCCTATAACTTAAATATAAAATATTAAATATTAAAGTTATAAGAAATATATTAAAGTTATAAATAATATATTTAAATACCTTAAATCTTTTCATATAAAATAGTATTTTATACTTTCTTTTTATATATATTATTTCCTATATTATAATAGATTTTATATTTCTTACTTAACTTTTTTATTTTTAAATTTTATTATAAAAAAGGTTTTACTAAAAAAAAGCTTATATAAGCATATTATATATTAAAATAAAGCTAAAAATCACGTGATTTCAAATCCTTAAAAATTAACCTTAAAATGTGGATATTAAGCGAGATATTAAGCTTTTAATCTCTTATTTTAAAAAAGTAGATCTTAATTTTTAGCTAAAATTTCACCTATTATAACTCGCTTAATTTATAAGCTATACGTATAAAAACTAATGTATTATAAAGAGCTAAATTAGCTTTATTTAAGTATAATAGTTATAACCTTATAAGTCTTATAATTAACGTTATATTTATAATTAAAATTTCCCTCTATAATTACACATTACACTATAAATGTAGTTGTAGTATAATTAAACTACACTAAAACTACAAAAACTACACTACACTAAAAACTACACTAAAAAACTACATGTAGTGTAGTTTTTTTGTTAATGCTCTAATTATAAGTAAAAAAAACCCCTGTTTTTTTAAACTTAAGATTATAAGGCTAATTATAAGGGTTATAAGGGAAAATTTTATATCATTAAAAAGAGCTAAACTAGCTCTTAAAAATGCCCCCCTTTTTTTACTATAAGTTATTATCTTAAAAAGTTATAAGCAATTGAAAATTCGCCCCGCTTTACTTACTTTTTATTTTAAGACATAACTTTAAAGCTTAATATCTCGCTTAATATCCACATTTTAAGGTTAATTTTTAAAGATTTAGAATCACGTGATTATGAGCTTTATTTTAATATATAATATGCTTATATAAGCATTTATTTCTATTATTAGATATTTTATAGCCTTATAATACATTTATAGGTATTCTTATCTTGTAATGTATTGTAATATATTACAATACAATACATTATAATATAGTATAGTAAAAAATACAAAAAATACAATACATTTAGAGGTCTACCTTTACTTCTCGCTTAAATATACTCTTACCTTCTATAACTAGGTAGTTAATTACGCTTATCTTAAAGCCGTAATATTTCTTTAAGAGAAAAGAGTTTAATATTAATTAAAACTAGTATTCTAATAATTTCTTATTAGTAAATAAAAGTAAGAATAAGCGTAAGAGAAAGGCTCTTAGTTATTTCTAAAATGCCTTTAACTAGGCTTTATCTTATAGCCTTTTCTCTTATAAAACTAGCTCTTATACTTATAGTATAATATCTTATTAGGGTTTCTTATTACGCGCTAGTAATACTAATACTAGTAGTTTTACTTCTATTAATATTACTTTAAGCCTTTAATTTAGTTCTAGTTTACGCGTCTTTTATTAAAGGTTTACTTACCTATTAAGTATACTAATCTTATTAACCTATTTTATTTTAAGCTCTTCTTCGTTTACTTAATTTAAGGCTAAGAACTCTAATAGTTCCCCTTTAATATCTCTCTTATTTACTCTAATAGGAGTTCTTATTACTCCTTACTAGTAGCTTACTTTATCTTATCTTTTAATTAATAAGAACCGCTTCTTATTAATACTATTAGTTTATAATAATTTAAACGCTACTTTACGTAAGCGTCTTATATTTAAACTAGCTATATGTTATCTCTTTTAATTACGTTAATTACCCGTTAAATAAGGTGGTTTTTTTTTTTTTATTTCCTTTAATTAATATTTATAATTAGTTAATCTAAAAAAATTTACTAGCCCCTTATAGTCCCTTTACTTATACGATTTAAGGCCCTTAAATTATATTACTATTTCTACTACCCTTATTTTAACCTATTATAGGCCCTTATTACTCTTTTTTTTTTTTTTTTTTTTATAAGTGCTATTATAATTATAGCGATTTAAGCGTAGCGTAAAGGTAATATAAGACTATTATTTTACCTTATATTCTCTTATTAGTTTTTAAAACGCTTTAATACTATTATCTCTTATACGTTTTTTAATAGCTTTTAAGTTAATTATATATAACCTACTTATTTTACGTAAGCTTTTCGTTTCTTACCTCTTTTTAATACGTTTTTTACTATAAGAATTTTCTTTACCTTAAATTTCTTTACTAGTTAATCGCTTACCTTATTATTTATTTACGTTAACTTAAGATTTAATTTAAAGTCTTATAGCTTTTAAAATAAAAGTAAATTATAAGTTATACGTTTTAAAAGGTTAACGTAAAATACTAGGTAAATACTACCTAAAACGTTTAGCTTTACTATAAGTAACGTTAATACGTTTATAACCTTATATTTTACTATAACCTAATTAGAGCATTAGAAGTAGTATAGTTTTGTAGTTTTTAGTGAATTTTAGTGTAGTATAGTATAGTGTAGTTTTACTATACTATATTACATTTTAAAAATTAGTGTAATATATAGTGTTAATTAATTTATAAGCTATTATTAGCTAATATAATTAATAAGCTAAAATAGAGCTAAATTTGCTTACTAATATTAGTATTAATAAGCAAGGATTAGCTAGCTTAAATAAGCTAAAAATAGGGATTAAAAAACTAATAAAAATATAAAAATAAGAGAAAGTATAAGGAAATTTTAAGGGATTTTTATTAGGTAAGTAAGTATTGTTTTATACTATAATTATAATTGAAATTTACGTAGTATAAGAAAGGAAAAAAATTCTATTATTGATATATAAATATTTTATAAAAAAAGAGATTTAACTTATTACCCTATAACTTAAATATAAAAAAATTAAATATAAAGCTTATAAGAAATATATTAAGGTAATAAATAATGTTCTTAATTATATATATTAGCTTTAGCCTTATAAGTAATATAATTATTATTATAAATATAAGAGATTATATTCTTTTAATTATATTATATATATAAATTTATATAAAATATAAATTTAAATAACTCTTTATATAGTTAACTTTAAATATTACTTTTACTTTTTAAACTTTTATAAAGCTAAAATTTCACTCTTTCATATAAAATAAAAAATAATAATAAAAAAAACCCTTTTAATATTAAATTAAGTATTAGAATTATAAGTATTTTCCTTCTCTTCTTCTTCTTTTATATTCTCACTAATATTTATATAATTAGACTTAAAAATATCCTTATTTTTATTAGAATCAACTAAAACTTTATTCTAATCTTCTTCTTTCTCCTCTTCTTCTTTTTCTTTTAAATTTCTACTAGAATATAAAAATAAATTATAATATCTCTTATTTTCCACCCTTTTATTCTTATTTTTAACCTAGTTTTTTAATAATAAAATAATTTAAATATTTTCATGTAATAAAGCAGTTCTTCGCTTAGTAATAATATTAGTTTTCTAGTTAAAATTCCCTTTTATAGCTTTTAAAGTAGCTAGAATAGCTAAATATTTTCGAGCTATTATAGAAAGAATTAGGAAAGATTTAGTGGAATTAGCCTATTAAATAAATATATCTTACTATTAAAAGTTAGCTTATAATTATAAATGTATAAATAATATTATAAAAGATTATAAAAGATTAAAAATACTATATCTTCTTTAAAATTAAGCTTTAAATAACTAAAAATCTTATTTTTTCTAGTTTTTTTTATAGCTTTAGTTTTTTACTTTAAAAATAAGTTATTAAATAAGCTAGGCTTTTTTTAAAGCCTAATATTATTATAAGAAGCTAAATTAGCTAGTTATTGTAAATTAACTTTAATTCGAGTATTATTTGTATTTTTAGTTGATTTTTTAGAATTAGAAATTTCTTCTAATTCTATATGAGAAATTACTTTATTTTTAGGGTCTTTTATATATTCATAATAGGTTCTATTATATAATTAGTTATTAAGAAATTTAAAATATATATTATATATAATAAATTTAACTTACTCTTTATATTTAGCTTTTAAGTCTTTTAATAGTTAATTAATAGTATTAGAATTAATACTTAATTGATTTTTAATTAATTATAAATTAAGTCTAAGGTCTAATATAATAGCAAATAAATAAGGCTTTTAAAAATTATAATTACTATTAATATCCTTAAGAAAATAGTAATTTAATTTATATAAGCCTTTTTCTAAAGCTAAAATAAAGACCTTAATTAATAGATTATAAGTATTTAATTATAAAATAATTAGTAATTTAAAATAAATTTATAAAATTATAAAACTTACATTTTTAAGCTAACTTTTTTAATCTTTTAATATATCTTAAAGTAAAGTATAAATTCTTATTAAGAAAAAATATACTAAACTTATAGTATTATAAGATTAGCTTTATAATTATATTACAGGCTAATTAAAAATCTTTAAAATACTTATTAAAGTATTTAAAAGCCTATTCTTACGTAATTAAGCTAGTATCTTTAAAAGCTATTAAATTCGTTTTTTTCTATAATATTTTAATAGGTTCTACTAATAAAATAGCTGTGTAAAGCATTTTATAGGTTGAATTCTATCTTATTACGTTTGCTAATATAAGTAAAGTTAATTATTAATACTTATTATAACTTATTAATATTAATAATAATATTTATAAGCTTTTAAAGCTTTAAATAATATTTATAATATAGAATTAATAACTTATTTAATAGTATTTTTATAAGATTACTATTTCTAGTAATAAATCCTTTATCTTTAGCTTCTTTTAAAGCTTTTAATTATTATAAATAAAGTTATTAGTTATTTTTAATAAGAATAGCTATTCTTTTAACTTTTCTAATAATTCCTATTTTATAATTAGCTCAAATTATATAAAATAACTTAAAATAAGTAATATAATAAATACCTAGAATTAAATTATTAAATTTTATTCTTTTTTTAGTAGATAAATCGTTAAATTCTTTGGTAGAATAATGTAAAAATTCGCTATTTATATAATCTTTAATATTTTTAGTATTTATTATTTTATTAATAAATATAAATATTATATCTTTAGCTATTATATTTAAAATATAGGCTGTATATTAAATATTTAAAGGCTTTTTATACCTTTTAGAATATAAGTTTAAAAAAAAAGATAAAAAGGTATTATTATTAGAACCATTATCTCTAGTAAAGCTATAATTAAAAGTTAGTAAATTAATATTATTTTATATATAATTATAAACTACTAACCTTATAATTTTTTTAGGGTTTATATTATATTTAGTTAATAATTCATTAGAAATTAAATTAATTAAATAGCCGGTATAGCTAGTAGGTAAATATTCAAATCCTAAATATATAATTAGCTTTTAAATTATAATAATAATAATAATAATAATAATAATAATAATAATAATAATAATAATAATAATAATAATAATAATAATAATAATAATAATAATAATAATAATAATAATAATAATAATAATAATAATATAAATATAAATATATTACTAATTAAATAATATTTTAAGTTAAATTAGGGGTTTAACTAATTAGCTATAACCCCTAAATATAATTTAGAATTAATAGAAGTCTAAATATTAAGTTAGATAGATATAAAACCTATTTTATTAACTTGATTTTAAATTTTATTTATTATATTCTTTTTTATATTAGAATGTAATATTTTCATGTAAGATATAAGGCCTTTATAATAAAAAAAGCTAATATTATAACTAAAATAACTTAATATTAGTATAATATATTATATTTAAGTTATATATTAATATAATAATATAAACTTACTTGTAATAATAACTTAAAAGCTTTTTAAAGCTTTTATTAGTTATAATAGTAAAAGATAGGTTATTTTAAAGCATAAATTTAAGAGCTAACATAAGAGTAGTGTCCTTAGAAAATCTATTACTATTACTAGTAATAGTATTATTTTTAGGTCTTTTATTACTTCTTAAAAAGCTAGAAAAGCTAGATTCAGTTAAAAAGTTAGAAATTAAAGGTGATTCTATAATAGTAGGGACTATTTATAAGTATATTAATAAATTATAAATTTATAATATTATAATTATATAGATTAATGATATAATAAGATATAAAATAATAATATAATAAGATATAAAATAATAAAAGAAGTAACTTACTAGTTATTTTATCGTTTTCTTTAGCTTTTAATACTATAATAGTAGAATGTTTTTTCCTATAATATACTAAACTATTAAAGGACTAAAAACGGCTAGCTAAGCAGGTAAAAGTAAAGTTATAGCTTAGCTAGCTATAAAAAAAGGTGATTTCTCGTGGTTTTTCTAAATTAACTGCTAAAACCTTATAAGAAAAAAGGTTATATTAAATAATATATGATTTTATGCGAAATTAATAGCTCTTATTATTTATATAGTCTTTTTCAGTTAAAGTTTACTAAGAAAAGCTTAAATTATCCGTAATAATAAGAGGTGTAATTCCAAGAGAATTTTAATCCATTATAAAGGTAAGTTTTAAATAATAGAAAGTTTTTACAAGATAGCCTAAATTTAAGGCTATTTAATAATAAAAAAAAGTTTAGATAAAAGTTAAGTATTCGTAGAGTTATAAGAGTAAGAAGATTAATGTAAAAAAGAAAGGTTCTAAACTTTAAAGCAAGAGAATATAATTAATATATAGAATAAATTTATAATATAAATGGTTTTAGAAACCTTAAAATTTAGACATTTTTTTAATGCTTAACTTACCTCTTAGACATGTATATTCGTGTGGAAAATAATAGAATAGTTTTACGAGAAAATGTAACTATAGTAAAATAGTTAAAAAAGCTAGTATGCTTATAATATATTAAAGGCGTTATATTATGTGATAATATGCTATTTTATCACTTAAAACATGTATATACAGCTTATAGGAAATCTTTATATCTTCAAACTTTAATCGAATATAACTCCTAGAATACTAGACTTATAATTATGTAATTAGTATAAAATTAAAGGGCTTTTTAAGGGCTATTAATTAGTTATAAGCTTATAAATCTTAGTTAAGTAAAGATATTAGAAAATAGAAATTATAGCGTTTTTTATTAAAGTAAGGTAAAACGCTATAGCGTTTTACCCTAGTTAACTTACCCCACTAAGTACCGCGGCTATTATCTTTATAATTAATAGGTAAAATTAAGTGGGGTTAATATTTTTAAATAGCTAGGATTATAAGCTTTAAAATAATACTACTCTTATTTTTAAACTCCTTTTTTTCATAAAGTTATAATAGTTTTAATATATAAAATAAAAAAAACTTAAGAATAAAGTTTTTAATATTTATATTAATCTTTATATATATAGAATTAATTATATTAAATATATATTTAAGCTTATAAAATACTTTATAATATATCAATTAATAATATATATAATTTTACTTTAATATAAATAATATATATTAATTAAATTAAAAAACATATATAATTATATATAAAATAATTTATATAAAGTTTATTAAATATATATTAAGTAAAGTTATACGTTTTATATTAATAAGCTATTAAGATAACTTATATAAAATATAAAAATACTTATTACTTATTTTTATAGATTTATTTTAATTAAATAAAATATAAATAAAAACTAAAAATATCTTAAAATATTATTTACATATAATTAAAGTAAAAAACAATATATTTTAAATTTTTATATTAATTACATATATTATATATATATGAATAACATTTAAAAAGCATTTATTTCTTATTAAATACTTAAAATAAATCAAGTTAATATCTTTATTTTTAGAATTCTTTAAACTTTAATATCTTACTTATTAATTAACTTATAAAGAATATTTCTATAGTATTATAGTAAGCTAAAATTATAGTATTTTTGGTTATTTTTATAAGCTTATAAGTCTACTTTTAAAGCCCTTATAATTACATATTACACTATAAATGTAGTTATAGTGTAGTTAAATTACACTAAAACTATATAAACTATACTACACTAAAAACTACACTAAAAAACTACATGTAGTGTAGTTTTTTTGTTAATGCTCTAAACCTAATCTAGCTTCTTACTTAGCTAATTTATTTTAATATTTTATAGGTTTAATTAAATACTATCTCTAATCTTAAACTTCTTTATTAGGCGTTATTATTTACTTATTAAGTTTTAGGTACGTTACTAGGCGAATATAATCGTAGCTTAAACTAGGTTTATTTCTTCTTATAAGTAATTAATAAATACTATTACCCTTCCCTTTACTAAGGTCTTTAATTTTTACATGTAAGATAGCTTTTAAATTATAGCTATATTAAATTTATATAAGGCTTTATTTAAGCTTATTTTAATTATAGTTAAGTTTTAGTTATTTAAGGTTAACTAATAAGCTATAAGATATTTTATCTAGTTTAATTACTTAAACGAGATTATAACTTAAAAAACTACTTATACCTTTTAGTTTACGCGTTTTATACTATTATTTATCTATAGGTAATATATTATAAAGAGAAGCTAGGTTATTTTTATAAGTTTATAAAGTGTTATTTAGAATTTACTAAGCTAATTTAACCTATAATCTATAATAATTTATTTTAAGAAGCTATAAAACTACTATTAATATTACTTAAAACGTTTTATATACGCTTTAGCCTCTATTAATATTATAGCCTTTAATTACACGTATTTAAATAATTAATTTATAATAACTATTAGGTATTTAGCGTCTCTCTTCTTATAAGTAAAAAGATCTATTATAAAGTTAATTAAAATTTATAATTAGTACTTATTTATAATTAAAATTAACTATAAGAGTCTTTACTAGAGCTACTTACTCTTATATTCTCTATAATAATAGTAGTTATATACGAACCGCGTAATATCTTAGAATATCCCTTTTTAGTAATAGTTCTATTAAAGTAACTTAAAGGTACCGTTTTTTTTAGGGTAACCTATTATTAAGAAGTTATATATACGTTATATAAGTGTTATTATAAGTAGCTTTTACTTTAAGGCTTAAGTGTAGCCTTAAAATAATAGCGTTTTATATATAAAAAGAGTGTAATTTATAATTTATTCTTATATATTCGCTTTCTTAAAGAACCTTTAAGTATTCTTTTAAATAGCTTTAATTTAATATACTATTACCTTATTCTTATATTAATCTTAATTCTATAAGCTTTAAAGGTAATAGTTATTAAATATCTTTATTTTTAATAGGGAATTAATAGTTCTATTAGCTTTTTCTTTATTATTAGCGGTTAAGGCTAGATTATTTAATAATATAAGAGATATATTTATAGGTTAAATAATACTATTAAAGTATAATAAAAAGGTATTTTAATTTTAGTCCCTTTAAGAGAGTATATTAAGGCGTTACACTTATATCTTAAGTTTATAATAAAGGTAAAAGTTAAATAAGAAAAGTATCTTTACTTAATACGCTTATCTCTTTAATATTTCCTTTAATAAGGTAAAGTATTTTAAGTTTTTATAATTTATAAGAATAATAAATAATTATATAATACTTTAAAGTTTTATTAATTAAGCTTTTAAGTAAAAGATAATAGCTAATAGTTTCTTATTATAAGTAATATAATTTCTTTTTAAGGTTATAAGCCTTATAAAGTAATACGCTATTAAGTAAAGGACTTTATTATTAAATTATAATAAGTATTCTTTAAGAGTATTAATTAAGTAATTTACCTTTATAATTATTTTCTTTATAAAATTCTATTACTTTAAAATTAAATATAATATAAATACTTTTTTTAAAGACTTAAAGGTAATATTATACTTCTTTAATTACTTAAATTAAACGTCTTTTTTTAGTAACTTTAAGAGTAAGTATATAAGAGATAAGAAATTTAATATAAAGTTCTAATAAAAGTTTATAAATCTTAAAAATCCTTAAACCTCTCTTTAACGCGTAAAGAGTTTTTAATTATATATTACCTTTATTTTCTTTAAGTTAAAATAAATCTCTTTACCTACGTAAATAATAAACCTAAGATATTTTATCTCTTACACGTAAAAAGCGTATTTCTTAATATTTAAGTATAGCTTTACCACGTAAAGTTTTATTAATACCTTACGTATTTTTTACATGTAATTTTTTTATAAGCTACTTAAGTAAATTAAAATATTATTTAAATAAGCTATTATAAAATCCCCTAGTATTCTTCTTAAGGCGCTATTAATATAACGTTAAAACGTTATAAGAGCGCTTATTAGCTTAAATAGATATACTAATTACTTAAATAACTTAAACCTAATTTAAAATACTATTAAGTACTTCTCCCTTAAAGTAACTTAAAGCCTATAAAATATTAAACGTATATTTAGCTTTATAAATTACCTAATCTTAAAAAAAGACTATAATATTTCCTTAATTAATAAAAGTAAATAATAGTTTTACTTTATAACTTTATTTAAGGCACGATAATTAATATAAAATTATTAGCCTTTATTAGGCTTCTTTATAAGTAAAACTAAAGCTATTATTAATAAGAAACTCACGTGAATTTAACTCTTATTTATTAGGTTTATAACTTATTTCTTAATTTTTAATAGGTATTTACGTAATATATTATAAAGTAACGCTTATAGTAACTTAAAGTTAAATCTATTTAAACGCTTCTTTAATTATATATAATAATTTAATTACCCTTAATATAAGGGAAGTTTATTTACTTTTTTTTAGTTAAATAAATCCTTAAAATCCTATAGCTTATTAGAGAGCTATAATACTTATTTTTACTCTTAATTTGCTTTAGCTATTTATACACGTAAGACTATTATTATTTCACGTAAGCTTATAGCTATAAGATAATACTTTTTCTTCTTTCTTTAAGCTTATTAAATAAGTCTTATAAATACTAACCTTAATACTATTATTATAAAATTTCGTATTACTTAATTACTAAATCCCTTAATTATTAAGTTACTTATAACGCCTATTATAAGCTCTCTCTTAGCTAATTACACGTATATATTATAGCGTATTATTTAAGGTATCTTTAATATCACGTCTTAAATAAAACCTAGTATTATATAAGCTACTATTAGGAATTTTTAGTTAATTATATTTATCGTAAATTATATTAGGTAAAAGATTATAAAGTGTAACTTCTACTATATTACTTTATATTACTTAGTTTTTATTATTATATATATTTATTACTATTACTCTAATAGAATTTACTTAAGGCTTATATATTATATAAACTTTTCGCTTATTATTACGTAATAATTATAGCTTATATTTACTTAGGTATTTATAAACTTTAAGGAGTTAATTAATATAAGAATTAAAAGAGATAATATATTTATTCTTAACTTAATTTCCTTTAACTTTTATTTTTTAAATAAAGTACTTCTTATTTTATAATTATTATTACGTTATAGCGCTCTTATTAAGAGACTTATTATAAAAGCGTATTATTTTTTAATTACTTATTATTCTCGTTTAAGCTATTAATTATATCTTTTATTATAGTACCTTTTATATTAAACGTTTATAGCTATTACGCAGGTAAAAGGGTATATTTAGCTATATAATACCCTATTAATTCGTAATAAATACACTTTCTTTTCTTCTTTTATTAATTAATTACCTTCTTTAAAACCTAATAGGCTCTCTTCTTTTAATTACTCTTAAGGTAATTTTAACTTATACTTTTCTTAGGTTTAACCTAAAACTTTATCTTTATTATATTTATTATTAGTGTATCTTTATTTATTAGTTATTTTATTTTAAAGGTAACCTCTTTATTTTACTTATTTTAAAACTTCTCTTTTAATTATAAGAATTTAATATTAATAGTTATATTATAAAGTGAAGCTATTATTACGTTATACTTAAAGTATAATATTCTCTTACTTATAATTTCTTTTTATATACGCTTATTTAAAGCTTATTATAGTTTTATAAGCTTTATAAAACTAGCCTATAATATCTCTTTAATAAGTGTAAGCTTATTCTTAAATTAAATAAAGAAGTTTATAAATAACTTATTTTAATACTATTACATTTAATTTAGCTTAATAAGTGTAATTTTCTTTTAGTAAGAGTTTAAATATATAAATAATAGGTATTTTAAGAATTAAAATAAATTATAGCTCTTTACTTTACTTAATTTAAAAAATAAGATTATATAACTCTTAACTTTATTAAAGAGATTCTAATAAATAAAAACCTATTAATTATAAGAGCTATTAATAAATTATATATCTTTAACTAGCTTATATATTATAAGCTTTTTCTAGGCTTTAAACACGTTCTTATTACTATTAAAAGGGGTTTTTATTAAAATTAATTTTCGTTTTATTAGGGTATTATTATTAATAAATATTCTTATAGTAAGTATAACTTATATTACCTAGTTTTATAGGTTATAATATTATTTAAAGAGTTAATAAAGTCTTTTAACTTAAGTATTTATAATCTCTTATAGTATTATAAAGTTAAATAAAATACTTTTACCTAGTATAAAAACGTTAAGTATAAGTAAGTTTTATTTTATATTAAATATTACTTTATTAAGGTTATTTATAATAAAGTTTATTCTTTATTATAAATTAATTATATTATATTATTATAAGTATATATCTTTAAAAAGTAAGAATAAACTTAAGAAAAAAGAGAAAGAGAAAGAAAGGTTTCCCTCTTCTTACCCCCCTTTATATCTTTACCTAGCCTATAAATTATTTAAGTTAAGTCTAAGCTACCTTTATATTAGGTCTAGCTTAGGCCTAAGCTATTAGCTTAAGCCTATAATATTAATAGCTTTAATAGCTAACTATTAACCTAATTTATAAGGGTATATTAACGTTAAAAACCCCTTTTAATAGAAAAAGGCTATTATTTATTAGGGACCTTAAAAAGCTTTAAAAAGCCTTAAATAATTACTTTTTAATTATATAAAAAAGCCTTTAAAAGGCTTATATTATTACCCTATTAAAGTTAAACCTTTAATAGTTAAATACTATAAAATCCCTTAAATTAATAACTTTTTAAGTAACCTATTAAATAACCTTAATATCTATAAATAAGGGCTTATTTTTCGTACCTAGATAGCTTTAATCCCAAGAATAATTCCACTCTTTAATCTGCTTTCATAGCTGTCAACGTAATACATCCCCTCCTCAGTCTCGTCATCTTCATTATCTGAGCTTTCTGCCAGGAGCTTTGCCATCCCAGAGGAAGTCTTGTGAGGCCCATAGAGACTCAACGCCAAGACGTTCTGCTGCCCCGCAAAGCTCTACCGTTTTATTAGCTGAAGAACCTGCTGGAATTCCAGACTCTTACTTTTGAGGGCATCCTCAGCTTTTTTTTTGTTGCTGCATGCACTGTGCTCGTGATGAATCTTGCATCCAATTGTCCTCACCACGAGGGTAGCTAAGTCGGAGTCACTTTGCAATATGCGCTTTATTTCGTTTTCTCATTCCGCTGACTGAGGATGGGTGTCCATTTGAAGGCGGCCGCATGTAGCTCACTCCACCGGCCCGAAATGGGCCGCCTACGAATTGACATCAACGAGTAGGCACTGCGGCAGAGGGAAGGCAACCTATCGGCCAGCGTCGCAGTCTCTGCAGAACAACATGCGATATGCAGCATGTTCACATGAACTGTACAGACACCTGCTCTTGGGTGCATCGATTCGATTTGTGTCTCGTCTAATTCAGTCACTAGTGCATGCGATTACGATCTTCAACGACCAGTTACACATAGCTATGTAGGTGTCAACTGCGCTGTAACCCTGCATGTTGCGCCGTTAGTGTCATACTCAGTCCTTCGCGTTAACTTCACGGAAATACCTCGACTCGGCGTCGCGGCCAGAACTATTTACATTTAGCTCTGTTGGTATGTTTCTTTTTAGAAAATTTTTTTCATAAGGCTATTGATTAGATGGCAACGAAAGCCAGTCCTCTCTAGCTATTGAAGCTTTATTCGAGTCCAAGGAAGACATTCACCTTGAAGAACAAACCAGAAGAGTATCTTGCAGCCATCAGGCGAGGTGATTACGTGCTGCCCGGTCAGAGTGATGATGCCCATCACTCCGGAACACCAGCAAGGGATGTGAAACCTGACGAGAAATCTGGCGACGAGCTCCTGACCGCCGGGGAGTCGGACAATAACCTCAGTCGCAGGTTCCGAGATGTACAAAGGCATCGGTCACAAGGGATTCTCACCCGCACAGTCTGTTGGATGATTAGGACTTTTTGATGAGCTTCCACTCTGCGATTCCCACGCCCCTTTGGTTTTTGGATGACGCCCGTCCGTCACTCAAATGATTGGTTGGCGTGGCTTGGCGTCCTTGAGACTGTGCTGGGTGCCTAGGGGTTGGGTTACATTTCTCACCTACCTAGGCATGACGGGCTAAGATAGGAATGAACAGGTTACATGACCAGTCAACGCTAGCCTCTCGTTGGCCTGAAGGCATTTTGCGAACCACTGTGACTTACGAACACGCATGGTATTGACGCAGCAGGTTGAAGGTGAGACCAATCGAACATCCGCGCGCGAACTATTGGCCTGTACTGAGTCAGCCAGCGAAATTTAGGCTCTAGGATATATAGCAGGGGAACTGTATGTACCCCTTGTGTATAAATGGAACTACAATCGCCCGAGAAAGAGCTTCACCCGTGCCCTCATCCTACCCCAACGGGTTCCATGCTCTTAGCCCAATCACCAAGAAAGTAAGCGAGATAAACAAGTCCATGGGGCAATTTTAACCAGTGCTCAGCTCTCGATATGTCAGACCAACGCAACTCGAGCTCGTCGTCTGGTGTGCAGAAGGGAACTGCGACCCGGCAGCCCGTTTTCGGGTTTCCGATGACAGTGAAAGAGGCGAAACAGCTGTCATCATCCGGCCAGGCCGCGAAAGATGCCAGGAAGAACAGAGCATCTCAACCAAGACCTCCGACCCCTCCACGAAAGCAAAGCAGTGGCGGAACGTGAATGAGTGTAGTTGGCAAATCCGAATCAAACATCTTCATGTAAAGTCGGTGAAGACTGCATTAAGTCTCTCCAAATACGTGTCTCGGTCTTGCAGTTTCTTGACAATGATGTCCTCGATATTGGGGCGCCAAAGACGGGCAAAGAATGCATAATCAGCCTTGCTTAGCTCTTCTAGAGAGTAAGAGTAGTAGTTGGGTAATATACGATCGTAGAATATTTCCGTGAAGGCTACTGGATCCTTTACCGCTAGCGTGACCCAAAACGCCCCCTTTGTCCATGCTTGCCGCATGATACACGAGAGGGGCTCTGCATCTCTTCGGTAGGTCTGAAGCTGTTCTTCTCGCTTTAGGAGCTCGAGGAATGCAGCGTGTTTGGGTGCAAATTCGACAGGTTCAATCTCGTCGATTAATCCACCGCCGAGCCAGTATGGCGGTTGTAGAAATTCGATAGGCGACGAGCAGGCAAATTCTAGGTCAATGATGCAAGTAACATTCCAGTCCTCATCAACAAAGATGTTACTTCGATGTAAATCGGTCAAAGTAAACACGAAAGGGCCGTTACAAAACTCTCTCCGGAACATTTGCGGGAATATAGCTCTTGCGGCAGCTAGACTGGTCATCTGGTATAACGCATCGTCACGGCTAGTTATGGCGTTTTGCTGGTAGAGTAGCCGGTTGTCAAAAGCCGCTAAATGCTCAAGGACAAAGTCATTAACGCTAGAGAAGGTTGTGTTTCTAGAAATATTAAGGGGAATGCCTTCGTTCTCATGCATAGTAAACATAACATTCAGCGGACGATTATCCAGTCGCAAATACCCATTGTTGTCCAGTCGGAATGCTCCAATACGCGCCAGCGGAACGCTTGCAAGCGACAGCATTATCCTAGCGAGACTTCGCTGTAGATTGTCTTGGAGACGGACATCGTCACGCTTTTTATCCCAGGATTCCGAAAGCATCTCTCCGGAAGTAATAGTTTGAATGAGCAGGTAACCAATATCAAGGTCGGCAAAGCGGCTAGAGGGATGGCACACATATCGTGAAGGCCGTTGGAAGCCAAAAGTAGCTAGAAAATAGCGGCGAGCTTGCTGGAACCAGCGCGACCACCACGGAAGGAAGTCAAGATTCGTGAACTATACGGGGTTAGAAACTTAGCATTTGAAAGTTGAGGAACTTACTCTTTGGTTAGTAGACAGCCCGAAGCCGTAAAGTTGCGGTATAGGTACTGAAGGGCAGTTCTCTTGGAGCCAGGCATATGTTGCAGCTTCACAATTGACCTTCTCATCCGAGTTGCCGGGCTGCACTGCTTCTCCAACGCGATAAGGCAACGGAAAGCGGAGCAACACCAACTGTGGGGGTGTCGACTTCGTAGACGGCTTGACATGGACAGGTATGCAAAGATTAAAAGAGCCATGGCGCCAGTAATCTTGCGAAGAAATAGTCACGTCCGTTGGTTTGGTGCCAAGGTGATGTGCTACAAGATCCGCCAAAAGAGGACGATAGGTCTCCATGCGCTTGTAGAAATCTTCTTTCTGCTGCGGGTATTCCAGAGCATGAAGAACATTTCTGCTTTTCGCTGTTGCGGCAGATAGAGTGATGGGACCCGAGAGTAGATTGCGAGTCGTCATGGCGGGCGGATGGCTTGAGAAAAGGAGCAAGAAAAAGTCGGTGCTTCGAAGATTGATATCAATTGATCTACGGAGTAATATTGCTGACTCACGCAGTACGGAGTAGGACCGGGTTAAATTACCCGTTGGCAACTAAGTGGGCTAGCCACTTAGTTGGCCACAAAATTTCGGGACAGCTACAAAACACTAGGATACTCTTAAAGCTTTTAAAAATCTAATAATATTAATATTAAATTAAATAAATTATATAATAAAATAATTTAAAAATATATTATTAAATATTATATTAATAATAATATTATATTATATTTATAAGTATTATTAATTTATTTAATTTATTATTAATTATTTTTATTTAAAAAATATTAAGTTTAAAAATTAATAATAAATAAAATAAATTATATTTTATTTCTTTTTAAATATATATTATTATAATAAATAAAAAGGTTTTTTTTAATAGAAAATACTTTTATAAATATAAGTTTTTAAGTAAGATATTTTGTGTAGGGAAAAACCACACACAAGATATCGGTCAAAATATCGGTTAAAATATCAGTCAAAATATCAGTCAAAATATTAGTCAAAATATTAGTGAACACAACAGCCACGAGGGCCAAGAAGGTTAAGGTTCTATTTTTCTAGGAAGGCTCTAAAAAGCTAGTTATATAATTGTGTAGCACGTGACATATCACGTGATACGGCACGTGACTAGAGGCCACGTTGCTAGCTAAATCGAGCTGCAATGTACGGTCAAATTCCTCGCTGCGATGTGCGGCCGAATTCCTCCACATAATATTAAACCTTAAAATACTTATATTATTAAATAATTAATTAAAATTTTAATATATGTATAATAACTTTTTTTAAAAATCTTATATTTATAGGTTATTACTTAATTAAAGGTAATAAGATTTAAAAATATTTTTATACATTTATTTAAATTTAATATATTTAAAATTTAAAATTTTTATATTTTAAAGAAAAGTTTATTTTTAATATTACTTTTTAAGTATAAGTAATAAATATATATAATTATAATAAAAAATATTTAATTAAACCTATATTATATAAGTATTAAAGAATACTTAATATATATATTTTATTTTAATAAATATAAATTTTTTTAATATACTTTTTAAATTTTTAAAATTTTAAATTTATAAATTATATATTATATAATATATATATAAGCTTTTTTTTACTTTAATTATATTTTATATATTATATTATATAAGAGTACTCTTAATTAATATTCTTATATATTTTATATTATTAATAAAAAAGTTTATTTAATATATATAAATATATTAAAGTAAATATATATTTTATTTAAATATATATTAAATATATAAAATTCTATTATATATTATATTATATTATAGAAAATATATAAAACGTATCAAGCTACCTTTTATATTTATAAATATTTAATTAAAATTATTATAAGTTATAATATTTTTATAATTCTTAAAAAGTATAAGAAATTAATTTATAAATATTAAAATAAAATACTTTTATAAAAATTATTTTTATTATAGGCTTAAGCTATTAGCTTAGGCCTAAGCTAAACCTATTATAAAGATAACTTAAACTTAACTTAAATAATTTATAGATTAAATAAAGATATAAAGAGAGGTAAAAAAGAGAAAACCTTTCTTTTTCTTTCTCTTCTTTCTTAAGTTTATTTTTACTTTTTAAAAACGTATACTTATAATAATATAATATAATTAATTTATAATAAAGAATAAACTTTATTATAAATAACCTTAATAAAGTAATATTTAATATAAGATAAAACTTACTTATACCTAGTATTTTTATATTAAGTAAAAGTATTTTATTTAACTTTATAATATTATAAAAGATTATAAATATTTAAGTTAAAAGACTCTATTAAGTTTTTAAATAATATTATAACCTATAAAATTAAGTAATATAAGTTATACTTATTATAAAAATACCTATTAATAATAATACTTTAATAAAATAAAAATTAATTTTAATAGAAACTTCTTTAAATAGTAATAAAAACGTATTTAAAGCTTAAAAGAAACTTATAATATATAAATTAATTAAAAACATATAATTTATTAATAGCTCTTATAATTAATAGGTTTTTATTTACTAGAATCTCTTTAATAAAGTTAAGAATTATATAGCTTTATTCTTTAAATTAAATAAAATAAAGAGTTATAACCTATTTTAATTTCTAGAATATTTATTATTTATATATTTAAACTCTTATTAAAAGAAAATTACACTTATTAAGTTAAATTAAATATAATAATATTAAAATAAGTTATTTATTAACTTTTTTATTTAATTTAAAAATAAGCTTACACTTATTAAAGAGATATTATAAGTAGATTTTATAAAGCTTATAAAATTATAATAAACTTTAAATAAGTGTATATAAAAAGAAATTATAGGTAAGAAAATATTATACTTTAAGTATAATATAATAATAGCTTAACTTAATAATATAGCTATTAATATTAAATTCTTATAATTAAAAAAGAAGATTTAAAATAAGTAAAATAAAGTAATTCTCTTAAAAATAAAATAATTAATAAATAAAAATATATTAATAATAAATATAATAAAAATAAGATTTTAAATTAAACTTAAAAGAAGTATAAGTTAAAATTACTTTAAAAGTAAAAGAAAAAAGAGAGTTTATTAGATTTTAAAAAAGATAATTACTTAATAAAAGAAGAAAAGAAAATATATTTATTACGAATTAATAAAGTATTATATATTTAAATATACTCTTTTACTCCTATAATAGCTATAAACGTTTAATATAAGAGATACTATAATAAGAGATATAATTAATTGCTTAAATAAGAATAATAAGTAATTAAAAAATAATATACTCTTATAATAAGTTTTTTAATAAAAGTATTATAATATAATAATAATTATAAAATAAAAAGTATTTTATTTAAAAAATAAAAGTTAAAGAAAATTAAGTTAAGAATAAATATATTATCTCTTTTAATTTTTATATTAATTAACTTCTTAAAGTTTATAAATGCTTAAGTAAATATAAGTTATAATTACTACGTAATAATTAATAAAGAATTTATATAATATATAAGCTTTAAGTAAATTTTATTAAAGTAATAATAATAAATACATATAATGATAAAAATTAAGTAATATAAAGTAATATAATAAAAGTTATACTTTATAATCTTTTATTTAATATAATTTATAATAAATATAAATAGCTAAAAATCTTTAATAATAGCTTATATAATACTAAGCTTTACTTAAAACGTAATACTAGAGATACCTTAAATAATATACTATAATATATACGTTTAATTAGTTAAAAGAGAGCTTATAATAGGCGTTATAAGTAATTTAATAATTAAAGGTTTTAATAATTAAGTAATATAAAACCCTATAATAATCAGACCTCTAAATGTATTGTATTTTTTGTAGTTTTTACTATACTGTATTGTATTGTATTGTATTGTAATATATTACAATACATTACAAGATAAGAATACCTATAAATGTATTATAAGAGTATAAAATATCTAATATTATAAATAAATGCTTACATAAGCATATTATATATTAAAATAAAGCTAAAAATCACGTGATTTTGAATCTTTAAAAATTAACCTTAAAATGTGGGTATTAAGCGAGATATTAAGCTTTAAAGTTATGTCTTAAAATAAAAAGTAAGTAAAGCGGGGCGAATTTTCAATTGCTTATAACTTTTTAAGATAATAACTTATAGTAGTAAAAAGTGGAACATTTTAAAGAGCTAATTTAGCTCTTTTTAATGATATAAAATTTTACCTTATAACCCTTATAATTAGCCTTATAATCTTAAGTTTAAAAAACAGGGGTTTTTTTTACTTATAATACATTTATAGGTATTTTAGTTATGTAATGTAATGTATTTAAATACAATACACAAAAATACAATACAATACAAAATACAATACACAATACACTTGTATTTACTATATTCGTAAGAGCTCTGATAATAATAATATTAAGATTAATATTTATAAAACTTATTTAATAAGCTTAAAGAAAGAAGAAAAAATATTATTTTATTATTATAAGCTTACGTAAAATAATAATAGTTTTATACTTTATTAGCCTAAACGCGATACACACACACACTAGTAACTCTATACGCGGTATCGCGATCTAGTCACTTCTTAATTCTTGTAACTTACTTCTTAGGGCTAATAAGATCTTTAAATAAGTAGTAAACTAATCTAAATAAAGTAATTAAATGCTTTTAAAATACTTATAGTTTTAATCGCGCGTATTATAAGCTATAGCCTATTATAAGTGTAAATAAGTAATTAAATAACTTAAATAATTTAGCTATATAACGTAAGCTTATATAAGGCTAATTAAATAACTTAGTAAAATATTAGTAAAAGATCTTATAAACTTAATTATAAAGGTAAAACTTATTAAATTAAAGACTTATACGTGTGCTTATTCTCTTATACTAATAACGTAGCTACGATTAAATGCACTATTCGACTTCCTTTAACTTGTAAGCACGAATACCGCTACATAATACGTATAAAAAGCTAAGGTAAATTAAAAGTAAGAATAAGTATTATAACTCTTTAATAAGCTATAAAACTTTTAAGACTTATTTAATTAAAAAAAAGTAAATAAACTTCTCTTATATTAAAAGTAATTAAATTATTATATATAATTAAAGAAGCGCTTAAATAGCTTTAACCTTAAGTTATTATAAGTATTACTTTATAATATATTACGTAAATATTTATTAAAGATTAAAAAATAAGTTATAAACCTAATAAATAAAAGCTAAATTTACGTAAGCTTCTTATTAATAGAGCTCTTACAAATATAGTAAATACAAGTGTATTGTGTATTGTATTTTGTATTGTATTGTATTTTCGTGTATTGTATTTAAATACATTACATTACATAACTAAAATACCTATAAATGTATTATAAGTAAAAAAAACCCCTGTTTTCTTAAACTAAAGATTATAAGGCTAATTATAAGGGTTATAAGGGAAAATTTTATATCATTAAAAGAGCTAAATTAGCTCTTTAAAATGCTCCACTTTTTATTACTATAAGTTATTATCTTAAAAAGTTATAAGCAATTGAAAATTCGCCCCGCTTTACTTACTTTTTATTTTAAGACATAACTTTAAAGCTTAATATCTCGCTTAATATCCACATTTTAAGGTTAATTTTTAAAGATCTAAAATCACGTGATTTTTAGCTTTATTTTATTATATAATATGCTTATATAAGCATTTATTTATAATATTAGATATTTTATAGCCTTATAATACATTTATAGGTATTCGTATCCTGTAATGTATTGTAATCAGAGCATTGACAAGAAAACTACATTTTCATTTTTTAAAAAAGCTTAAATAATTAATAATAAATCTAATAAAATACTTGAATTATAATAATAAATACATAAAATAGCTAATATTATAGCCAATCAGCTTATTTAAAAAAGTGGGTCCCTTTAGCTTTTTGTAAGCTTAGAAACTAGATTATATAGTTTTCTAAAAACTTACTACACTACACTACACTACAAAAACTACAAAATGTAGTTTTTGAAGTTTTAGGCTTATAATAGTATATAAGGACCCACTTTTTTTATTATAAGCTTATAATTTTAGATTTATGCTAGTTATTCGTAAAACTTATAATTCTATAAGTATTTTATTAGATTTAATATAATTTTTTATATTCGAAACTACAAAAACTACAAAACTACAAAACTACACTACTTCCAATGCTCTGATTGTAATATATTACAATAAAATACAATACAATACAGTATAGTAAAAACTACAAAAAATACAATACATTTAGAGGTCTGCTTATTAATAATAGCTTTAATTTTACTTATAAAAAAGCCTAATAAAAGCTAGTAATTTTATATTAATTATTATATTTTAAATAAAGTTATAAAGTAAAACTATTACTTACTTTTATTAGTTAAGAAAATACTATAATCTCTTTTTAAGGCTAGATAATTTATAAAGTTAAATATATTTATTTATTTATTTGAGTACGCTAGAGCTTTTTTTTTTTAAAGCTATTCTAGTATATTAACCCGTATTTTAAGTAGAAAAACCCTTAGAGAAAGAAAAACCTACTTGTATTCGTAAAGCCTTTTCTACCTTATACCACGTTATAATATAAGGCGTATTTCTTCTCGTATAGGTTACAGGTATTAATTATTTACTTTCACTTATTCTTAACCTATTATCTTAATTTTTCTATAATATATTATATTATAGCTATAATATATATTAGCTTAATTTTCTTTTACCTTAAAGCTTTAAGCCTATTAACTAATTTTTAAGGTAAGCTTAGCTTAATTCTACCCCTAAAACTCACGTGCTTAGGCACGGGTTAACCCCTTTTTTTCCGGGTAATTAAGCCGAAAAATTAGGGGTACCTTTAGCCAGGTTTAAACCGGCTCCCTGCTAGGCTAAGGCAGGGCTCTATAGCGTTTAACCACTACGCTACGAAGGCGAAGTTAAATATATATTTAATATTTTATAAGCTTTAAATTACCTTAAAAGAGAAGTACTTAATAGCATTTTAAACTAGGTTTAAATTATTTAAGTAATTAATATACTTATTTAAGCTAATAAGCGCTTTTATAATATTTTAACGTTATATTAATAGTACCTTAAGAAAAATATTAAGAGATTTTATAATAGTTTATTGAAATAATATTTTAATTTACTTAAGTAACTTATAAAAAGATTATATATAGAAAGTTTATAAGATATTAATAAGACTTTATATAATAAGATTATACTTAAATATTAAGAAATACGCTTTTTATATATAAAAGATAAAATATCTTAGGTTTATTATTTATATAAGTAAAGAAATTTAGCTTAATTTAAAGAAAATAAAGGTAATATATAATTAAAAACCTCTTATATATTAAAGAGAGATTTAAAGATTTTTAAGATTTATAAACTTTTATTAAAACTTTATATTAAATTTTTTATCTCTTATAAGCTTACTCTTAAAGCTATTAAAAAAGAGCGTTTAATTTAAGTAATTTAAGAATTATAATAATACCTTTAAGTCTTTAAAAAAAGCGTTTATATTATACTTAATTTTAAAATAATAAAACCTTATAAAGAAAATAATTATAAAAGTAAATTACTTAATTAATACTCTTAAGGAATATTTATTATAATTTAATAATAATATTCTTTATTTAATAATATATTACTTTATAAAGCTTATAACTTTAAAAAGAAATTATATTATTTATAATAAGAAACTCTTAATTATTATCTTTTACTTAAAAGCTTACTTAATAAAACTTTAAAGTATTATATAATTATTTATAATTCTTATAAATTATAAAAACTTAAAATACTTTACTTTATGAAAGAAAATATTAAAGAGATAAGTATATTAAGTAAAAATACTTTTCTTATTTAACTTTTATCTTTATTATAAACTTAAAATATAAGTATAATACTTTAATATACTCTTTTAAAAAGACTAGAATTAAAATATCTCTTTATTATACTTTAATAGTATTATATAACTAATAAATATATTATTTATCTTATTAAGTAATTTAACTTTAATAATTAATAATAAAGAAAAGGCTAGTAAAACTATTAACTTCTTACTAAAAATAAAGATATTTAATAACTATTACCTTTAAAGCTTATAAAATTAAAGCTTATATAAAAATAAAGTAATAATATATTAAATTAAAGCTATTTAAGAGAATACTTAAAGGTTTTTTAAAAAGGTAAATACACGAGAATAAATTATAAATTATACTCTCTCTATATATAAAACGCTACTATTTTAAGGCTATATTTAAGCCTTAAAGTAAAAGCTACTTATAATAATACTTATATAACACGTATATAACTAGAGCTCTTACAAATATAGTAAATACAAGTGTATTGTGTATTATATTTTATATTGTATTGTATTTTCGTGTATTATATTTAAATATATTACATTACATTACTAAAATACCTATAAATGTATTATAAGTAAAAAAGACCCTTGTTTTTTTAACTTAGAATTATAAGGCTAATTATAAGGGTTATAAGGGAAAATTTTACATTATTAAAAAGAGCTAAATTAGCTCTTTAAAATGCCCCACTTTTTACTATTATAAGGTATCACATTAAAAAGTTATAAGTAATTAAAAATTCGCCCCACTTTACTTACTTTTTATTTTAAGACATAACTTTAAAGCTTAATATCTCGCTTAATATCCACATTTTAAGGTTAATTTTTAAAGATTTAAAATCACGTGATTTCTAGCTTTATTTTAATCTATAATATGCTTATATAAGCATTTATTTATAATATTAAATATTTTATAGCCTTATAATACATTTATAGGTATTCTTATCTTATAATGTATTGTAATATATTACAATACAATATAATATAATATAGTATAGTAAAAACTACAAAAAATACAATACATTTAGAGGTTTATATATAACTAAAGCTCTTACAAATATAGTAAATATAAGTGTATTATATATTGTATTTTATATTATATTGTATTTTCGTGTATTATATTTAAATAGATTATATTATATTACTAAAATACTTATAAATGTATTTTAAGTAAAAAAGACCCTTACTTTTTTAACTTAGAATTATAAGGCTAATTATAAGAGTTATAAGGGAAAGTTTTATATTATTAAAAGAGCTAAATTAGCTCTCTAAAATACCTTACTTTTTACTCTTATAAGTTATTACATTAAAAAGTTATAAGCAATTAAAAATTCGCCTTACTTTACTTACTTTTTATTTTAAGATATAACTTTAAAGCTTAATATCTCGCTTAATATTCACATTTTAAGGTTAATTTTTAAAGAATTAAAATCACGTGATTTTTAGCTTTATTTTAATATATAATATACTTATATAAGCATTTATTTATAATATTAGATATTTTATAGCCTTATAATACATTTATAGGTATTCTTATCTTATAATGTATTATAATATATTACAATATAATATAATATAATATAGTATAGTAAAAACTATAAAAAATACAATATATTTAGAGGTTTAATTACTAGTATAAGAGAATAAATATACGCTTAAGTCTTTAATTTAATAAGTTTTACCTGTATAATAAGTTTATAAGATCTTTTATTAATGTTTTATTAAGTTATTTAATTAGCTTTATATAAGCTTATATTATATAGTTAAATTATTCAAGTTATTTAATTACTTATTTACACTTATAATCAGAGCATTGACAAAAAAACTACACTACATGTAGTTTTTTAGTGTAGTTTTTAGTGTAGTGTAGTTTTTGTAGTTTTAGTGTAGTTTAACTACACTACAACTACATTTGTAGTGTAATGTGTAATTATAGAGAGAAATTTTTAATTATAAATATAACGTTAATTATAAGACTTATAAGGTTATAATTATTATACCTTAATAGAGCTAATGTAGCTCTTTATAATGCACTAATTTTTATACGTATAGCTTATAAATTAAGCGAGTTATAATAGGTTAAATCTTAGCTAAAAATTAAGATCCACTTTTTTCAAATAAGAGACTAAAAGCTTAATATCTCGCTTAATATCCACATTTTAAGGTTAATTTTTAAAGATTTAAAATCACGTGATTTTTAGCTTTATTTTAATATATAATATGCTTATATAAGCTTTTTTTTAGTAAAACTTTTTTATAATAAAATTTAAAAATAAAAAAGTTAAGTAAGAAATATAAAATCTATTATAATATAAGAAATAATATATATAAAAAGAAAGTATGAAATATTATTTTATATGAAAAATTTTAAGGTATTTAAATATATTATTTATAACTTTAATATATTTCTTATAACTTTAATATTTAATATTTTATATTTAAGTTATAGGGTAATATTATAAATATTATTATTTTATAAGATATTTATATATAAATAATAGAAATTTTTAAATTTATTACATTAAATATATTTTACTTATAATAATAATATAAAATAATACTTGCTTACTTAATATAATTCCCTTATAATTCCCTTTTATTTTATTTTTATTTTATTTTTATTAGTTTTTTAATCCCTGTTTTTAGCTTATTTAAGCTAGCTAATCCCTGCTTACTAATATTAATATTAGTAAGCAAATGTAGCTCTATTTTAGCTTACTAATTATATTAGCTAATAATAGCTTATAAATTAATTAACACTACACATTACACTAATTTTTAAAATGTAATGTAGTGTAGTAAAACTACACTACACTACACTACACTAAAATTCACTAAAAACTACAAAACTACGCTACTTTCAATGCTCTGCTTATAATAAACTATAGCTTATAATACGTGTAATTAAAATTATAAGTATTTTAAAAGCATTTAATTACTCTATTTAAATTAATTTATTACTTATTTAAGAATCTTATTAACCTTAAAAAGTAAGTTATAAGAATTAAAAAGTAACTAGATTATAATATTACGTATAAAGTTACTAGTATATATATGTATTGCGTTTAAACCTCTAAATGTATTGTATTTTTTATATTTTTTACTATACTATATTATAATATATTATAATATATTATAAGATAAGAATACCTATAAATGTATTATAAGGCTATAAATATCTAATAATAGAAATAAATGCTTATATAAGCATATTATATATTAAAATAAAGCTAAAAATCACGTAATTTTAAATCTTTAAAAATTAACCTTAAAATGTGAATATTAAGCGAGATATTAAGCTTTAAAGTTATATCTTAAAATAAAAAGTAAGTAAAGTGAGGCGAATTTTTAATTGCTTATAACTTTTTAATGTAATAACTTATAATAGTAAAAAGTAAGGTATTTTAGAGAGCTAATTTAGCTCTTTTTAATAATATAAAACTTTCCCTTATAACCCTTTTAATTAGCCTTATAATCTTAAGTTTAAAAAAATAAGGGTTTTTTTTCTTATAATATATTTATAGGTATTTTAGTTATATAATATAATGTATTTAAATATAATACACGAAAATATAATATAATATAAAATACAATATATAATATACTTGTATTTACTATATTTGTAAGAGCTCTAATCGCGTTTAAGCTAATAAAGTACTTAATAAATAAATATTCTAAAGAAACGCGCGTAATAAGATTTAAAAGTATTTTAAAATAAAAGTAAAAATAAGAATTATAAAGAATAAAAAGAAGATATTATAAGAGAATTAATTTATACTTAACTTATATTACTCTTATAAAGTAATAGAAACAAATAAATATAAAAAGTAAAAAAAGAGTATAATACGCTTTATATAATTATTAGCTAGGTATTATAAGAGCTTAAGTAAGTAAAGAATTATATTATAAGCTTAAGCTATTAGCTTAAGCTTAAGTTAAACTTATTATAAAGGTAACTTAAACTTAACTTAAATAATTTATAAGTTAAATAAGAATATAAAGAAAGGTAAAAAAAAGAAAACCTTTCTTCTTTTTTCTCTTTTTTCTTAAGTTTATTCTTACTTTTTAAAGATATATACTTATAGTAATATAATATAGCTAGATTATAATAATTTTTATATTCTTATAAAACTTTAAAACTTAAAGAACTTTTCTTATAATTATATATATTTATTACTTATACTTAAAGAAATATTTAAAAAATAAACTTTTAAAAAAAATTTAAAAATCTTAAATTTTAAATATATAAAATTAAAATAAGTATATAAAAATATAAAAAAATATTTATAATATAAAAGTATTAAAATTATATAATAATAAGATTTTTAAAAAAAGTATTATATAAAAATATTCTATATAATAAAATTTTAAATATTTAAAGTATTTTAACTTAAAATTCTATTATATTATAAGGTATAAAGAATATATTTTATATTATATAAAAATATTTTAATATCTTATATATAATAATATAAAAAAAATTTTATAATATATATTTTATATAAATTAATATAATTATTTTAACTTCCCATAAAATAAGTAAAATAAATTAATATTAAATATAATAAAATATATGAAAATATATAAAAATATAATTTATAAATATAAAAATTTCTTAAAAATTACTTTATAATATATTTTATTTATATATTATAATATATTTTATTTTATTTATTATTAATAATATTAATATTTTAAAGACTAAGAAAGTGTCCCGATATTTTATGGCTGTACCGGAATTTTGTGGTCAACTAAGTGGCTGGCCCACTTAGTTGTCAACGGGTATAGGTTTTGGACCAGTCGACGTATGGTCATTTGGACAAGGGGTCGGCGACCGCTGTAGCGCCTCCACGGGCCGCTAAGGCCAGGCCTTACGCCCTGATCTTGCACCTAGCTGAGACACGCAAACGTTAAAATGGTATTCGGGTCCAACTTCGTACGTTACAACCGCCACGTGTCGGCAGCGACTCTAACTGGAAATGGTCCATTACCGAGCCTAAACAGTTTTTCCAGGAAATGTGGGTGCTGGGCGTATAGGAGTGACAAGATCCTGCCTGCGCCTTGGCGGATTGAGTGTCCGTTTTGGTCGACGGTAAAGCCATATGGCCCATGTCCACCGCCACCCCTCTTGGAGAGTGAGCCGTTTGATCTGCGATCTTGTAATTGCGATTTCGTATCGTAAAGAGGTCTGTTCATCACAGGACCTGTACGGCTGTACTGGGTTCCAGATCTACGATTTTCCATCCGTGTTGTTGCGGTCAAGATCCTTGATCTTTTTATTCCGATCCAATATATGGCCAAGGGAATTGACTGTCAAGTCTAGTTCATATGCTACAAAGTTTTTATTTAGAGGCGCAAAAATGTCAGTATCATGGGAATCACTTCTACATCATGGTCGAAGGTTCCTTAGTAGGCGAGGTGGATAGCAACAAGTTCTTCGATTCTAGGTCGTACATCGAGGTATATCTAGAGGGAAATTCAAGAGCTTGCCCGCTTGAAGGCAGGTTGCAATGAGTACACGCTGGGTTTCCACTTCGCGACAATTCGAAAATGCACCGTACCAGTGTAGGCAGTCAACCAAATTGGTTGTTCAATGTTAGCCGACCGCTATCCTTGACCAGAAGCGAGAAGTGCAGCCCACCAATGATATTTATCACTAGTATTTTAAGGTTAATTATAAGACTATTCTTGGTAATGCTCAGGTTTAATCGCCTCAACCACCCCCTTCAACAGGATGCTCGACAACCGTCCACTCACAGCACTTTCTCAAGTTGGGCAAGTGCAAGCGCCTGACAGCCCTCGCAGGCGACCGAAGCCTCGCAGATATCGACACCCTACTGTATATGGCGACTTGTGTTGATAGCATGCTTTTATGAGGCCGCCTCCCCTCTACTCCTGTTCCCTCCCGCTTTTCCTCATCGACATCGTCCCCCCTGCCGCGGGGGGCTTTATACGTCTTTCTTTTAACAGAATGCACATCGCACAGGCTCTCATGTGCCTGGATACGCTGAAAAAGAAAACCCCTTCAGACTCCTTCCGCGGAGGGAGAACCGAAGGCTTGAACAAGGCAAGCAAGGATTTGATAGGTCACGGGTCCAAAAAGCCGCTTGAACCATGGACGTTGCCGACTGGGACAGTATTGCTGCGCTTGCAGAAGCGTGTCGAAAAAGCAATACAGCCAGCTTTTGCTTCGGCCATGCCCGCGGCTGGGGCGGATGCTAATAAGGCGAATTAGAGCACTCGAGATTGGCAGGCGAGTCCTATAGAACCAAGGTACATTAATAGAGTTTGGTCGAGATGAAGAGAGAAAGTTTGACCCAGAGAGCCTCCTTTATAGGCTTAATGCCGTGCATGGTGAGCGACGCTTGGGGGGAGTGTACAGAGTACGCTATGTCGTACATAGACGACAGTTTACCAGCATTTGGTCCATATGACCCTCATGGCAAAGAGCTGTGATATAATCGTGACTGCAACATTGACGACTAGACCGGTCGGTCGGGTGTAGGCACAACGTAGGGAGCGCCAACAGTCCGGCGCCGCAACCAGCGTCGACCCTACTAGCACTTCCTTTACTAACCGAGATAGCACGGCAAGTCAACGGATTCCTCTAGATATCGCGCCGCTGGAAGCTATCTAGCCGTTGCCCTGCTCGATCGACTCTCATTGTCCTCGGGTAGCTGCGTCCAACAAACAAACCCATTGAAATCCTCCTGCAGCTTCATATAGCGGGAATGCCCTCCAACTCCGCATAGTGGAGCGCGAGCTTCATGTTCTTTGCAATACACGTGAAGTTGTCGAGGAGCCTCGTCGTTGCTGAGTAAATCTCTTCTGATTGCGAGCCGCGTGTCTGCTGTCGCTTCGACTGTTGAGAGTTTGGCTTCGACATGGATTTGATTCGTCTATCGTAGCGTATGTAAAGTAGACAAAGTCCTTGAAAAAGAAACTAGGCCATCCGCATTAAAGTCGGAGCCACAGTAAAAGAGGACGCCACCATTGCGCTTGAAACTCCCATCTGCCTTCTCAAAGAACCAAACGAGATTCTCATCCTCTTCCGAAACCTTCCAACATAAGGAGGGGTTGTCCATTTTTATAGCTGAGAACATATTCTCAGCTAGGTTACTCAGCCATCCAGACTTGGTAATGGTAAAAGAAGCTATAGTAGCCGGCTTATCTGCAGAAGGTGGAAGGACAATAGCTAAACCTGACATATTCTCGTCATAGTAAGCGGTAAATGGATTTACTTTAAGAAACTCCAGAAAGGCATCAACTGCAGCCTCAGCATCAAGGCTCTTGTGGCTTTTGAGAAGAGCTTCCTTCATCTTGACAAGATTCAATTCAGACAAGGAGGATGTCTTTTGAATAGTATTTCCTCGTCGAATTAAAGTACCAGCACCAGAGTCAGTGAAAAGCTCCTTCTGAAGATCGCTTGGGTGAATAATAGCGACACTAGAGCTTCGTGGTAAGGTATCAAGAAGTTCCTTACTCTCCTTGATCTTAAGACGGGTTCCATATCTGCACCATGGCTGAGACATGAGGTAATTGTACTCCGCATCGAGGTTAATCTGAGATATTTTATTGCCAGCTCCATCGAATAAGCCCCTTTGTTCGGATAAGTAGACCACTTTAAGAGGCTGGGGCTTGAGAGCACGAGCGAGTTCAGCGGCGGCGACATCTGCATTGACATTAAGAAGCCTCCCATTCTCAGACTCGGCCATAGACGTCATGATAGGTATATAACCGGCTTTAAGACTTTGTTCTATAAGCGAGTTAGTAAGTAGTAATAGAATAGAGAGCAGAAGATGGGGTGACTCAACCAATTGCAGTGGTATTCACTGTTTTTATTTTCCCAACGTAGCCTAATTTCTCCTTATCAAGATAATCTGCTATAAAGACGCCATTAAGGGATCTCGTTTTAACGCCAAGCTGGTCAAGCTTATCGGTAAGCTTGAGGCTCTCCTTGAGGAATAGATTGCGGGCAATGCCAAGAGTCTTCCTATCGGTAACACGTATGCCCTCCGAAAATGAAGGGGTCACGTTGGCCTCCTCAAGCAAGCGGTTCAACTGTGGACCGGCCCCATGTACAATTACAGGCAGGAGCCCCAGCTCGAAAAGGAAAGCAAGCTGCGACCCTAGCTCGTCAAGGTGCTCGGATCTACAGCACAAGCATCGTGTGATCATCAGCGTATGAACGGTACGGAAAAGACTTGGAAATAGGCATGACTCATACAGGATAGCACCACCTACTTTCAGCACACAAAAGGTCTGTGCAGAGGTGAAAAGGTGAAGATACTGCTGGGCCTCTCTTTTCTGGCAAATTTATGTTAGTGGTCGGTGTTGGCGCACTCAGGGGATTCGGTGAAGCCCTTCACCCACTTCGAGGAGACCTAAGGAGAAAGGCTCTGGAGAGACTTACAGATCCAATAGACTGTAGCGTCTGGCTCACAATTTCCCTGGTAGCATTCCTGGTTTTAGATGAGTATTGAACGATCGTGGTATTTGGCAATTGGTTGAAATTGCCTTTCATGAGAGTTCGGGAGGGCTTGGGCACGGTATTTGAGAATCGCTTGGCTACGGCTCGTAGTGCTGGCCCGCGGCACGTAGTGAAAGACATGCTTCCGGGGGCTGCTTCAACCCAATTAACTCGTTGGTGGTCGGAGGAGATTGACAAAATTCGATGGTAATAGGCAGAAGGTATTTCTGCTTTCTGCGCAGAGATTGCTCAATGGATACAGAAAGGTATTTCCGCTTTCTGCGCAAATTGCTCAATGGGCAGGAGGTACTTCTGCTTCTACTTTCTGCTTGCTCACTCGGATTTGATGCCAAGAATCACGTGATATTTGGTAGTTAATTGGGTTAAAAAAATAAAAGTGGGCGTTTAAGAAAGGTAATAAGTGGGGTTATACAGGGGAAATGAGGTGCCTACATCACGTGCTCCTTACCGGCCCGCCTCTGAGGACCCGGACGCTTTGCCCACTTAACATCTTGGCTGGGTTAGTCAGCATCTCCCGTTATCCTGATTACAAAAATCACCCTTTCTCCTCTCGTTTCTTCTTAATATCACTGCATCGCCTTTTATCTTCCCTCGCCCACCCTCTCAATGTCAGAGCACCAGCCGCCCGACGATTAGCAGGCAGCTCCGTACGACTTTGTTCGAACCCGACAACCCAATCGATATCGGATCTGATAACTCAACTAACTTGGAATCTGATTTGGGGTCAGACTTGGACAACAAATGCTCAGGTTCAACCAGCGAACTGTCGGACTCGGAAGAAGATGAGGATGAACACAAATACGCACCAACTGTTTGAATGTGCCACCATCACCCACGACGGCACTGTGATCGGAGAGCTCAAATCCTCAAGCATCTGAAGTTTTGCCCTAGTGTCGAGTGCTCATGTCGCCAACTTGACTGTCTTTGGCCTTTGTCGACTTGGCTCTTAAACGCGACTTCACTCGTAAGATTGATTCCAGCGGCGGAAGCAATGGCTCATCTTCCCAGAGCTGGCGATGCACGCGATCATCCGCGGTGGGTTCTTTTGCAAAGCACTCGTGCGCAAATAGCGGCATATTCAGCTCCATCTCTATCGGCAAGATGTTGCTCTTTGCTGTCCGTCGAAGGCAGTCTGTCATTTTTAAGATGTTGCGATGTTTAGAGCTGTGCTTTTGAGCTTCTTTATTTCGGGACCGACATCTAAGGCTTTAGTGCTTATTTATTGCCTAGCTGTCTGTAGAAAATGCCGAGGTGATGTAGAGATACCAGACGTACATATATATCTTGGGGCCATCTCGTTGGGCAGAGGGGCGGGGCCGGAGCATATACTCCGGTGGCATGACGTCCAAATAGGGCAATCCATTGCCATTTCCTTGATTCGATACGTCGACCACCGACATCATGGGCCGGATTGGTTCCTGAACGTGTGTACATGCTATTTTGTAGCCTGTTAGCCAACATGCCCAACGGGAAGCCACCCACATCGGAGCTTGTCTCCACGGAATGTGCTGGAACGATTTGCCCTTTCGAGTTCTTTAGCCGGGGCTTCGTCATAGGATTCGGCAAGGACCTATCAGATCCGCCATCGAACAAGATGTACCTGATTGAAATGACGCCCATCTCATTGTCCGCCCATCTCATTATCTGTGGTCATCGACCGTCGTTGTCCCCGCGTATTTCCCCACCAATACCAACGATGAGCTGATCTTTCCGCGCTTCTGAGTTTTCCACCAGAGAACAAGCTCTTCACGCGAGCCAAGACAATGCATAATCGCCTCTCGCTCCCAAAGAGAGGTTCCGGAAGCCCCACGTCGTGCAGGCTAATGAAAGCCGTGTCTGCTCACACAGAAGCGGATCTAAGAGGCGGCTCATTCCGTCACTTGTAGCGGCTCTTGACGAAGCTACTGGACGGTTTACAAGGCCACGTGGAAGGAGCAGAAACGCCAAGAAGATTACAATACGGGATCATCTTTCGCGCCGTGACAAACCAAGGCTGCTTGCTACACGACGAAATAGCCCTCAAAATATATATGCCTTGACCAAATAGGGCACCGAGATGGACAAAGTGTCTAACTAGAGGAAACCGACAGCGTAGACGGTGGCGGCACATGAAATGATAGTAGGTCGCACACGTGTGCGGGTCGTGCTATTCGTGCTACCAACCCTAGCTATTCGTGCTACTACCGCTCGATTTGGCCTAGTGGTTAACTGCCCACACCCCACCATACATTTTCGCATACACCCACATGGTCGCGCCCGCTTTTCAAAAATTCAATTGGTAGTATTTAAATGCTGGTATTATTTTTTCAATAACACGAGCTCGGGCGAGCACCGGCAGGGCACAAATCGCTCAAAAACGCGATTTCCGGTGTTTTTGATGAATGTGTACACATTTACGGGCCGTTAATTATTCCGCTGCCGCCGTGGGCGCTGCCCGGGCTCCCAAGGGGTCATCCATCAAAGCTGCGGCTCTTCCGGCTGTGTTTGAGGGATAATTTCCTCAATTTCCGGTGACCCTAATACTGCTGCTTGCTCCGTGGCTTGTCTACCTGTTGATTGAGTTTATGTGCGATTTACAGCGTTTCCTGACCGCGCTCGCGACCGTATTATGAGTCTTCGTCGTCGTTGCGTCTTGAATCGTATTTCGTGATAACTCTCAGGGCAATGTATGTGAAATTATATGGCGGGGCGTGGTAGGTCAGGGTGTAGGCCCAAAATCAAGGTGGGGCATTAGCACGAATAGTTAGGGTTGGTAGCACGAATAGCACGGCCCGTCGCACACTACTCATCCGATAATAGCTCCACTTTAGTTCATATCCCATGGGCTAACCCTGACTCTCAACCCTGACCCTAATTAACCACTAACCCTAACCGCTAAACTCTTGGGGGGGAGTATCGGGTGAGCACCCGCACCTAATAGTTATCATGTCTTCACGTCCCTCGCATAGACGGCAGAGCCTCCAAGTCAGAGGATTTCAGAAAATATACTTTTCATTGCATTGATTCATCATGCATCTTTTCGACTTGACATGATTAGTTGCCGAGTGGCTTTGTGTACAACACTCGTAGTTCCATCACCGGTGTAATTAGACAAAAACTCCAGGCCTCCGTAGCAAGCTTCCCTTGTAACTCCCCGTTATGAATCCCTACGCCGAGGCATCTAGCTCGTATAACAATGACAACATGCATGAATATTAGGTCAAAATTGAGCCGCCAGTCTCCTTCATTCATAAACCGTCCACCTCCTTCTCCGCCACAGATCGGATAAGACGCTCGTACTTGGACTGTGCCTCTTGTTCCGGGTCTTGAAGCTTTACTGGTAAAGCGGCAACAGTCGCCTTGTTGTTGGATCCGGTGGTCCACAACACGCCTGGTTTTGGTGTGGTGCTGTTATCTGTCTCCGGTTCGGATTTGGGTGTTGGGCTGCTTGCTTTGGAGTCCTCCGCCGCAGGGACAACTTCCTCGGGATCAAAGTCTGCCCGTGGCAGCCGCATGGCAAGCAACACGTACTCGGCTCGCGTCATGTTGTCCATCACATCGTCCATGTAACGGCGAACCTCGTCCTGTGGAGCCACAACGCGTGCCAGGTTCTCCAAATGTCGTCCCGTGGTGGTTTGCAGGCGGATCGTAACAGGCTGGTAGTAGTCGAGCTTTGGATCACCCCCATACTCCGATGCGCTGCCCTTGCGAACAATCAAGAATGATGCAACTACATGCTGCCCGGACTTTGCTGGCAGGAATTCCAAGATGCTGAATCTAGGAAACAAATATCTGTCCCCTGACCCAAAATCGAAAACTACTGCAGAAATATCTGGTCGATTTACATGGCTCGGTGCTTTTGATTTCATCTGCTGATTCGCTTGTGGAGCCCCTTGCGGTGCTTGGGCTTTCGGCTGGGAAGCAGTTGTAGGCCCGTTTACTGGTGGTTGTCTTAGGGGTGAAGGCCCAGGCGTGGTGGCGGCCTTGGGTGTTATTTTCGCATCGCGGTGTAGGCGGTCCAGAGTTTGCTTCAAGTCCGTGGCATCGGTGAATCCGGGTTTCCCCTCGGCAATGCGACGAATCATGTCCTTTATCCGCTGATTTTCGAGGGCAGTTTTTACCAAAAGGACGACCAACGGATCACTTCGCGGAGGAGGTCGAAGTTCCGATGATTTCTGATTCGGGTTTGAAGCGAGCACAATGTCCAAAATGGTGCGAACCTCGTCAGCAAAATACTTCACGGTTCGACCATCCACCAATAGCCTATCGGCGGACGGGCCTTGCTGGCCACCTCGTTGCCGATACTCTGCATTCAGCTGGTCGATTATCTTTTGGAACTTGGCCAGCTCCCCATCCTTTGCTTGTCCAACTGCGACCCTCTTCATCAAATCTCGAAGTTCAGGATCAGCAGAGGCCTTTTGGGCAAGCAGCGCAATCACCGGGTCATTTGCTGCAGGTTTTGCTGCCGGAGCTGGCGCGGCTGCTGGTCTACTGCTAGGTGCAGGCGGTTGGGCTTGATTAGGCGTGCCAGCAGGGCGAGATGAGGTGCTGGAAGGTGACCCGGCCGCTGGACTAGAGACAACAGCCTGTCTCGTTGGAGCATTGGCAGCGGGGCGGGCGATAAGTTGAGGCGCCCCTGCAGGTTGCAGAGGAGTTTGTGCCGTTGAAGCTGGTGAATGTGCACCGCCCGCAATGGGAGCAGTGCTTTGTGGTTGTGAAAAATGCTGTGAGGGCTTGGAGGCTGGAGCAGGTGTCGTAGTCGAAGCCACCAACCCCTGTGACTGCGCTTGCGGCTGTCCCTGTTGGGGAGCAGATGATTGCGCAGGCTTGGCAACACTTGGAGGCCCTGGATTGGGAGATGCTGTGACTTTAACGGGTACTTCTGCCGCCGATGCAGGAGAAGAGGCCGGCGGCACGGCTGGCAAAGCCGGGGATGACGACTTTGGTACTACTGGCGTAACCGATGTAGGCGTCGCCGATGCAGAATCTGCCGATACAGGTACAGTCTCGACAGGAGTAGAGTTCGGGGCAGAAGCGGCTGGTGTTGCCATTGATGTCGGAGTGGTTGTAACAGGACTGGTAGGGGTTGGCGGGGGCCGCATGGCACCGTTTGGAGGACCATACTGAAGAACAGGCCGTGCGAGAACAGGTTGTTGTGCGGCCGCTGAAGGGTTAGGGTGTGGTTGTTGCTGTGGTTGTGGTTGCACAACGGTTGGTTGTTGCGGTTGACCTGTTTGTGTTGCTTGCTCTTGGACTGCCGGCTGAGGGTTGGGCTTGAATCTTTGCTGCTGGTGAGGTAGCAGCTTGGACGTTTTGACAGCATACATGGTTGCTTCGATGATGTGCGGCTCGATGATAAGCGTGACCAATCCAACTTTCATCATACTATCCTTGGGTGGGTTATTTGGGTCCTCTTGCAACACGCCCTTGCGTTTGTGTGGTTTCGTCCAAAACTTCTCAAACAAGCCTTCGCTGATCCACTTGTGCCGCGATCTCGAGAGCGATTCCGACATGACACCGCTGAAAAGGCACGGTTAGCACAAGGGGCAGGATGGTAAGAGAAGCCTTTTTCGCTGGCTACGTATGCTGGATGGATAGCCTTACCTCTCGGATACGGACTGGTATTCTTTGCAAGACAGGTTCGTCGGCTGAGGTTCCTCCACGGTAGGGAGAGGCTTTCCGACTTCGATTGACTTGGGCAACGCCGGAGGAGGCGGCGGCGGCGGCGTCGGCGACGGTGTCGGTTCGCGAGGAGGCGGTTCTGCAACAGCTGGCGTTGATGACTGTCGGGTCGATACATTTCGTCTCTTGGCCGCCTGCTCTTGACGGGCGGCGGCTCTTGGGGGCAACTTTCTTTTCCGCTCCATCACACGCGGCTATGGCAAGACTGAGCAGTCCAGCAGTTCGGATTCAATCGGCCAGCATGGAGCAACACATCATATAGGTGCCATACGGGTCGTACGCTGGCTTGCTCTTGTGATGGGCGTTTCAAGACGGCGGTCAGGCGGGCGAGGCATTCAATGCCGGCGCAGGGCTCACAATGGATGTGTGTAGGCGCCAGCTGCCGCGGGATTCAACCAGAAGAAGCAAGGAGAGAAATACGATAGCCAGGACGAAGTCTATGTCGTGATGCGTGATTGGTCTGGTTGGCCGAAGGAAGGCGGAGCCGGTCAGCGAGGCGTGTTGGCGTGTTCGGTACGGCGCCACAGGCGAGGCAGAGAGACGGCAAACGGACCGTGCGATCAACAGAGGTCGTTTCAATGTTCAGCGCGCAAGAACGCAGCAGCCTCTCTACCCAGTGCTCCGGCTCAGTCAAGGGCGTGCAGGCTGGAGGACAGAAAATGAAGGCCAAGACGAGCGCGGCCAACGAGTGTCTGTCTGGTTGGTGTTACTGACTGGTGGGCCAATTGAGCAATTGAGCCAGTCACGCACCAGACCTGCCTGCACTTGCCAGTGACAGTGGCAGTGGCAGTGGCAGGAGCCCAAGGAGCGCCGCTTTTACCATGTGACCAACTGGGCGCTAATCCATTTTTGGGTAATGCTGGTCTTGGCCTGTCTTCGACCTTGACTAATTATTTCCAACTTTATGCGCCAAGAAAATAGAATTGTGCTCCTTGTTATGTAAACTTCCCGTCCAAGTTAGCAATACTAATAATGGAGCAGCACAGTGCAACTGCCTTTCACAGATACTGGAGGTATAAACGGTTGGCAACCACCAGGACGAGGTCGAGATAAAAGACGTCAAGTTTTCAAGCTGGACAATTGATAGACAAAGAAAAGAATAGAGAGCGGCCCCTGTTTTCTTAGCCACCGTGACTTGCAGCGGAGGGCCAGATAAGGGGCTAGACACTAAGGGCAATCCACTGTATTTAAGAGAGTAGCTGTGAAGAGAATTGTAGGGAGTACCCAGGGGTTGTGAAATTATGCGTGATAATGTAAGAAATAGAGATGATTGTATGCTCCACTAATCTCTCCTCATCAATAACTTATATTATCTCGGTAGCGCCGCTTTATACTGGTAGGTAGCTAATAAAGTACGGGTTACACACCATATTCTATTATTGGTTTCAATACAGAACTCTGTCTATGTTAGTGCCATTATGTTTGTAACAAACGCCCAAGGCCCCAGAGCCAATATCCACTGCAATATGTCTTAGCATGATCTTAGGCAACTGGGGTTGGCATTACTTCTCTTGTCAACCATGAGTTGGGTTCTCACGGATCGGAACGCATCACGCATCAGTATCGCGAAAACAACGACAGCTAAGACGCGCATAATTGTTCCATATCAGCAACACTAGAGCAGCGTCGAGTACTATGTCTAGAGCCAACCACCCCTTTAAAAGCCGGAACAAACTAATTCCCCTATCTAAATCTAGCTTTGTGGGCATCGTTAAATGCCATGCATAAAGCTGCCAAGTCACTGCTATCGATACCATCAAGGACCAAAGAGCTGGGGTATTTACCTTCCCTTGTACACCAGTCGAAAAGCTCAGTAAATAGGCGGTCCTTGGACGGAGTGGCGAGAGACAGGACAAAGCTTGAACTCTGTCCCAACGTCGTCAAGACAGCCTCCGTGTCTGACTGGGTGTGACAGCCCGAGAAGGTAAACGACCTTGGGTTTTCCGTCAACATGTGCTGTTGAAACTCCTTCATCCGCTCGGCCTCGGGTTTGTCCCAGGCCGAAGCGTCAAATGGCCAGTTCGAGTAATGAAAAACTCCAGGTCGACCAGAGACGTCAACACCATTGTGCACCAATACTAGGACTGCCGAAGAGCCACAGCCAATCAGATTATGCAGGGTAAGATTTGTAAGGTCTTGAGCTGGCGGAGGACCAGTCTCCGGTTTCCATAAGCATTGAATTCCGGTCTCAGAGTTTGTCATTTTATCCAGGAGGAGATTCCAATGCGCGGCATCAAGGTCTACGAAATCGTCGCGGCGAAAATTGCCGCTCACATCCTTGATCACTCTTGCCTCGGATATGTTGAGCACGATTAACTCGTGCGACTCCAACGTGTACCTGTTGATGCCGTCAATGATGTCCTGCAACGATTCGCCGTCGCCTCCCTGCCATGTGTCGAAAGGTGGGAAGAAATGCCACTTGGAAGGCGCATTGATGAAGGAGTAGTGACCGCAAGCCCACTGGCCTCGGTGCTGGACTGGGCGTATATCGAAGTAACGCACGCCGAACTTCAACTGCTCCTCGACGGACACATACTGTGTTGCGACAGACCCAACGGCTGCGAATGCCGTGCTCCAAGGCACCCTGGACATTCCCGAGTCGTGAGAGGAGGGAACGCAGATGTCGCGCAGTTTGCGAGAACCCAGTGTGCTCAAGTTCTGGCTCATCCAGTCTCGCGCGTTGCCGACCGAGTGGTAATCGCCACCCTCGCCGGAGAGAACGAAGTAGGATGGGCGATTGGAGATGAGCCCAAGCTGCACTACTGAGCCTTGGGCGGCATTCATGGTGCCAAAATTGTCCATGCTAACTTGGAGGCTGATGGACCTGGCCTGGATTGTGAAGGTCTCATGACGACCGTCAAGTCTGTAAGTCGCTGCGGCCCGACTGGCAGAAGCCCTGGATTCGACGTAGACACGCTTGCTGGTATCTAGAAGACGTGTCAGTTGAGCTGAAAGCATCAGTTGCATCGTCGAGGATCAGGAACCTACAAGACTCAACGACGCTAGCATCCCGCGGGAATTCCCATTCCATAGATTCCAACAAGTGAGATGCCAGATGCCATGCGTACGGTGTGGCGTTCACCAACACGATGTGCCCGCCTTGGCCCATATTCACAGCCGAGACGCAGAAATGACGGAAATGGAAGAAGAGAAGCGCAGTTTGAGCAGCGGGTTTTCCTTCCTTGTCTATAGTAACGTAAAGTGAGAGCAATTAGATACAGTTCGCTCGACGACGAGACCCGCAACTAACAGGACATTTCTCTTCACGAATATATAATCAAGGTTCGCATGACAGCGACCAAGAGTCTGGAACCAGTGGCTTTTTTCAGCCTGAATCAAAATGCCATGGGTTGTTTCTATCAGCTCCCCGTCGGGTCAGGGTCTCTGCCTCCAACGAGGGGGTTCTAGACCACAATGACCGAGAGCCGCTGCTGGGTAGCCACGGTGCGATTATAGATAGGATCAATTATTGGCACTGACCGATGGGACTTGCCCAGCTTTTAACGGCTTTTGACGTACATGGCATTGTGGAACATTGAAAGCCAATACTGGCTTTGCAACATCGAACGACTTCTCCGGCGCCGCCGGTCACGGCGCCGGCATCGTGCCGTCCCGACCGGGCGGAGCCAAGACGCCTTGCCGAGGCTGAAAGCTGCAATGCATGTCTGGTCTGTTCACGGTCTGGACGCACGAGAAGCCACGTGGTTATTGAACAGAGCCCCTGTATCCCTCCCGCGCCTATTGACTACTAGTACCCAAGCCTTCAATATTGGCGCCGGAATCACACCGATGATAGTCTGCAATAGCGTCTGACAGGAGACAAACTCCGCTTTCAGCTCGAAAGTCTTCACGATGCTGCCGAGGGAGCCAGCGCGTTGCACTAGTGGACTATCCGTCGACTTCATGGCAGACTTATTGGGGGGGCGAGCAGGCCCAGCACGTTCTAGATCGCAACATTGAGCGGCATCAAGCCGGAGATGCTGGCCCATGACAATACCGTCTTGTGTATTAAAACAGTTGGCGGAACATGAGAAAATCGATGTATACCATCTCAACAACGATACTCCTTTCATCTTTAAGAATACACTCACCCTTCTGCAAAGAACTTCTTCCAAAGCTAGCCCTACCATGATGGCGCAAGGCAACGAAAGCGAGACCTATCTCAATCTTGGCTGGACAGGCCCTCACATCACATTCGGCTCGGGCTACGACGTTGCTGTAGGTTCTCGCCATAAGATGCTTTCCCTTGCTGAAGTTGTCTTCTAATGACCAAATAGCATCGAAAATTGCGAAGTTCTGCATTTAGTGATTTCCCGCATCCCACAACGGAGCCCAGCCACATTGGTATCAAAACGCAGAAGCATCTAATCACGACCGCCGACGAGCTCAAGTCTCGCATCAAGGCAGATGTCAAGGCAACCATTCCCTTGGAAGGGGTATCGGTCGAGACTGAGAACTCGTATCTTCGAAATGTCCAAACGTCGTCCACCTCCCTTGTCCAAGTCATGACGGCCACAGTCGAGGACCCTCCCGCCCTAGCAGACACTTCCAACTTGAAGCTGAGCGCAACCGCACTGTCCATCTTGGAAAGTCCCGACGGGGTCAGCAAGTTTCAGGAACGATACGGCGATTACTTCATCTACGGAGCGTTGTCGCGAGCTCGATTCAACGCCGTCTGCACCATCCGGACTTCAAGCTCCAGTATCCGAAACCAGATCAAGACCAAGCTTGAGGCAACCCTTAGCGAAGCAGGCAGCCTATCCGCCACCTTTGAATCTCTCAGCAAGTCATCAAGCGAATGGGCGTCCACCGACATCGACATTGCCATCAGCGGAGTCAAGGGCCAGCCTGCCTCAAAGAGCAAGACAAACAAGATCGACGAAGTGCAGTCCGCATACGACCATTTCGTCAAGGAATACAAGACGGAGCCATACATTGGCATGCTTTGCCACTACTCCGTGGTTGACCAGAGGATCCCCATTCCCCAGAAGCAGTTCAGTTTCTTGGGCCCAGCCTTGGAGCTGCTCTATCAGTCGCTGTACATGGCGCAGACGCAGCTTCTGGCGTCGCCCATGACGCAGGCCGCAGGATTCGCTGTCAAGATCTCGGCGCTCTGCGATGAAATCAAGACCATCAACGTCGGTGATAAAGACAGCATAGCTCAAATACAGACCAAGGTCAACGAATGCACGGAGGAGGCCGAACGCTGGCGACTACGACAGGACCTCGTTGACGATGCGAAGAAGCTTGAGAGAAAGAACTTTAGCCCAGGGTATGTATGGACCTTTGTTTTACTATCTACAATGACTTACACTCGCGTAGGGACTGGATAGAAGCTTTCAATACCAAGGAATGGTCCAGCGGCATCCTTGGCGTACAAGGGAATGCCAAGTATGGCGCTCTCGCGAATGATGTCAAGTATCGCCGCGAGAACTTTGTCAAGGACTATGCGTTCGCTGCGTATCAGAAGGGCACCTTTACTCTGGGGGATAGCCAGGATGTCATTCTAGGCTTTCGCATCAACTCGTATTGGAATGACGGTACTAACGGGTGGTTCAAGATGCATGATGGAACCGTGGGCAGCTCGCAAGTCACGGTGGAATTCAGCTCTTACAAAACCCGAGGATGCGACTGGTCCATCGAGGTCTGGACGGTTTCAAAGCTGAAATACGACAAGAAGGAGTAGAGAGCGGCGCTAGTGATAATTTGTCCAAAAAATTAAATCATTTCTCATCGTGTACTCACACACCGGTCGCCTGAGGTCCTTATCTCGCTCGGGCTCATCCCCCGTCTCTTGGGATGCTTATCCGCATCACTTATCACCACGTACATCACCGCCCTACCTACCCACAGGAATAATAATAGCGGCAGTAAAGGCGTATAAGATGGACTATTAGTCCCTCTAGAGAGCCACTTGCTGCGTCCGCCCCTCCTAGACCCGATGCAAGCCACTGCGCCGGAGAATAGTTTCATCTCGGTAACACTAGTACAATGTCAAGTACACTTGTGCGAAGTCGTAGATTTCGGCTTTTGCAGTAGCTGCAGAGTTTTCTCACAAGGGCATTTCGGGCTCTAACATTTCAACTATTTAAACACGCTTAGAATACTACTTAGGCCCTAGCAATCGCAGCTATTAACGCTATTTTACAGCTACGTAAAACATAAAATTAATAATGAAATACTTCTTAAAAGAAGAGACATATTAAAATACTACGCCACCCCTTGCACGTTAGAGCTGTGGGTGCAAGGGGTACGATCATCCGAAGGCTGGGAGTCCTTGGGCCAAGCAACTATTAAGCCATTACATTTAGCTAGCTATCTAGTTATGCAGAGCCGTGGTCTGACCTATATGGATTCCGTGTAAGGACCTGTCGTCTTCTATGCCGCTCATCCCTCATCTTCATCTTCATACCCTCTGGTGGAGACTCGTAAAACAGGTGACCACGATCAAAGGGCGCATCCAGCATCAAGCCCTGGAGCGTTTTTACGCGAGAGACAGCTACGTAGCTTAAACCAGTCTGAAAGTCCCGACAGGAGAGATCTGTCACGATGACATCTTCAGTGATGCTCTGCGACTTGTGAACCGTAATGGCGTAGCATACGATCAGGGGAAACTGCGTGCGAGTGCAGAGAGTGCTTCCGATGAGGAAGTCCCTGTCTACTGGGAGAATCGGGACAATCTTTCTGCCATCAGCGGTGGTCAGGAACACAGGTCCACTGTACTTGTCAAACTCCATCATGATAACACAGGGAGGGTCTTGGACTGGGTCAGCCCCCGGTGCCCAGCCGATATCGTAAACGGTACCGCGAGCGCCGTTGCAGAGACCAACTGGCTGCCAAAGGTTAGATGTCAGCATCAGACGGGCGCCAATGCATATAGGGATCTGCTTCGCAAGGTTGCCCGCCTTGTCATCAGGCGCCGCAGCCGCGCCAAGGCCGACATTCTTAGCCTTGACCTGAATGACTGGCCGGCCGAGGCGGTCGAGGTGGTAGTGGTTATATTCGTTCACCCTATCTTTCGTGGCGTATACTCGCAAGGCGTTGGCGAACCTGGCGACCTCCAGATCATCTAGCTTCGCCTGTACTCGACCGGAAAGGAGTTTCCAGGACTCGACTGACAGTTGGAGGAGCCGCAATTCCTCGAGAGCTGTGCGAAACGCCTTCTGATCGTCGCCCCGTTGCCGTTGGACAACCTTCAAGAAGACTGATTTATCGAAGCGTCTATATGCGTTCCTGCCTTTGATCTCCACTCCCTGCACCTCTTTATCGTAATAGAGCGGCTTCTGTAGCACGGGTGGAAGCTGGAAGAAGTCGCCAACCAGAAGGATGTTAAGACTACCAAAGAACTCCTCATTCCTACTCGGGAACGCCTCGCGCAGGCGGTCATCGATCCAAGAAAGCTGTCGCAGTCCCAGCATGCTCTTCTCATCGATGATCAGGTAGTTGATGTCCTTCAGCTTCTTCTGGAGCTGGGCCATGTCAGTGGGCGAGAGGGGCTTGAAGTCCTTGTTGATTGGAAGGTGTAACAGGGAGTGCAAAGTAGTGCCCGATATCTGATTTCCCGCGACGCCAGTGGGCGCGGCACGCCAAACAGGTGTCCCTCTCCCGGCAGCAGCGGCTTGGAGGTGCGCGGAGAGCAAATTAATGAGGTATGACTTCCCGGTACCACCTCCACCATCCACATGGAGCAGCAACTGAGAGGGTTCCTGATTCAGGAAGTGGTCCATCACGGTATCGTATACTAAGCGCTGATCCCGGTTTAGGGAATCTCGAGCTTCCAAGGGCTGATGATCCACATCAAGGTCAAGGCGGTTTGCCGCCTTGCGTTGCTTCCAGTAGTCGCCCTTGAGAATACCGTCATCAGTATACCGTCCAACGTGAGGGGTCCAATCATAATTGATGTCGATGTCTCGGCGGCCGAGCATGTCGATATCCTCTTCCTCCAGCGGGCGGTCGGGAAGCATGCGGGCGAGTTCATGCCAGTCTTCATCCACAATGGGCTCTTCATGGACCTCAAGCTCAAATTCGTCGTCCTCAGCCCTCAATTCATTTGTATCTGGCTCCCCATAATGATCGTCCGCATGGGTGTCACGGTGCTGCTCTCTGCAAAACCTGTACGCAGCCGCGAAGGAATCGAACCGCTGCCCGCCCACGGTGAGCAACTCCTCTGGAGAGCGATGCGGATGAGCCATCATCAATTTAACACGGCAGAAGTCACCAAACTGGGGAGATGCCTCCACGGACCTGTATCGAGGAAAGTAAGACAGGACTCTCTTCTTCGCGTTGGCAGCGAGTCTCCTCCACGTCTTGAGATTATACGATTGCAGGTACTCGAGGTAAGTTGCATCCTCGTGCTGGTCATTTCTCTCGAGATACCTCCTGTAGCTGCCGACGGTCTCGTTGACATCTTCATCCACGCGATACGAACGTGCATGTTGCTCCAAAGGACGGCAGTCGACAGAGACCACCATCCGCGTGCCTTCCTGCAGAGGAATGTTAAGGAGAAGATGGGAAATCTCCTGCGCCGAGTAATCTCTCTCGGCAATCAGCTTATTCATCAGGCGAGAGGAGAAGGATAATAGCGGCTGAAGGTGTGCCGTGTGCGGCAAAACCTGGTCTGCAAGCTTACAGTAAGGCTCAGTCTTCTTCTCAGATTTGCTGCAATACTTGGCAGCGTACGTAATAACCGCCTGTAGGCTGGTGCAAGGAGATATGTCGATATTGGCTAGCCAGCCTAGTATAATGGCGGGATTGAAGTGATTCATGAGGTTGTCATTCCGCGCCGCCTCGAAGACATAGTACGACTTGCCTTCCTTCCTGATCACTGCGGCCAGCTCCCGCAAGGCACGAGGAAAGTCAAAACGACACTCCCGCTCTGGATTGGCCGCATTGGCCGCCTCGATATCTGCAGCAGCGCCTTCCATATCCCTCGCCAGATCAACGGTTCTCTTCCTTACGCGTAAGCAGTATGTGGTATTGCATCTGTGGCGCTGGCAGCGGTTGACGATTTGTGAGAGACGCAGGAATGTCAGTTCTGTACTCAGTGGATCTACGCTCAGGGGGTTACCCTCACCCTGGGGCATAGTCCTAGTCGGCTCAGGATTAATGGCAGTGATGTGGAATCCCCACGTGCGTGCAAAAACATCACGAGCGGCTTCATCCACCATGTCGACTCTTGGGCAATTCTCCATCCAGTACAGGCCATGGTTGTGCGGACTGCCACGCCCTTGCCATTCATACCGATCCCAGTAATCCGTAATGTTGAACTTCTTGCTTAACACGATATCTCGAAAGAAACAGTATCGGCGGTAGAAATGGAAAGCAGCAATGTGAGGATTCTGACGCAAAAGTTGGCGCGAGAGACCCATCCTCTCGGACTCGGACGCAGCCAGCCATTCATCATATCGGGGCATGTGCTGGTAGAGACTCCGCCAGTGTAAATCTGCCGGGCTGAATGTGATGAATGCACCAGGACATCCAAGGTTGTAGGCATAGGCCTCGAGGTCCTGCCTCTTCCTGTTCCAGAAGGGGCGCGTGCCGCGAATAGGTACCGCATGTCTTGTGATTGAGTTGATTAGCACCTGCGCCTCAGGGTCCTCGCTGTGCTCCAGTGCCTGAACAAGCTGCTCCCGTGTGAGCGGTTCATGACTACCATCGTGTTGCTTCACGAAGAATTTGGACCGTGCACGGGCCTGTGACCGCATCAGAGTATTGAAGGCGACGAAGCGGAAGGTCGGGTGGCGTGCAAAACGCCCGTCATGCCAGCGCATCGCGTGCTCGATGTAGTCCTTGTAGTCGATTGACCGTAGCCGAGGCTCAACAAAGTCGGCTCTCCCGTCAGGAAAGAGGCAGGGAAAAGCTAAGGAGAGTAGGGCATGAGAGCGATTGAACTCATTAATGGGTGTGCGCCGTATATTCGGAAGCTGCAGCTCGTGCTGCACCTGCTCCTGGAAGCTTGTGGAAAGCCTTGGTTCAGCTTCTGGTTCTCCGGCAAGAATAGACCGCAGAGCATCGAGCTCCGTGTCCTTGGCCAAAAGGTCCGGCACCGCAGCCTCGTCCTCCAGGTCCGGTTCTGCCTCCTCATCTTCCTCGGGTCCAACTTCGGCAGCCTCCACCTGGCTCTGGGGGATGTCGTCCAGGACATTGCCATCTTGAGGCAATTGACTCAGCCGCTCTTCGTCGATGACGATGCATCGATAGCCAGGATGATGGCGCCGGAGGTAGTTAAGCCATATGGCAACTGGCTGGCGGCGTACACGGAACTGGCGGGTGAATTGCCGGCTAAGGTTTGCATGGGACGACGTATTGGAAGGACGGAGTAATACAGTGTTCAACTCCCGCGGCAAAAGCGGGAGTTGGTTGTACACCAAGCCAACCTCGCGGAGAAAGTGAACAACATGTCCCCGATATTTGTACTGCTGGCCCCGCACAAGCATAATATTCACGTGGACGTGAACACGGCCTATTAAAGACTCTTCAGTAGGTGTAAGCTGAGGCAATTGAGTCGGTACGGAGCCAAAATCCAACTGGTTGTCCACAGAGAAGAAGTACGGCTCTTCAGGGCCGCGTTTATCATCCTTTCGACAGCAACGCGCACAAATGCCATCAGAATCGATCTTCATCTGGAACCAACGCTCTTGACATCGACCACAAAATTGCATTTGGTCATTGTCCAGCTTTGTCCAGAACTCACGGAGGATTGCTTTATCACGACAGGTCAAGGCGCAAGCGTCCAGGTCCCCATTCCACACCGGATCTTGTGCGTGAAATACGGCCGATTCTTCAGGTGGAATCATCACTGGACTCCGGTACCGTCGTGGCGGCCCCGACGATCGAGTTTGCCTTTGAGATTTTTTTGGCCGCCCTCCTGTACCAGGGGCAGGACCACGGCGAGCACGGCGACGAGGCCCTGACTTTCTGGAAGGCTGCCGCGAGCAATAGCGAAGAGGGCTTTCGTCCAAGGCATTGCTATTATCGTTCCCGTCTTCGTCCCCTAGATCGGAATCAGACTCTACCCCTAGGTGTTCGAGGTACTTCCGTGGTCGAGCAGGTGAAAGCAGCAAGTTGAAATAGTCCTCGACGTCAACATCAGATTCAGAGAACTGTCCCCTGTCATCCGCTTCCTTGGTCATTCCATCCCCATCTGGGAGCTCATTTGCCTGTAGTCGATCTTGACTCCCAGCTACGTTCCGTGGTTAGCTTGAACAAACTGCCGGGACCACAGCACAAGGATACCTTCTCCAGGACCATCAGAACCTTCAAAGACGCCGAGTTGAGAGATTGTGGGAGTTAGTGACACAGCCTCCCCTGCACGGCGTCGTGAACGATGGTCGCGCCGAATAGTGGCCTGCTTGGCCCTGGCGCCGGCCTTGGAGGCATCATCTTGCGAGTCCTTCCCGCCCTTGTGGAACCTAACAGCCAGGTAAGAGTAGTCCACACCAGTCGTGCTGCTTCGGACAGTAGATGGATCAGAATGTGAGGCGACAGGATCGGTCGAGGGCGGCACAGGCGGTGAGGGAGCTAGAGCCCGGAAGAGCCGCGAGCTCGCTTGGGTTGGTGGGATCGGCGTCCCCAGCACTATCTGCGGCTGGCTGCCTGGCTCTCCGAACAAACTCCTAGCTGTATGTTGTTGCCGTAGCTTCTCTGGCGATGTAGGTTGGGTTCCAGATCTCTGGTTAGGAGGCGATAGGCCAGCGTCTCTGTCGGTTCTTTTCGGGGCAGATCTCTCAGCTGAGGTAGGACGGACAGCCAGCTTTCTCAATGCAAGGACGGCACCTTTGGACCTGGCACGCTTGATCAGGTTAGGGAGGCATATATAGTATATCAATGGTGTCAGTTACCTCGGAATTGCGGTGGTCCCGGCATTCCAGACAGGTTGTAGTTGGATTGGCAGATTTCCTCCTGCTAACGAAATTACTTGGTGATTTTGTTCGGTCGCAAGACGGGCAATGGACTGCCAATTCAGATCTAGGACTAATATTACCCCTAGAATCATAATCCATACCCAACCATGCGGTACATCTGTTTCAATAATGGAAGAAAGGCTGCTGGCCAAGCAAACGAACAGATCGCTGGGCAAATTTAGCGATTGTAAACGATTGTAAACGATTGTAAACGATTGTAAACAGAGAAGTAAACAAAGAAGCACCGACAGACGGTGGCTGTCCTTTACCCACTTTTCTAGAGCCACCAACCAATCCAGCCTTCTTTCGCGATTTCCCATACAAAATTTGGACCAATAGAAACTTATTTGTCAAGCCTGCACCAAACCCTCATTATTCGGAAAACTTATGGATTAATGTAGAGTCAGCAGCCTTCGGCTGAATAAATATATACGTTTACCATTCTACTCCGTATAGTTAACTTTCACTAAAAAGTTTACTTTTTAGTTTAGATTTCCAATATATTTTTCCAGATGCGGGTCAGGAATCCATTTTTAATGTGAGTTTGTGTCTTGGAAGTAACGTTTTGCATGAGCTGAGGCCTCAGACGAGCATTAGCAAGTGATTGTTCCGTGTGCTACTTTCAAGGCATTGGGGCTTTTTAGGAGAGGGATAGACTCGATGCCTATACTAGATGACAAGGCTTCCTAGAACTACTGTCAGGTTTTAGTCTCTGATATCCTGCTATTCGTTGAGTTATTACTAGGTTAATTCATGCTTTATACTTGACGAGTTGGCGCTTATCCCGTAACGTTACTGCTTATAAATAAAGCTAAACAAGACATGTTAAGGTACAGCTCTCTACTTAGCCGGCCAGCTGGAAAATGCGTGTCTCCGGCAAGCTGACTTGATGGACGATATTAACAGGGCTGCCAAATAAAAGGACGCAATAGATAGCAATTCTGGGAATTTGAAAGTAGCATGACACGCAGACTGTGGCTGGAGTAACTCGTCAATCAAAGACAAGACTAAGTTCAAGAGTATAAGCCTAGCAAGTAGCAGGAAATCTCATGTACTTGTGCTGCATCTTCGAAAAGGTGCTTGAGTGATCAGACGTGCCTCCTTACTTATTCGTGGCGAATGGCACCTCCTAGTCTACAAATTAAACCATATGGAATATCATTAAGTCTTATCCATGGTCTTTCACGAGCTCAGAAGTTGCCTTTGTTTCAAAGCACACCTCTCTTTTTGACTTCTCTCCCGCGCAACATGGAGACAAGCGGCGGTGGAACTGGGGTCTAGCCGACTCGCAAACCGAAGTAAGGAACTGCTTTAAGGAAATAATTGTCGACCTGTACTTGCGCAACTACGGCAAAAATAAGTGGTCAACCGCTGTTGATGAGGTGGCCGAGTGTACGAAAATATATTACTCCTTCGATGCTGCGTAAGTGATATTACACTGGAAGCTCACCATGTTTCCAAACTTCTAGAAGCTCTGTTGTCAATATTTCATCAGCTGAAGCTCATCACCGCTTCGCTTTCAGGGCTGCAGAGTACCAAACCAAGTTCCGAGCTTGGAAAGTCAACAAGTGAATCGTGCAAGATGAGAAAGAAACTATGAAGAATGCTCTCGCAAGACGCAAAGACCAGGAACAAGTACGTCGCAGGTTAAAATACGCCAAGGCGATTGCCAAAAAGCTGGAACGATTCTAAAGAACCCGAAACGTTATCGACTGACTAAAACTATCTATCACGAAAAAGAACGCGCTCTATTTAAATAACAATTATACCCCCTTACATTCCGTTAATATAACCTCGTAGTTCAAATTAAAGTTGTGGTATCACAGCTATAATGTAAGCTAGATAGTGGTTAGTTACTACTAGTAGCGTTTTTTTTTTGTGTGCTTATAGCTAGTTACGCTAGGCTTAGTAGTAACTTAATAGGGTTATTCATGTTAGGCAGCTAAAAATCCCTTAAAATATACCGTATATAGGTCTTAAACTAGAAGGTAGTTAAATGAGAGGTGCGTGGAATCACGGTAAATTATATTATTACGTTGATTAAGCTTATAATTATCATGAAAAGAACGCGCTCTAAATCGAATAGCAATTATACCCTCTTATATTCCGTTGACACTATCCGACCCGGATCATACATTTTTTTTCTGCCATATGTTATGAACACCTTAAGAGAACTATGTTGACCAAGGGCAGCAGATTGTTCTTATGGGACCTACGTCATGCAGATTTTGTCTCATCTCTTCCTAAAAATCCTCACGAGCCTTTTCTGCTTCAGCCACTTGGTACAACTTCAGGGCACTTGAACTTTTACACTCCCGAGTTCCTGGCCCCATGATCAGAGGCAGCCGGTCTTTCCCCTAAACTGCAGCTTATTTATAAAGAGGCCAAGGAATATCGTCACAGTCTTTCTTGTTTTTTTTCTACAAGAGAGGCTAAAAGACCTTGCTGTCAATATGTGCAACAACGACCGCAGGTAAGCTGTACTTGGAACTCTACGTCTTTGGCATATCACGATTCCCTGCTTCACTAGGTTATCCAATATTCTTATTAACACAAGAGTATTGTCAACTACTTTTACGGCTTCTACATGTAGAGTTATGTCATCGCCAGGACCTGGGGTAAAGTGGCATCGAATGGGGTTACAATTCCGACGTCCCCCTTCATATCACAGCGGTGGAACATACCGAGTCCTTCAATACCACAGCACCTTGAAGAGCATTCTTCAGGCCCAACGCCACCAAAGGTTTTCCCTAGACGAACACCTCCTTCCTACAGGCTCAGTTCTGCAGATGGACTATCCATCTGATGGATAGCGCTGCTATCGTGAACTCCTCAGTGAGCCCGATCCAACAACGGATCCGAGTCGTTTGTAGAGTTCTTAGGTGAGTCTATGAGCTCTGATACATTTACTAGCATCCCCGTAGACGCCTCCCACTTGATAAAGAAGCTTTGATGCGGTCATTGGTTGGCAATCAAACGGTTCTACAACTGGGTACCTGAGAGTTCGCCATCATGGTAGGAATATCGAGCTCTTAAAAGCTCTCTGGAGAGAAAAGAAATAGCGTCCACCAGATAATATTAACGCCATTACCCACTTCATCTCGCAGTATCGTTCTAAGATGGAGGTTAGACTTGCTGTAGCACTTTTGTGGAGTTGTGCTCTTCTCTCGGGCCAGGTTATGCTTTCCATTATATGTTAACGATCTCGGACATACAATTCTCGGTAACCTAATGCTATGTATTCTACATCCTCAAACTGGGGTGAATACGGACACTGTAAGCTGCGGGTTTCATGAGTCCAATCGATTTCCCGGAGAGGAAAGGGACATTTGTGGTATATGGGATACGGAGACGCTGGCAGTCAACGCTCTATTCCGGCAGGGACATTGTCGGATGACTCATAAATGGATACACTGGTCTTGGCTGAAGCGAACAAGGGCCTGGGTCTGAGCCACCGTTTCGATAGAGGTCCGACGAGCCGATCGACGGGCTCTAATAAAGGTCCGGCTTCTTCCAACTGCAACCTGACATGGGACTTGGATGCTCACTCTACTCGGCTCAAGCTGGCCTGTGTCAATCCACAGAGGTCTTCTCAGGGCTACGATTCAGACTGAGCTGCTTGCATGTCGCAAGCTAGGTGCAAAATAGCCTTGGATTTCAGATACATTTTCTGTGAAGGCTCTGGAGACGTGGCTGGAAGGAAATTCTGACGAATTTTGACTCCCTTGGTTCAAAATGAGATGCTGCAGAAGCATTCACCATGTGGCTGGTTCTATAAAGCTGATGATTTCCTCATTTCTACGGCACAGGAGGTTTGTAGCGAGTACTTTATGAAGATAGACATCAATGAAAGAGCGTCCTTTGTCAGGACCCTAATCTGTTTAGAATATAGGGAGGACGCAGAGTATTCGAAGCTGGAGGACAGAGCAGCTGTTGAGCAGTCACCCCTCTGAGGAGCTCTCGTAGGTGCTCCTTGGAACATTTGCACAGGACAACTTCTTACAACTTGGGACACGTGACTGACAAAGTCTAGTAAAGATGGGGGCTTTACCAGGTATTGGGCTCGACGGGGAAGCTGCTGTCTGGCTCTATTAACCGTCTATACACAATGTCCATAGATCGCCGGGCTGGATGTGTTCAGTCCAGTTGGCACCTTCCTCCACAGTCGTTTTAATTTCGTAATTTATCTTCAAGAGAATTAAACGCAATATCTTCCAAAGGTGGCATCCCCGTAAGCTCTGAGTTGCCTTCCTGATGCCCAGGCGCTTACAGAGACTGAGCGGCTGTATCCTATATAACGCGCACATCGGACCCCAAGCAGAAGTCAACCACTCCCTGAGCGATTCACGGAATCAGAAAAAGTAGGAAGTTAATTAGACGCTTCGACCTGTCTATTTCAGTCGGAGGCAATGCAATACGGAACGTGATGCAACCGCAGAAACGTATCTACAGCATAAAATTATATATATTTTAGGTGGGCAAGTTCATCCTTCTTAAGTTCAGGTCCATCTCTGTCTCAAAAGCCTAGGATCATACACCACGATCACTTAAGCACCTAGGAACTTACGCTCAATTGAAAGCTAATATTTCCTGCGATAGATGCCTTAGCAAGACCAAGGTCACCAGCAGAGAACAGGTCAACAGGCTGCAAGACGGCATTCACGGACTTATTGCCGGCCAGCTTGGACAAGGCGGCCTCGCCCAGCCTGTCGGCGACCTTGTTTCCAAGGAGGGTATAAAAAAAGCCGAAAGACAGGGTGTTACCGACGAGGGCAAGTACCTGCCGAAACCCGAAGATGCTTTCGCTAGGAAATAATTTGCTACGGACTTTGAGATATAATTTCGTGTGAGATTAATACTATAATGGATTGGAGTAAGATATTCATGAACCAAGTATTGGCTAATGAGATATGAAATATTACTCTTTGTATTCTAGGATGCATAGTAGTTAAATCTGTCGTGAATTGCTCCCGTGCCTGCACCGGAACTTTGACTGTTTACGCACCTCTTTCGTGAAATTCTTGTCTCCCGTTTTTAGCACAACTGCTTGGATTCTCTATATAGTGATAGATTCTACGCCCACGAGGAATTATTTGATGAAAACCCTGGCCATGCCTTGACAACTACTTTGAGGGGCACTGAGCCTTTCCCTGCTGCATCTGTTGAATTATTGCTACGTGCTATGTAGCGCTCGTCCTAGCCCTTCATTTAACCATTACGAAGAGAAACCATGTAATGGTTAAGAACAGGACAGGTGGTTCGCGCGGAGCTGTGTGGTAACTGGTATATTGTGACACCTAATTTTGTTGCAGGAGGTAAACTACTCTTTTTTACTACATCAGCGCTCATTCCTCCTGCTACTGCTGCACCTATTCCTACATTACTTAAACCTTTAACCGGGGGGGCTAATACTGTATTTTCTACTACTTCTCCTTGACAAGGAAGGCTCTCAAGCCTCAGAATCCTGACCAGGACAATATCAAATGGTCTTATTGTCTGTTGCATGGGCAGGCGCCATGGTAGCATTCCAGGAATTTTGAGGCTGTTGCTTGACCCTTGCCATTTGAAGCTTCAACATGGTCTCCTGAAACTTGGTGCTGCTCAACATTTCTCGCAGTCGTTGGACCCGGACTTTGACTTGGCTCATATCAATATGTTCCAAGTCAGCATTTTCCAGCAGATTGTCAACAACTTCCGTGCTTAGTCCCATGATGAGAGCAAGATAAGGGGGGTTGTCCGGGTTGCTCCCGACAGGAGGAATATCCGGGTGCGTGAGGAATCGCACGGCTCCAGGATAATGCGCGTCAATCAAGTTTGCCATGACGCCTGAAAACTCCTTCTTGGCCCATTTCATCTTCCACTCATCATATACCCTTCCGTATTTCATGGTAATAAGGAGGTGAAGCTGTTGAACAGCCTCTGCATCTTTGGATGGCCAGAGCGCAGAAAGCTTATCCATGGTCGTTTTACCCTGGAGCAATCGCGCAACCTCCAGGGTGTGGTGTAGTGAGAGCATATTAAGCTTGTGCAATGATAGTCCGGTTAATTGATACGTTATAAAACGCCGCGGTGATAGGACCAGCGGATCGATTCCTTCGAGGCCCTTTGACTGTCCCGTGATGTAGGCAATATCGAAAAGACTAGGCAAAGATGGCGGAGTATTAATTAGATGTGTGCTGATCTCGCTTAGCTTCCTGTAGACGTCTCCCGAATCACCTAGTCGGTCTCCGAGAAGCCCAAGATCTCCAATAAAAGTTGTCGTATAGTGGCGAACCATCTCGGGAGATGTAAGCTTGGCGGTAAAGTTTTGATTATATCCGTTGGATAACGCTTCCAGAGAGAGATCGATATTCTGCCTTAGGCGAACTGGTATATCCAGCAATAATTGGCGCTGCGAGCGTATGACCTCAATTGAAGTACGACTTCGAATCTTACTTGCCGCTTGCTGGGCCTCGATCTGGATCTCAGCCTTCTCTTCGGCAGATATGCTAGCGTTCAATAAGGTCCTGCTGCAGCTTGCGTGAACCGCGCCAATTCTCTGTGCGGCTGTAGACAGGACGGCTAGGGACTCGACAGCAAGAGAGCTATTTAATTTATCTCGGAAGCCCTTTTCTGGGTACAAATATCTATCCGAATAGATATATGTGTAAACCTTGTCATCAAGGAGCTTGGCCCAAACGTCATCGCGGGCCTTTTGTAGACTTTCTTGGTCAGGCAGTCGCGGTGGTTTAAACTGGGCTATAATAGCCCGAACGACATGAATAACAATGCCGACAGGAGCAAGTGGACTGAGCAACAGTCCGTCGCCGATAAGACACATGGCTGTATCAATGTCGTCAAAGCTGCCCTTCTCCATGTCGGCCGCCGCATTTACTCCACAGCCAATAAACGGGATAATAGATGTAATAGCCGCAGCTTTGTCGAGCGCTGAGACGTCCTTGATGAAAGACTGGAGGACTCCGGCAACCCACAAGCCACCGCTAATAAACAAAGGAGCAGCTGAACCCAACTTGAGAGGCCTTAGTGCAGGGGATTCCGGTGCAAGCGGCTTATATCCCAGCAGATTTTTGCGTACGCCAGCCAAATCCAGTGACCACGTCGCTTTTGCAAAAGCAGTCAGTTCACGAGCGGCTGCGAGCTCGGCAAACTCCTTTTCCGACACGGATTCGGCTACCTGGGATGCTCGAACCTCCTCTGGACTTGCCATCTGTTCTTTTGGAATGGTAAGCCCTCCCTCTTCACTGGGAGGACTGGTCAGCGGGCTTTCTGCCAAGAGAACTTCATCGTCGGTAAAATAGGAGCGTTCACAGGCGTCTCGCTTGTGAATGGGAGCTAAGCCAGCAGAAATAGTTTGTGTATTTTCGGGAGCCAGACGTTCAATAATGTCTCGGGGCAAAGCTGTGCTGCCTTCGCTCGCTGGTTTGCTGTCATATGAAATGGCATCAAACACTCTCTTGCCGATGACTGCCGTGTCGACAATAGGACTTGGACGGCCGCCGAGAACAGCCAGCGTTAGATTGGACGCCGGCGGCGCTGCAACGGCTTCCAATGCGAAAAAGGCAAGGAGCCGATGGGCCTTCATGTTTGTTTCATTCGTAGTCAAAGAAAGAAATGTACTGGTTGACTTGAAGGAGTATAGAAACACAAGTCAAGGGATGTTTACACATTCGTTCTCTTGACCTGCTTATTGTGGGAGGACACTGTGGAATTTTGGCAGCAGGGGGGCTTTATAGTCCCCAGGGTCAGTATTGGCTTGATTTGAAGGCCGACTTCGCGACCAACTGCCGGCACTACTGGTAACGTCGGCATCAATATTCACGAACAGAGTAGAAGTTCTAGTAACAGGGAATATAAATATATGTGAGCAAATATACCCCTACTAATAATTTTCCTTGCCTTGTATGACGTTACTTTTGGCATAGCCAGCCTCACTGACTGACTCGAGGATGCCTGTTTCCCAACCGGCATTCATGCCGACTGACGCCCAACCAACGGACGGGTGGGACGAATGACCGGGCTGTGAGCTAAGCATATTAACTCCTCATGACCTTTTAACGCTATAAAATTGAGCTATAATAGAAAAAGCAATACATCAGAGGTGAAGCTCCACTTCTCAGGGTGGATTATCTTGTTGTATGTAAATATATGCGACAAAGATCCAAGTATGAGGGGTCGAGGTTGGCTCCAGTCTTCCAAAAAGGAGAAATGTGCCCCTAGTGATAATTGCCACCAGAGCTCAGACCTGCAATCAAAACACCTTGCTACGAACCCTTGTATTAGTCTACTAGTTGGTTTTACTTTTAAAAAATTTAAACCAGGGGCCCTCTGATTTACAGTGCTCTAGTATAGACTTGGCTACCTGACTTGAAGTAATTGCACTTGTAGTAAGAAGTATTGACCCTGAAAGTTTCGAGAAGCATAACGATTAAAAAAGAAATACAATACGGCAAGAGATATAGCTACTTTAGTATAAAATAACAATAGAAGTATTAAGGAGTATTAACACAAGAGCTTTAAAGCATGCTACATAAGTTGTAGCACAAAGACACAATCAAATACAAGCAATACTTTATAATTATATTAGGAAAGCATTTGTTGTATTGTCCTGTCTGGAACACTAGTCACAAGTCTAGAAAAGTACACCAGGACGATGAGGTCAAACTCTTATTTTGGGGAATCAGAAACATGTTGATAAGCTATCATTCAGGTGTCTAGGGGCTCGGCTTGGCATCATCAGGCCTCTTAGTAGCCGCCGCACCATTGTGCTTCACCTTCAAGACCATGGACTGAATCTCTCCAAAAGTATCGGCGATCTCTTGAAGATACAAATCCATGTCCTTCATGTCATCTTCAGAGTTGGCTGCGCCAGAACTGGGGTCCTGAGACGAGCCTAGGCTATCCGCAAGTTTAGAAGCCGCCGTTGCAGCAGACGAAGGACCGCCGGCGGCAAGTGCCATTGAGGACATCAAGACTATACGTTATATTAGCTAGTTTGTAGACTTCATTGAGCTTGGACTAGGTGAAACTTATTTGACGCACAAACCAAAATTCCGGTAGCAGCGACGCGAACCATGTTGACTCTGGGTTATTTGGACAGGTGCTCTCGAGTACAATATTGTTGAACCCGGTATATAGGATGAGGCGCCAAAGAGTGTGAAGGGGGGTAAAGAGTTGTCTTGGAGCAATAGGGACAAATGGGTACGTGAGAATAATATTTCACAAGGGCTAAGAGACTTCTGTACTTGGACCATGTAGAAGATGGCATCGGCCACGATTTATAGATGGTACTGACTGCTCAATTGTTTCTAAATTTTTGCTTGTGCATTAAGCACAAGGTGCTAGGATATGAATCCCGCAGAGCGAATGTTACGAACAAGGCCCAAAATGACTAATTGGACCCCTGCCTTTTTTTGTTCCGCCTGAATCAAATGCTGGTTCGTGGTGGTACATAAAATGATAGTAGGTCGCGGTATCCGATGATAGCTCCACTTTAACCCTAACTCTTAACCCTAACCCTTAGACTAACCTTTGACACCGTACGGTGTACCTCATATCATGTCTTCACGACCCTCCCTGGTACGACATGTTTCGTTCTAGTATGCGTTTTTGAACTTTGCCAAGAGTCTAATATGTCAGAGCCCTTCTAGTTTATTCCTCAGAAAGCTCTGCTATTGCGACGCATTACCAAGTATTGTAACCTCAAGTCAGACTATGGACCTAGCTTTAATAAACTGGGGCATGACGAGTCGTGCAGAATATATAATTCTTTAGATTAATAATTAAGCCATGTCTATAGGTACTCCGTAAAGTGGCGTAGCATCCATAGTAATGAGAGTCATGTAGACTTATAGCATAAAGCCAAGACAGAGTAATGCTAGTCCCATCAAAGAGCATACCATGTTAAAATCCACATGATGCTCTAAAGATTCTAATACGTTGACACTATACACGTCTATGATTATATTAACTCTAAACCTTTCACTTGCTATTACGCAAGTTACTATTTGGCCATTTCGCTGTTTCCTATTAGTATCACTGGGCAATATAACCCCCCCTCCCAAATGGTAGGTCTTTACCGAGTTAATACCTCAACGAGCATTATTCTAACTGCACATACCGCAGATGCTTTTCCTTGCCTTCTTGTTGCTACTCAGCGTAGCAGCCGGGGCTAACTATCCCACGGCGCAACCCCGCGAAGTCGCCCAGCTCCCCATGTCAGACAAAAGTCCCCCAGGTTTCTTCTTCCGTGGCGACTCGCGGCATTATCAGACTGTATTCGAAGAAGGCTTTAAGCCCTACCGCGTCCACTATCTTCTCGATACCTCCGAGGTCAAGTGGGTATCAGTTACACGACGTGCTACCACGGCGATTTCCTATGCCAATGGCCATCATGGAAATGTTGGGCAGGCCGGCGACACAGGCTACGTTTACGTCATCTCACCCGAGGGTTTGCACGATCGCACCGCACACTATCTTCCCAAAATAGACAGGAGCAACGCCTGGAAATTCGAACTGGCAGTCGAGGGAAATATAGACAAGGAAACAATTGTCGGCGCCTACTTTTTTAAAAGTCTGAAATCCGGGAGACCTGTGCTTGTGAAATGGCATGCTAATCCGGGATACAAATATGCAGCAGAAAGCCCGTTTACTCCAAAAGGCACCTCTTGCTGGGCCAGGTCTTGCACGGCTGCAAGCCACTTGATTTCCGCAGTATGTAGTAGTATTAATTGCTTCAGGGCAAGAAACTGCTAGATGGCGAAATAAAGTCGGAGGGTATTATAAATTGACGGCTGTGGACATTGAGCAGTGAAGGAGTAATTCTGACTCGGGAGTACCTAGTTACAGATCAAAGCTCCTTTTCAAATTGGAAGCTGATTTATCTATTTGTTAATAGTAATCAGGCTCCTTGACGAATATTTTACGTCTTTTCCTAGCTCGAGTGAAAATCTAAAAGACGCGGCATGTGGTAATGCCTCTTCAACTCAGAGCGGCCATCTCAAAGATCGCCGTACTGCTTCTTTCTTGGGGTCATAATTAAGACTAAAAGTCAATTACATTCTAAACTCAGTATTGAGACGTTAGAGATGCTCAGTTGATGGTGTGAGTGCAGACGTGTACTTGGAATTTTCAGCATAGTCCTGCACCATGCGCCTCACATCTCGCACTCTTTTTGGGGCGGGCTGCTTCAACAATGGCCGCGGTCGGAAGCACCAAGTGCATCTCCCGATTCTGTGCGTTTAGAAGCGAGGAAAGCGATGTGGCATTGTGATATCGAAAGTCTGCGTTACTGTTGGCCTGTGAGAAACGCGACCTACTCACGTGGCCTACTGCTATTTTAAGCTTGGTCCCAAGACTGGATCGGTAAGACCGACAAACTGCTTGGCTTTCTCGACATTCCTGAAAGCCTCTATAGGGCTGGTCGTCTACGTAACAGGCGCAGTACGTACCCAGTTAGCATCCTGGACATGACCAACCACCCTGAACAGAAACGCTTGGCTAACATGATACAAGAATTCGCCGATATGGGTTTAAAAGCGCAATCTGTGGTGCCACAAGCAAATGAAGCGGGTTCTAGCAGCTTATTTTGATATCATAGTAAAGACTCACAGCTTTACGTAGAGACAAGTCTCGGGGTCGTAAATGGGCTGTCCATCGATGGTCACTGCTCAATAGAGAACATGGTACGAACCAATCCATATACAACAATGCCACGGCTAACCATACCACAGACTCTCAAGACAACGCCGGGCTGGCAGGGTTCGGCCGTGGCCGCATACAATGTTCTGCTGAAACGTGTCAAATTAAATAACGCGGCGACGTTCCAGTTGTAGTTTAATAGGAATTATGCGGTAGGCAAAGTGACTTGGCTGGGCTATTGCGAAAATGCCCCGCAAGTCCGATAGCTCAGACCATCCTAAACAAACAATTTGTGTCTCTGCAACAAGAGCAAGATTTACCGGACCAACATAATCTGAGAGCTAGCGTGAGTTGCCAGTCATGGTCTGGGTGCGCTTTTTATTAAAGATACTTATGGTGTATAAGCCGAGAGTAGTAGTCAAGAAGCTATCACAGGAAGAGCAAACGACTTGGGCCTCCGTCTCTTGGGATGCTTACCCGCATCACTTATTACCATGTACACGTCACCGCTCTACCCACAAGGTTAATATATAGTAATATTGATAATACTTAAGATATGAAAGACAGATTGTTAGTATTTTTAAAGCCCTATTTATTATATTTATCTCTCTTATATCAATATAAACTTCTACTCCGGATAGTTGTTTCCTTCCACTAACACTAATACAACGCCAAGTACACCATGTCTAGAGCTAACTACTCCACCAAAAAGTCGGAACGTAATAAACCTATAAGAGTAATCTCATACTATGATAAGCTAGATAACAAGAGTCCGTTATATAACATTTTATCCTAGGGGTTAAAAAGTGCCGTGTAGATCCCCCCATCTTGTTGCTCAGCCCTCCACAATTTCCGCGTGATTTGTCATACGCAGTTCCCCGTTTTCACGGCTCTCAAGTACCCGGCGCTCAATGCTCCCAAAGACAATGAGGGCCCGCCTGCGCAGGGCATCTGACATGCCGTTGTTGCCCTGCTCGTAGTCAAACTCCCACCGTCCATCCACCGGCTCAAAGGTCGCTCCAACACCTTCCGCGGCTTTTTTCAGATCTGACTCGGTTTCTCTGTCAGTCAAGCTTGGCAGGGTCATATTTTGAAACAAGTAGGGCAGAATAGACGATTTCCAGTCTCCCCTCCACGGGCTGCGGTGGCTGATGATGACGATGATGACGAGGAAGAGGAACTCCGCGGCAACTTAGATTTCGAGAAAACAGAAGAAGCCCCAGTGAGCCCGGATATATGGCTCTATGAGATGCGTATGGCCCTCTACGTACTCGATGCCGAGACTTTTTGGGTTCCTTCGCCAAGTTGCGCCTATGGATGTCGCAAGACCCTTGGCAAATGCGTCAACTGTAGAAATGTCCAGCCGGCCCCAATTCCAGAGCTTCAGTAGCCACGCATCTCCCCGAGGATGCCCGCGCTCTCCGTAACTCACCGTTGCCCCGCTGAACAATTCGTCGGTGAATGCCTTCATGGTATATACCTCGTGAAAGCCAACCTTAAAGGTGCATTCTGGGCGGTAATAAAGAGGTGGTTCAAGATAAGTGTAATGTTCGTGAAGAGATTCAAGATAGCTGTTGTATGAGCATATGTCCACCGTGTGTGTGTTGGTTTTGTTCTGAGAGGCGCGACAGTCGATCCAGCTGCCATTATAGAATGTGCGATTCACCCCAAGATCGAAGGACTTGGCAGGAAAGTCATAACGTTGCCCGGGATGTAGAAATTGTCGTTTCCGTATGTCTTCATGTTCGGCATATACATGATTTGTCATATTAGCCATATAGGTCTTGACACACGGCGTGAGGCTACATTCAAAGGCGATGGCTGTATATGTCGCACTATCTATCTCATGACTACAGTCATATAGTCCTTGGCATTTGAGAGCCAATATCTGAAAATCAGACAGGCTAATCCTTGGCTTTTCGGGACCTAATATAGCTCTTGTATTTGCAGAGGTGGTCATATTGACCAAATACATCCCGTAATAGTTCTTGAAGGATGGTGATACCGTCGACCCGTAGCCGGGCAAGAGCCATGTCTTATTGTCAAGCTTCAGTACCTGATCGGAAATATCGGAACAAGAATGGCACATGTCGAGTGTGGTAAAAAGAACAGGGAATGAGCAATTTCCTGTGGAGCAAGTAACATCGGTGATGACAGAGCTGTTCGCCGGTGGCGAATAGATGCCTGCGAAGATAGCAGATTGCATATCAGCTGAAATAGAGCGTTCTGACTCATCATTTGGCCCTATTATTGTGCCTCTTACATGGCATACGCGAGGGATATACGCCAAGTTCGGGAGACTTCGCACACACGTAGTAATCGAAACGTATGCTTGAGAGAAAGGATCGATTGCCAGGGAGAGAATGGCAAGAGCAGCACCAAAACTAGCGACAGATCTATTTCACGTTACTCAAGATATCCGTTTGCTATCATGAGAGTCTCAGCACAAGAGAAACTTACGACACGCTCCGCCCACGGAACTGGGTAAAGACAAGTATGGCGGAGCCCAGGCACCACGGCTCGCCTGGTCGTACTTATCCATGTCGGCCAGACCTCGATCCTTCTTTGAGAAGAGAAGCCACTTTATGTGACCCAATCCTGTGTCTTGCGATCAGAATCATGTCCTTGAAAGGCCAGCGACCCACCATACGCACCGCCCGAAATAGGCACAGCCAGCACGCCCTTGAGAATGGCAGTTAGAATTGCCACAACGGTGTTGATAGAGAGAGGAGCCCTCCATTCAGAAAGAGCCTGGTCATTATAGACGCGCAAAAGGGTGGCCATGACTGCCGACCGGATGTGTATACCAGACTTTTTATCATGAGCAGCCGCGTCCAGTTTGTTCGATTCTTTAACCGGCAATTTCGCGGATGAAGACTCTGACTTTGCCTCTCCGTCCACATCTGTGAATCCGTGAAGGTCTACCTGAGAATCTAGTTTTGTATAGATTCCCGCCATTGTGCTGCTGTTTGCCGCGAAAGAAGATGGGTCAAGTGGAAAGTCGAAAACGAATAAAATATTCAAACTCTGGGGGACAACCAGTCTTGTTCAAGTCGTACGACAAGTAGCGTCTCTGGATAGAGATGCAGTGCCCTGCCGAGAAGTAGTATGCCAGAACTGACGTTTCACAGAGACAAGGTAATCATCTCGCTGGTATTGCAAAGAGGCTCTGAGAGTCAAGTAGAAAGCCGGACAGACACCCTCGCCTCATGGTATAAATCCGACGAAAAAGGAGGGGGGAACATGGTAGCCCAAATGCCGCGAGGGATAATGGCCTGGACGGGCCGGGCCGGGTCTGTAACACAAATTGAGGTTGTTCTGCTTTGTAGCACCTCATGGGCAACGGTCGTCAAGTCATCGACCGGTCCATCTATTATTGTCTCTCTTGATTCGAACAACAGAGACAAGGTGGCGCATAAATTGCTCCACACACCATGCAAGAATGCCGGTATTGACTTCCTATGATAGAATCCATAAGTATCTCTCCAGTCCCGCGACGATTCTCCGCCTTGTGGTACTGTTGTTGAAATTGCTTTCGACGAGGCGGCTAACATGGTTGGGCACACAAGAATTTATCGCACTGCGCCCAATATAGCATTGCATAACTATCAGATCCGGCTTTCAGTACCACCGACCTCCTTTTTGGTTCCTTTCCTCGTAACGCGACCAGAACATGGGCATGACGTGTCAGATGTCCTGGATGCTGGCTCGGAACACCCAGTTCTTCTTGTCGTCTACATACCGCTCAATGTTATTGTCCCCGATAGAAGACGAGTATAGGTTCGCTTTACCTCGGCAAATGCTAGTAGAGGGTATAATCATAAATAAGTTTAAAGGAATAATTATTAAGTGAATTAAAAAATAAAAATTAAAAAAAAAAGAGCTAAACACAAGATATTTAGTAGCATGAAATAATAACTTATAAAATATATATATAAAATTAACAAGTATAAGATTTTAATAAGTAAAAGAAAGGATAAACTTATATAATTTATTAATTTTTATAACGACAAGTAATATAATATACTAGCTGTACCTAGGCTAGAGAACCGTAATAAACCACGTAATACCAGACACTATAAACACATTGCGATGCGTCAGACGCTAGTAAAACATGGCAGGAATAGTAACTAAAAAGAAGGCCAGGGCCGCCGAAAAAGCTACTAAATAACACGTTTTGGTAGTTTATCCTCATCCCGGAGGGATATTAATATATATATATATATAACTAACCAAGCTAAGCCCCGACTAGGGGAGGCAAAAGCAGCAAGGGTACCAAACCCAATCAGTTTAACGTGGAGCCAGGAGGCGGGGCTTGCCCTAAGTTGGTGGTGACATGAGGCCCTGTGAGGCTCTGTGTGTGAGGCAGAGAGACTTGGAGCTTGCCATTTTGTGGTGGCGACATAACTACTATTGGCACGAACCTGAGCGCTTACTAAGACAATCTGAGGCAACTAACCGCAGAGCCCCAAACTTGCCAGCCAGGCAGCACTCCCTGTCCTGCTGTCGACCATCAGTGCCTGCCTGCTCACCGGTTGGTGCCTGGTACCTGGTACCTGGTTCCTGGTCCCAGCCCTTTTGCTGCCGAAGCACAGGCACGTCGCCGAGGCACGAGGGAGCACTGAGAGAGGAAGACAATCATCCGCTGCACATCAATTAATGTGAGTAGAACTGGCCATAGCCGCTGATTTCTCTGCATCCCGGTTCAATAGTCGCCGGTACTTCCGGTGACCTTGCTGTTACCACCCTTGCTCAAAAAGCCGCCGACTCGCCAAGGCTGCCACCGAACATCTCCGACTACCGTCAGCCCGTGTCCAATTCACCGATCATATAAGACGAGGGGCAAGTGCAAGCTTAAGCTTTTATTTGACAATCTACAGGGAGATTACAAACACCCAAAGTTCCCATTCATCTGCCATGACAAAGTCGCTCATTCGGACGGCCTCCCTGGCTGTCCTTGGCCCGCTGGCCTTGTACACAGTCTTTTGGAGTTTAGCCGTGATACCATTCTTCCAGCGACAGTACGTGGCTTTATCTCACGAATCATGAAACGTCTCAGCTCTGGCTAACTTGTCTTTTAGCTTCCTATACGCGCACAAGTTCAACACACTATTCTGGTCTGACGTGAACGAGCCAGAGAGATGGGGGTTTGCAAGTTGGTTTCGCCAATGGACATGGCACCGCGAACAAGGGTAATTAACCACTTTCACCAGAGCATCAAGTTGCACCCTTTTACTTGAAAACACCCGACGACAACTATCTCTACGCATGGCACGTTTTGCCTCTCCCTCTGTATCATAAGCATGAGGACCAAATCGTGCAAGGGGCGTCATCCGAGACTGTCCCCCTTGACATTACCAGTACAGAATCGTTCCGTTTACTAAAATCGGACCCCAAGGCCAAATTGATTCTGTATTGTAAGCACTTTCTGCTAGGTTTCCAAGTTTACGCGCATTTGTCCTAACATGTTCATAGTTCACGGAGTTTGTTCCCCGTTGCCGAGGCTGAGCTGCGAATCACTTGACCATGCTAACGGATTCCTGTCCTAGAATGCCGGTCACATTGCTCAGATGTTTAGGGCAGACAGCTACCACTCACTAACCGACACGTCATCATATCACGTAGTTGCCATTGACTACCGTGGCTACGGTCATTCCACAGGCGTTCCCAGCGAAGAGGGCCTCATCCAGGACGCAGAGACACTCGTCAATTGGGCCATGAACGTGGCTGGCATTCCGTCTACTAGAATCCTCCTGTTTGGCCACAGCCTGGGGACGGCGGTGACAAGCGGTGTAGCTGAGCGATTTGCCCGCAAGGGCGTTGACTTCGCCGGCCTCGTTCTCGTTGCTGGATTCAGCGATCTCGCCAATTTGCTGACGGGGTACCGCATTAGCGGCGTTTTCCCAGTCATGGGACCGCTTGCAGCCTGGCCCTCTGCCGTCAAGTACCTGCAGACGTACGTTGTGGACAAGTGGCATTCCGCGGATCGACTTGCCAGCATCGTGCGCAACACCAAGAGGAGGCTGCGCCTGGAGCTGATCCATGCCTACAGCGACTGGGACATCCCGTGGCAGCATGAGGACATTCTTTTCCAGGCAGCAGCCAATGCAACAACCAATGGCCTCAACCAAACCGAGTTTGACCAGTTCAAAGAGAGGCACATGGAGCTCAGCCCCGGAGGCGACGGCTTTTCAGTAACTGTAAAGTCTAACCCGGATACTGTTATCAGACAGCAATTGGTTCTTCACGGAGGTAAGTGGTTGAGCGCTGGCAGTGACTGTCTCGGCGGGAGCTGACATGGGCTTAGGCCATAATGAAATCGTAGCTTCTTCGCCCGTGCTGAGAGCAGTAATGAGGTGTTTTGACGAGTAGTAATGAAATAGACAATTTTATACTATATATTGTAAGAGAAATCAGTCTACAAAACCATATAGGTGGTCCCGCGATTCTTCACAACCCTCCAGATACCATGCTTTGGCTCGTGTGCAACCGTCCAGAAGGAGACGAACGCGTCTGCCTGTCGTCCGTACACAGCCGCAAGGCGTCAGCTTATGGATGCAGCCAAGTGGATAATGTCATGATATCCCTGTCGCGAGCATATTGTAGGCGTGTTATCTAGCGAGGGCGACAGACATGTCGACGGCCAAGCTTGGTGACAAGAGGACAAAGATGGAGGAGCGCACTTGGACAAATGCGCAACCCCGCAACCTCCAGACGTCGATTGTTGAACTGAGACCTGCAAACCCCCCCACCATCCCACCATCTAACCCACCAAAAAAGAGCCCCGGCTCGTCTCAACGTTTCAGCTTCAACACCATCACCAGTGGCACCACGTGCAAAGGCGCACCGCTCCCAACATGCCGCCCGAAGAGTCCAAGATGGCCGAGCCCATTGTCGACAAGGGCAAACAAGTCGACCAGGGCGAATCCGAGTCCGAAGATGACGAGCCCGCCGCCGCCACCACGGGCGCCGACACACCGGCAGGGACGTCCACCGGCAGCAAGAAGAAGAAGTCGAAGCGCAAGAAGGCCAAGCAGCTCCTGACGGGCAAATCCGACGAGCAGAAGCAGGCGGACGACGTGAAAAAGGCCATAGGCGGCTTGACGCCTCAGCAAATGAAGGAGCTGGTGTCTCTCAACCCCGGCCTCATGCAAGAGCTCGCGGCTGCGTCTGGCAGCTCGAACCCGTCCCCCGACCAAGTCGCCAGTATGCTCAAGAACATGAACCTCGCCGACATCATGACTGGCCTGGCAGCCAGCGGCAAGAATGCCAAGGACATGGGCGCGTACAAGTTCTGGCAGACGCAGCCCGTGCCCAAGTTTGGCGAGGAGGGGGGCAAGGTTGAGGACGGCCCATTGAAGATTCAAAAGGTCGAGGATATCGACAAGGAGCCACAGCCGCTGGTGGCTGGGTTCGAGTGGGTGACGGTGGATTTGATGGACGACGGAGAAATGAAGGAGGTGTATGAGCTGTTGAACGGGCACTACGTCGAGGATGACGAGGCCATGTTCCGCTTCAACTATATCCCCGAGGTGCTCAGATGGTAAGTCTTGCCCAGGTGTGGCCCCTCAAAGAAAGGAAAGAAAGTAAAAGCTCGAGATATTTCTACGAAATCACCTAACCTGAGACCCAGGGCCATGATGGCGCCGGGCTGGCAGCGCAAATACCACATTGGTGTGCGAGCATCGCAATCCCGCAAGCTGGTGGCCTTCATCTCGGCCATCCCCGTGCACATTCGCGTGCGCGACAAGACCTTCACGTCGTCCGAGGTCAACTTTCTCTGCGTGCACAAGAAGCTCCGCGGCAAGCGCCTCGCGCCGGTCCTCATCAAGGAGGTCACCCGCGTCAGCAACCTGGACGGCGTCTGGCAGGGCCTGTACACGGCCGGCGTCGTGCTGCCCCGGCCCGTGAGCACATGCCGGTACTACCACCGCGCGCTCAACTGGAAGAAGCTGCACGCGTGCGGCTTCAGTCCCCTGCCCGCGGGCAGCAAGCCGGAATACCAGGTGCGCAAGTACGCGCTGCCGGAGACCACGGCCACAAAGGGCCTGCGCGAAATGCAAGACGAGGACGTGGATGCCGTCGTGGGCCTGCTGAAGAGATACCTGGCGCGGTACGACATGGCGCCAGAGTTTACCGCGGAGGAAGCCCGTCACTGGTTCTTGCCCAAGAAGGACTCGAAGCAGGTGATTTGGTCCTATGTAGTCGAGGTACGTGACGAATTTGCCCCCCAAGGCCGAGCTAAGCACCTACGACGCCTCTCAAGTCTGACCATGCATAATCCAGAACAATGGCAAAATCACCGACTTCTTCTCCTTCTTCTGCGTCGAATCCTCCATCATCAAGAACAACGACGTCCTCCGCGTCGCCTACCTCTTCTACTACGCCAGCGAGACCGGCCTCAGCGAGCCGTTTGACAAGCCGTCTCTCAAAACTCGTCTCAACGCGCTCATAAACGACGCCCTGATCCTCGCCAAGAGGGCCAAGCTGGATGTGTTCAACGCGCTGTCGCTCATGGACAATGCGCTGTTCCTGGAGCAGCAAAAGTTTGGCGGAGGCGACGGGCAGCTCCATTACTACCTGTTCAATTATCGGGCCAGCCCGATTTCCGGCGGTGTCGATGCCAAGAATCAGCTGGACGAGGACCATTTGAGTGGCGTTGGGCTGGTGATGCCGTAGGAGTAGGAGTCCCAGTAGCAATAAATGATGTGTGACGATAGCCAAAGAAAGCATTGCCATTCACGAGCATAGGGGACCGCCACCGACCGTGTTTTGTAGGAGTGAAGCAGTCCATGAACGAACTTGGGATGCCTTGTGCGCTACGATAGTCTGGCAAAGTACAAAGTTCCATGCCGTTCTGGTTAAAGGTAGCTGATTTGCAATACATGCTGCTTTTCACAAGCATCCGCTTCCGCGTGGCGCGGAGTCAGATGCGTACTTTGGTACTGTATCCGCCGTTGGAGCGCAATACTGAACCGGTCTGTTTTACCGTGTGTCACCACAATGAAAGTGCGTGCCTCAAACTAGTCCCCCCCGTCTTGAGGCAGAGCACGACTGTCTGCGCGCAGCGAGGCCTCTTGTTTGCCCGACCGAAGAGTCGCGGTGCCGGTCGCTTGTTCCGTATTCATGAACAGACTTGGACCAAGGCTAGTGACGCAGAAGCAGAGTCGGACCACTCACTTGCAAGAGTGGAATGGGGTTTATGAAGCACATGAACGGGTATGTGAGCGCCAATAGACCACGGGATTCGGCGAGCTCCAGTCTATGGCATACATATATTTAGCCACCGAGAAGTATACACGAATATACTGTAATATCTCATCAATTGATGGTATAAAGCGCGATAGCCAGGTACCTGATCTGGTTTAATACTTTTTGCCGCCCACTGTACTGTATATTTACCGAACTCTCGGGGCGATGGGCACAAAGTGGTCCTGGTTGCGAAGATGGAACAGTCGAAGCCCGTTCGTGGGTTAGGTGTGTGAGATCAAAGACGGGCGAGTGTACTCCGTAAAGCACCCTGTGGCTGAACCCCAGACGGCTGCTCACTCGGATGAGGCGTCTGGGGTTCGCACCAACCTTCAACATCCGTCAATGTCGCCAGAAACTCCGTCGGAGCGAAAAACAACAGTCCGCTCCGGCCGCGCGTGCACCAAGACGACATGAAGCCAAACCTGCCATCACGAGCAAAGCAGCCTCACGTCACCAGCGAGAGGCCCCTTACAACGTAAAAACAGTCTCGAGCCAGCAGAGTGTTGCTTCCCCCGAACCCCGCCGTCTCGCCGCCAAAAAAAGGAGAAACCATTACCAAACTCCAAACCTCGGCATCGTCACCGCACCACCGAGACACATTCCCCCCCGTAGAAACCATGGCGGAACCGTACGTCCCATGTCCCACTACCTATTCAAAACTAAGCCAGAGCTGACGAAACCATCCACGCCTCAGAACATACAACTTCCCCTCGGTGGAGGAAACCACCAACCACCCAGCATACAAAGGCACCGTCTGGAAGCTCGAGCCTCACTCATCAGGCCACCTGCCCGTGGGCGAGGGCCGCGGCGGCCCCTTCAACCTCTACTGGGAAGTGCACGGCAACGGCCCAACCAAGCTCATCGTACGTCTCCTCGGTCCAGAACAAGCATGCCGCCACCTAACACCGGGCAGCTCATCATGGGCCTCGCCGGCACAATCACGTCGTGGCAGATCCAGACGCACCACTTCGGCCACCTCCACGGGGACCAGAACTCGGTGCTCGTCCTCGACAACCGCGGCGTCGGGCGGTCCGACAAGCCGCTGGGGCGGTACACGACGAGCGGCATGGCGGCCGACGTGCTCGAGGTGGCCGACCACGTCGGGTGGACGCGGCCGCGGCAGCTCAACGTCGTGGGCATCTCGCTGGGCGGCATGGTCGCGCAGGAGCTGGCGTGCCTGGCGCCGCGGCGCGTGCAGTCGCTCTCGCTGCTGTGCACCAGCGCGCGCGTCGACAGCGGCAAGACGCCCGCCCGCGCCGCCCTCGACCGCGTCGCCATGCTGCGGCCCAAGACCGAGGCCCGGGCCATCCGCGACACCGCCCTGGCCATCTTCCCGCCCGCCTTCCTCCGAGCCCCCGACGGCCTGCGAGTCCCCTCGCCCGCGCGCTCGCCCATGTGCGCGCCCGCCGACACCCCGGACGGCGAGTACCCGCGCTTCGGGTCCAACTTCCAGCGCTTCCAGGCGCAGGAGCTGCACAAGCGCCGCAGCCCGGGCGCCTTCACCCTCGCCGGCTTCGCGTGCCAGCTCCTCGCCGCGGCGGGGCACAGCAAGTCGCCCGCGCAGCTGCGCAGCATGGCCGACGCCGTGGGCAGGGAGCGCATCCTGGTGCTGCACGGCACGGCGGACAAGATGCTCGTGGTGAGGAATGGCGAGCGCCTGGCGCGTCTGGTTGAGCCGGGCGTGGTCATGCTGGTTGATGACATGGGCCATGCGCCCATTTTCGAGAGGAGTGTGTGGTTCAACGGCTTCATGGATGAGAGGCTGCGCGCTTGGTCGAAGCTGTGATGGTGGCTTCATCATGTGTGCGTGCGTGCGGTCTGATGACTTTGGGTTGCTTTTTTTTTTTTTGCTGTTTTATAGAAGCGGTTGGTACAGACTTGAATATGGGCTTTTTATTCATGCACCGGTGTATTACTATGGTACATCTTAAACATTTGGTCGATGGAGGGCTGCTCAGGAGGCCGAGGGAAGGCAAGGGTTGACGCGCGCTTGACGCTTGCGGGAATCTTCAGCCGGCGGTGGTTTCTCCGTCAATGTATATACATGAATATATATACATATATAGGTATCAGAAACTATGTGACTCATTCGTCACGGCAAAAACCACTGCTCATTCACGCATCACCGAGATAACGGCTCTGCATGCGAGCCCATATGTAAACAATCTTCAATCACAGAAGCACAAAAGTCTGTCCGCATGGCCCTTCCAATTACAGCATATCGCGCGCAGCATCTTTGAGTCTATTTTTTTGATAACATGTCTTACGTTATTCACCGCCCTCATCCTGTCCAGCGTAGCTCTATAGCGTCAATGACACCATCACATCCACTACATGTTTTCACTCCCCAGATTGTTTCCCCCGCGAATTCACCAGTTTTTACCTCTCCCCAGCCAATCGTCGGGCCTGCACCTCCCCAAGAGCCTTGGTGCCGCTGAAAAACGCAACAACCGCCACGACACCCATCGCCGGCAGTGTCTGGAACAAGTTCCACGCGCTATAGTACAAAAAGAAGACTCCCTCCATGGCGATGATGGATCCGAAAAAGAGTGCGTGCGAGAGCGGTGCATTGCCAATGGCCTTTGAGGCGTGGCCCAAGTTGCCGCCAAGGCCAATCCACTACAACAGTTAGAACGTAATTACCAAGGGCCAAGAGGAAAAGGAGGCAATACCCCAATGAAGAGAGCGGGCACCGTGGCCAGGACAGCAAGCGAAAACACGAGCGACACAATCTTGGGCGGGTTCTTTGGGTCCGCGCGGAAGATGTGATGGATCTCGGCGAGCTTGCCGTACCGCAGGGGAGCGTCGGGACTGGGAGTAGGATGGCCGGGGTCCAATTTGACAGCGATGTCGAAGACGGGCGTCACGGAGCCCTTTGTCGGCCCCATCGATCCAAGGACGAGGCTGGCTTCGAGGGGAGCGGCCGCGGTGAGAAGCTGGGCGGGGAGGTCCTTGTGGCTCTGTGAGGAGATTAGAATCTTCCGAAACCTTTGCATCAGCACACAGCTTTGCAGCCCCGACGTACAATTTGAACAACGCCCTTGCCGGACTCCTTCACAGTCAGAGCAAACGGCGCCTCCAGCCCGGAAGCTTCCCTAATTACCAGGAACGCCTGGTGCGGTCTCTTGGCCTTGGATCCCTCCTTGGTAGTCAGCGCTACCTTGAGGGTATCTTGGTAGTCCAAAGTTGATTGTCCTCCTAACCCGGTCGGCATCAGAGAATCTGGAAAGGAGGAATAGTCGTCAGTCGTGCGCAATTGAACAGCCGTCTGTCGCTGCCGCGCGCAGCGGTGGGCGCGTAAGGGAAAGAGCTTACTTCTCGACCGTCTTGTCAGATGTCTTGGAACCCACGGAAACGGAAGCATCTGAGAAGGTCCAGTAAGTGGCATGAGCCGCGCCAGCAAGGGCAAGCGCCGTCGAAGCTATAGAGAAGCGCATTGTGTTAGGTGCTGGGTGGTTCGTTTGTCGATGGCAAGCTTCAAGAGGAACAGCTATGTGTGGAGTTTACGGGATGAGGCATACGTGGTTGGAGGTGGGGCCGTGCGAGGACAGTGCGAATTGGCCAAGACGACGTTGGCTTCGTGCAGACGACGCATAGAGTCCAAGGTACAGAGTAGAAGCATTACCGACAACGACCAGACTTTGCACTACAATTCCCATCACGATGGTCCTACCCAGTTAGGAGGTCAAACCGTGTGACTGTCAGCAATTGATGTGCCTAATACGATCCCACGTATCTACCTACCTAGGTGCTTTATACGCCTAGCATTGCTCCACAGAGAAACTTATCAGAGAGAGCACTCGGTATTGTGACCAGATACAAGATCCTGATGCCAGAAATGTTAGCCTAGCTCTCTTCGCTAACATTGGCATCAAATGCTGTAACTTATTCCCTCCGAGAGCCCTGCCGGCGGCCGCCTGCGGCGAGCTGTGGCCTGCGGCCGGCTTTGGCGTAAACATTAACGCCCTTTGTGTGAGGTTTATCATGTATTTATTCGTATTTCACCTTTAATTAATCAGACATAATGCTCGGGGACGCTCCCATTATATAATATTAAAAATGGCAAAGCGGGAAGCTTAGCTGCAGCCAGCTCCTTTGTTTGCCTAATCACCTATATAGCCTCAAAAACAAGAGCCATCTCAGGCGTCATCAACCGCAAATGCAACTCTATTAACACAGATCCAGCATTGTACACTAAACCAGCCATCTAAATCTCCATGATACAGTCAAACGCTCAACAAATCCCACCAAAGAAAAAACAAGCACATCGTTGAAAGCCCTCAAACGCCCCCCAACGCCAAAAACACCAAGCCCCCGAATCCTCACAGCTCAGTCCTCTTGCTATGCACGCTCCCCGTAGCACTGGTCTTCCCGGCGCTCGTCGCAGCCGTCGCGTCCAATAGCCCGCCCAGCTCCATAAACTCCACCACAAAGGCCGTGACGATCCTCGCCCAGTCCCGCGTCGTCGGCAGGTCCAAGTGGTCGCCATCGTCGTCAATCTTGTGCCACACGGCCGGGAAGCGGTCGGGGATGATGTGCAGCACATTCACGCCGCGCTGCATAAAGGGGACGTGGTCGTCCTCGATGAAGTTGCGGTAAAACTCGTGCGGCTCCTTGTCCGCGTTCCAGAGGAAGGGCTTGGCGGGCTTCGACTCGAGCAGGTTGAGGGCGCGCATGCGGGCCTCGAGGGCCGCCATGCTCCGGTACGTCCAGTGCGTGGGGAGAAAGTACGAGGGGATGCTGGGGTCCGGCGAGCCGAGGAGGTCGAGGAGGACGAAGAGGGATATGCTCTCGAGCGGGGTGCGGAAGGTCGACAGCGCCGGGTGGAACGTCATCTCCCATTCTTCGGCCAGAGATCTGTAGAGGGAAAGGAAAAGCAGTTAGTATTGGGAGAATCTTTGACACGAAATTATCAAGTCCACGCACCTCGCTCCGTACAACGAGTCCGTAGCGGACCACTGCTTAAAGGCCTCCTCCCCGTCTAGAAACAGTATCTGCACGCCCTGCCGCTCGTCCAGCCCGCCGCTGCCGTCGTCCTCCTTCCACTTCTTGGTCAGGGCGGCGTCGATGCTCCTCGCCACGTGCATCAGCATGGCACACGGCGCGGCGGAATCAATGGCGCCCACGAAGCCCTCGGGCTTGATGAGCGTGTCGAAGTGCGCCACGAGGGTCAACCGCGACACATCGCCGGGATGCGAGCCGGGAGGATCTCGACTGAATATCAAATTGGAAAACGGCACTTTTTTGGTGCCGCTGAGGGGTGTCTCGCATGTCGAGTTCTGCCACGCGAGCTCCCACAATGGCAGCGAGGACTTGAAGAAGTCGACAAAATGTTTCTGGGTCTTGAAGCTGCCCTCTGTGCCGGGCACTCGGGGGATCAATATGGGCGCCAGGAGCTTGCCCGTGTGTATGTCGAAGTCGTCCCCGGGGGAAGGGATGCTGCGCAAGTCTTCGTCAGTGAGGGCCGCGAGGGCGGCAGCAGGAGATGCGCCGAGCACCGCAAGGAGGATGCCGACGAGCATGGTGATTAATGATGGCATGATGGAACCATTTCGCTGGCTGCCGGACCGTGGTGGTAGAGGCAGGCGATGTGCTTGACGCAAGCCTATAAAGTCGTGGGCGTTTCGAGGTGGTGTTTGGTCTTGATGACACTTTGTCACACCAAAAGCTTAACCTTTACGTACGGAGTACTTACACCACATCTCCACTTTTACCCCGAGAACCTAACTTGCAATTGAAAATCTATAAAAAGGGCACTGAGCTAAAAGAGCGAAATGGCCAAAACTGCATCACGCATATTATATAACTCGACGGGTGGCGTTTTGCACAAGTAATCTATTTTATCCTTGCTTTGATTCTCCTCCTCCTCAGCAGTGCTCATGTAGCGAGGAGGCACGCGACACCCTGCGGCCTCGTATAACCCCAGAATTGTCCATCGGCGCCATTGCCGAATCAACATCCCCCATCTGTGTCCATTGAAATATCACCATCCTCGCAACTTGGCAGACGTCGACACACCAAGGGCAAATGCCAATTTATACAACCGTGTTTGACCCAAGACTAATGAGCACAGCAACTAGCCCCGACCATCCTGTTATGCCAAGGAGCACAAAGCCCACAATCATCAGTTGATCATCTAGAATACAAACAAAGGAAAACATTGAATCTTGCAATACCACACCACCTACACCTACTCAAGTATGCATGTCCGCCTCAACGGCTTTTATCACCAAGAAAGAAGAAAAAGAACAACCCCAACAATAAAACGCTGCCTCCATATAAAACTTGAACCCGACGTTAACACTACGGAAATAAACAAACAAACGTCGATCAATATGTAGTAATTCCCTGGTATAAAAACAAAGTTCCTTTGCTCCGAAGCCTGGCCGTCTCCCAATGTAGTACATGTCCCATGCTGATGTGTTTACGTTCTCTTTTCCCCCACGTCTGCCCCCCTTCTTGATCTACGAGTTCTAATCCATGTCGACGTCTCCGCTGGGCGGCGCCACCCCGTCGTCCATCCATTTGCGGAAGTTCTTGTTTTGTTCCTGAACCTCCTCGGGACTCATGTCCTTTGTCCACGATGGGTTGTGCACCATCTTCTCCAGGAGCTTGCTTTCGCGGTGCATGCTGAGGGCCTTGGTAAATTTCTCCCGCCGCTCGCGCTCCTCCTGTGTTCGCGGCGACCGGTCGTAGATGAAGTACTCCGAGGTCCCTGGGCCCCAGACCATCTTGGAGCTCTTAAGGCAGATGCTGGTCGTCAAATTCTCGCTGTATGAGAGTGGCTTAGGTACTTCATCTGAATCTGAGTCGGCATCGCCAGAGGGGAGGTTTCGCGTGAGGACAACTTTTTGCAGCTTGGATCGGGGGATGCCCTCTGTGGGTTCAACTCGGATAAACGACGAGATGTAGTACTGCCACCGCTCACGGACCTGCATTTCGTCCATGTAGAACGTGGTCTCGTCGCGCTGCAGCCACCGCACCGTGGCTTCGGCTTTCTGTGGGAACTGGATCTGCGTGTTAGCAAATGGAAATCCCTGCATTTGAACTCTTCACTTGGCAACGGGCCGCCAACTTACCCAGCAAATAACAAAAATGTCGCCGTCCTTGACACACTTCTCTGCAAACTTCCGTGCCGAGATTTCTGTTTGGTAACTCGTCTCCTCCTTTTCCCGGCTAGTCAGATACTGATGGATAAGATCCGGTGTCTTCTCCTTGGCATCGGTGCTGCTGCAAGTCAGGGCCAGTCGGCACAGTGTCTTCAGGAGATCCTGAATAGTATACAATTTCCATCCATTCTGAAGGTAGTAGTGGCGTAAGACGTCCTGGTAACGGTTCTCGTCAACGTCACCCGTAATGTACTCCTCAATCAACTCCACAGTCTTGGGCCAGTACGTCTCAGGGTCATCCGTCGGCTCAAAAAAGGTCATGTGGTTCTCCGTGAAACCAATATCTCTGGCCGGCTTGGGCCTGTTGAGGCGCTCGACTGCTTGAGCAACAAGCTCTTGGCTCTGCTGAATATCCAACAAGCGGTTGTAAAGGGTCTGGAAAATGTTGAAGAAGACAAAAATGGTCTGGTTACAGAAGAAGTTGTACCAGGGACGGGTAAAGAAGCCATCCGCCTTCAACTCGCCGCCTTCGTCAAGCAGGGCATTATCTCCGCCAACAACAACAGGTTTGGGAATGGTTGGCATCCAGCGCTCGTTCGAGACCTCCGGCACCGCAGCTTCCTCTGGTGCATCAGCCATCTCCTCTTCATTGGCCGAGGTGACGTCGGGAGTGGTCTCCTTGCTACCAGAAGCAGCGCTGTCTTCCTTTTGACTCCTGGGCTTGCTACCGTTGCGCCCGGGGTCCAAAACTCCCCTAAGCAGGTCCCCCTTTTTGCCAGTTCCGGCGGCTTCGCCCGTTGGTCAATTCAGCAGGCGTAGAATCCTCGACATCGTCTTCGCCGGAATCAGGCTGCATCTTGGGAAGCTTGTCCTGATACATCTCCTCGGGAAGATCAAAGAAGGCCGGGACGAATGTCTCAAAAAAGTCCAAAATTCTCTCCTTCTCTTGTGTGCTGTGCTGTCCATTGTGCATGCTGTATAGCATCATCAAGCGAAGCAGTTCAAGAATAACCTGCTTGTTGCTTAAGTCCCAAACCAGCTGGTGACGCGGGGCCTTGCCCCGGAGGGCACGCTCACGGCGTTGCTCCTCATGCTTGGTCTTGATAACATCCACAAGGTGTTTCGCAGTCAAGTTTCTCTTATCAGTGGACTTGACCAAAATGCCCATGTGGTCCAGACTCTTCAGGTGCATGTTCTCCGTCTGCGCATGCCAAACCTTCTCCCATTCGCGTTGCGAGAAGCGCCACTCTTCATCCTTTTGTCTCATACGGGCCAGCAAGACGGGTACCACGTCAAAGGGATGGCTGTACATGTCATTGACAACGTCAATGCCCCTCTCACCGTAAATCTTCTTGGTAATTCGCTTGAATATTGAAGTGCTCTGGCCAGCAAGGGCGGCAGGCATATGGAAGGCTTCTCTCTCGGCAGGCGACATGGCAAGCATTTGCTGCGCAATGGGTTCCAGAAGTTGAATGCACTTGAGATTAGCCTCAATGTTAAAGTCGTAATCATGGCGCTCTTCTTCGATCCTATGAAGACCCTCCTCAAACTGATTCTTTCGGTGAGCAACGAAGCCAGAATCTTCACTAGCCCAGGTCGGGTGTGAAGCCCACTGGTCATTGAGGACCGAGTTACATAGCTCATCACGACCGCTGCAGGGCTTCAAGCGCTCCCTCTTCGGAAGGAGTCTGTAGCTAGGGCCGTAGCCACGGCAGTTGCTCAGTGATAGTTTCTCCGTGGGAGGCGCAGGCCGATTCTCGATTACAACGTCTTGAGAATTCACGCCAACAAATGTTTTCCAAAATGTCATAAGGTCAGGACTGGCTCCAATGAACAGGGCACCCTTGTGGAAGAGCGTATTCCGGTCAATGATGCCCTGGCTGAAAAGGTTGCACAGCTTCAAGAACTCGTTCATCGACGATCGGTTGCTAAGGAACTTCTTGACTCGCTCAAAGAAGGCAATTTCTTCTTGATTGGACGTGGCAGAGGGGCGAGGAGGATACGGCTCGGGCATGACTGGAGTAAGCGTAGGCTCGATAGTAGATGCGTCTCCAGTAGCCCTGGCATGGCTGAGTTTTGCCCGCTTGCCGGTTCCATTTACAACACTTTGCTGAAGCCTGTTTGTCGCGTTTGTCTCGGGAGGAGCGGTTTCGGCAGCGGCGGCAGCTTGCTTCTCGGCACGGGGTCTCTTCTTGCTGTCCTTGCTGGCGCTGGGAGGCGGAGCAAAACTTCCCAGGGGAGGCATCTTCTGTCCCCCAGGCTGGGGGGTTTGGCTAGAGCCTGTAGGAGCGCCTTCATCCCCACGGCCGGGAGTTGCCTTTGCTTGTCCTGCGGACTCGGGCAAGAATTGTTTGAAGTCCTCGAGCAGGTCCGGCGCGGCGTTAAAGAGAGTGGTAACTTGGGCATAGACATCCTGAATAGGTTTCTGTTCCCGCTGGTAGGTCTGCAGTATTTCGAGAAACTGTTTATAAATCTCTGGCTTGTCTTGGAAGCGGTTCTTAATCTTGTTGACGTAGCTGATGGCGTGGTTAAACTCAACTGGACCACGGCGCTCTATGTTGGCTTGATTGCCGGGACCAGCGCTTGCTCCTCCAGGGCCAGAGGTTGGACCCGGAGTTTGTCTAGCGCCTGGGGCGGCGGCAGCGCCGGATTGTCCCTGAGCGGCCGCATTTCTTTGCGCTGACCCCGGAGCGTCAAAGGCGCCACTTTGAGCAGCGGCCTGGACAAAGAGACTGGCGCCATTTTGCAATGGTGTGCTAAAGTTGGCCTCTGGACTCTCAATGCTATGCTGCGAACGCTGCTGATGCTGCCACTGGGTGCCGCGCTCTGGGAACAGAGGCTGGCTAGCACCAGGACCGCCATGTTCCCCTTGGCCTCGACCAGCAATGGACTGTACCGTGGTGCCCATCGGGGTTGTAACTCTGATTGTATTGGGGTCATTTCCAGCGCCGCATTCAATTCTGTAGCCTGGAGGCAAAAATGTGTTAAAACCTTGAATTAGGTTTGGGTGCCCGGCAAACAGTTCAGAGACTCGATTAATAACTCCCGGTGTGTCAATGCTATTACCACAGGTCAGAAAAGTTCCAAATTTTAGCGCCAGGATGCAAACACATACGCTTGACTCTTGAAATCCTTCATAATGTCCAAGAATCTATTATAAACATCGGGTTGGTCATGGAACTGGACCTTGACTTGGTCCAAATAGGTCAACGCATCCTGGGATTTCACAAAGTTAGCGCTTGATCCGCACAGCCTTCGCAACATAAAGGAAAGCCATATACGAGAAAACTGTGGTAAAGGGCCCATCGCTCCGTATCTTCACCACAGATATCAATCACGCGTTGTCCACCTGCTTGAAACGCTCTGACGAGCTCTTCAGTGGCAGCAAAGCCTGGATGCAATGTGCCACGCGCTGTCATTTCTGAGCTATCCTTGAGGTACTTGCCGCTGGGCAAACGAAGATGACAGTAAGTCCGTATCACTTGATACACGAGATAAGGACATGTCTTTTTGGAAGATGCCAAGCCGAGGATCCTTCTGATACCACAAGCAGCCATGAAGAAACAAAAACAAGGTGTAGAGGTGCAAAGCGAGGGAGGAAGACTGATAATTAAATGCAGTCACAGAAAGTGACTGGCATCTGATGATTCAGTGAAGGACAGGGCAAACTTGTTCCTGTGATCGCCGCTCGTTACAGCCTTTCACGCAAAGCCCCCGAGACAAAAGATGTATTAGCAAAAGCAATACTCACATTCAGAATAGGCTGCTGGCCCTGCGTGATTCCCCCAGGAATCTGGTGGCCACCAGGCGTCACTCCCACGATTGCAGCAGCCCCCTTTGCCGCGGCTCCACGAGCGTCCTGCTGCCCAGGCTGCTGCTGTCCCTGCTGCTGCCCCTGGTGAGGACCGCCAAATCCAGGTCCAGCCGAGCCCGATGCCGGCTGCGCAGCATTCGGAGGAGCTTGCGAGTGCCCAATCGGCGCGTACATTTGGTGCTGTTGCGACGCAGCGCTGCTCTGCTGCAGCGGTCCGCCAAAGTTGGCAGGGCCAGACGGCGCGCCCAAAGAAGCACCGGAAGGTTGAGGGTTACCGCTATGGTTAGCAAGCAAGCCGCCAGGGCTGTGTATAGCCCCCGGGATCCGTGATGCCACCGGCTGGTGAATGGGGATGGAACCGGCGCTGCTCTGATGGGGAGCTCCTCCAGGGCCGGCAGGACCCTGCTGGTAGCGATCGGCTTGTTCTCTCTCTCGTTCTTGGTCACGGCGCATGTCCTCGTGCTGCTGCATGGCGCGATGTCGATCGTCCATTTCGCGGTCGCGGTCGCGGTCACGGTCGTACGGCGCACCACCACTGCGCCCGTGGAGGTTCTGGTTGTTCATGCTCTTTTCAACTGCGACCGGTGCGGCGTTAGTACAGACTGCCTTGTGGATAGTGACAAGCACAACTGTCCCGGCCAGCCCTGTTCTCGATAACCAGAGAAGCCAATGTTGCCGGGGACTGTGGCGCGGATACCGAAGCTCAAGGCCCGATCGCGGTCGGCGTCAAGAGGAAAAAAGCGTCGTGGGTACTTACAGCTCGTGGGCAGACCTGGGCCAGTAAAACATCTACATGGATGCAGATATTTCCAAGGTTATAGCGTCTCAGAGTCTGGGGATAAAAGAAAAAAAGATACAAAAAGTCGACAGAGGAGAGGCGTCAAAGGGGTGGGTGACGGGGTGGTGGTTAAGAGCAGAGACCCAAACCACAAGAAAACGCCAGTGCAAACTTGGGAAGCTCTCCTGGCAAAACAGCAGAGGGTGACGAGATCTGACGGGGCCTCGCACAACCGCACCGCGGGTCAGTCCGCGTCACGTGCTGATAAGGCGCCTAGGTGGGGACTTATCGGGCAATCGGGACCTCCAAGGCTGGCCATTCAGGTGCCTGGCTTGTCAGCGCCATCCACCGATGCCCTCGGCTTAGCAATATGGCTCAGCCTCGCCTCCTTGAACGAGTGACTGGGGGGGACAGAGAGAGCAACTTGGACACGGCATCCAATGAAATCAAGGAACTTCAAATCTGTACCATATGTGAATGGAATTCAGTAACCATGTTTCTAAGACTATTCCTTTTTAGTCTATCTCACTGGTAACACAGCCCAACTCCAAACGTGAACACGAAAGCTACCAAACCATGCCCAAGGATTACACACGATCCTTGCCATATCATACATTCTTCGTGAGCAGACAAACCAGAAAGCATTGTTTGGAATAATGTACTAGAAGGTTTTGAAAACGATCCCTCCCGCCTTCCGTTCTGTACTCGAGACAACTTTGGCATGCCTACACGTCGTCACCTCCATCCCCGTCCAAAGCGCTTGAAGGTGGACTCAATAACGATGACTCCACAACCTTGTGGGGCGGGCTTCCTTTTTGATAATTATTTGGTATCAAAGGACTCTTAGCGTCTGCAGCCTCGTCTTGTTCTCTCTAGGACGTCGGCGGTGGCGGCTGTGGCTTTCGAATGATCTTGATCTTTGGCCTCGCACTGACTGGTGTTGCAGAAGCAGGAGGGCTACTAGCCTTGCCAACCGACGGTGTTGCAACCTTGGTGTCAACAGACACCTTTGGCGTTGACTGTGGGATAGGGGAAGCAGTTCCTGGCAGTGGTTTCCGCGTTACTTCGCCTGAAGGTAGCGGTTTTCGAGGCTTGGCGGTAATGCTGTCCTTGGAGCTTCCCGGTAAGGCTTCCTTGGGGGGTCTAGTAGGAAGGGCTGTTCTTGCAACCGGCGCTAGGCCTAATGGCAATCCAAGAATTACAGCCAAACGCTTAGGGTTGCCCGTCTTCAGCGTTACCATACGCCTCTTCTTGGATGCCTTGTCACCATTGGTGATGGATGACTCTGTCTTTGGACGTTTTGGTACAGGACTGCTGCTATCATTCTCTGGTCGAGGTCGTTTGGGTGCGGCTGACGCAGGCGTTGCGCCGTTTTCTAGATTGGTAGACTTCGTCGCCGTACCATTAGTGTTTGACACCAAGGATGCGACAATCGTATCGGTTTCGCTCCTGCCTGGAGCAGGAGTAGGTCGCTGTGGTGTAGACACCTTGGTGGTGCTGATTTTGATGGAGGACGTTCTAGGAATAGGAGCTGGTCGAGGAACTTCGGAAGCATCAGGGAAAGTGATGGGGTACTTGGGCTGCGTTTTATAGTGTGACTTGAAGTTCACAATGAGTCGATCCGCCAGCCTCTGAGCAGGTCTCTCGACCTTCCACGCCTTGGGTAGATTGAGCGTTAACACCCAGCCCTGGGTTTCCTCAAACATCATAGCCGCCAGGTCCAACAGACTCTCTACCTCGCTCCGTCCTAAGCCAGGATGATCAAGAGCCTTGCGCATTGCATTGCTGTAATATCGTTCATCTTTAACATAGATCTCATCCATTTCCTTGCGCAACGCCTTAAGAGCAGCGTCAAGATTTTCTTTACGGGCAATCCTTTCCTTCCTCGCCTCAATCTCCTGGGCACTATCCTGCACCAAGAGAAGCGTCTCTTCGATATCGTCTGTGGTCGGTTCGTTCTTAACGATCCTGGTATGTTCTCCAAAGGCGATTGCGGCAAGACCGCTAGCCATCGCTTGAATGAGCTTATTGCGAACGAATGGGGATCTGTCTGTCATGAGTGCAAAAAGAAAGAAAGTGAAGAAGGTTGCGTCCAGCATGGCACCCAAGTCGATGAGAGCCTCGAAGGCCTTGATACGGATCAAATCCCGGCTCCCGTCCAACAGATATTGGGCGAAATCAGGGTAGCTCTTCGGGATGACCTCTGCCTTCATCAGTCGTTGTTTTGCGTCCAGGCCAGCAATGGTCCACACATTCTGGTATGAGTTGGTCCATTCATCGCGTCGCAGGACTCGTTCGATCTGCTCCATGGCTTTCTCGAGAAACAGACGCTCCTCTTCATCTGGTGCTTTACTCTGACGAGAAAGCCAGTCGTCCTGCTTGGATGGGATAAGAGATGTAGCAAGAGCCTCGACCAGGGTGGCGATGTAGAAGTGATCAGAGTATGGGTTGTCTTCGTTATTGTTGAACAGGAGCTGGTCCAAGATAAACTGCCGCGCTTCCAGCGGACAGCGGTAGGTGTGGTCCCGAACTTCGGAGATGGCTCTAATGACAGCACGCCTAACATTATACTGTTTTTTGTCTGTAAAATCATTCGGAAATGGCTGGTTGGTCTGTTGGAAGCAGAACATTTCGCGGAATGCCCTCATGAGCTGTCTCAAACCTAGTAGCGGGATGCCCTTGATATTCGATTGCCGTGGTAATGCTTCGGCAGCCATCGTCCGGATACCATGAAAATACCGCCGGTCAATCAAGGTTCGGACAAGGAAACCGGAGGCAATAGGGTGAAGTGGTCCATGGGTGAGATAAAGCATGGCGTCTTGCTGTGCTACCACGTCTCTATCCTGTTGTAGTTGGGAAACGTACATGTACGGCTCAAGAGTGCGTTTCATATCGCACGCCCATTCGAAGTCGGCATCAACACGGATCCATTCATAAGACTCTTGATCCATCTTTCGCTCCGTCTCTGGGTCCCATTCTATTAGTTCCCAATCCCTGAGGTCATCCTGGGTCTGAAGTACGTCTCCAAGGCAATAAAGCAACGCATCGTCTGCATTCTCGGTGATCTCCATGCTCCCACCACCACTATGTTTTTCTTTCATGCGTCGTGTCCGCTTGAGTCGCTTGTACTTGGTATTGTAGGGGATTTCAAACTTTGTTGATCGTGTGGCATCCTCTCGTATTTCGAGAATGTGCTCGTAGGGAGTGCCATCAGCTTCGTGGATCCGCACAGTCATAGGTCCAGTAAACAATGGCTGTACCTCTCCCAACTTCAGGCCGGCTCGTCGCTCTTTGACAACCCGTAAAAAGTCGTCCTTTTCCAGACCCCCCGTTCTCTTGGCTTCTTGGTGTTGTATCTGATTAAGAGTCAACTCCACGCAAAGCCTCTTCTTGTTGAATTTCGCCTTGACTTCAAATCTAGGGCAGCCCGAGCCATATACCCACTGGTTCCAAAAGGCCTCCAACCGATACCGCGAGCCCTTCTCGCAAACAGCTCTAAATTTCTCTGTATCCAGGATAGTGGAACGATCACTGCTTTCGATCTGTGCCTTGGTCAAAAATTTCTGGAGTATTCTCGTCAGACCGTGGCCACCAGAGGCTTTGATCATTCGTTTGTCGAGAATAAAGAAGACCACAGGCACCTTCAAGGTCATGAAATCCATTTCGAACTGCCCCAGGTGCAAGTTTGGACCAAGATCAAACAACGATGGCCGATCAATGTCGACAGTAACCAGCTTGTCCGACATTATCTTCATACGGAATCGATGTTCATTGTTTCCACAGAGCTTCTTCATGAATAAATCAGTCATATAATGCGCAATTCCAAGAACAAGCCAGAGATCATTGCGGGTATTGGGTATCATATTAATGCCGATCCACTGGTAAGTCAACGTAAAGACGATTTTCCTGGTTGTTTCGATTTCGGTGTCGATGATTTCCTCTGGAAACAGCAGACGCGTACTGATAAATGCCAGCGAGTGCAATGGTACAGTGTCCTCCACCATGTCTTCAAGAAAACAGATTTTGAAGTTGCCAAAGGGATATTTAGCAAAGGTATAGGTCAGGAAATCTGCTGCCATTGTCAAAGCTGCCCCGGTACTGCGTACCCAGTCAGCGCGGCCAGGCAAGCAGTAGGCATGGACCTTCAAGGCGCTCACGCCGAGCTTGACTTCATCCTCCTCTGTTCTAAATTCAGATGACAGGTCTATATGCTCGAACGGCCCGATAGAGAATCCCAATTTTTGTACCGATACCTTCTTTTCTGGCTCAAAGGTCATGATCTTCTTGTGGTCATTTTGAGGGTCGATGGTCTCCTCCATGAGAAATCCAGAACAAACAACAGTCATTTCTCGAAGCTTGTCTTCTTCTGCCAGCATCATCTTACGGTCATCATGATCATGGGACTTGTCAACTCCATTGACTGTGGTGTCCTTTTGGGTAGCCAACGCTTGCTCAAGCGCGTCTCCGAGAGTTCGGGGAAATCGAATGGAGATTCTCCAGTCGCAACGGGCACCATGATCGTCAACACAAGGAAAGATGCATGATGCCGTTCCCGGCTGAATGGAATGTCGCGTATACATGTGTGTGTACCGATTGTCAAGAGCGTCCACTCCAACGAAATGCAGGCCATCGCGAGGGTTCTTATTGGTGAAGGGGACAGTAACTTTGAACTGCTTGTGTCCCTTGTTGGCGCCATCGACATTCAAAGCAGATTTCCTTATAATCAACTTGGGGCGCTCGGCGTCCTTCGCCCCACGAAGACTGATCCTCAATGACCCGTAGACTGGTGTGCATCCCTCGATCTCTCTATTCTCGGCGGGGACATCGGTCTTTCGATTGTGGAAGACGTTTCGGGCTCTTTTCCTACGAAGGTCATGGTGTTCAGCTCTCCAGTTCCAGCCCTTGGAATGGGAGAGTCTTTGGTACGGATCCTGATATTCGGCAGGCACCTTTTGTTTTTGTCCCTCAATCGCTCCTCCGTGGGCTTCTCGCATTTCGGTAACGGTCACATTATTAGTGTCGATTTCGCAGTGAGCTGCATCGAGATGAATCTCCTCGACATTATCGGAAAAAATGACGATATAAATGTCAACAATGCCATCGATTCTTCGCTCGCGAAAGTTCACGTCCAGCCTCGCCTCCTGCTTGAGGACAAAAAACTCTTGAACGGGATCGTCCTTAATCGGCGGCAAGTTGTCATTTGTGTGTAGCAGAGGGTGCTGCTCGACACCATCAAGGAGCGACATGGTGGTTCAGGTCGAGGTTCCTTTACAGCTCCGAATGCCCCGTGTTTGGTTACTCTATCTTCGATCCCAACTCCCCGCGTGAGTTGGTCATCAAAGACCTCGCAGTAGCGAGCGCCCTTTTATGAATTTGATAGGCGCATTCGTATTTCGGGGTCTCACGAGTCGTCGGTCGCATTCATAGCAAATAGTAGGCGAAGGAAGGTCGCGGCACGACGAAGAGGTAGTTGGCAAGTGGTTGATGGAAGAGTGTTCGGAGGTGTCTCGTGATGAGTCACACGCTTCGCAGGAAAATGAGCGGCCGCACAAAGGGCGCAGGCGCGACGCACCGTGAATATTTGTGTGTGAGGAGCGGGAGGCGTACGTTTCCTCGAGTCGCGGATGCTCGCGCTGCCTTCATCCCCAAAAGTTCAAGAGTTGGCAACCTTGCCTCCAACGCACGGACCACCTTGAGGTGTGCCTGGTGCGCCGATGCGACGAAGTGGGTCCAGCCTGTCACTTGTCATGATTTCAAAAGTGCTTCAATTGTACTCCGTACATGGTTACAATTCATTTGGTATCTAATGTACCTGTAAGCTGCGTATGCTAGTGGTGAAGTCCGACCAATGTTACGCTCAAAATCAATGACAACTCGACCAGTTGCCTATCCTTATGCCTCGCCTCATGCCCCGGCCTGACTGCTAAACAAATGTTCCACAGTTGATAATGCACAAATTCGTCAAATATATACTACACTAGAAGGTTCTGACAGTAGTCTCTGAGCTGGAGACCCGGACCTTTGACCCCAACGCCATGCAAACACGAAGAGAGTTGAAATTATGACAAAAAAAAAGGCAAAGGGTGAGCGAATACACGGCCGTGTTGCGGGGTGGCTTGCGTATAGAATTGAAAAGGAGAAAATTACCTCAGCCCGTAGCGGTATTAGGGCCTGCTACTACGCTTGTCTCTCCGTTTCTTGCGTGCCCTAGACTTGAGCAGTTCCTCGTCCCGATACTCTTCCGGTAAGACAAAATCGGCTTCTTCCAGGTCTGGAATGGGATGGCCCCAGGCTAACACCTTGCGGCCGATGCGACGTGACCGATTAAGGGCGTTGTCTCGCTCATATTTCTTGCCAAAAAAGGAAGTGAATTCCTTCTGCGCTTCCGCCGGTTTTGGGGGCGTGGACCGTGGCGGCGCTTTCAGCTTTCTGGCATTTGCTGCCGCTAACTGTGATCTTGCCAGGGCCTCTTGACGAAGCTGCTTGGCAGGTGACGCATCGCTAGTATCGCTCTGTGATGTCACAACCTCTTCTTCAGTGTCTTCCAAGACTTGGTCTGCGTCATGGTCCATTCTGGTGTCTCCTCGGATGTCCTCACTCTCGTCGACGTCGTCTTCTGCAGCTGAATCCTCAATTTCATCTGCCTTGAGGGGTTCTCCCTGCTCGTCCCCTTCTTGTTGAGCCAACGCAGCTTCTTGCTCGGCCTGCAACACCTTCTCCTTCTCTAGCTTCCGCCGCTTCTCCTCCAAATTCCATGTTCGGAATTTCTCCAATATGCCTTGACAGCCCTTGACAAAGTGAGCACGCGCGGGCTCAAAGGCCTTCTTCCTCGTCTCTGTTACACCACTAACTCCCATTACTCTCAGCCAATCGTGGCCCTGGAGACCCTCCAAAAGCCGGATTATTTGGTCCTTCTCATGCTGGGCACGTCCCTTTTCAGAGTTACGTATGGACCGCTCTAGTCGTTCTGCTCTCTTATGCGAAGGCTCAAAGAGACTATCCGGCAATGGGTCGTCAAGGCTTTTATTAGTTTGTTGGGTCTCCAGGAACTTGAAATCGATTCTTTGCGAATCAAAAACGTCGGTATATAAAGAATCGCCATATCCGCGGACTGGGAATTCAAAGATGCGGCTTTGCTGCTGCACCCGTGCGCCTCCACGCTGGGCTTCCGTGATGACGCGTCGCGGATTCGAGTCAACCACAACAATTGGGGTTTCAAGGTTCAATAAGTCTGCACACCATGTGAGCACAATGCGCAAAACGGAAAAAAAAAAAAAAGAAGAAGAAGAAGAAGAAAATGAGGGGAGCTGTGCCGAATCCTTCTGGCACAGTGACGCATACGTACGTTGCTCCTTGGGATCATTTCCAATCACTTCGTCGTAGTCTGGAAAGTATGCAGACAAGTCACTCTTGAATCTAGTAGCCTCCTGAGAGCGTAGTTTGCGCCCCTGTTCGCGGGTGGACGAAGGTTGTGGCTGCAGCCGATCAAGCTCCGCTCGGATGCCATTGATGACCTTGGCTTGGTGTTTTGTGAGATTTGGCTCCTGCTCCACGGGAACGGGAGGTTTCGTCTTGGGGGCAGCAGTCACGGGCGCAGCCAACACTGCGCTGGAATTGACCGCAGGATTTATCAGGACCGGCGGCGCGACTGCCGTGGTTGTCGGGATGGGATTTTGGATGGTGGTGTTTGTCACGGCTGGCGGTGGTGCAAGCGGTATCGGCGGAAACGGAGGCTGGACGACAGTCGAGGCCCGCACCCCTTGGACGGGCGGCGGCTGGTGTCTGGAGAGGATTTCCACGGCGATCCTCGTCTTCTTGGGCCTCAAGGCATCGATTTCACGGTCGGCAGGGTCGAGGGCTCGCTTCTGACGACCGCCTCGACCTGCGCCGTCGCTCGAGGCAAACAGACTGGCAGCCGGGTTGGCCGGATGCGTGAGGGGGCTGGCGAGGTGATGCGTGTGCGGGTGCGGATGATGATGGGGATGGCCATGGGCATGGGCGTGGTGAGGGCCCTCAGCTCGCCGGTTGGAGCGGGTGACGGAGGCCATTGACGACGAGGGCGAGGCCTTGCATTGTCTATCGCCGTCTGCTGAGGGTCAGTCTCGCAATCAAGACGACGCGTCCTTGGTTTCTCGATGGCGGTTTTCCGTCTCTGCTGCTTGCTGATGTGTTTTTTTTTCCGCCCCTGCTGTCGACGTCTGGTGCTGGATGCGCGATGCTTCCGGTGTGGTTGGTGGGCAATCAGCAATGTGGGTGCCCTGAAGCCCGCTGGCGCCCACTTCTAGCCTGTGCGGTTCCAGCGGTCGTGCCTGCCGGCGTCCAGTGCGTTTCAGTGCCTAGCGTGCCCTGTCGCCCTTGAGTACTGTGAAACCGACCCGCGCTGTAGTTTACGCGTTTCGATGTTTACGTGCCAAGCCGAAGTCGGCTACCCTGTACCTTTGATCGTTGATGAGCCGAATAGAGGCCCTGATGCGCCGGGCTGGTTATAAAAAGGGACAATCCGGTTAATGCGCACGCAATATTATAAAAATGTCATCAATTTAGTATAGTTAGTTGGCCCAGCGCGTCTCAGATGCCCTTGTGGAGATTTCAAAGACGCTAAACAGCTCAATTAATCAGTCAACCAAACAGGGGCTATTACAGTTCAAAATAATTGCAAAGTAAAGACTAGCACGGACAGCGCTTACAACACCTTAAACTCTCCGGCCATTGCGGCTGATGCCAACAGAGAACAACCAGACCTTTCTCACTTCAAATGTGGCTACTAACTTGCCATCACCCATCCACGAAACCAATAGCTTGCACTTGAGCCACCAGCTATCGCAAGTATTTCCAATCACGCAACAGCATAAATATGAAGTCATACAATGTATTCAAAATAATAGGGGGGTATATAAACATCCAAGCGTCAGCGCCGGCAGCTCACTTGGTATGCACCGGCAAACTCTTAATTTTGTCCATCACTCTATCACTCTTCCTCATTTCCCTCTTGACCTTTTCCGCCTCCTCCCTCTCCCTCTCCAACACCCTCCTCTCTTTTTCCGCGCTCTCGCTCTTATCCTTTTTTTCCTCCTCCCGCCGCTGCACCTCCTCGGGCGCGACCAACTTGTCTTTGCCATGTATCAGCTTCCCCACGAGCTCCTTGCCCTTCTTCCTCGTCTTGAGGTACGTCTCCAGCCCGACGAGAATGGTGTACGACTTGGATATAGAAACGTGGCTCATATCCACGCCCTCCTCCTTGAGGTTCTTCACAAAGGCACGGAAACTGCTCGCCGGCGGACGGTAGTGGCCGCTCAGCGGCGACAAGGATGACAGGCGGCCGTTTTTGACCTTGATGAGTCCGGCAGCGGAGATGCGACTGCCCTGGAGGAAGGACGAGTGCTGGAAGGTGCCAGAGTCCTTAATGCCGACATAGAGTCTGAAGGAGGTGTCCGCCACGAAGATCCACGTGTTTTTCTTGACCGACTTGCGCAAGAGTTGGTTGAAAATGGTGGATGCGGAGATGTGCGTAACCTTCTTGAGTCCCTTGGAGTCGTCGAAGCCGGGATCGGCGTACTTGGCGGCGCGGTCGGCTTCGCGCTTGGACTCGTCAGATGAGTCTGAGTCTGATGCGTTGTCGTTGTCGTCATTGTCTTGTGGGTGCAGGATTTGCGAGGACGTAGGCGTGATTGCCGGCGTGGGGTCGTCAAGGGGCACGACGCCGTGAATGCTGTCCTTGAACTGTTCGGTGGTGTCGATCCGGGCACCGTTCTTCACCCAGCATAGGCGTCCCTCTGCGTCCACTCGGACGAGGTAATACTGTCGTTCCTCGCGAGACAAGTATCGCACTTGCTCCCGCTCAAGCCTGTCCCGCGGACATGTGTCCAGCTCAATGAATTTGCCCTCGCCGTAGTCCAACCAGTAAAAGAAGTTCTCCTTTGTGTCGGACTTCTTCCACTCCTCGTGGTACATGCGCAAATTGCTACCATACCTGTGCTTCGAGTCCACCATTTCCAAGAAGTACTGCAGGCCCAGCATACGAGCAGCCTGGCGTCGCTTAGCAGTCGCCTTGAGACGCCGTTCCTTGGCTGCCGCCTTCTCCTCTGACGTCATGCCCTCCAAATCGCCCTCGTCCGAGTCAGACTCCGAGTCGGAATCATCGTGTCCTGCGCGGCGGGCCACCAAGCTTGCCTTTTTCCATTTCTGCCTTGCGCTGGCAGGGCGATAATCAATGGGGTCCTCGAGCGCGAGAACATCGCCGTCGGCGGCGGAAGGAGAAGCAGCCGCATCAGCAGTAGCGTGGGGCTTTATGCCTTGACGAAACTGGGCTTCTCGAACCGCCGTGACCCATCGTGTGCTCGCATTCAGACTGTAGCCTTGCAGCTCCCGTCTGGCACGATAACCTCGAAACGTCTTTTGGATAACCTTGGCGGCCTCGTCACGCTCGCGGTTGTGATGGCCGGCGCTGGCGGAGTGGTGGATACCGTCCGAGGCACCAGATGTTGAGAGCCGGCGCCATTCGTCTCGAGCTCTCCGGCGAGCTTCGACCTCCTTCTCCTCCTGCACCTGAGCTATGTGCTCAAACTTGGCCTGGGACGGCAGCACCAGGGAATCCATGTATTCTTTGGTCTTGGGGACTGACGGGCATGTGCTGACACTGGCGCTGGTACTGGCGCCGAAGGAAATGGCACTGTCAGACGTTGACATGTTCCTCCGGGACGGGGCCGTTTATTAATTCTAATCTACCGTAGGCGCCCTCTCTCGCGGAGTCGCGGACTGGCGGGGCGTCATCGAGCAGGTGCTGCAGCAAGCTAGTGGCGCCCGATGCCCAAGTGCTTGGGCGTTTTGATGGATGAGTGGGGGAAGATGCCCGAGGAGGCGATGCTGGTGAACGGTAACTGATTCGTGGTTGGTGGTCGGAAAGAATCTTTGGGTTGAGGATCCTGGAAGCGCCGGCTGTCCAAGTCGAGCCCGAGCAGCAAGGATGACCGGGTTTATTGGTTTCGCGGTAGTGGTCAAGGAAAAGCCGTCGGTAACACGGCGTACTCTGGCTGTAAACTGAACTGCGCATGTAGGTCGAGACGTTTGTGAAATTCAATGCCGTGGAAATCTGGCTTGGCAACGCTGAGGTTTCGGGATGGATGGATGTGGCTGGCTGTTCGTAGGAGCTGTCGTCTGTTGAAGAGGCGAGATTGGTGGAGTGGAAATGCTAAGGTGGACAAAGTAGAAGAACTCCTGCAAGCATATGCAATACGGAGTACTCCAGAGTTGGTCCGCGGGACTAGGAAAGCGCAAAAAAAAAAAAAAAAAAAAAAAAAAAAAAACACAGCAAATTAGATGCAGAGGAGAGGTCAGGGCAAGAAGAGGTAGGATGGAGTCGTTATAAAAATGAGTGTTGAAGTCATCCGACAAGGCTGGATGGACCCTCGCTATGTGGCGTATTCCAGCACCGGCCGGTTTGCCTGGTGAATACGCGTATCGAACAACAGGCGCAAAGCGCAGGATATGCACTGAGCATGTAAGCTGAGGGAGCTCGAAAGGGATCAATCCATGAATTTACTCGGAACAAGCGCGGCCTATTCGTACGAGAATAAGTTATTGCCTTCTGCAGCCGGACTCGGGCTCTTACCCAGGCCCACGGACCCCGTCGCCCACCATCAAGCCTCCGTACGAAAGCTGCCTGGCCCGCTTCAAGACACGCATCAACTGCCGTCTGGCTCCTTCTTCACTCCTGGCCCAGCTCGGATATCGTTCGACTGCGCGTCCGGTGCAACTTTTGTCTGCCGCCGCCGCTAGTCGTGTCCACAGCACGCTTTGGCCCGGGGCGGAGGCCCCAAAACACCCATGATGCCATGGCCGTGAGGCATTCTGCGAGGCTGAGCACGCTGATCGCCAAGTACGCTTGGAATTAGTAATGCCTAAGAAAGAGCCGAGATGAACCTGTCATGCATCGCCTGCTTCCACGCTTCCCACGAGGGCGAGACCATGACGCGCGAGAGCCCTATGATTCAAGCACAAGAATCGCTGAAGTCGATAGTTATTACCGGCGCACTTTTTTTTTTGTTTCTTTAGCCGCTACCAAATATGCAAGACAGAATTCTTTCTCCCCTGGGACCCAAGTCCAAAAAAAAAATGAAATAAGTAGTTACAAGAAAAGATGCTGCCGTAAGACAGTTTGTATGTCCGATATCCAAGTCTGCTCATTTGTACGTTTGAATACCATTCACCAATCGAAATTCATAGCCTCATGATCGTTAAGAGAAGAGGAATTCTTTTAGGACCGGCGATCCTGAAAATTCTGGATTCAATAATATGCAGCTGCGCCAGTGCATGTCAGCACAATCCCCAACTAAAACGCACAAACCAAAACACGGAATGCTGAAAACCGGGCATCTGACACACATAAATGATTAAACCCTTTAAAAAAAAAAACGAACTTAACAGATTGCTCAAACAAGCCGGACGCTCGCACAAAACCTACTTGAGGAAATACTGCAGGCCAGCCCGCCTCTTCTCGAGAAAGTTGGGTCGAAACTTGGAAATCACGCTCTTGGGAGGGAGTGATGGCACAGCCCCCTCAAAGCCGGGGAACGATATGACGAGTCTGTTGCGGAACTCGTCAAATTCCGAGTATCGTTTCCGGATGTTCATGTAGCTTCCCTGTCGCCGACGGCAGTAGTCAGCACTTGCTTGTTTACCACACCATAAATGAATTGCAAGATTTCGGATGGGACAAAACCTACACTCAGAGTTTCTACACGGACGTTCCAGACTACAAATGCGCCGACACTTGTTGCTCCCCCGTTAACAACGGTGTAGTTGACAATCTCGACGCTCTTTGCCCAGCATGCATTGTTTCGGTCTTGGTGTTCGCTCGTATCGTTGTCTTGCAGGATGATGGCGCCGGCCGGCAAGACGGACTCGACCGAAACGTTGGACGTGTTGCGCTGGTGAGCATGCGTGTTCATCCAGTACGGCGGACTCGCGACGGAGCTGTTGGACAGTGTTGACGACACCGTATCCTCCGTGTCCTGCGACACATGGTCGTCGTCGTGTGTCTGGGCTTTGTGGCCTGACGGCGCCGTCAGAGCATCCGCATCCACCGTCGAGAATCCGAGTTCCGGGGTTTCGTCGTCAAGCTGGCTCCCGCTGACCGGCTGTTCCTGGTCTACCGCCGACGCCATACGGCCGTGTGCGAGCCGTGGCTCATGTGTGTTTCGGTAGTTGTCCCTTCTTGTCCCGTGTCGTAAAACGGGGTCCCGCGATGTCCGGTGTGTGGGCTCACGCAATGGGGCCCGGCTTTCGATCCCCCAAAATCGAGGCTGACTGGTGGCGTCGCTGCGAAAGCCCTCGTTTAGGTCGCAGGACGGTGGAGACTTTGCGGGACAGAAAGTGCACAGTAGTTGCCTTGTCGATTGGCAACGTCTTGGGCGCTGGAGAAGGCGGGATTCACGCAAGCGGGCATGTTGGTTCTGGATCAAAAGCTTCGCAATCAGAGTGCGACATCAAAATGGTAGCAAGCTTCCGAGTCCAGCCATGATGGGCATTTTGGACTCTGGCTATGTGGGGCCAAGCTGCGGCCGTCTCGTGAGTGATCGTCTCCAATTCATCCCGCCAAGCTGTTACCGGGCCGAAACCATGGGTGGTGCTTAATTTTCTTTCGATGGAATTTTGAAAAGAAAGTATGAGATATTTCATTGTGGATATTATTAATCGGAAACTTGCCCATTATTCCAGGTCCCGAAGTCATTCTCCGGTATTACCTTTGGCTGATATGGCTCTAGATTTCGGGATAATGAGCGCCACATGGCCACTTCAGGAACGCGGTGGTTGTCAGAGCAATGCAATCCAAGCATCGCCCGATGTGTCCACAACCATGATTCCTGCGCTGAAGCTGTTAACCCAGTGAACAGTGAATGATGGGTAGGTCCTCGTCATATGCAGCCGGACATGTGATTCTGCAACACGACAGGCCACAGGCCACAGACCACAGGTCGGTCAGAGGCAGTCGTATCACGCCCAATCCTCATGCCCATCGATTGCTGTCTAAGGATCCACCCTATAGCCTCACAACACCGCATCTAAAAAAAAACCCCTTCAAGTACGGAGTACTACAGCCAATAACCTCAGGATGAAGTGCTGCAAAGCTGGTAGGGAAGGTAGGAAATTGTCTTTATTGTCGAACCCATGGCCATGCCACCCTCAACCACCCTTTTTTGCTTGGCACATTCTGCATGCATGGGGGACGCAAACCTTCGTATCGCCTTCGTGTTTGGGTGCACTAGCATGCGCGGAGGAGGATCAAGCTGGCATTAGCTTTGATCGAGAGCAAAATCCTCCGTACCCGATACATGCCTGCATTTGTAGCTGGCTTTGCAAAACAACAGCAGCAGTGCCTGATTATCACGCCACGGCATCAATCTGACGCCCGACACAATCCAGCATCTGACAATTAGCCCGTACGGAGTCAAGTGCATATGGATGATAGCTCCGTGCCGCCACCCCCTCATGGCTTTTGTCCCATCGACTGCAACCAGGGGCTTTATAACCATCGAAGCTTTACCCCACAATGCAGCCACGTTACTCAACAAGCTTCCTTTATGCAAACGGCTGCCCACGGCTGTCGAGTTTCGTGTTGGCATCGTGCTGTAGGATTGCCCGTCATTGCATGCGTGGTGGTTGAGATGTTGCGAGTTTGCCTCCGCCGGGTTCGTCCGGGCGCCTCTGCGGGAACGTCGCCTCTCGTATTCCTCACTTGTGACTCGTGACTCGACAAGAATGCATCAAGGCCAGCGAACCGTACGATGAATGATACGGAAGAATAGGCCCGGTGCTCGCTCCCTCGGCATTTGCCTCACCCATCCTGCATCCTAGATCTGCCTAGCACTATTGGTGCTATCAACGCAGGGAATACGATGTGCAGTTCGACAAAGCCCCAGATCCAAGCTGTCAACTCATTGTGTAAGCCCCGAGCCATGACTATAACTGGTGTGACTGGGGCCGTTGGGGGGAAAGCTCGTACTGGCAACCGTTTGGCCTCCACAAAGGAACGCCGCTATCCCAAGAAAAGGAGCTCCACGAACGGGTCTCTTTAGATTCCAGACACAACCACAATCACCTCGCCGCCGGATCCGAGGATAGTGCTGAAACGAACGTAACCATACTCCGTAGACGAGGGGGGGGGATGCAAATTGGCTTGATGAGCGAGGACTGTGCTGTGACACAAAGCTTCCTGAGCAGTGATTATCAAGTGGCAGAAACCATCTAGGAACATTGAATGGAACACGGAGTAGCAGCTTCGTCGTCGGCGTTGCAGTACAAGTCAGACCTTGATCCGCAGGGACCTGTGGATTGCGTTGTCATGGGTCACCCCGGACACTGACACAGAGTGACACCTTAGTCCTTTTTTGTGCTTCTAAAGTTGGGCTGCGCATGTTGCCGATGCACCTTTGTCTGTTGGAATGAATGCATGTTTGGGATTGACTGCCTCTGCTTGTTGACAGAGGGCACTCAGCTGATGGTCTCAATGGTTCGGATTAAAAAAGCGCAACTCTGCGTCTCCAATAGCTCACCGGGCTTCTCAAATTCTCAAAGCTTCAAACTTCTAATAAAGTTCGAATATTGCAGGTCTTGCCCGTCCCCCAATTATCCTTGCCATCCTTGCCATCCTTGCCATCCTTGTCCATCCTTGTCCATCCTAGCCCATCCTTATCCACCCCCCGGTCAATCGGACTGGTCCGTGGCACGTCCTCACCACGGGCTCGACCAGTTGATTGATTCCATTGACCATAATTACCCCGTTGCGTCTGCTCGCCTTCAAATTGTCTTCTCCTCCTTTTCCATGTTGCCTTCGTTCGCTTAACCGTCGCTGTACCCTTTTGCTTCTCGGAATCACGTCGTTGGTTTCTTTCTAGCCCTTCGCTTTATTGTCTTTCGCTGTTGGCATTTTGCATTTTCAGTCGTCTCTGCAGAGTACTCCGTACCTGGTACATAATTTAATTGTAAGGAAGGAGCTCCTGTTCTAAACCCGCTTGATAGCTTGGCCTGTCTAGCACCTCGTGCTGGTATGGTCTGTTTGCTCTCATATCTTCGGTGCCGCTGATGGCTTCAATATTGCTCTGCCAGAGACGACACTTTTTTTTGCTTTTATAATACATCACTGCCATCTACATTGTTTATCAGATGCTTACTGAATACTTTTCCAGGTCACCGTGTTCTGGTCATCGATTTATTCATCCACATACGAAATCAGACGAAACGATGCCTTCGTTCCGAACCGTCTTCATGGCTGTGGCCGTCTCATTCTCAGCTGTTGCCAACGCCGATTATACCATCGACCCCGACAGCGTACCCATCACCACTAGAAGTGAGCAGGAGCCAGTATTTCCGCTGCTGGGCTGCCGATGAAGCTAACTCTTGCAACAGAGTCTTGGTGTGATCAGGAAATGACTACATGCCCCCTCATCTGCCAACAGATGGAACCTAGGACCACCATTGATAACTCTTGTGATCCTGTGAGTTAACCCATCTACGACGTTGATCCACTCTCGGGCTCCGAATTTGACATTCTGACTTTTTTTTTGTACAGGAGTCTCTCACGTATGGCTGCCTATGTGGCAATAACCTACAGCCAAACCTTTCGGAGTACTCGCTGAGTTTGCCCTACTTCATTTGCACACAGTGGGTCATCCAATGCAAAGATGCTTGCTCTACAGACGCTTGCAAGTCCGACTGCCAGCAAAAGCACCTCTGTGGTGCCCAGCATCCTACCAAGCCCAACGCGACCAAGACTGCTGGTGCCTCTGCCACCTCGACGGAAAACCCGAACACAATCTACACAGACGCACCCGGGGGCGGCAGTAACAATGGAAAGAAGGGCGCTGGCGCAGCGCTCGAGGTTGGTCGTACATATGGACTGGCTATCGTCTTGACCAGTCTCTTTGCTGGATTTGCCCTTTTGTGAGGGATAAGACTGATAATATTCACGAGATGGGAGACATGGAGTGCTAGCTTGTTGGTGGAATTGCATACGACCTGTCTGGGGAAGATTCTGGGCAGTCAGGAGCTTGGGTGTTAATTCTTTCGCATCTATTATGCTGGACAGCAAGTGTCTGGTCTTACATTTTACATGCCTCGGGTATGGAAGATATTAATATAATACTAGCCTATATAGTGTTCTGGATTTGGTTGAGAATGTCATTGTCGATTTCGATGGAAAACATGGCGTCTACGGCAGTTCTAATCTAGCGCTGCACCACTAATATTACAATGTACTACTGTCTGCGGCAGAATATATTTGCCTACCAAGAAGTATACACTAATATGTTATAACATGGTGTGTGTGAGCCAGGTACCTGACCTGGTTTTATACATTTTGTCTCCAGCTGATTTGTCGGACTCTGACAGTGACCGAGATGTAGATTCGCGAGGTCTAGAAGGTAGAAGGAGATACTCGCAGTCGTCTTGCAGCTCACCTAATGGCCATTTCCACTTCTGTCGAACCAGACACAGGGCATCTAAAGCTCCTTATGGTCGACAAGGAAACGGGTATTCGCTCCAGAAACCATACCTTTCGACTTAAAGAGACTACCGCAGAGCTCCGCATCTCGTATATATGGGATTGGCGAGGACTTCACGACTTCGGCGGCATTTTTGCTTATAAAGTCAAGTGATGCCTTCTCAATATCCGCTGCATAACGTCAGGACTAGAATTGCTCTATTATATGGCTATACGTGCTTCCAAATGATCAATGCGAGGCGTTGAGGTGCTCAGGTGCCGACGAGGCTTCAATTGCTGTTGACAGAGGCGGAGTCAGGGGCGGCTGTGGTAGCCAGTCGTTTGGTATCTGCACATTCCGATCCCGCAACAGCCGTAAAAGGGCCAGAGTGAGCAAGTGCGCTGAAAGGTGAATACTGTCACGTAGAGCTGTTGGGAGGGGACAATTGGTTGCTTGAAGGGCAGCTGTAAAGCCACGAGTTTGCATCGGACTTCCCCACGACGACTCCACCGGCAGGGTCTTGGGAGTTCCCGAGGTTCAAAGGTGGGCCGTCTGCGGCCATCTGCAGGCATGAAGTGCTCAACGCCACTTGCATGTCGGCCGCAATGGTGCATCTCAACGAAAAAAAAAAAAGGATCCAATCAGGGGCGGCGGAAGTGTATTAGTCCCAGCCAGCTTTTTTGCAGATGAGCACGCGCAAGCGGCACACGATCAGAAGCGGCTTGGAGCGGGAAGAGTGCACAAGAGGCATTTAAGAGACGGACGAGTGTTTGTGTTTTTTGTTCTTTTTGCTAAGTATTCTATGTTGTTATGACGTGGGTGGTTTGAAGTCAATGACTGAACCACAATAAGCAGCTTGTGGCTCAACGGCTTGTTGACGACGCACACAAAAAAAGAGGACCCCTGCTCTCCTGTTGCCCTCGGTCCGTCTCCCTTCCCTTCCTCTCTGCCTTTGTTAGCCCAGTCTGCTTTGTCTTTTGATCCCCGCCTCCTGGTCGATTGGTGGGTGTACCAGTTGGCGTCGTGCTTAAAGACGTGCATCACAACCTGCATGCAAGGACCAGTCACGCTTGTTTGTCGAGCACGCAGGCACCGCAGACCTGCATCTCACCGGTACAGACGCGCAAAAGGGCACGGGCTAGTTCTCAAAGGAAGAGGGAGAAAATAGGTACATATACTTGTTCCATCCACCCGCCCCTCCACCGCCTCTCCCGCCGAGCTGCTTCTTCTGAATTCTGCCGCCATGGTCAGCGACAACTCCATCGACGACACGCTGCCACGGTACGAACAAGACAGCCTCCTGCCGCAGGCTGACAACATGGCTCCCAATACCAGTGCGTTGCCCTTGATTGACTTGACTCCCCCACTTTTCCCCTCATTTTTGTGATGTTGCCCGCAAGGTGTAGGAGAAGCCTGACGAAGCTCTGCCTGCTGACGCTGTTCTGCCCTGCCTCCTAGAAAAAGCTGCTGCCGAGTGCATCTCTGATGATGCGCTGATACACCTCAAGTCCTACAAGTATTCGAGCGTCGACAAGTCCCCCGTGTCGAAATATATCCTCGGTCCCTGGGTGCGTTGGGAATCCGTCTCTTTGCTTTGAATTCTTTTTGTCGGCCCCTGGCCGTCATTGACGCCGTCGCCGTCGAAGCTGTCTGGGGCCACATGACGTGGGGTAGCTGTAGCAAGCTCTCCGACCATGACATACCAAGCTAACTGTTAACATTGATAGTGGAATGCTTTTGTAAACGTTCTGCCGTTATGGATTGCCCCGAATATGGTTACCCTCTTGGGATTCTTTTTCATCCTGGGTAACATTGGCCTACTGGTCATTTTTATGCCCGACTTGGTCGGACCTGTATGTCCTCCCTTTACGCGTCCCCTCGCTGGTCCATCAAGGCGGCGCATACTAACCCCAAATTGCTTTGCGTTAGGGACCGACATGGCTATATTTCAGCTTTGCATTTGGCCTGTTTATGTACCAGACCATGGACAACGTTGATGGCAAGCAGGCACGAAGGACAGGCACATCGAGCGGCCTCGGCGAACTATTCGACCACGGTATCGACTCTCTCAACTGCACCCTCGCCAGTTTACTCGAAACGGCCGCCATGGGCCTGGGAACGTCAAATGCTGGCATCTTTACCGCCCTGTGCCCTTGCCTGGCCATGTTCTTTTCCACCTGGGAGACATACCACACCCACACTTTGTATCTGGGCGTCATCAACGGCCCTACCGAGGGCTTGCTGATTGCTTGTGGCATCATGATTGCCTCTGGGATTTGGGGTCCTCATATCTGGACTCTGCCTCTCGCCAATGCTCTCGGCGACAGCTTGCCTGGGCTGGCGCACCTGCTTGGCCAAACGTCGTTCCGAGATATCTGGGTTGGCTTGATCATTTCGTCCTTGCTGGTCGGCCACATCCCCTTCTGCCTGTACAATGTCGCGTTGGCCCGCCAGAAACAGGGCCTTCCCGTGACACCTGTCTTTGCTGAATGGACGCCAATGGCTGTCTTTACGCTTGGAGTTGGAGCCTGGGTGTTCTCGCCATATAGCACCCTGATGACGGACAACCACCTGGTCTTGTTCTGCTTGACCATGTCGTTTGTCTTTGGCCGCCTGACTACCAAGATGATCCTGGCGCACCTGACTCGCCAGCCATTCCCGTACTGGACGGTGATGCTGGCACCACTTGTCGGCGGTGCGTTTCTCGGGAATCTGCCTCGGTTTGGACTGCCCCAGATCGGTGCGACTGCGGAGCTGTACTATCTGTGGGCGTACTTTTTCTTCTCCTTGGTGGTTTACTTTCGCTGGGCGTATCTTGTCATTAACGCCATTTGCGACTATCTCGGCATCAATGCCCTGACGATACCTAAAGAGAAGCAAATCGCCAACAAGCAGGCCCGAAACGCCATGAAATTGCATTAAATGCCAAATGGCCTCTACAATATCGAAAATAAACGAATTGGAATACACCAACAATGTTGGACGACGCGATGACCCAGTTTTGTTTTGCCAACCAGCGTCAGAACAGCGTGATCCGACGTGGCAAGGGCCTATTCTACATCCGTGTATGGAACTCATGGGGGGTTACACTTGTAGATTCCGTAGGGAAAACGGGCACTGTAGACGCTGAGCATTGCTTAGAAAGGGGCAACGACTATGGCGCATTCTTAAAGTATTATTATTTTAATGGGTTGTATCGGGGGGGGGGGGGGGGGGGGGGGGGGGGGGGTAAGGGGGCTTAGCTCGGATGGGCGTTGGGGACCTCCTGGTTTTTCTTTCATTCTTTCTTTTTTGATTTGAGGGCTATAGTTTTGTGTAGTCTACATGGCGCTAGATGTCAGGAGCGGCACACTGTGCAGTAGAGGATATGTTTATCATTGGCGCGGTGCTCGTGTGCAAGACGGCAAGTAGGTGCTCTATCTGAGATGGAAAGCTAGCGTTATCGACTTCTTTGTGTCCATGTCACCACTTGACTGCGTTGTATTAGGATGAGCTACGTGGAGGCTGAACGGGATGCCGTGGGAGGCAAAAAGTATTTAACCGGGACAAGCACCAGGCTATCACGCTCTATGCTATACTACACTATACTACACTATAGTATAGTATAGTATAGTATAGTATAGTATAGTACATGAGTGTATACTTATTGGTGGGAAAATACGTGTATATTCTGCCATAGACTGTCAAGTACCTTTTGCACGGCCCGGTGTCGCTGGGCTGCCGGCCGCCGCGATGCTCCTCGCCTCGTGCCCGGGCTCATACCCATACCCGGTCAAAGGGCATAAACATGACTACCCGCCACCTAGGATCTTCCATCGTAATCGTCTCCTCCTGTATCGGCCTTTCTCTTTTTGCCATTTTCGTGACGGTCTGCGGTTCCTGTGGCGGGTCTCAACTTGTTGTCGACGGCGGGCAGGGGAGGGGGAGACTCTACCAAATAGCCCCTGGTTTCCAAATAGCCCCTGGTTTGCAAATAGTGACTCGTTTCCACCTTGGTCAACATTGCCAGCCAGTACCACCTTTTTTCCATCTTCCTTGGCGAGTAGGCCACGCCTGTCAAGCCACTCCCGAGCCTCTGCACGCCATGGTTCATCGTCCCATGTGGAGGGCAAACTCCTGACCTTGTCGGCCAGGACAGAAAGCTTCATTCTGTGGAGGCAACGCTTGACAATCTGGTCCTTGTGGAAGAAGGCTCGGTGTACCAAGGAAAGCACCAGCCCCGTAGGCGACGGAAACGCCAGTAGGTCCCGGCCGTACTTGACACGCTCTCCAGGAGAAACAGGGTGGTCAATGACGCAGTACTTGCCCATGGGAAGGAGAAACAACTTGATTCTTGCGAAGCTGTTCCACCACGACTCCAGCTTGGTACAAGTGCCTGTCCCCTCGTACATGGTGTCAAAATTTCCGCCGTCGGATTTTTGGAATAGGCCGTCCCTGCAGAGGAGGCGCTCCGCCCTGTCCATGTCCGCATCGGGAATGCCGACTTCGAAGGTGTTCTGCGTGGATGGATTCTTCTCTTAGACGTGGTCATGCTTGGGCCAGAATGCACCGGTGGGAGCGGGGCAGGAACTTACCGCGTATCGCCAGGAAGGGGAGAATGGCAGTGATTCGCCCTCATCGGTAATGTTGTGGTAGTAAAGAGCCGCCGCTCCAAGCATGGTGTATTCGACCCCGTTTTCGGACAATATTTTGGCGGCAACCAACGTGGAACTCCAGTCCCATGCAACGGACCGGTCCGCGGGCTCCTCTCTGGGCCACATGACGGTTAGGACGAGATTGCAAGCTTGGTTTGTGTGGTTGTGGTGTAACTAAGTAGATGGAGACTCGGGAATGCTTGCGAGGGAGGGGGCCGCGGCGGGCGGCATTTATATATTTCGCTTGGCCGAGTGAGTTGCATGAAAGAAGGCTTTGTGAACAATGGTTGGACTGCAAGGGGCGGATCCCTTGTGAATCGGGCATTTCTTGCATGGGCAGATGACCAACATTCCTTGATGCATGCATGTTTCAACCTTGTCAATGGAACACAAAGGGGGTATAACTGCTGCCTCATTAGAGCGCGTTCTTTTCGTGATCAGCCTTGTTTACGGGAGACGCAGCGATTTCTGTGAGTGAAGCAATGGCAGGCCAGGAGCATGCCATGTTCAATGTTTGTCCAGTGGAAACGTTGCCTGAGGATTGTGATTTCTATTTGAACTTGTTTTGTTTTCTTTTGTGCGTTCTGGTCATGAGGGGACTGAGTGAAAGGACCAGCGGGCAGCCGACTGTCACAAACAACTGGGCGTATTGCACAATCTCGACAACAAAGCGCCTGGTCGATAAAACATTGCTATACTTCAGATTCAGCGGGCCGTACCTGGTACAATGGCTTGCACAATGGACCAAAGAAAAGCTTGATTGATCTAGAGAAATAGCGTGCACTTCACGACTGCAGCAAGCGCGAAAGAGGATGCATCTCGCAGGCTGCCGGAGCCAAACTGCTCGTCGTCGCCCCTTGCCCAGGCTACATGTATCCATCCATCCATCTATGCCTGCTCAAACGACCAAGCATCACTTCTGGACAAAAATGGAACAACTGGGTCCCCTGTCATGGTGAGCGTCTCCTTGCGTGTCGGCTTTTCTCTTGCTGGCCCCCTTCCCGGGTATGCCAGGCCGCAGACCAGAAACGCAAAGGGTTGCCATGGTCATGGCATCGTCGGTTCGAGCCAAATAACCCGGACTAGGCGGCGAGTCGGCAGGATGGTTGAGCTTGGTTTGTGCGGCTTCGTGGTGTGATTGAGTTGCGGTTGAGTTGAATAGAGAGACTGGGCTGCAGCGGGCGATGTTTACATATTTCGCTCCGCTTGGCTAACTGAGTTTTATAGAAGGAACTCTTTGCGACCAAATCGTCGTGTGCTTTAACGAGACGATCCTTTGCGAATACAATGGCCGTGCTTTACGGACGCGGATCCTTTGTGAGCAGAATATTTCTTTGACTAGAATCAAGGCCTTTTTTTTTTAAATACAGTTCATCTTACAGATATTTCTATTTTCTTCATGAAAGAGACTGCCACTTCTGTGAATAGAAAAATACCCAAGTCGGGATGCGGAGCAGAGACTCGCAGGACAAGGGCATTCAGTATTTGTCTAGTGAAAACGTTACCCGAGGTTCACAAGTGGCCTTTCGTTTCTTTTTTTACCCATGTAAATCCTGATTATGTGAATACTTGGGTCTGAGATCGAACAGGACCATGACCTGCTTACTACAAATGATTGAGATGAAAGCATGAGCACAGGCGTCTTCCCTCGCCGCGTTTACTACCTCTTTGTGATTCGACATCGGGTCCAAGCCACCCACCCTCCTTTACGAAGTTATTTCAATGGCACCGTCCTGAAGTTTGGCGATCGCAACGTCACTCAGACAAGGAGCCGTCCTCTTCCCCCTTTACACACTTTGTACGCATCTTCAGGATCACCATCCTCCTCTTCCGACCATTGTTATTATCGGCAGTGGCATGCTCATGACTCGACCCGTCATTTGACTCCACCTGAATCGGCTCGTCCGTCGTGACAGTCTTCCCAATAAGGGCCATGGCCAGATTGTAGTTCCTCCGAACCCAGGTGCGCTGGATCTCTGTCAGCCACTGCTCATTCAACTGGCCCGTGTCAAACAGTCGCTTTGCTGCAAGTGCAGCGAGCTGATCGTGCCTGCTGACTCTTCGGTTCACCAATGCTACAAAGAGTTCATGGGGATTCGCCAAGGGGATCCGAGCCATATCCTCTTCGGAAAGACCTAGGAGTCGGGTCCCTTGATGCCTCGGGTTGGCAACCCCGTGAAGACCCCATATGTTGAAGAAGGCGCTGGGTGGCAAGAGGATAATGTTGCGTGGTTGTGACACGTCCCAAACTGTCTGCAAGCGGGTGTAGGCAGCCGTCCCTTCGTGACAGGACTGAGTGATGACGTGGTCTGGGACGTCTTCAAACAGCCTGCTTGATTTGAGTATGCCCACGGCTTTGGATACATCTGCGTCAGCAAGGCAGATTTCGATTGACTAGGGCTCATGTTAGCCAAGCAGGTCTTCTTCCTCTTTCTATCATGGCATTGGTACAACAAGAAAGAGCTATCGTGGTGCGCAGCTGCGTACCCGGTAGACTTACGAATTCTGGATTAAAAGCCGTCGTAGCTTCGCAGTGCATGAGTGCTACCTCACCGACAATCGTGTGGTGGATGTAGTTCGACCTGAGCATACTACAGGTGGCTTGGAGAGGGCTCCAGTCTATATTCCTCACCGTGGCAGCCATGATGGACTTGGAGGTCGTCCGGATATAAAGGAGTGATGAGAGGGGGGAAGTTGTAAGAGGGGAAGAAAAATTGAGTAGTCAGTTGGTAGTTTGGCTTTTTAAGCCATGAGGATGTGAGTTGAACGTGAGTTTGGCGGGAAGACCAGCAAACGGAGCTCGGTCATGTCATGGAATTATATTCAATTTCAAGTTCGGTTGGCAGGGCAGTGACCAAGTGGGAGTTTGCATATAAGAAAGCGTAAAGTATTTAGTTTCCTGAGCTTTATTTAATAGAATCTCATATAAAAGTCAAATTAAATAATTGCAACGAGTGAATAATAAACAGCCCGTGGTGGACGATGTTACATCGACTACCTCGGGAAGTGCCTTGTGACAAGGGCTCATTGAGGGCTTGGAGTAATAGCCCAATTCAGCTGTAATAATAGTCTTTGGTATTGAGGGTCCTTGGTTTTTCTCAAGGCCTAGTTGATTAAAGAGGCCTATATATACAAGAAGTCGGTGAGAGCCTTGTGCCCTAGGTCTGATGATCGCAGCCGTCATGTAACCGTTTGACATGCCGTCAGCAACCTCAAAGGATGATCATGCCATGAAAAGGCGTCAGCTAGTGATTTAGTGGTCAGCATATCATACCGCAGGCGCCAAGTTTGGTATCGTCTGCCGTGCTGGATTGTGCCTTAAAATGTGATCCGTTGGGCATCTGGTTGGTACGTCTTTTTTGATCCATATAGTAACATTCATTTGAGACCATGACGTCTCGCACATCTGCAGCCTGGTCTCATTTACCATCCAAGGCGTACCAGCCTGAAAAAGGGCTAGCCCAACTGGCGCCGAATCTATGAGGCGAAGCCGCTGGCCATGCCCCGTAAGCACGTCGCTCAACACGTCGAGTGTGGCAGCCAAGTGAAGCCCGTAATCCGTGAGCAACATACACAACAGCCTTCCATTCTCCCCATCATGTAATTAAACCTCCGACATGATCCCGACGTAGCTTCAAATCCATCTAGAGACCCCAACTGCGGCGGACTTGAATACTGTTCTTCCCAATGTCCAGCATCCGCCAATTCGTCTTGAAAGGCGGCATAATCGGTCGCCTCCATGTACATACAGCCAACATTCTAAAACTCAATTTCTTTTGCACCCCATTCCCATTCCGAACTTTGTTCCCTGAGGCCCAAGTCCTCAATTTCTTCCGCCGAGTACCCGTGGTTCGCAATCTCATGCTTAGCTCTGTGCACGAACTTCACCATAGCGCTGCACTCTCGATCCAGAGGCTCAAGACAAATGTCATCGGCAATCAGAAAGAAGTTGTAGCGAGTCCCACCCACGAAGCCACCGTCTCTGCCTGCCGTATCGGTGTTGAATGATTGAATCCCTCCACAGAGGGACGTTGGTCTTCTTTACAGTTGACGCGGCACTCGTCCACCACCCTGCGGAGAACTTCTCTCGCAAGGCGTCTGCAGTAACACCCTCAAATTGACTCTGACATTCATGATTTCAAGTCGGTGCCTGGGATACAACTCGGGGTCGGGAGCAGGCTCGTACTGCAGCGAGTCGACAGGGCCATGAAGCACATCCAGCATTCTGTTCCAGGCAGCATCATTACCATATGCCGTTCGATAAACCACTAGCACCCCCCTGGACCATCGCTTGAACTTTCCAAAGTTGATTTGTCCTGTCACTTGTCGCAGAGGGTGGGTTGAGAAGTCTTCTCAAGCGACCACGTCTCGCGGACGTGTTGACCGAGAGGATGAGCCTCCTCTACCTTTGCTCTGGCATGGAGTCGACCATTCATGTCTTTACCGTCGACACCACTTGAAGCTGCCTCTAGGGCTCTGGTAAGGGCATTTACGCGCTGGCGCTCCTCCGCGGCAAGACCTCTTCTGGGTTTGTTTGAAACGGAATGAGAATACGTTGCATTTGGCTTGAAGAGTCGAGGTGGATGGAATGCGAAGAACCTTGGTGTGTTCTCTGATGAAGCTCTATGAAATAACAAGGAAACCTCCCAAGACATAGGAGATGAGAGGCTGGGATTTGTTCGATGCGGCGCAGAGACTGCATGAGGGCCCAGGTTTGTAGCGGGCTGGGCGCTGTGAGAGGACAAGGTTTTATGTTCGGGCAGGGATAACCAGTGTTTGATACTTGTCATACCCTGAATCGTTTACAATAAGCATTGCCGTTGAGCGGAGCAGGACGTCAGCGACAGCAGTCCCGTATTCTATGTGTATTTTTGATAAATGTCTACTAGCAACGCCGAAACGGGCTCAAGTACTCAGAAATATCAAATAGCGGCACTGGGCCACCTACCGTTACCTTGTATCTAGGACGAGGTTCGTGGACTTTTAAAGATACACCAATAGTCCCCACATGATGATTCAAATAGCATAGAAGTGGCCTAGAACTTGGATACAATGATAATCCGTATGGGTAGTACAAATGCTTGGTGCGCTTGCTTCAATAAACAAAACCAAAACCAAAACCAAAAAAAAAAGAAAAAAAGGGTTATATCAAAGGATGACGACAATACTAGTCCCTCAACAGTACATAGAGCGAGACAAGGTGCAAATTGCCACGGGTGGGGGTATCGCGACTATGGGGGCCTGGCTTTGCTGCGACAACATCCCAGAAACGAGAATGAATAATACACGTAGCAATGCCACATACAGCAGGGGAAACACGCTAGTGGAAATTCGCAGAAATTTCTGCATTATAGAGTCTATGAACATATGCTTAAGTATCAACATCAACTTTTAGTTAAAAATATCTTCCAGCAGAATACTATGCCTATGCCGTCCACACCTCATGGAGTCATGTACAAGTCGTTACAGCCGCGACCCGTGGGCCATTGGATGAAGTCCATCTAGTCACTGCAAATTCTCGATAACTAGCGCGGAAGCACCGCCGCCGCCATTGCAGATACCAGCACAGCCAATCTTGGCGCCCTTCTCCTTGAGGACTGAAGTCAAAGTGGTGATGATACGGGCGCCAGAGCAGCCTAGAGGGTGGCCAATGGCGACGGAGCCACCAAAAACATTGACCTTGTCGGCATCCAGACCCAAGAGCTTGATGTTAGCAAGGGCAACGACGGAGAAAGCCTCATTGATCTCGTAAAAGTCAATGTCCTTGTCGGTCAGACCAGCATGCTTGATGGCCTTGGGGATAGCTAGGGAGGGAGCAACAGTGAAGCGTTCGGGCTCACGCTCGGCATCACCCCATCCAAGAATCTTGGCGATGGGCTTGACACCAAGCTCCTTGACCTTGGCCTCGGACATGAGCACGACCGCAGCAGCACCGTCGTTGATGGGAGCGGCGTTGGGAGCGGTGATGGAGCCGTCCGACTTGAATGCTGGGCGCATAGCCTTGAGCTTTTCGACATTGAGGTTCTTGACTTCGTCGTCACGCTCAACCTTGATGGGGGGCTTGCCACGGCCGCCCGACACCTCGACGGGGACAATCTCCTTGAACAGACCAGCCTCGGTGGCAGCCTGTGCTTTCTGGTAGGACTTGATAGCGTAGTCGTCCTGAGCCTCACGGGAGAGTTCGTTGTCGCTGGCACACAGCTCTCCCTGGAGACCCATGTGCTCCTTCTTGTAGGCGTCGGTCAGGCCATCCTTGAGAACGCCGTCGACGAGGGTCTGGTCGCCATACTTGGCGCCGGTACGGAGGTTGGGCAGGTAGTGCGGGGTGTTGGACATGGACTCGGTACCGCCAGCAACGACAATATCGGAGGTGCCAAGCATGATGTTCTGGGCACCGAGGATGATGGCCTTGAGGCCAGAAGCGCAGACTTTGTTCACAGTGGTGGAAATGGTGCTGTTGGGGAGGCCGGCGCCGATGGCACACTGGCGGGCGGGGGCCTGGCCAAGACTAGAGAATATCAGCCATGTCGAAGACTTGTAGGGAAAGCTGCGTTTATGGAGGAAAGAAACTCGTGTACCGAGTGGGAAGCATACCCAGCAGACAGGACATTGCCGAAAAAGACCTCTTCGACCTGCTCAGGTTTGATACCGGCACGCTCAACGGCACCTAGGAGTGAGGGGTCAGAGGTTGATTTCAACGCATGGAACGACGGGGGTGTAAAGATGTACCCTTGATGGCAGTAGAGCCTAGCTGAGTAGCGCTCAAGCTGGAGAGGGAGCTATTGGAGGAAAAGAGATTGATATCAGCATGACAAGACACAAACTATGAAGTTGTGTTGACTGTTGACTGTTGACCGTTGGCGGCTGGTGTTCACCAAGGCCACCTTGGAGCAAAGTCGGCGAGGGGCAGTTGAGCATTACCCAAGGAACGAACCGACGGGGGTTCTGGCAGCAGAAACGATGTAGACGGGAGGTAGCCCAGACATGGCGGTAACCAAAGCTTGAATTGGGTTTGAGAGGTAAGCAACAGTGAAAAATTACGGCGAGTAGAAAGATTGAACTTGACTATCGACGTGGTGGGGAGCTCAATCAATTGCAAGAGCTAAAATAACGCCAAGGTGCACGGTGCATCTGGGAGGTGAGCAGACGCTACCAGCGATTTTGCGGTGGACTCATGTCAAGACAATAAATGGATGGAGCGGTGGCTGAACCGGGTTTAGCGCGGATACCGCCTTGTTCAGACGTCGAGGCGAACATTTTACAGCACGGGCAAATGTACTCCGTACTGACAGGCCCCCCACCTTCTTTCACCTTGTCCCGCCTGTAGTTGGAGTACTCCGTAGGGGTGCCAGCAATCTTATCGCGATTGACTATTAGCACGTGACGCGACCTAGCTGTCGCCGAAAAATGTCAAGCTACGCCATGGCACCATCGCGGCCGCGACACCAGTTGCTCAACGCGCGCCGAAAGTCCATTGATCGCAGGCGCTCGCAGCTTGCCGAACGGAACAATGGATGACCTTTACGATGAGTGAGATTTTCTCCCTGAATACGCTGTGCCCCCCTGCACCCCGACCTCAAAACACTGACAACAACACTCTAGGTTCGGCAACTTTATTGGGGAGGAAGCGGAATCTGAGGACGCGTCCGAGGCGGGCGTCGAGGTGGGCGCTGAGGCAGGCGACTATGTGTACGACGATGAGCCTGAAGAGACTGGGGGGGGTAACGGGAACTGAGCTTATGGAAATCGATGGTTCGTGCAAGGGGACTGTTTTCAGAGCTGATTGATAACCTGCTAACCAGGGAAGCAGATGGGCCGTCCAATGCCGTTGTCCTCCACGAAGACAAGCAGTACTATCCGACTGCGCAGCAGGTATATGGTGAAGATGTCGAGACACGCGTGGAAGAGGAGGACGCGCAGCCTCTTAGCGAACCCATCATCGCACCCGTCGAACAAAAGAAGTTCAATATCGAAGAAGCCGACCTACCTCCGGTATTTTTTGATCGCAAGTTCATGACCGACTTGATGAACTTCCCCGAACAAACGCGCAATGTGGCGCTAGCTGGACACCTGCACCATGGCAAAACTTCATTCATGGACATGCTTGTTCTAGAGACTCATGACATTGCAGAGAAGCTTGACAAGCGAAGTGGACGAAAGCGCGACGAGAAGCTACGGTATACTGATGTTCACATTCTGGAGCGCGAGCGAGGAATCTCGATCAAATCATCACCCATGAGCCTTGTCCTGCAGAGTGCAAAGGGCAAGTCGCACCTGGTCAACCTCGTTGACACTCCTGGTCATGTCAACTTTGTCGACGAAGTCGCAGTCGCCTTCAGATTGGTTGATGGCATATGTTTGGTCGTGGATGTTGTGGAGGGTGTGCAGGTCAACACGGAGCAAATTATCAAGCATGCTGTTTTGGAGGACATTCCTCTGACGCTCATCATCAACAAGATGGATCGCTTGATCTTGGAGCTCAAGCTGCCCCCCAAGGACGCCTATTTCAAGCTCAAGCACGTTGTTGAGGAGGTCAACACCGTGATTACCAATGCCATGCCCACAAAAGCCTCCGAGAAGCGGATTAGTCCTGAAAAGGGCAATGTTCTCTTCTCCTGCACTGACCTCGGCTGGTGCTTCACTCTGCAGTCCTTTGCCAAGATGTACACTGATACATACGGGGATATCAATGCTGACGAATTTGCCCGGAGATTATGGGGCGATGTTTATTTTAACCCGAAAAAGCGATCATTTACGCGAAAACCCGTTGAAGACCGTGCAGCACGGTCATTTGTTCACTTCGTTCTCGAGCCCATATACAAACTCTTCACACAGTCCATCAGCGCTGCCCCTGAGGACCTGAAACTGGTTCTGGCGTCCCTGAACATTCAGCTGAAGCCTGCGCAGTACAGAGCAGATGCCAAGGACATTTTGAAAGCCGTCTGCCAGCAGTTCTTTGGCCCATCAACAGCATTTGTTGACATGATTGTTCGACACGTCCCATCGCCGACTGAAGGCGCACAGAGACTTTTGGAGAGGGCATACACCGGCCCACTGGACACCAAGGTGGCAGGTTCGATGAAGGCATGTGATCAGGACGGCCCACTGGTGATCCACGTTACCAAGCTGTTCAACACATCAGACGCCAAGAGCTTTTACTCGTTTGGTCGTGTTCTGAGCGGCACTGCGCGGCCCGGCATGTCGGTGCGAGTGCTTGGAGAGGGTTATTCGCTGGATGATGAGGAAGACATGACCACTGCCACTCTTGGTCAAGTCTTTATCGGAGAGACCAGGTACAACATTCCCACAGATGGTGTGCCAGCAGGAAATCTGGTGTTGGTCAGTGGTGTGGATAACTCAATAGTCAAGTCTGCGACTATTGTAGCCCCCAAGTTTGAGGATGCCGAGGATGCGTATATTTTCAAACCCGTCACACACTTTACCGAGTCCGTCCTCAAGGTTGCGGTGGAGCCCATCAACCCGTCAGAGCTGCCCAAGATGTTGGACGGGCTGCGAAAAGTGCAGAAGTCATATCCTCTCATTGATACAAAGGTGGAAGAATCCGGCGAACATGTCATCTTGGGGACCGGAGAACTCTACATGGACTGTGTGCTCCACGATCTCAGGCGGCTGTATGCCGATATGGATATCAAGGTATCCGATCCTGTGACCCGCTTCTGCGAGACGGTGGTAGAGACGTCGGCGACAAAGTGCTACGCCATCACACCAAATAAGAAGAACAAGATAACCATGGTTGCGGAGCAATTGGAAAAGGGCATATCTAATGACATTGAGACGGGCGCCGTCAAGATCCGTGATCCTATTCGCAAGACGGCCAAGTTTTTCGAGGAAAATCACGGTTGGGACAAGCTTGCCGCACGAAGCATCTGGGCTTTTGGGCCGGATGACATGGGGCCGAACATTTTGCAGGATGATACTCTGCCTACAGAGGTGGGTCTTGTATCCTTGATTCCGTTTCCTCTGAATGCATGCTAACAAAACGGCAGGTCGACAAGAAGCTTCTCAACACTGTCAAGGAGTCTATTCGGCAGGGATTCAGCTGGGCCACCAGAGAAGGTCCCCTTTGTGAAGAACGTATGTTGCACTGGCCCCTCCTCCTCTTCCGGCGTGGTTTAGGACCTGCTGCTGACTTTAACAGCGATTCGAAATACCAAGTTCAAAGTGACGGATGTGTTATTAGCAGGAGAGGCCATCTTCCGTGGCGGCGGCCAGATCATTCCCACGTCGCGACGAGCATGCTATTCCTCGTTCCTCATGGCGTCTCCACGGCTGATGGAACCGGTGTACGCCGTGTCCGTGACGGGGCCCGAAGACTCGCACACCGAGGTATACAATGTACTGTCACGACGTCGGGGTCACGTATTATCCGACGGCCCCGTGGCCGGCACGCCTCTGTACCGCGTCAACGGCCTGATTCCCGTCATTGACAGTTTTGGATTCGAGACGGACCTCCGAATCAAGACGCAGGGCAGCTCCATGGTCAGCTTGGTGTTTGATAACTGGAGTATTGTGCCCGGCGACCCGTTGGATCGGGAGCAAATCATCCGACCACTGCAGCCGGCATCGGCGCAAGCGACAGCCAGAGATTTTGTGCTCAAGACCAGGAGACGGAAAGGGCTGAATGAGGATGTGAGTGTCAAGACGTTCCTCGAACCGGAGTTTTATCAGAGTTTGATGGAGAGCGGCATGCTGGGGGATGCATAAGGTTGTTGCCTAGGACGGGAAGCAAAATTTTTAGCAAAAAAGGCTATTTGTAGTTTAACGTAGACCCGGGGGCGTTTGAATTCGGGGGCACTATTTCTCGTGTACATATAGATGGAAGAGTGAGCGTGAGGGTATTCTGAGGTCCAGTCTGGCCGTAGACGGATCAACGAAGACCGGTACGTCGCATGCCATTGACGCTTACTCCGTACATGCTTAGCGACTAAGTAGCCCATGTGCGCGAATGGGTGACTCGAGTTCCGCAGATTTTGGGGCGCAGAGAATGTCTGATTCTGGAGGGACAGGCGGCACCTTGTGAAGCGCGGCGCCTCTCGCAAGATGCACCCTAAACGACGTCCGGAAAGCGTCAATCCAGTCTGGCCATGAATGCCGGTAGTTACCAGATCACCGGGGCTCGCACCTCGACCAATTACCCATCAGCGACCAAGTGGACGAGACTAGCCCCAGGTGCCACTTAGTTGCCAACGGGCAATTCCAAACACTGTCGCCACGGGCCTGACGGCCCATGCCTGCAGCCGCTCACACTCCGTTTATTGTCCTTGGTCCTCTTGCGGTGCGCACGTGTACGGAGCAGACCTCCATCTCGACGTCACTGCGCAGAGATTGGAAGCGTCCCGATAGACAGTTATGCCTATCGGATAACATTGAAGATGTTGACGCGACTCAGTCAGCCATGGCCATCTCCTCTGCTACGCAAAGGCAAAAAGGCAGTCAGTCCGCTTTGCCACCGGCAATAGGCACCGTTGACATGTCCAGCTGCCCTGTGTCCTTGGGGAGCACGAGAACCATCGCCACCGCAGTCCATATAATTCCCCATTGTTTTCCTGTCCCGCTTGTTAGCTACACTCGTCCTCTCCTCCACACGCGTGGCTGAGCTAGCGCCTTAGCAAGGTTGCAGCGGCGGCGGCGGCAAGTCAACAACCCTTGCTGTTGTCGAAGCGCCGTCGGTTCGAACGCATGCCAGGACGGAAATGGCATCGTTCGCCGTGGGATATTCCATTCCTCGCCTTTATCTCCATGACAAGAGCCCATCTGTGCGTAGCCGAGGCTGGCATATCCTTGTCTTTGGAGCCTCGCTGAGAGGTTGTCAGCGCGAGCGGGCAAAGCTTGGGACTCGACTGACGCCGGGACGGACGGGCTGGATCGGAAATTTTTTTCCGTCCTCACGTCCCGCGATTAGGTTTTGCTGCAATGGCCGACGATCGGACAGGCATGCGGAGGCACAAGGCTGGGATCAATGCCGATGGCTGGCATCGCTGCCAAGAGGCTACTACCGTGACGGCGGCTCTGGGAGCGTACAATGTCGGTCTGGGATCGCCGCGTGTTTTCCAACAGAGCCCGGCATTGGCTCGTGCCCCGGGACAAACTACCTCATCTTGCTTCAGGATGGAGGCACTAGCGGGCCGATCAAGCTAGGTAGAGTGGTCATCATAGGCCCGTGGGAGAAATGGAGAACACAGGCTTGCTCCGATGCAAGATGGACCATGGTGTGGATAGTACCACCTTCAATGTTGCTTTGTACATGGACTAACAGGAAGTGAGAGGGCGCTTGCGTTGTGATAGCTCGTAATTGAACGTGTGTGGTTGTGTTCAACTTATTGGCGGGCTACTGTTAGCTTGGGTGAAAATATATATATATATGTGTGTGTCTGTGTGTGAGCGTAGATATAAATGCAGATCCCTCGCACTTGTTCATCGGTGTCAAGGCAAGACCTTTTTTTGGGCGTGGAAACTGCAACACAAGATGATAATGCGCTCCTCGTGGCAAGCGGCCTTTGCCGGCCTCTCCCTGCTAGGCTCCCTCGTTACCGCCGTCAACCTCACCGGCTATGAATACGTCGTCGTCGGGTCCGGAGCCGGCGGCGGGCCTTTGGCCGCCCGGCTGGCCATGGCCGGCCACAAAACACTCCTCATCGAAGCCGGCGACGACCAGGGCAACAACTCCAACTACACCGTCCCCTCGTACTCTGCCAAGGCGTCCGAGGACGAGAAGCTCGCGTGGAACTTCTTTGTGCGCCACTACACCGACGATGCCCGCCAGGCGCGCGACTACAAGACGTCGTACCAGACGCCCGATGGGAGGCTGTACACCGGGCTGGACCCCCCCTCGGGCTCAAAGATGCTCGGGACGCTGTATCCTCGGACCGGGACGCTGGGCGGGTGCACCGCCCACAACGCCCTGGTGGCCATCTACCCCCATCGCTCCGACTTTGAGTACATTGCCTCGCTGACGGGCGACAGCTCCTGGGCGCCCGACAAGATGCGCAAGTACTTTGTCAAGATGGAGAAGAACAGGTACCTGCTGCCGCTGGCCAAGGGCCACGGGTACAACGGCTGGCTGGACACGGACCGCGCGCCGCTCACGATCCCCCTCGAGGACCCCAAGCTGCTCAGCCTGATCACGGGCGGCAGCTTCGCCCTGGGCAACTACTCGCGGCTGCTGCCCAACCTGCTCGACGTGCTCGTGGGCGACGCCAACGAGGACTCGGAGGCCCGCGACAGGGACGGCGGGTACTTCCAGGTGCCGCTCTCGGCGGGCGACGGGCGGCGGTACGGCTCGCGCGAGTTTGTGGTCGCCGTGCGAGACGCCAAGAACGGCGACGGCTCCAAGAAGTACCCCCTCGACGTGCGGATGAACTGCCACGTCACGAGGGTCGTCTTTGACGAGGCGGGCGACGAGCCCCGGGCCACGGGGGTCGAGTTCCTCGACGGGGCGTACCTGTACAAGGCCAGCCCGCGGTCAGGCTCGGCGGCCAGGGGCGTGCCCGGGTCGGCCACGGCCTCCAAGGAGGTCATTGTCGCCGGGGGCGCGTACAACTCGCCGCAGATCCTCAAGCTCAGCGGCGTCGGGCCGGCGTCGGAGCTCGCGCGGTTCGGCATCAGGGTCGTCAAGGACCTGCCCGGCGTGGGCACCAACCTCCAGGACCACTACGAGGTGGCCGTCCAGGGCCGCATCCCGTCCGAATGGGGGTTCCTCAAGGGCTGCACCTTCTCCGACGACAACGACCCGTGCCTGGACCGCTGGCGGCACCCGTTCCTCGGCAGCCGCGGCGCCTACGTGTCCAACGGCTTCGCGGCCGCCATGCTCATGAAGTCGTCGCGGGCGAGCGAGTACGACGCCTTCATCTTTGGCGGGCCCATCAACTTCCGCGGCTACTTCCCCGGCTACAGCTACAACATCACGGCCGACCACGACGTCTTCACCTGGGCCATCCTCAAGGGCCACCCGCGCAACACGGCCGGCCACGTGCGCCTGCTCAGCGCCGACCCGCTCGACGTCCCCGAGATTGTCTACAACTACTTTGACACGGGCAGCGGCGACAGCGCGGCCGACCTGACGGCCATCCGCGAGGCCATTGGCGTCGCGCGCGCCGCCTTCCGCAGGCAGCCGGTCAGGGTCGACGAGGTGCTGCCGGGCGCCGCCGTCCAGTCCGCCGCCGACGTCGAGACGTACGCCAAGGACACGGCCTGGGGCCACCACGCGTCGTCGACGTGCCCCATTGGCGCTGACAACGACCCCATGGCCGTCCTGGACTCGAGCTTCCGCGTGAGGGGCGTCAAGGGCCTGAGGGTCGTGGATGCATCCGTCTACCCCAGGATCCCGGGGACCTTTACTGCCGTGTCGACGTACATGGTGGGCGAGAAGGCGGCCGACGTTATCCTGAGCCAGAATAGGTAGATGTTGGGCGTGTGGCGTTTAAAATTCACATACATTCTTTTGGCGTTTCATTTTCTGGCCGGCTTGCGCAGTCTTGTAGTTGAGGAGGAAGAGGTACGTTTGTTGCGGTTTCACATGGCGCGGCTGCTGATTGGCTGACGACACACATCCCGACTGGCACATGTAATTTTTGACTTGAGAAATGAAAAACATGGCACTTGCAAAAACAAACGATGCTAAACTATTTCTATATACGATTGGGTGAATCTCGTGATGATTGCAGTTCCAGTACCTGCGAGGAGTAATATCCACTAGATTGATTAACTTGGTTTCTCAACTATAGTGCTGTGAATATCTGACCAAGATGGGGCAAGTTGTACCCGGCGTCGTCAAGCCCTGCCACAGGACATGCATGGCGCCTGGGGAGGTCAAGTATTTTTGAGCACTTGGTCAAATAGACTGTTAGGTCATGTTTAATATTGTCCGTCTCTGACCTGGGTCCTTTGTTTTGGCCGAATTTCAAAGTCACTGACGTCAACACTGCAGACTTAGACTTCTACACTAGTTCGATGACGAGACCAGTTGGGTCTACTGCCAACGATTGCCGTTGAATCGGTATAAAGGGCAACCGCCGGACTGGTTTCAGTCGCAAAGAAAACCAGCACCTCTTTACCCAAAAATAAAAAAGTTCACAACCACCCCCAACGCAGCCGCCATGTCAAAACTCCTCGACTTTCGCTGCGCCGTCATCACCGGCGGAGGCGGCGGCATCGGCAAAGCCATGGCACGATACTTGGTCTCCAAGGGCAAGACCGTCCTCCTTGCCGGCCGCACAGAATCCAACCTGCAGTCGGCGGCCAGAGAAATCGGCGCGGCGGGCTACTACGTCGTCGACGTGGGCAAGACGGCCGACATACCGCCCTTTGTGGGCCGCGTCACAAGGGAGCACCCGGAGCTGGACTGCCTGGTCAACAACGCCGGTGTCCAGCGGCCGCTCGACATTGTCAAGGACGGGGCCTTTGTGGCCAAGGCCGACCGGGAAATCGACATCAACATCCGGGGCCCCATGCACTTGACCCTCGGGCTGCTGCCGCACCTGCAGGCGAGGCCAAACGCCGTCATCATCAACGTGTCGAGCATTCTCGGATTCGTTCCCTTTTCCGTCATCAACCCCGTGTACAATGGCACCAAGGCGTGGCTGCACTTCTGGAGCATGAACCTGCGCACGCAGCTGCGGCAGGCTGGGTCCAGCGTGCGCGTGGTTGAGGTTGCGCCGCCTACGGTTGGGACGGACCTGCACCGCGAGAGGGAGGACCCCGACGACAACAAGAAGGGCAAGAATCCGCAGTCTCTGAGTGTGGACGAGTTCATGGGCGAGGTTTCCCGGAAGCTGGAGGCTGGGGACGAAACGATATCCGCCGGGGTTGGGAACGACATTGTCGAAAAGTGGTACCGCACGTACGGCGCCCAGTATGATGAGGCGGCGTCTCAGAAATAAGCAGTGCCTTGTCGTTGGCGCCGTCACAATCCAGTGTGTCCGCTGCATGGTTCCTCCTGTGATGGGTGCAAGAGAACAGAGAGATGATGGCCTCTGCTGGCGGATTGCTCGCCTTCTGGCAGTGCATTGGGTCGTGATATTTGCGACTCGTGAGCTACCTTGCTTGGAATACTGGCTTCTTGTACAATAAACAAAGGGTATATCAATCATCACGGCAGTAAATAAAAACATCACATGACAAGGGGTAAGGCTGGCAAAGAATAAACGGTTCTATTGGCTATCATATCGCCTAGTTCCTGTACTGTGAGTGTTTATTAGTTTCATCTCGCGCAGGACGCTCTTATGAAGGGGGTAGCTTACCACCAGCTGCCCGTTTTCGTTGCCAATGCGGTCATTCAACTCGAGGCCCTGTCGCTCGCGGTTTCCGCCCTCGACCATGCCCATTTCGGCGGTTAGCCTGGAGCCGTCCAGCAAGATGTCATGGGCAGATTCAGAGAAGTCTGCCGAGGAAGAAGTGTTGTCAGTGGTCTCTATTTGCCAACCAGCGGAAGGGAAAAAAAAGAGGAATACACGAGCAGGATGGCACGGGGAAAGAGAAAAAGACTTACTCACGCCATCCCATTCGAACCAGCCGTCGGAGTTGCCAATAAACTCATTCAGATCGATGGTGGATTCGTTCCAGTTGCCATCGTCGTCCTGACAGTCGGCGTGGAGGATGTGGCCGTCCTCAAGCCAGATATTCTTCGAAGACTCGTAGAAAGACATGTTGCACGTTTTGATGACTGAAGCGGGGGATAGACGAGAATTCTTGGTCTGCGGTTTGATGCTCATGTGTGCGGGAATAAGGCGAATCCAACCGCACTTTTAAATCAACCAGAGAGGGGCTCTCATGTACGCCAAGACATGCCCGGCCGCATAGACTGGATCCTTTGTGGCTATGCAATGTGCCATGAGTGACGGGTTTCTTGTTTTATGGTTTGTGGCCCCCGCATGCAACTATTTGGTGTCGGTGCAGGTTGGCCAGACGTCACAGCAGCAAGCGATGGCCTGTTTTTAACTGTGGGCCAGTACGTGGTTGACGATAATTGGGCTGTTGGTGTGTCATTGCTGCAAAGTTGTTTTTGTTTGTCTAGGAGGGGACGCGTTGGTCTGAGGTCTCGGGTTCTTGTCACCGCGAGGCTTGGAGCACCGGGGTCGGGGAGGCCCAGGATTGGCTGGAACAAAGGTCTCGGCAAGAGCCGCAGCCAGCCCGCAGCGGGCCGTACCAGTACTTCTGGCGTCAACGGTTACATGTACTCTGTGAAAGTATCTACTAGGTACCTAGGGACCACTCGGTGGCGCCAAGTCGCTTCGCCTCGTTCAAAACTTCAAGCTGCGGAGGGGGTCGCTCTTGCTATTTGCGTACCAAGGCCATCGCCTCGAATAAACGCTCCTGCCCGCATCTCAAAACGACCGACTACTACTCGACTCTCGAAACCGAGCCCAGCTCCCTCCAAGCAAGGTCTCTTCCCAGAGCCCCTCATCGTGAACACTCCTTGATTTTCGATGTGGCTATAAGGCTAGATACTGGTAGTTTCGGAAACAAAATGGCTCGCGTCTTTTGTTGAACTCCTTGGTGAACTTGTGGCCGTGTAATGGGATTTGACGTGTTAAGCTGAGAATGCCTTTTGTCGGACTTTTGCTCGCCTATCTGACCTGAACTGACCATTTGTTAAATTTAGCCTAGCACAATAGAGATCTTTTTTTATACATATAAATAGGTGCTAGGGTTGGGGTTGACTAAGGAATATCACATAAACCAATTTAGGCAGCTGTCTCAACTCTCAGGTAGCCATTATTTGTTTAGACCCGTAGTATCAGATACCCCAGCAATCTAGGCACTCTCAGGACCCTTTGCTTATGCTCCTGTTATCACAGCCCCGACAAAGTGGTGATGACTAAGAAAATGACAGCCATGCCGTTATGGGATCCAATTCCTTCTCTATCTTGGGGTCACTTGCTTCAGGGAACAGCCGTTCCATTAAGACATCTCTACCCTACAAACGAAAAGACGCCATTCGAAGATCCAGCTTCTGTTGTGAGGGGATTGATGATGATCCATTCAATCTAACGAGGCCCGTTTTGAGGGCTTCAAATCAAATCACGGTTGCGTTGGCCGGGCAATGCTGGATCACGTGACTATGCTCCTTACAGCAACTTCGATCCTTACGGTCACCAATGACCATCCTTTCTCCATCATCCCAACATTAAACCACACAATTTGCAACAACTATGGGCCAGTCCATTGGAAGTCTGTTCCCGCTTCGGTGGCGGTTGTGGCTTGGCAAGCTGCTCTTCCGCCCCCTTGGCCCGTCTACGTTCAGAGTCAGCTGGCATCGCGTTATCAAGGGACCATGCGATCCAACCGAAGTAGAGGCCATGAATTACGTCGCCGCCCATACAACAGTCCCGGTGCCCAAAGTCTATGCTGTTCATACTGAGGGTCAACTGATTTACATAGAGATGGCATTTATCCGTGGTGAAACCTTGGAGAGCGCCTGGGATAATCTGTCAAAAGGCCAGATGACTGCCATTTTCGACGATCTCAAAAACCACTTGTCAAGCCTCCGCGCCCTTCAGCCCCCAGAACAGGGCATGGTCTCCTCTGCACTCCAGAACCCGGCGTTTGACTGCCGCATTGGATTTCGGTTCTTTGGACCGGTAAGCCACGATGGCTTTCACTCACTTACGCGAGGGCATTTAATCATAGAAGATGTCGAACCATTTCTTGGCCAGGAAGTAGCAAAGACGCACACGTCCAGTTATGCGACCCACTTTACCCATGCAGATCTAGCTCCCAGGAATATCATGGTGCGCAACGGGCGAATTTCTGCCATCATTGACTGGGGCTTCGCGGGATGGTATCCCGAGTATTGGGAATTTACGAAGGCACACTATAATCTGTTTTTTGGTCAAGACCTTTGGGAGGAATATATGCGTCTTGTCTTGCCCTGCTATGAGACAGAACTCGTTGCGGAGCGAATCCTTTGGAGAAGACTACCAGAGCCGGGGACGATTTCTAGCTCATGGGCCGATCACACCGTTTTCAAAAAGGGTTCAACTCCTTCCGCAGAATGGTTGAGTAAAAGAGCCGGTCTCAAATCAATAGACTTGTGGTCTCTTGCTTTGGCTAAAGGAGAATATGACACTTATGACACTCCTGTTTAACCTAGGTAACTCGCAGCAAGGTTTGATAGCAAGAAACAAGAAGGGAGGAAAATTTAGTTGATTACATCTATTGGTCTGCTAGATGGACCTGTAGGCTTTCAATTCGTATTCCATGCGAGTGAAGCCATGCATGGGTCTCTGCATAATCGTGGAATATGCTAATGCCATACCATTCTGCAACATGACTGGTCTCAAAACAATCCCTGCAGACAAGCTGTAGGTGCTCCTTTGCACTTCTGTCTACGTTCTACTCACAGGCTTTTGACATCTTTAGCAATAGAGAGTAGCAACGAGGAAAAATTCATAGGATCAAGCTGTGCAGCCTTGCAGTCGCATGCGCTGTTACAATCCAAGTCTCATCTATCCCTGTCATAAAAAACTGCACAACCAATAGCCAAGCCAACAAGTGGTCCCTAATAGGCCAATGTAACCCCCCGATGCTTGTTTCCCCATGTTTCTTTCTCTGTTGGAAGCTCCCACTGTCCCTTTATTGGATATAATTGCATATGTCTTTGTCACTTTCGATGCAAGTCGACAACCAAGATGGTTTCAGGTCTGGAATTATGTCCAAGCCTAGGCGCTTAGATACCCACAACTTAACGGCGTACATAAAGCGAGCGGTTATCAGACCAGTGTGTTAAATCCAATCATGTATGCCTAAAGCACCGATCCGGCACGCTTGTGAGACTCATTAAAAATGTCTTCATATGATATTAACAGCGCTAAAGAGTGGCATTTTAATTGACCACAGCCGCATAGCCCCCAAGCGAGGCTCGCTACGGCCTCCCCGTTTCAAACGTGCTGTTGGCACCAGCAAGAGGACCTGGCGTATGATATACGACCGACACATTCATGGAATACTTAAATAAGGAGCCCCGTGGCACTAACCTCGTCTTTTCCCCCGCCACCAAGCTATCTGCAACAGCTTTATTGTAAACTCTTCCCCTGAACCAGCTGTTTCTTTATTGTCTATGAGAATTTGGAATAGGTGAGTTTAATTAGAGAAAGCACCGCTCCGATACTAACGGGAATACCTTCTAGGTTGGATACCCTACCATGCCACGAGTGGTTACTGTCGCCTTGTATCATCGAGATCATCTTTCCAAAGGTCACTTTCGGCGAGTTTTTGGCTACGAAGCTTATCATTGGGGAATTATTGTCATGCCGGAAACTAGTCAAGGGCGAGATTGTAATGCTTATGAAGCTACTGATGCATCCGAGATCAACCCTATCACATTCCGGATGAACAATCCTCACATGGATTGGTGGTTCTGCGAAAAAGAACATATTGACCCCGAGCTTAGTTCTAAGCTTATTGGGCGGATTATTATTGGTCAGATACCGGAGAATGTTTCGGACCCTCAACTTCATGATTTCTTTTTCAGCGTCCCTTTACCGGTCAAAAACACGAATCCGCAGCAGAGCTGCGTCACTTGGACCGTGGATGCTATTTTGGCCCTCCAAGAGCAGAATTGGGCATGGAAATTCGATATTGAGCCATTCAAGGATTGGGCGCTCGCTTACGCCGACGAAAGAATGAACGGGCCAAGTTCTAGGCAGCCGAAGGTGGCAACATACGGTGGACAAAACTGAAAGTAGGAGAGTATCAGAGAGGCTTGTACTTGAGGCAAATTTCGAGTAGTCTAGAAAGATATATACTCTATTGAAGAGTAGTGTACTCAAGATAGCTAGTGTCACTCTTTGTGGGATACTGTGCCGCTGTCCAAGGTATTATTAACTAGGGCTGGGCTGAAAAGACTGAGGACTTCGTTTCATGATTAGATGCTTAGTCTGTTTACTCTTCCCTTTCCCAAGCACATTGATTCGTAAGCTCAGCCTCTTATGATTTGACCCATTGACTGGTCCACGGTTTTTGTGTCCGACTCTGCTTTCAAGGCAGTGGATAGCGCGAAACGGTGAACATCTACAGCGTCTGTGTGCTATCCCCAGCATTTCAAGTTTACATTGTCCTCATACCATTACTAGCCACTGCATGGATCAAGGACGTGTCTCCTAGCTTTTGGGCGACACACGACGATGTTATCAGTCGAAGGCTACACTGGCTTGGCATTCGCCACAGGACAATTCGGTCCTCGTGTTCCAACCAACCCCAAATTTCTCGCGAGCTTAACAGTGACGACTCTACCTCCAAGTTGAGCGCCGTTGGCGCTCTCCAGACTAAAATCAGCGCCGTCGACCCCAAGGGTGTCACCCGAAGGAATGAACTGACTCGAGACAGCTTCCCAAAGACGTGCAGAGTCAATATCGTCAATCCGACAAATTATAGCTATACGATAATAATGGTCTTCAACCAATACCCTTGGAAAAAGGACAGCGGCTAAGAACCTGATTGGAAGCTTTGCCCAGCAGGGGCAAAGATGACTACTATTAATGCAATGGCGCCATAACTTCTTATAAAAAATCATATTTTCTTAGTCTTCAATCAAAGTGGCGAGACATACAGAGCCCCCCGTATCTACCGAGCATTGCTGCGGCTCGCCAAAGGCAAAAACATGTAGCTGGAACCCGTCTCTGTGACTTCCTGGTGACCGACCGGCACGCTCGAGGAAGACAAGTCAGACATCTTTGAGACGCAAGAGGGTTGGCCGGAAATCCCGTATTTAAGTGCTGTGATAATGAGCTGTCAGTCTTCACGTACTGCCAATTCTAGTGATACTGGATGACAGGAGTAGCTTGTGCAAGCTGAGATGCTGTAGGAAAAAGTGCCTAGCAAACCTAACTGTACAGATGCTGCAAAGTAATGATTACGAGGCAGTTGGTGTCTGTGCTGACAACTGTAACACATGCACTCCCATTGCTTCGCATTCGTAAGCTCAGATACCAGGTCGGACAAATGTTACTGGACAAAGGCTCTTACCACACATATGTCGAGTCAAGTAGCAGACGTCATGTATGCCACATCGGCAAACACGGCAAACTCGGGCAAACAACGATCTGTGCAGTATTCGCCAACTTTATATTCAGTAACGAATTAGAAAGTAATCATTCTCCAGCCGCGCAGCTTTTGTGCCACTGTTTAATTAATCCTTTGGCGCAGACATGCACCTTTTGAATTTCTGATCAATAAATACATGCGGCCGTTTCCAGAGGCCACATAGAGATAGAGAGAGCCAATATGTGCTTAGTTTAAGCTGGATGTCGGGATATTCGTCCATAGGCTGCTATTGCTGGATCTTTTGCTCCATGGCCTAGTGGTCTAAGCTGATGTACGGATATATGTACTCCGCAACTCTTCTGGCCACTATTGTAAAATGACCTACCCTGCAGATATTGCCTCAAAAAAATGAGCATTTTGAAATGGAGTCAAGCTGTCATGCTACCTACCAAGCTTGACTGACTCGTGTTGATGGAGGAAGAGGCCTAGTCGGATCTCATAGAGTCATAGAAGGTATTGACCAGTCGGCCACAGTCCATGACTGAGAGGCGGAGATGTCTCTCACAATATACTAACTATTCACCATCGCTAACTCGGTTGAGACTAGTAATTTCATACTCAGCTAACGACAGCCTCTGACTATTCACTACGACCAAGCAAGTCGTGCATATGCATGAACCGTAGTAGACAACAAGGTCGCTGGCTCGCGAGGTGAACGCTGCTCCAGCTCGCTGAATAACAAGTCATGTCTGGGTACGGATTCCAGATGCCGCCTGGTCTAGTAAAGGTACTTTTCTCAGCGAAGCGGCACTCTCGATGTATGGCTCTAATATAGAGCAATTTTATCAGTTATAAATGCACTGTCTTCCCCCCCAATTCAGGTTATCTTGCACCATCTACAATAGACAGTCACAGACCTCCAGATACTCAACCAACAAAACGCACACGACTTTGCAAGATAAAGTAGCCATGTACTTGATGAGCTTGGTTTCCTTTGCGGCCGCCGCTCTGGCTGCGTGCAACTCACCAACCAACCGACCAGCAAGTCATTCCATCTCCACGAACGAGTAGATCTAGGCTGATGAGCGATTATAGGGCGTGGTATACGCAAATGCAGACTGTAATGAGCCACTATTCGAAATTCCCACCTATTCGGACTGTTCTCCAATTTCAGCCCAAGTGTAAGCTAAGAGCAGCCTTGAGAAATCTTGCGAGTGCGTATACTAATTCAGATAGTGCTGGGAATATTCATTCATTCAAGATTGGTGAAGACACTGGAAGTTGTCTTTTTTTCAAGTAAGTTCTATTATTTTCATGCTTCCCACTAGCATAATAAGACTAGCCAAGTGCTAACTTCGCATAGATCTTTCGACTGCTCTAGAAACCCCGTAGTATTGACCAGTACATTGACTGTAGTACCAGAGGATGCAATTAACTCTTACTCTGTAATCTGCTATAGAGGCTAGTTTATAGCAAAAAGCATAATGTCTGGTGGGCCTTTGGCAGAAGGTCCGCATAAATGAAGCTTTACATGTGGCAGGTTTGATAGGCAAGAGGTCGGCTAGGATGCCTCGGTGTAGGTTTTTGTCCCCTTTTTATAGATGCTAGGGTTTTCCCTATACTACAATGCAAATGCAGAGGCTGTTTACAATTCGATACTTCCTTCTAAAGTTATGGATATACTAAATTTTCAAGTTTTTGCCAATGACAAGAGGTCCTCTGCTGCTAGGACTCGGAAAGAAGTTGATTTCGCCTTCACACCGGGTCGTAACCAAATATTCCCGGCTTAGTGGTGATGCTACAGCCTGTTACATTGAGTTTGGAACATTCGGGTAGTGGAGGAAGCAAGTGAGCGCAATGGGGGGCGGATACGTCGCCCAGTATAGAGCTATGGGATAACAAGTGACAGTAAAGCACATCAAGTTGAGTAGCTGAACAGGGATATACCCCAAGGGCGCCCATTTGCTCAATTCATCGACAGAGTCGACGGCGCTGCATATCGAGAATTAACTCCCAAATTGCGCAATTTTTGAACCATGTGTCTGCAGCTGCTCTAAATCTTGTCGCGTTGCAGCATTATACAGCATCCCTTTCATACGATGCCTCGTCTGGCCCGGACAGTCCATACCAATCAACGCCGAGACAATCACGTATCCGATTTCCAGATCGTTGGGGATTTCGTCAGAAAGAAAATCTTCCTCACAAAACATCTAGGTTGAGCCCGACTCTTAAGCTGGTCCTTGATTTGACGGAAACCTACCTCTTGAATGTACGCATAGTCGCGGCTGGCTGCAACAGAGGCGCCGGGATCGAATTCAGGTTTACGCGAGTAAATACTCTTCCAAAGGCCGTTTCCGCGCTCCACCGCCTGGGACTCGCTCTGTTTGGACCTAAAAATAATGTTCATGATTGCCCTGTCGATCGGTAATACGGAAATCGTCCCTGGGCGATGTAGTTTCTCGAAGATGAGCCGGGATAGCTTTTGACAGCTGTCTCAAGGATTTTCCGGTCTAAGAGATATCAAAAATGTATCAATTGGTCGTGTTTTCTCTTTCTGCATCAATGAAAGCGAGGCGTACTCTTGCGGCTCCGACAATGCTACACGAGTTGGCCAACCCTTCCCTGATTTTCTGAGCCACCGTGGACTGCTCATCAAGTTTCATACTAATCAGTAGATGCTTGTTGATATGTTCCCAGACTTTAGGAATTAATTTAGAGAAACTAAAAGCAGACAGGTTGACCATGACACACATGTACCAGCGAACAGCCTCCTTGGTTGGCGCATTTTTGATCTCAGCAAAGAAGTCGTCCCCAATAGTGGTAAGACGCGGTTTGGACATTTTATCGTTGTAGTTTTTGCCGGTAAACGACAAGAAATGAACATACGGTGGTGGTTTAGCTTCTGCCACGTGGCAAATATCTGTCTTGGGTAGCCGGAGGTTGCATTGCACCACAGTTTGTTCCATGTTACATCCGGACATTGAGTTCTGAAGAAAATGTCATGGTATGGGGTGTTGACGAGAGGCAATCAAACCCAATGCATATATCGTTAACATACATGTCACACGGTTAGGTCTATCCAAGATTAAAGCCCTTTATTACACCACGGGATCACGAGAACTATAGGGCACACTAGGCACGGGCCGTTCCTTTCATGTATATAAGATGGTTTCCCCTCGCCCTTGAGCTTGAGGAAACCAAGGACCTTTGACATCCTACAAGATTATCATTGAATCGAGCATTTGCTTCAAGCCCTCTATTGAGCCCTTGTCACAATAAATACCACCAGATCTGCTTAGTCTCGCAAGCTGTCGCTGCAACCGCGGCAGTTCTCAACACGTATATCATCTCGCCACTGGCCAATTGCGCTTCACCGCGTGCAAAGGATAACGTGAGTCGCCCCGGTCAACCTGCTACCGAATATCTAGTAAGCTGGGACTTAGTTCAAGATGTAGCCAAAGCCGATTACGCTACCGAACCAGACACTTGGGGGTTTGCATGGTTCTACAGCGCAGGCGACAATGACCAAGTACCTCATCATTTTGTGAGGATTCGAAGTGTGAGCTTTCCACCCAGCGCACCCAGCGCCAAAATTGCGTGTACATGCTAATTGGTATGACTTGGTTATAAGTCAAGTGCAGCCAATCAGATCACTCATTGTTCCAGCAACCAATACGAGCAATTGAGGTCGGCCGTACAATCAGAGCAACTTCTCGAGCGGCCGATTGACTTGCGCTTGTTGAAGCTAACTAACGCAGGGTTCTTGACTCGCGAGACAGAACTTATAATGTCGGGGTGCGAGGCAGGCTAGGTAGTTACAGATGAGATTCGTGCGCCAAAAAGTTGCAAACTTGAATTACTGGATGCCGTCAAGGGTGTGGCCGCCGCTGCAGAGGCGAGGGAGAACACCCATAGCTACTAGGTAGTCGAGTATTCGGGAGAGTACCAAGACGAAACAATCCTGGTTTTTCAAAGGTTCAAGGAAAGGGATGATTATGAGAGACGGCAAAATCTCACACAACTTCAGGGTCAATGGTACGTCCTCCTAGATTCGTCACTACATAGAATTACCGCTAGGGACCATATAAATAAGCTCTTTGAATGGCGGCGGGCCACGACATGGCTAAAGTCGGGAATTGGCTTCCTGGCCTAGCAGTGCCTATGAGAATATGACTTGGTAACTACTAGTTGTGGCATCCATCTCTTGTTCTTCTTGCACAACTCTAACAGAGCCTCCAGGTCAAAAAGCTCTCCGATTGGGGTTCTCCATCCAGCCAGTAGAATCGGATGCGAGTGGTAAGTCGCGTCCAGACAAGATTCGACAATAAAGCTCTCGAGAAAGATCCGCCTATAAGGGGCCTCACTTTATGAAACGCCTGCCAGTCCCAGTGTTTATATCTATATATCAGCTTTAGGGAGAGATTGGTATAAATACATGTGCAAGTTTACTCTGGTGTCTGACTCGTCAAAATATTAAAGCTGCAACAACATCCACTATTTCCTTTATAAGCTCTTCATATCGAAATAGCACCTGCCTCTACACTGGACACGGGATATGTTTTACAATACGTAAGTATTCAAAAGCTGGAATATAAGAAAAGTATGAAAGGAATTCTATTTATATATTTATATTTTATACATAATTCAAGGCAGTAAGCTAATTAAATATAAAAGAAGATCTACCTCGCTTAATATTAATACACCATACTTAAAGTATTCATAGTATTTGGGAGCAAGCACGGGTAGTAATCTTATTTACTGCCCGTGAAATATAGCCATCAACGATACAGTTTACAGATAAAGCTATCAAGTCAAAGTTACATATGCCATCCACCTCTGGCTTATGCCCTTTGAAGCAACTTCCATCCGCAAACTGTACGCATGTTGCTCGCTAAATTTAGGCGCAGTTAGGCTTCTCGTCGCCCTTCTTCCCGTAGATTCGTTTCGTCCTTCTTGTGGTCGTTACCGTCGCCAATCTTGTTCTGGTCAACCCAGATGACCTTGTCCACCTTTCCGTGGCTGATAATTCTGTTAATCTTGACACTCCAGAAAATGCCGTCCTTCTTGGACTTCTGATCATGTGGGAAGATGAGGTAGGCCTTTCTCTCGGCCTTTTGCGTATAGTACTTGGAAGGCGCCTTCTGCAAGTCTCTAAAAGTCGCAGCGTCAACGTCTTTATACTGGCTCTGCTGGTAGAACTTCTCGCTCCTCCAAATGCCGCGGAGTATGGTCAGTCCCTTCGTGTGTGCCCAATCTCTGGTTTTAGCAATCGTTTTTCTGTCTTGGCCAGTGAAGAAAAAAGAGTTAAAGGCTTCTCATTTGCTATACACTCATCTATTGTGTTCATCATGGCGTCTTCTAATGGAAAGTTATTGCCAGACAAAGTGCGGAAAGACATCGCCAGCGGCAACATCCAAGGCGTCAAGGAACTCTACAAATCAGCAGACCCGTCGAAACAGTCGGAATTGCTCAAGGGAATAGCAGAGCGCGCAGCAAAGTTAAAACAGATCGGCATACTTGACTGGGTCTTTAGCCAAGGGTTCCCCTCGCTGTATTGCAGAAGCTTGTCAGAAACAGAGTCCAGATTGCTGGGCATCATAGCGAATTTGTGGGCGATGCATTGAGCTTTGCAGCATACCATGGCGCTGTCGAGATTGCACGCTTACTCCTGGAGAATGGCCTGGACCCCAACCAGGCATGGGAATACGACGATGTAGAGCCGGGCACTTGGGCTGTCGTTGGAGAACATCCATCGTTGGAGATGCTTCGTCTGATGCTTCAACACGGATGGCGTCAGGAAGAAAGCAGCGCGCATATTGCGGCGGCTGAACAGGGCAATATGGAGGCGCTGCAGTTGCTGGTCGACCATGGTGTTGATCTGGACCAAGCAGAGGGATGGTGGCTCAATTCAGTTGTGATTGAGAGAGATGAATGTGGAACAGCCTTGCATCGCGCAGCATACAAGGGCCAAGAAGAGCCAGTGGCATACTTGGTGAATAAAGGTGCCAATTTGTGGTTCAAGGATATATAAAGGACAGGTACATTTTGTCGGCGGCGAAGCAAGGGGGAAACGACAAGGTGGTAAAGTTGTTGGAAGAGTCTGGGCTCAAGGAATAGACCACATATCACATGCAGCTTGTGAATGGGACGAAGCCAGTCAACTATAAAGCTCTTGAGTTTATACTTTTTATTTCTAGATTAGGGCCTCGAACGAAGAATATATATGTACATATCTTCTCACGTATTGTGATGCGTGTTTGTACGCTATTTCCTTCGGTATATAACGGTTCTCTAATTGAGGTACGACCGGGCACATGGGGCTTAAATTTAATTTTTTACAAAATGTCGTGCCAGCACGAATATTGTGGGAGGTTGAAAAATACAAAATAGTAAAATATATATATTTAGAAGCCCCCTTTCGTATTCGTGCCTGGCTATAGATAATCATGCTCCCCAAGGTTTACTTTCACTCCACATACGCCTCCTTGGTGACTGGTAGCGGGATATAGCTTCCGGGAGATAACTTTGCTTCGACGACCGCCTGTAAAAATTTAGCTCAAAGTTGGCAAGAGCTTTATGCAGGAACCCCCCAATCCGTCACTCTAAATGGTCCTCTGTAGCAACGGAGATTATCACAACAATCAATCCAACCGATAAAATTCTCTCCTAGCATAAAGTAGTATGCATCAGCACAGCTAACGCCACAACCCGCCGTGCTGCCTGGATCAAACCCGCTTCCGTGAAAAGCACTTTGCCATAGGTCCTCGTTGTAGATGTTGCCATCATCGCCATGGTAGCCCACCGTCTAAATATGACAACTTTGAACCCACATGAGCAGCGCCTAGTAGTTAAACTCACCTATAAAGTGAAGAGTGCTTTAATTATCCCTTTATATAATCACGAGTTATTAGATAAAATCCCAGCCCTATTAGCCTTGTCTTCTTAGAGTATCGACCGTATTATTAAGAGCTCCACATGCCTGTATATAATATAAGCGTAAGTTAATTTCTTCTTGTAACTGGGAGTTCATCACCTTTTTTCAGCATCAAACCTTCCATACACATCGTGCTTAACGACTCCTACACCGTAAGCCTATTCCTGATCTTATAGGGTCAACTAATATTCATGCTCGATACGCCACGACTTTTCTAATTGGATCATTTGCATTCCCATTTGGGCCACTTGCAAATGCCGATGTGGCGGCAAATGTGGTTGGAGATACGGCTTGCAACACGGCAATTGGCATAAATGTGATGCTCAGCAGTCTCAAATCCCCATTTTCAAAACATTGAGGGCGGAAACGGCTGTGTCAATCCAGCCCAAAGGAAGCGAGCACAGCGTTTTTAATGATCGGCAACTCAAAGTAAACGGTAAGAGTGTTCAGCTGTGCAACATGCTGTCACACTGCAGATTCATAAATTGTCAGAAGCACGAAAATATATAAATGGAGTTATTGAATATTTTATAGCGATGCGTATATATAGTATGAAACCGCGGGGCGGAAAGTTGACATGGTGCTATCTAGGCAGACGAAGGAGCAACTAGGGCCAAGACAGAGCAACTCGATGGATTAGCTACTACCGAGTTTCTTTCTCCTTAAATTCTCTAACTTGAGCTACAAGCTCACCAACTCCCTAGTCTGCATTATGTCTAGTTTCCAATGTTCTTGTCGGCATGAACTCCAGGGATGTTGGAATCTATAACAAAAAACTTTACCTCGACATCTTCAGGCTTCATGGCATCCAGGTCTTCTTGCGTAAGGCTAGCGACCACGGCCTCGCGCTTCTTCTCGCCTGGGGAATTCTTCATATAAAAGTCCAGCATGATTTGGATCTGGTAGGGCTTCTTTGTTTCATCCAAGATGGGAACCGAAGGGTTGTGAGGCTTGGCCTGCGTGTAACTGGTCTTGACAGACTCGGGGGGGAACTGAATGCCGACAATCGTCTCGCCTCCAGGGGGGCAAGAAGAGACGGGGTTGTTATCCTTGTCGCGCAACTCAAAGTACTCCTTTCCCAGAGAATCCCACGTGGACGACTTGCCGGCGAGGGCAGCGAGAGCCACCTTGGACGTCGAGTTCAGCTCGTGATATAAACCCGTCTCCTCGTGCTTCCACCTCAAGCATGCCGGAAGACACTTGAAGTCAACAACCGGCACCTTGAAGTAATTCCCAGGAATGGAAGCAGAAAAGCTCCAGGTCTGGACTTGACATAGGTGGCCTTGGGGGCATGAGAGTTTCCTCTTTTTCGTAAACGTAGTTGTCTTGGTCTCGGTGCTGTCTTGCCCGACCTTGTAGCCGAGCTTGAGACCCGCCTTTGGACCTGCACCGGCGACTTGGAAAGACCATTCAAAAGAGACTTCGCCATTTTGCTCCCATTTAAACGTGCTAGTGTCGATTGTTGCTGTAGATGACTCGAACCAGATTTCACCTTCCAGTGGTTGAGAGTCCGCATTGGGGTAAAAGTCGACATCCACGGGTCCGGTTATATTTGAAAAGAAGATATCGTGCAGCTGAAACATGTCTTCGACACTGCACCCGCAAACGGGTTTCACGGCGGCACCAACGAGCGGCTTATAGGAGCTTGGTTGGGCTGCCCAGAATCTCTTCGGGAGCAGTTCACGGGCGACATCCTTGTAGAACTCGACCCGTTCCGGCTGAAACTTTAAAATTTGTCTCTTTAAAGGACTCATTTCTGCACCAAGGGCGCTGGCGACAAAAAGGAAGATGGGAAACATTTTTGAAGTGTTTTTGCTTGGATAATAATGCAAGACTTGATTTGTTTTAAAAAGTCTTTGATAGAGTATACCGGCAAGATAGTAGCCAAGCGGTAGGAGACACATGAGTTTATATAAAAGCGTCAGTGACGCTCTACGGCTGCCGCGGAGAAAGCGACTTCGGTCGTAGTGCCGTGTCAACAGGTTATTCGGGGACCGAGAGCAGTCGCGCCATGCATTGCGTACCCGGCAACCCTGGAAGCGAGCGCTCCGGGCTGTTTCGTCCTACGTCCCCGTTTGCGCGGTAACAAAGACGTCTTGGAATATAAAAAAATCGGGTGATGCAACGATTCATTGACCGGGACATTTATGCATACTCCTGAGTTCTGCAATTATTGGTCACTAGTGCCCTAATACAAGGACTATAGACAAGGGTGACTTTCACAGCAACCCATCATGAAAATGAATATCAGGACATGCTTGAAACATTACCAGACATGAACACGAACGAGTATCCACGCCCCCGCCCCCGCTCCCTCCCGTCCTGGTAAGTATTGCCAGGGTTTAATGCCAGCACGAGGGCAAACGAGTTAAAGTTCAAGCATCAAGATAAGTCTAAATCCAATGGACCCTGACAGGCAAGGTTTGATTTGGACTACCTGAGAGAGATAACGAGGGTCAAGTGTGGCGTGACCGCGCTCACCCCGTGTATATCAAATGCCTCAGCCCGTGACTCCGTACGGAAGTCGGAAACGCTGCCAAGGAGGCCTCGTATTACACATCAAGGCGAGGCAAATGCCGGAACTGCACCAGAGTCGTACGACTTGTCGTGTTATTATTTGTATTCCGTTGCAAGTTTAGGGGCGCGGCATTATGCAAAACACTTGAGGCTATCGACCAAGCTACGGCCAACGCAGTATCTGCATGATAAATCGCACAATATTTCCCAACAGTCTAGACAATTGTGGATAATGTTCCTGAACTTCCGAGGGTCGAATCATACGATACATGACACGCCAGTGAATAGCCTTGGAAGCATGTGTCCAAGTTGGTGAGTTGCCTCCTGAAGGTACAGCACATAAGAACCATGCTGCTGCTCTGATAACATATAAAGACGGCAGCACAATCACGTAACTACTCAGCCTAACAACAAGACTTGGAAGTCGTCGCTACTACATATTCTAACTCATCAACCATAAAAACCTCTTACAACTATGCGTATCATCGCTACCCTCATGCTTTCTGCCCAGCTAGCCTTGGGCTTGGAACCCCTCACGGTCGACTCTGACTGTGATAGCCTTTTGGCGGGAGGGGGGTTGCCTTCCGGAACCCCTGAGCCTGTAGCATGGGCTCGGGCGGTAAGTGCTCCGAAACAACACTTCCAAGCAGAGCAGCACTGACAAAGTAATAAATAGGGTTGCGAACAAGTAAGCATGGATGACAATAACTACGTATCCTTATCAGATTTCCTGACCATTTTTAAAGGCCCGTGTTTGTAAAAGCGACCCCACCAAAGACTGCTGCGTCTCGAGGATCAAAAGTGGCCTTCCTCTGCCCCATAGGGTATGTGTGCTTCCATAAAGGCAGTTTTGTATTACATTCTAATATATTACTAGTATGAGGATGCCGTCCCGTACTATGAAAAGTGCGCGGGCGTTAGCGTCCCGAAACCACGCAAGGAGGACGACACTGTCCTCCCAAGCCTTTCTTGCGATCTGGTCAAAGATTTCCACTGTGGAGCGGGATTCAGCTTCCAGTTTTGCGAGATTGTGTACGGGGAACGGGATGTAAGTTCAGCATATATGTCCTAATTTCTCACAAAAGACTGACTCGACTATTTCTTAAACTAGGGTTGCCGAATGGTCAGTACTTCCACAGAGAATATATATAAAGTATACTAGGAGATTTATTTACAAAAACATCAAATATAGCGTGAAGAGTGTTCGAAACAACCCGAAAAGGATGATTGCTGTGGCGACTACAACGTGAAGGTAATTCCAAAATGCTTTTTAAGTGCTTGGATTGACTGTTCACTAACATTTGGCAGACTCAAGAAGCAGTCCGACGCTACTACAGCAAATGTCTAGGTACATGCAGCGTAGTAACAGACAAGATTGTGGAACGAGAAGACTGCCTTGCGGTCGGCGAATAATGTATAATCTGTCCTAGATTGAGACAAGAACTTCGCAGGACACGGCGAGCCTCGATATGCAGACACATGCCGCATCTCAACTAGCTTAGATTTACTAGACCTTGTACAGAGGACAATGAAACCAGGTCTCACAGGTGTTATGTATAGGGTTCCTATTATGGACTGTATTTATTCTAATACAAAACCTTCGTAACGCGTCTGACTATTCGTCTGTGTGTAGGTTGCAACTAGTAGTACCGTGACTAAGTGATTGTACTTTGCGGCAATATAAAAGCCGGCAGTTGTTTGAGGAGTAATTATAGTCTTGCTAACTTGAAAAAAAATGTGTGATTTTGACTGAAACATTAAAGGTTTTGGGCTGAGGAGCCATCAGGCCATCATATAGGACAAGGGCTCAGTAGAGGGCTTGGAGTCAATAGCTCAATCCATCTAATAGCAGTCTTTTGTATTAAAGGTCCTTGCTTTTCCGCAAGGCCTATGACTCTGAGATGTCTTGTTTATATAAAACGGCGGTGAGCCTCATGCCCTAGGTCTCAATATGGTAGCCCTTATGTAACATCTGTGTGACAGTGTAATAGTCACACGCTTGCTAGTCAATATAGCCCAGATTTCTCTACATTATACTAACTACTACTAGATTTATATACTCTGTACCTGACAGAAGACAAGACCAAAACTGCAGACTCAATATTATAATTAACCCTATAGTAATTGCCACACTTCGACTAGCATATTTGTTTTGAGCACTCTCGCTAAAATTCTATCCATGACACAATTACTCAACCTACACTTAAATAAGACTTGTGAATATGTGGTCTTGCGGCTCTCGATAGCAATGGCTGTCGTTATCTGCGGCGCATAGTCATTTCCCGAGATATAATCCCAGTAGGTTTCGGAGTGGATATGAAGGATCAGGTTGCATTGACCATCGATTGCGGGGGAGGGGCAAACAAAGGACGTGAAATAGTTGTATCGTTTTCTCTGCCCTCTCGGATCTAAGATACTATACATGTTGCACTGGTTTAGTTCAGCAATGTTTCTCATAAAACACGAATGTTATATATTCTACCCGGGGTCTTTCTTTGAAACGGAGAGCCATTTTTCAGCCCTAAATGAGGGGGGAATGCGACCGCTGTGAGCAAGCTTTAATTCCATTTACTAGATCGTACTTAGCAGGATTTATGCTACGTGGCGGCGAAGCGCGATAACAAACTAGATTGGCTCCAACATGGTACTTCCTGAGATGACATGTGATTTTGCCAAGTTCGTATAGCAGCGCGAAATAATTCATGCTACCCCCTCTCTATTACAGTCTGCGGGTAAAACGGGGTCATTCCTGCAGACTCCATTATAGGGGGCTTCCTACATGTCCTCGGTAATATTATCAGGGTACGACTCCACGGACGTATAGCTGCCTTGGTTAAGAATTGGAGGCAAAACAGGAGAAGTACCCGCTAAAATATGTCTCACTTTGGCAAGATAATATGCTTCAAGATCATCAGCGTCTCTACCCCAGCGAATCAGTCTAGATGGTAGATACAGCCACAATTATGTTCTGGAGTGCGAATGGCCGTGTCTTATACCCACTGCAGCCCAAGAGTAATTCCATCGCTTAAAAATACGCTAAGAAGTTTAACGTTCGCTGCCCGTTTGTGACCGCCTGCACTGTAAAGTCACTTGCTGGCAAATTCGCTGCCCGTTTGTGACCGCCTGCAGGCACGGCTAAGGCACGTCGTCCCATTTTTGATCATCTACCTCGACTGCATCTCATGCTGTAACCGTGTTTACGCGTGAAACGGACCATTATTTCAGGTCTTAGAGAATGATTCACACATGTGTTATTGGTTGGTAACGTATCATGTCTCTCCAGCACATAACGGTCCAGAAGGGCCGAAATGCGCAACTAGTTTGGGAAAAAAATTCACATAAATCGGTTTCGGCTCTCGCTTGCTTTATAATCACTGCCCTGCCTGGTTTAGTAACTCATGGAAGTTTAGCTCATCATGATGGAACTGCGCATTAAGAAGCTCTTTTAGTACTTTGGGAGATTTTGGTGCAAATTTGTGCAGCTTTCGACTGCCACATTTCCGCGTCCAATGGATAATACAGAGGATAAAATTCTGATAAAAAGCGATATATTTTGTACCGAAAGCTAAATAATATGTCCATATGAGATATATCTTGCTATATTAGTATCATTTCAGTTCGAGTACCTATGGTTAACTTACTTTGTACCCCGTTGTATTTCCAGTCAACGTATTATATACTTCACCGTAATTTTAACACGTCGCTCTCGAGTATCGGGCTGAGTTTTGTTTGGTTATGCCCTGTTCCTCTTATTTAGCTCTCCTTGTGGGGGGATCTATGATATCCCAGACACAGAAGCGCCAGTAGAGAAGTTGAAAACCATTTCGCCTACATGTATCTAGGAATCAGGGCTCAACCCCAGTGTATTCAACAGCATACTGTCTCCTTTATCTGAAACCAAGGACAAGGAAAAGATCAATACCTCGAGGCTCCTCGAGCCCAATGGTTAAGGAGAGAATAAGCCAGATTCGCTAACTGGAGACCTGGCAGATGCAGGTCTTAGATACTGGACGTAGCCCGTGACAGCATGTATATTAACACCCCGAAGAACAAGTAGGTCTTGGTAGCACAGCATAAGTGTTATTTCAGGTATACTATTAACATCATATGGACAGTAACATTGCGTACATTCTTGCGTTCAGCCCATTCATCGAGTATGCGGATGGGCCAAAACAGCTCTAGATTACCAAGAAGGCTGTCAGAAGCCACACAGAGGAAGCGAGAGCCCGGATGTGCCCGTTTATAAGCTGGATTTCGGAAATATCCGGCTATGGGCTGCTATAACTGTAAATTTTTGCTCTATTACTAAGTAGTAAACCCCGATAACCACTCAAAAAGGGCTATCTTAACAGATCTGTTTGAAAAGGCTCAGTTATAGGTCCTTGCCCATTACTTGTGAATATGCTTAACAGTGCAGCGCCTCCGCCTCTATTAATTAACCAGCCACGACAACTGGCTCTATCATTTTTCATTTCAAATCCCCCAACCCACTGACTTGGACTCACTCAACCACTATGCGAATGATATACTTGAAATGGCGAGCAAAGTAGCTAATCAGCCGCTGATAGTGTCTACTAATACTATTGTCTCGCTCAACTAATTTGATAGTCCTGCAATGAAGCAACGCATTCTAATATATTCTAGGTTTCTTTTTGATAGTATCCCTAATGTTAACATATTACGGAATCGTCTCGAAGCCCCGATTGAGGGCATGGTTGGCGGAAACTTGGTGCAAGATTAGGGCGCAATGCACGTCTTCCCAAAGGCAGTTTAAAACTGACAAAGCAACTTCAGCCAAGAACTGGAGAGCTGGAGCACCATACCCCAAGCGAATTCACTAAGAATAGGCTGGCCATAAACATGGCCACGGCGGACCATCCCATGGCATCCAAATTGCCGGTTACCACACCTCATTACCGGCACTCATAGCTGATCACAAGGACTTTGAGAGTCTTTGTTCCGACTCGAATACCACAGTAAAACTGAGTGACTACAGTCTGTGGCAGAATATATTTGCCCACTAAGACGTATACTAGTATACTATAATATATTACAATATAGAGCGCGATAGCCAGGTACTTGACCTGGTTAAATACTTTTCGCCTCCCACTGTACCTCCAAAAGGATAGGCCTCAGTTGAGCCTTGTTATTGCATTATTGAATGCTGCGACTGGAGTTTCTCTATGTTGGCCGCACTCGCTATGCGACGCGATAGGCTTCGGTGAGTTGCTTCGTACCTGGTCCTTGATAGCTCGTTGCCAGCATCATGAGGTTCCGGAACCCTCCGGAGACGGCCATGACCCCTTGGCAGAACTTGGTTTGCAGCCTCACAAGCTTGAGAAATCACAGATGTCCTGGCTTGGTCCTTTCCTTTACGACCTCTGAACTCGGTCCGGGTTTTCCTTGACAAGCTGCATAGCTGTATGATATAATTTCCAGGCCCGTATATCCAATGCCTCACGAGAAGGCACTGCGCGAACTATCAGATAAGAGCCAGTGCGGCAAGGAGATGGAATTCGTAAGCGAAGGCGATATTCCTATGTATGGTAGGTGAAATCGGCCGCTGCCGACTTGCCAAATAGGTCTAGCAAGCTCCTTTATCTAGCCAATGCTCTTGGGTAGAGTAGGAAAGGACCGACCTGCTTGTCCCCAACAGAACATCCATCTCCAACGCGGTTGGACTTTGGCAGCGTTTTACTTCCCGCCAGGTCATCCTCGCCAAACTGCTCGGCTACATGGCAAAGCAGGTTCGGCAGTGTGTTATAGAGTCTCGTCAGCGGTAGCAGGTTGAAGCGTACACCGCATTGTGGAGTGAACTGCCAGGCAGGATGCTGCCGTTATTTAGACATGCAACGATGCGTGTAGTCGCCTGTTCAAACTGGCCAAAAGGCCGACTTGTTCCGTCTTGGCTTTCCTGCAGCTCTTACCACATCTACCGCTACATTATCAGCTGCTACGGAGCCTGGCCGCCTATCTCATTGTGCAGAGTTTGCCTTCGTGGTGTACAGCTTTCGCGTTTTGTGGCTGTTCTAGGCAAGGAGTGTCGAGGGAGATACTAGTTAACAGGCAGTGCCAGTGCAAAGACCTAGGTCATGGTTGAAGAGGCAATAGCCCCAATGGCAGAACGACAACAACAGAGATAGTCTATGCCTTTCCAACTTGTATGGCAATCCATGGGGAGAAATCGTGGTATGAAGGAGCTTGTTTGCTCGTGAGGTACCAGCGTTTGGAGTTGTTGAGCAAGACTGCTTCTTCCGAGTCGATGGCCGTCCTATCCATCCAGCCTAGAAGCTTGTTCAGACTATTAATAGCCGTCTATATAATTAACTACATCATGTGGGAATATAGCGCAACGAGTTGTTGGGAAGCGCATTCCAGAGTCGGGATAGGGTAGGCTGCCTGAGCATGCGCACAACCACAATGACGGGCTGTCGCCTAAACCTGGAAATTTTATCGATTAATTACAACCCTTTTCTCGGTTGTAAAATCAAGACGCAACAGTCCAACGAAACTTGTCATTGAGTTGAGAAGAGTAGTCCATACAGACGGGTCAGTTTCACACTACGTGTCTTCTACCAAATTCCTACTAAGCAGTGGACTTTGAAGCCACGTAAAAGGGATGATATTAAATTAAAACGAGTAGAGGTACAAAACTGCACGCCCCGTACAGCCTGGGCAATGTAACCCCCGGGCATATACAACCCTTGCCCTTGGATGTCGCAGGGAGTACACATCGTCGTTCGAATCATCTCCCCGCGGTACGCGCTGGCGGTACGGTTTTCGAATTCCAGAAGCTCGGTTTGCTCGGGACTGGCCCCATGGGTGTTCCTTGTAAAAAGTACCCGCCTCCGCCGCGGTACAGAGTCTTGTCGGGGGTTTCTTGGCAAAGGTGGCATGATGGTGCCAATTCAACGACGTGTGGTCTTCAAGCCTGATATAGGTAGGACAAGCAGGCAGAGAGTCCCGTCGTCGCAGATTGCGTTGAGCCATCAAATGGAGAGGGGAGAGATTATACGTCCTCCCCTTGCAATTTCATCGGAGCAGTGGCAAGTGTGAAAGGCTGGGTGCTCCATGTCCGCTAAAAGACCCTGGGCCGAGGCAGATCGGATATAGCATCATGTTATGATATCGGGCGCATTCGAAACAGTCCACTATACGAGAGCGGATCTTCAAGCGATGACACCTCTGCTGGAAACGCCATCAAGGACACGTATGTATTGCATGATACGAGCCGATACGTGCATGACTGACTGACTGAAGCCTTGTTTGTTGGCCCAGAAAATCTCCTGCTTGGGAGCACCAAAACTTGACGTTTCAACGCTGGCGTTATTAGGGCCCAGCAACCGGGACAGAACCTGTCACCCTGCACGAGCTTAATGTAGATCCGTTCGGCAGTTTTCGAAGAGTGAATGGCACGGTTTGACAGGTGTACAAGATATGCCGAAAATACTCGAACCGAGGCGACTGTCTCATACACACGGCAAGATCCAACGTATGTGAGCATCGCGCCGCCTTCTTTGGTGCCCGAACTTGGCATCTTATCGACGCGCTCTACAGCCTCTAACCGGATCCAACTACCGAGATATTCAAGCTGCATCACAGTTACAGATCTCACCTGAGCTGTCCAGTGCTGTTTGGCAAGGGTCGGGGAGCCCCTGAGACTTCCATGGCCTCGTAGATTGCGTAAGCACATCGGCAGATGCGCCGAGGCCACGTTGATGGTTCTGGAAGAGTTAGTTGAACTAGTTGTTTGGGCGCTTTTCTCAGCTACGGCAGTTACCAAGACCCAGTGGGAGTGTAAAGATACATCGACCGAACGGCTACCCTTGCATTGATGGTTCGTTTTGTCACAAAGAGTAGTTTGAGGCCGCGGTATTTTCCCTGTAAAGTGTGTGGTTCAAGCAGACTGATGTATGTATACTGAGGGGCATCACGTATCCTTCCTGTGCTAAGCCTACAAATCGGGCAAAATCGGCGAATGATGTGCCTGCCGTACTTGGGTAGATCAAAATCCCCCCTGTATGACTGTGACTGACTTGAACAAAGTTCATCAACCCTGTGGATACATGATTAATAATACACATTATGGTCTTTGGATCTGGTTAAACATGTCATACTAGCTCATAATTCTGTGCTTATTTATATGGTGACGGTGGTTTCGGCTCCGTATACGAAGCAGACATATGCAAAAAGGAGTTGTCAGCGAGGTGCAGACGGAGCGTCTAATTTTCCCTAGCGGAACCAGCAAGTCTTGCAGGGCGTCGATTCAGTCTACAGAGGGTACGTTGGATAGCGTTCCATGATGGTAAAGTGGCCGAGGAAGGGGGGAAAGGCTTTTGAAGCACAAAAATAGGATAGCACATAGGGATTGATTGCTTCTGGATTTGAATGAAACATCTGTCCTGTATGTACATGCTAGGTTGAGACCAGGCAGACACGCGGTAATAAATCTCGCATTGTGTTTGACAGCCATCCAAACATCGCTCCTTGGCGTCCAATTTTTGCATTAATCGCTATGCAGCGAGTGACATCCGGTCCTCCTCAAATAGCTTTCAGTGGAGTCGTTGATCGCATGACAGTCGACGGAATCTTGTCAAGATTGTAAATTCGATAGTTTGCCAGAGAGGGTCTCTACCGCAGCGGCCTATTTCTACCCAAGGAGACGGTTTGGAGAAGATTGAGTCTGCAGCAGCACATGGGCCATGATTGCCCTCGGCTTCGCCACACGATTTGATGCCTAGAATGCGCAGCGCGGGCGTCCGAATCACCGAGATCAGACCGTATTAAATATGAGCTTCAGCGGCATTAAATCATGCTCGTTGGCGGAATACCGGTGCTGCGCCATCCTGTGCTCAAACGCACGTTTCAAGCATCTTATCCAAAACTCCTTTCAGAGAGTCGTTTTCCAGAGCCGCAGCAACCCTCTCCTTGTCAGCAAGCTGTTTGTTCACTTGGTCATCCTGGCTGTGGGTATTCTCTCTGCAAAGGACGTCGACGCGGTAGTTTGGTGGCAAGCACTGTTCCAGTCGAACCCTGACGCCAAGCCCCAAGACTGTGGCGAGCGAACAATGCGTGACAGTAGGGGTAATTTCAACCGTCACTTGAACGATGGTGTTGACATCAGGTACGCCAAGGGCTGGAGAAGGAGTGATGTGGATGTCGTCTATATTGACGATGGAGAGCTGTCCCAGTGACACGGGGTGCTCGGGATCCGAAATGGTGGCAATCAAGTCTATGGTTTCCGTTGCAAAACATGTTAGTGACTTGCATAGCTAGCACCGAACAGGAATAATAAGCGCCGGAAATTCCGCATTCCCTCTGCACTGTGACAGAAAACAAAATGAAGACGACTCATGCATGTTCAATTGCCGGACCCAATGCCGAGGCGGCAACAAGATTTGCGGGCGAACATCCACTCAGGGTTGATCATATGGGGCATTTTCATGCAAGAATAGCATCATTTACATTAAGCCGCATAGAGACGCACCGTAAATCTCCTGCTCGTCAATGGGTTCCGGAGCATATTGATCATGGTCCACGGCGTTATCGCCGCGGGGCCATGCCGCCTCGTCATCGCAACAAGGCTGCGATAGGAAGGCCGGCTTGGAGAAGATGATGTCAGAAAACTTGCTGTCCGGTCCGTGGCGATGAGCGGGCTTCTTCTGGCGAGTCGGTAACTGCGAGGCGCTCAATATGGTAGGATTCGCATTATCCAGTGCGGCAGGGGCCATGGTGAGGGAGGTATAGGAAGGCTGTTGTTTCGTAGACGGGAGTTGTCACAGGATGCGTTCCTCCAGGGGGTCGCAAGAGGCAGGAGGCAGGAGGCAGGGCGCAGGGCGCAGGAGCCAGAGAAAAGGCAACAATGAGAAGGTAAATGGTTGTCAATGCGAAGTGCGATGGTCGTGATGGAATTTGGCCCCGTCTTTTGAAGGATCAAGTCCAGTCCTGCACGAGTGCACGATGTCGACGTTGGCTTGTGCCGTGCATTTGAGTGGCAACAGCGGATCTCGCGCGACAGCAATTGCGCTAACTGGAGCTGTCGAATGAGGTGGCAGTGGACCCCAACACGCGATGAGGTCCTCCCGACTGCATGCTGGGTAGCCGTGACCAGGGACCACATGGAGTCACTCGCGCATTTCGGGTATCACGTTACCTACAGGGCAATCGAGGTACTTGCTTGGGTACGGATTTCGGAGCACGGGAAGGACCTTGATATAAACCACCTGGGCATTTAGTATTAGCCAGGAGCTAGCTACCCTGCATGTGGACTTCAATCCGAGTCAAACCCAACAAGCAATGCCATCCCAGGCTCCGGTCAGCATAACTGCATCTAGTTATAAGCCAAGACAACTAGCTACTGCTCCGTACTATGATGCACCTATCGCTCAAGATCCACGATGCATTGGCCCAGCGAAATGGAGACTCACAGTCGGGCATGGGTGGCGAGAGCGGGTCATGGGTGAGGTTTTTGAGACGGAGAATTCGGGCCGTCGTTTTCGATAGAACAGTTGAACGGTGAGGCACGGTGCTCGGCATGCTCCGAGCCATGTTAATTACCGCGTGCTGACTGCATGCTTATCATGTGTGTGCGTATGTACTGCAGTACGGAGAATAACTACCACGGCCTTCGTGGCTTTGACAAAGGTGAGGACATTTCGGAGATTGGTCTACATGTGAGTAAAGAGGTCAATCGGTATTTATTAAGTAGAAGTGACTGTTCAGTCCTATGGAGACGGAGCGCGCATCGAGTACCGAGTGCTCGTCCGTGCCTTGGGTGCTCCGTAAACTAGGGCACTTTCTCCTCGGCGGCGGTTCCATGTTCGTTCCTTCCTTCCACAGTTCCACCTGCCTTCCTTTGTGCTTCCATTTGCATGGGAACATGGGTCCGCGCTTCAGCTGGCCCGTCAAACGCGGTCACGTCGGTGAACGCGATAAAATGATTCAGAACAGCTTCATTTGCATGAGAACATGCAAGTGCCATGCATGGGCCTGCGGGCGTCACTGAATATTCACACGCGTGCGTGCATCATCCTGTTCCCAGTTTGCTTGTTCAATGCGAACCATTAATGGCTGCGCTTCTTATCCGTTGACAATTGGATTCTCTTGTGCGTCTCGCTCGCTCAACAATCCCACAAACAGCTGATTGGCCGGGGACCTCGAGACGAAGGCATGTCGCCGAGTTTTGAACACTAGGTGATGTGCCTGCCTGGATGCCTTGGTGTACCATGCTGATCATCACAGAATGTTCCTAGGGAACGAGTTAACCTCCAATCACCACCCGCCGCCCCTTAAGACGTCCATACCACTTACTCCCGTTCATCCAACAGCGAACGCCCCGAAGTGGAAGCACAGGCGGCAATCCGGCAACCCTCCATCGAGATGGCAGCGAGGCTCTAATCCGCATTCGGCTACCGAAGCAGCAGGCGAGGCTCGTACAGGCTGTGAAATGTCACTGGAAAATGGATCAGTACTCCCGAATCTGCACGTCTGTCAGCCTGGAAATGAACCCCTTGTCTGCTGACGAACCAACCCTTCATGCGGTTGCCACATGGTGGAGACATCTCTTTGTCCACGAGTGAGAGATTACAATGAGTCCACAAGCAACGGCGGGATTCGCTCTGTCAGAAAGGGGTCTGCTTCCTGAATAACTACGTACAAACTCCATACTCTGCATAATTGGAGACACAACTGATATGGCTCTTGCGAGGCACGAGAAAACTGTCTTGGTGATCCACCGGCACCCCTGCCCTATCGGCCGAATGTTGGCGTCACCGCCTTATTCCCGATGTAACTTCTCGATAAAACCAAAGGAGGGCTTTGCTATACTATACAGCACGGAGTCCTTTCTCGAAGGGCCAACGAGTTGGTTTGTTGCTCCCGGGTATAACGCTTTGTGGCTACTATGGGTGAGAGGCCCTTCGTTGCACCCCGAAGACACTGATGGCGTGAGCTGTTGGTGATAAATGGCGGTTAACTTCCCATAGCGCTCGATAACTTTCGCAGGTTTACATAATATGGCGGGACCTCGCCAGCGTCGCATCAAACCCTACCCTGATGTTCTTCCCCACAGCGACGTCTTTGGTTCTTTGACTGCCGGGAAGTGCCGCAACTTGTCCGCTCTATTTAACGAATTATCAGGGACATACTGCAAACTAACATGCAGCCGCCTAACAAAAGATCCCTGATTTTGAGTCCACCACCATCAACCATCAACCACCAACTCAGCGCCCGCAAGCCCGCAAGCCCGCAAGCCAGGTAACGCGTTTACCAGGATGTGCCATCAATGGAGGTACGTCACTTCAAATGTGGCTGCCCGCTATAAGGAGCTTCCTAACGCCACTTTACTAATGATGAGGGGCATCATTAGTTGATTTTCTTTGCATCAGGGGTTGAAGCCTCGAAAAAAGAGCGAACAAACCCAGAAGGATATCAGGTGAACAGAGTACGGTGGCGGATAACTTACAGACCATGCCCTTGCCTCCCTGCTAGCTGTTCTCTACACCAAGGTACTCCGCCGAGCGGCTGGAATTAGTAGTCGACCAGCTAGGATTTTCTGGGTTTGTCAACCTTGAAGCCTCGGCAAGGCGATGGGCAACATGGGTCCACCGTAAGGTCCTTAGTATCCTCCGCATTTTGTTGCAAGGATTGGCATGTGATATGACACGCAATGCCACTGATTGATGGTCCGACGATTGATTCTACACCCGAAACACCAAATTTCAAGAAACACGGGTAAGCTTTTCCTAGTCCGCTGGCATTAGAGAGCAACAGCAACAGCGTTGACGTGCGAGAATTGATGTTGTGGGGGCTTCCTAGGCTGGAGTCGTGTTCTGCTCAGATCATCGGGTCGGATTGTAGGATCTGAAACACATATTTTAACGATGGAACCTAGCGCATGTTCTAGCATGGCAACCCACGAACGCGCGCATCTTCGCGTCTAACAGCCGAAGAACCGCTGAACACCGATCAAGCAGTTGGCCTACGTTCTGTTGCTGGAGGTCTTACTTTTTACTCGGGTTCGTGTCGGAAAGTCAGCTCTGCAGAACATTCAGGTGGCTCGGTCGTTTATCGGCCAGACCTTTAATAGCGGGATGGCAAGCACAAGGTCCCTTTTCCCGTGCGCAACGTTGTTTCCGCGGCTCGGGACGGGGTTCACAAATGAGCAGCGGGCTCTTGGAGTAGTTCTCACGCCTCCTAACATTGCTCAAACCCTATGTGCCTGACATGAAACCGAAGCACAACAGCTTGGCTAGTCTGTAATCAGTGAAGCTCAAGATTGCTACAGCATGTCGACAACAGGTGTACTCCGTATGACTCCATCTTGTTCTGCAACTGCTGCCCGGGGGCCATGGACTCATGGCAGCGCGCCACTACCGTGAAAGACACGCAATCCCACCACCCCATACGAATCTCGTCTTCGCGATGGCACAAATGAAGCATTCTCGCCCAATGCTTGCTGGCCGGATCAACATAGTCATCATATAATACTTTGAAAACACACGAATATCCCTTGTCTTCATGGACGATATCCGGTAAATCCTGTTGACGAATTCTTGGATCCGATACAATAAGCAATGACAAGTACATTTCCAAATGAATGGTACCACCAAAACCTCATTACCCAGTGTTCCCCAATACGGGTGTGCATGGAGCCCTAACCCGTCTACCATGGATATAGAAATACAAACCATGAAGGTCTCACTACATTGACGTACAACGTTGTAAGGTATCACAAGATCGCCGGAATGGTGGAACTCACAGAGCACAGGTTCGTACTTCGGGATAGCCTAAGCCGCCTCGCATCTGGACGATCTTGTCCGCACCCCCAGCGCCACTCCGCAAGCCACTACAGCGCCAGTCCAGATAGGCGAGACCACAGCGTCGTCTTCCGCTCAGCTTGCTTCGGAACTAGAAGAGAAAAGAACGATGAGAATGATTAGCAATGGCAACAAAAGTGGAATGTTCCATAAACGTCCGTATCGCCTTGTCAAAGCTCATTTGTCAATCGGCTTTCGCCACAACGAACTCGGGGTGACATTATTCATCAGCCGGTAATACTCCATGGCGAGCAGTCAGGGAGATTGTGTGCCATTCAACTAACACGACTAAATGTCCTGTAACAGTTCCGGAGCACTTAAACCAACTGCTGCGTGAGGTTCGTATTCAATAAAGACCGCGGCATGGATGGCCATAATGGCGCTACAACTATACGGCAAGTGTTGTCACATGCGTGCAATAATGACACTCGCGAGATGCCGAAGTTATCACTTCGCCCAATTCCAGGGATAAGCTGGCAGTACAGCTAACAATGGGGGAGATGGGAAAGCCCTTGGAGAGTCCAAAGTCCTGTGCCTTAAAGAGACCCAAACACAGGAACATCAATCAGTGGCTTCTCTGGCTGTGCTTCTAGGCGTTTTCTCCCCGCACGCTAGTTGATGATGACGGCGGCCTGTCAAAATATGACAGAGTGACCCCGTACACCCAATTCTGGAGTCAATTTGTCAGCGGGGAAAACGTTTGCATTACATCTTCGCCATGCAGCCCAGCCGCCAGTTCGGGCATACCAGACCAGAGAAAACTACTTCGACCTCGAACTGAGCTCAGATAGCCATGACATGAACATGTTCAACCATGAGGCTCTACCCGATGCGAATGATCGTGTCCTTTGCTGTTTGAATCGGCGCCCCTAACATGAGATGGACCACAAATAACTTTGTCTATAGAATCATGTCAGCGCCTTTCTAGCTGGGTAGCAGCAATCGCAGTACGACGGGTCATCTCGGGGGGGGGGGTTGGGTTCGAAGATGGGGAATAAAAGTTCGAGGACGTTGCTTACGCCACACCAGCAGCCTCAAACGCCTAGTGAGGTGAGAAGTCCTTGCTTGGCAGCTCCTTTGCGTCTTGCCCTCGTGCTGTGCGTCAAATTCATAGCCTCAGTCTTCATCTGGTCTAAATCTCATACAATGTTGGCATCAGATGAACTGAAAGAGAACTGAAACTGTGTTGGCAGTCCTCGACACTAGTAGTCTGAATCATCGGTTTCAGCCTCCATCACGGGGATTGCGCAAGTTGGAGGGAAGCGAGGCCTCTCAACAGTAGAATCTTGTCATGCAAGGCAAACCATGTCATCATTGAAGACCCCACACCCAGAGCGGTACCCCAAGGTGGACTGTTGTAGCCAAGCACCCAAGCTCTCGGGGTGTTGGCAGGCAAGCGTCTTGGGCGCAATGAGCTTCGATCCACGACAAGACGTCTGAGGTCTCCTTCCGCCATCCCTGCAGAGTCATCCCGAGTTGCTACGGATCACGGCCAAGGACGAAAAAAAAAAAAAAAAAAAAAAAAAAAAAAAAAAAAAAACAGCGACGCAGCGGCCAATGGCTCATCTCCGCCAACTCAATAGCTTGCATGGCAAAATATAGCTACCCCTGCAACAAGTCAATACTGTGCGCCTCTGGCCACAGCCAAAGAATAAATTTTACACTAGACTGTTTCAGCCATCCTTGGTTTACAGGATGCAAACTGCAGAGAGAGTCGGTGTACTGCGCGACATTTGCGGGAGTGATGGATGCATATAACACATTATATGCAAGGACACGACCCGGTTTCTCTGGGACGCTAACAGCAAGACTCTTGAGTAAAGCAACGCAATGGGAGACTCCAAGAGCAAGCACGAGCCGGTCCGCGATGCTTGGAATACTCTGGCAGCCGACATGATGACACACCAATTGCCCCGTACTCCGGAGCAAGCAGATACGAACATGATGATGGTTGCCTTCCAGAACAAGATTTTACTGAAAGCCGGCGGGTACCAACAAAGGTCTTCCAGCATTCCCATGGATATGGATGTCACCCCTTGGATCGCCTATTGTGTCCACAACGCCAAGGTCGCTACCGGCCCACCGCCTTTGGCATCCAAGCATGGCGTCCACACCATCAGGACACCCATCCGCGCAGTATCTTTATCCTCGACAGGAGTCCTGCAAGCACTCCAGTGCAGCTAGTGGATTGACATAAGCCAGGACTCGAATCGGCCAGATGGGAGTTGAAAAGAATATAAAATAAAAAGTAAAATAAAAGAATGAACGAGGTGTTGCCGTCAGACTCCGAAGTGGGTGTGGGCTAGGTGGCTCGCGAACAAGAGCTGCTTCGTATCCAGCACCAGACCAACGCTAGACACGAGGATCTTCATGCTGTCCCGAAAAGGCCATCAATTGAACGGCAAAACATATCCCTATTCGGATCCTACGGCGCGGCCGATAGCCCGGCGAGCCCTCTGCCGTGACACCAGATGCCAAGCAAGCCATCATTGTCCCAAGCGTCGACGTAAATCGTGGCCAGGCAGCGGCCAACTTGAGCCAACAACTCAGAGTAACGAAGCAGGAGACCATTCATAACCCATTTCAGGACTGATCAGCCTCAGCTCGTGCCATGGCCAGCAGTGAGCACTACCAACTGGGGAAACAATGAAGCTGTTCAAGCTTCTTGGCTTCCAAGGTTGCAGGCCACCACCTCCTGTCGACCCTGGGAATTGTACGCCCTCCCCATCTAGCCATCCCATCTCGACTAATAATAAGTCGGGCCCGCTAGCCGAGTCCTGGCCAGACTTGCATCACTTGGTTCTTCAAGCGCGTTGCTTGAAAACGCCCAAGCCCCTCCCTCATCCGACAAGACGTCGACCAATCCGCCGCGGCGCCGACTTCATCCACACTTGCTGAAGCCGACTGGCAGATCTGGGGTCCAGAAAAAACCCACCCTTGGCCCTCCTCATGCCCACGTCCCTGTCCCAGCGGATGGGTGTGTGTACCTACCTAGGTAGTAGTAGTACGGAGTATAGACGATTGCTTTGTCTATGCTGCTGGGCTTTTTCCTTGCCGGCCTCCAGCCCAGCCGTCCTTATAATTGCCATTGCGGCTGTCTCCCCCACATCTTCTATTGTACCGCCCACCAGTCTGTCTTAGTCTTATGCCCTGGGACTCCTGCGGCTTGACTTGGACTCGATTTTCGACGCAGCTGCGGCCGCCTGATCTCCCCTTCTCACACCTTGCCGGCGACTTGTTACTCGCATACCTCGAAGCCCAGCCCGTTTCTTGAGCGGCCAGATGCTCGTCGTGTCGGCTTCATGTCGACGGCCACCCTCTCTCATCTCTTCCCGAAACCCCGAGGCTTTGGCAGCCGCAGTTATACCACTACCGACGTTGCCGCAGACACTTCTCGACAGCAGCGTCCAGTGTCTCTGTCCCTGCGGCCGTTGCGCGACCTCGTCCTCGGAGTCCGCCGCCAGCCATGCCCACCGATCCCCCCATCCGACGAATTCCACCACGGGATGCTCACCACGCACAAACAGCGCAAATGAGTTCGTTTCAGTTTGCACCGCAGCAATTTCCCCAGAGGGAAACGCAAAAGAGTTAGTATCCTGGTTGCGCCCTCGTTGCGACGCATTGCGACTCGCGCGCACGCTCTCCCACCGTGGCCATGCGCTGTCCAGTAGGCTGACGGCTTTGCTTCTGCTCCAGATTATGTCTTCGTCGATGAACACAATCGCCACAAGCGACTGAAAGGTTTGACCGGACCAGCAGGATCGCTCTAGTTCGCATGTCCACGGGCCAAAGTTCTGACCATTTGGCAATAGTAATGAGAGCTTGCGAAGGCTGTCGAAAGAGAAAGATCAAGTGCGATGCGGCTACAACCAACACCTGGCCGTGCTCGGCATGTATCCGCCTCAAGCTTCACTGCGTGCGACCAAACGGTTATGAAGGCTCGGATACAACCACCACATACGACACCATCTTGGATCCTTCCGCCCAGTTTCAGCACATGTCCTTGCCGGGACAAGCTGGACAGGACTCTTCAAAGTCTGTGCCAGACTTATACCAAGGCTCTTTTGCGGACCGAGACCTTCAACAAGTTTCATTTGACACGGCGACGGGCCAACACAGCTTCCACTACACCACGGTGCCAGCTACGGCAGTATTGGACCATGTGTATGGAGGTCCCGACGCCTTCCCGACGCCGCCAGTGCACCAGGAACCAAGGCAAGAGCCATCCCCAGAAGCACAGTCCGTCGACTCGTACCAGCAGCAGGATCTCGCAGACCTGCTGGGTGGGCTCCGACTCAATGAAATTGGAACGGGTATGTTTCGGGCTTGAGACAACGCATGACCACCTTTGACTAACTTTCGGGAACTCCAGCGCCATATCTGAGAAACAAAGCTTCATTTCGCCGGGAAGAACAGCCAGCGGTGGAGGATGACGACGATTACGGCTCCATTCTACCTGCCGTGACTGCAATACCAGGTCATAAGATTCGTATTCCCCCTGCATTGATGCCGGACGAGTCTACCGCCCTACACCGTTTCGATCTTTACTTTCGTCATGTGCACCCTTATGTCCCCGTCTTGGATAAGGTCGCATTCTATCAGCAATGGAACACAAGTCGAGAGTCTATTTCTCCCCTCATCCTTGAAGCAATCTTCGCCATTGGCGGTCGGCTGGCTGAGGAGCCGGCAATGGGACAGCAGTGGCTTGCGCTTGCGTCAAGTACGTTCATCAGCAGAACTTCCGTCTCGCTTCAAGTCAATCCGTTATACCTAACATGATATAAATTAACAGGGCATGCCGACTCTTTCATGGATGTACCCAGACTAAGCACCCTCCAAGCTCTACTCATGATGCTCAAGGCTCGCGAAGCTGCTCCAAAACGAGGATACTTCTACCGCTCTTGGATGCTCGTTGTACAATGCGTGCAGATGGGGAAGGATCTGGGACTTGATGAACACTTTGAGGATCACCAAGCCGGAATTTCTTGCGGCTTCACAGCTGCTGAATGCCGTCTTCGAACAAGGATATGGCAGACTATTTTTGTTTGCGAAAACATGGTTGGGGCCCCTCAAGGTCAGATAAAGTCCCATTTTCGTCACATTCAATCCGACTAATGGCCTCACTCGATAGGGAGATATGACTTGACCGTGAACCATGAGTCGGTTGACTTTAACCCCCCCAGTCCTCTCCCAGGTGGAGACGACAGCGAATATCACGTTTCTCGAAATTTCACTTATCTGGCGCGTATCCTGCGAAACATCAGAAAGATGAGTATCGCCTATGCGAAACTGAGAAGAAACAAGGAGTGGGCTGTCAATCCCGAGTTTCAGCAACTTGAGCAAATGATTTCAGCATACCTTGCCGAATTGCCCGGCGACATGACCATCAACTTTCCCCCCGACAGTTCGCCGCCATATTTACCATCGTCCTTCCTAGGGAACTTGCATTCATATTACTGCCTCCTGCAAATCTTGTATCATCGACCAGTCCTGTCATTCCTCGATCCGACCGTAAACGAGGCGCAATGGAAACATCACATGATGCTTTGTTACAATTCTGCAAAGGCCCTCTGCCGCTTGCAAGAGGCCACGTTGAAACAGTATGGTCTGGTCGATCTGCAGAGTATGCAACGCGGCTTTAGTTTCGCATTATACGCCGGTCTTTCCTGCATTGTCATTCATCTGGTAAGTGACTGATCTAGACTTTTTCCACATAGACGAGACAATACGGTAGGATGCTGACGGAACAAGGTCGCTATCGTATCACCGGATCCTGATCTCAATTCCGATGCGCGCGAGTACTTTGAGCGTCATATGAGGCTGATGGAGACGGTAATGGAAGCTTGGCCGATGCCAGACTTGCAGAAGCAAGTCGATGCCATTCGTGAAGCATTCTCGGCAGACATTGGGCGGCCGTTTGTACTCAAGCCTTCATTTCCATACGGCAGTCCGCATCCCTCCAACCAGTCAAGCTCGCCCCGAGGAACTGTGGCCTACCAAGTCCCCGCGCATCGTACAGGCTCCATGGATCAGCAGCTTGATCCCTCCAACCAACATGTCAGTTATATAAACCATCCCATTACACCTCCAATTTCTGTGGGCCCAATGGACAGCAGAAGTGACTCTCCAGCCGTACAGTCGCTAGTTATGATGCCGCAAGATGGTCAGGTCCCGGATATGCAACAGACCATGGGCCTTGCCAACAGTCCACCGACCTGGAATCCGGCACGTATCTTTGAGTAAGTCGTCCTCTGCCTTTTCGCACCACTGGCCAAGTTTCCAAATACCAGTCACCAAATGCCAGGGCCGCTAACACCATATGTAGACACTGGAATACCTCTTTCGGTACGCCATCCCAACCAGGCACTCTCCTAGGCTCCGCTTCTCAGGCAACATCGCTGAACGTTTGTACTCCAGGTGCCCCAGACCAATCTGCCATAACGGACCCATTGTCGAATCATTCCTTGTCCCCAGGTACTCAGCAGATAGCTCACCAACAGTATTCCACGGCAACCTCGATGCCAAACTTTATCACACCCGCTATGTGGCAAGAGTCTGTGGCCAGCGTATATGAAGGAGGTTTCAAGAGAGGCTGGGACTATGACGGCGGAGTGGCGTCTATGAAGCGACGATGACAACATTGATATAACACCACAATTTTTCAATCAACGGGCTCGGACTCCGGCAGATGTGTAATTGGGGGTCTGTGCCTAACACTTGCAGCGGAATATTCGCACGTTCTTGGCGTAATCGCAAAGACGCCACTTTCTTGGAATCTTTTTTCTTCTACCACATAGCAACGACCCCGGGTTAGGGTAACTTTGCACATGATTTATTCCTTTTGATCTTACTTCGAATTACATGACATGGGCCGACGACATACACACGATGGAAACAACAAATGCGCATCGGAAAGGGGGAAAAAATTAAATGAAAAAGAATTGGTGTTGGACATCAAAGTAAAGGAGGGACAGGCGGCTGGGTAAGTCGTCGAGTCGAAACAGACGGTGGCACTTGCAATCAATGCTGCGGAACGAACTTATGAAGCCATGATGGGCAGGGGCGTTAACGGAAGCATATTTGCGTGGCATTTAGCTGGGGGTTTGATATCACACGATGCCTTAATGTGCCCAGAGTAAAATGTACACTAGAATTGTGGTGGGTCTGGTAAAGAATATACCAAGAGGCGGGTGGCCGATGAGAGAGTTGGCTCGATGGATTTAGATACAAGGACGGGATAGTTGATGCTGCGAATATGAGCAAAGAGTGCTATCCGAGTTGACCTTGGATATGTACATAATACGGCGTGTTGAAACGGTGGTGTCGTGGACTGCAGATGTCAAGTTGGGTTGCCCAAACGGAAACCCCAGGGCAGCAACAGCCGGGGAAATGGAAACAAGACCCCCTTTGTTCTTGCAGCATGATGACGATATGACGGCAACAAACGATGAGTGCCTACTTTTCGATATTCGATACATTATCCCTTCTTTTTCCACCCCGAGTAAGAATACAAACCCCCAGCCACTCGCTAGTCACCAGTCGCTGCACCTCAACCGGGCTCTGAACAACGCTGCTCTCGCCTGAAGCGTCCACAACCCCGTTCAGGCAGAGCCGGAAGCATCTCTCCTGGCAATCTTGTCCCTCAACGCCTCCCAAATCCACGCATCCACCGCCGTCTTCTTCCTCGCCTGATACCTGACCCTCCCCTTGCCGGCCACACCGCCGCCCTCCTGTACGTAAAACCCCCCCACGGCCCGATACATGTACCACCTCCTGCCGGCGTTCTCGGCCGCCGTGTCCCTCACGTAGTTGACCAGGCCCATGCGTCCGCGGGGGACGGCAGCACGCAGGTCGCCCGTCCGGACGGCGCTGTAGCGCGGCTTGGCGATGAGGCTCATGGTCGTCAGGGTGAGCCGCGTGCCCGGCGGCATGGCGTCGACGAAGCGGCCCAGCGCGGCGGACGACGTGCGCGCCGCCGCGGGCAGGTGCATGTGAATATGCGTTACAAACGGCGCCGTCGAGTACGCCACGAAGAGCACGGGGACGATGCCGCAGGCGGCGACTTTTGGAAAGTTAGTGCGGTCCTGGGGGGGTTTATACTTGGGAGACTGGTTTCACCTGCTGCCGTTTCGAGGGGCGGCTTCTCGGCCTGGATGTAGCTTGGCACTACGAGGAGCGTGAAGAAGGCGCCGAGGAGTAGGCTCGTGAGCTTGAGCATGGCGAGGAAGGCTATTCTTCCTGTGCCGGCGTGGTAGATGATGAGGCGTTCTGGGATTTCTGGCTTTGTTTAGCTGTGTGGACTGGGAAAGAGGGGGGAAAGACGTGTGACGGTACCGTAGTTCTTGTCGCTTGGCGCGGCGGACCTGGCTTGTCGCTTCATGGCTTCACTGGCGTTGGATCTTGATGGGTGGTGCGCGAAGGACCGGAGCTGGCTTTGAGGGCGGGTGAGCCGCAGGTGAGGGCTGCCGAGTTGGAATAGTCGCCATTGGAGCCGTGGCTTGAGGGGGACTTGGGCGGTGATTTGGACGACGGCCTTGGGGGCCGGTATGCGTAGGATGAGCATGGTTTGTGGGTTGGAGGCGGATACGATGGTTGAGGTGAGTTGTGGTGGTGTGGTGAGGTCCAGATGGGCTTGTGAATAGCCTACCCTGCACTTGTCTCCTCTCGGAACACTGTTGCACAATGTTCGACTGTCTGTTTTCCTTTTACTCTGTCGTTTGTTTTTTATGCATTGTTTTTATAACAGTGCTTTTAGAGATGGTCGGGGGTATAAATCAATCTACATTGCGCAGCCTGGCACCAGGGATGGTGTAAAAGTTGGATCTAACCGTACCTCTCATACATGCGGCAAGTTATGATGACGGAGAAATGACAAGTGGAAATACTGGCGGCCATGCAGCGTTATCAACATTGCAGCCTGATAGGCACAATCCAATAAGAAAATATATACAGTCTGGTGGGAGGCAAAGAGTATCTGACCAGGTCAGGTACCTGGCTATCACGTTGTATATTTTATAACACATGAATATTACTGTATACTTGTTCGCAGGTAAATATATTCTGCCATGGACTGTACACCATGTAAACAGGGCTGAAGGTCTATTCAACCTTGCCCCTTGGAGAAAACGCAGCTCTTTCAAGGCGCATCCTTGCCGTCCCGCGGACTAGTTTGTTGTTCATTACTGTATTTAGAAGCAGCATGGACTGATTCCACCTCGACACGGTGAGCTCATTGGCGGGCAGACAATATACTCGCGACGCCATCCAACGGCCTGGACACTAGCGCTGGCCCAAGGCGAATGAGACTCAACAGCTCGTCTTACATGACATGGTTCGTAGCCACAAAGAACTGGAGATTCGAGCGTCAGCATGCTGACACCAAGGGCCATCTTGCATCCCGAGGCGGCCTCGCTTTTTTTTTTAAATTAAAGGGATTATCGTGCTCGGTGAACGGCGTCTCGCTTCCCGATTTTCCTTTTTTTTTCTTCCCGCGCGGCTCGCAGTTGTGTTCGTTGAGCCGGGGGGAACCCGTTTTTGCAAACTCGAAAAGCACGATTCTACCCTCAGAAACCACAAAACCGACTATCCAATGGCAAACAAGGGGCTTGCCAGATTCATCCTCTTCCTCTGCGTCTTCATCGCCGGCGTTGTCGGCAAGACCAACTTTACACAACCGCCGGCCAACGGACCCAACGCCAACTACCAGGACAACCCGGTGTACCAGCCGGGGCAGAAGATAGACGTACAATGGAAGTCGGATCTTGAAACCATGGACCTCTTTGTTTTCCAGCAGTACCCAGCTGCCGGGAAGGGGGTTCAGTACCTTAAGAAACTCCAAGGTAGGTCATGATGCTGCCAACTGCTCTTCCAGCCGTCCCCGCCCACTAACCACTTCCCACGATGGCATATAGAAGGCACGAGGTCGACCAGCCTCATCTGGACCGTGAGCCTCGACGGGCTAAGCAAGAATGTGCCCAGGGGGGGAAACGCCATACTCTACTTTGCGGTGCTGCGCGCCAAGAGCCCAGACAAGGACGGCATAAGCCACTACTTCAACGTGAGCATACCCGACACGGCCTCGACGACTGCATCCGCGACCCAAACATCCGGCGTGCCTACAACAATTTCCATGACGACATCTGCCGTGACGGACGCGCCGTCCAACACCACGACGCCCGAGCCCGAGAGTTCTGGAGGGAGCAACTCGGGCCTGTCCCCGGGGGGCATTGCCGGCGTGGCAGTCGGCAGCACAGTCGGCGGCATCCTGCTCCTCGGCGGCATAGGACTGCTGGCGTGGAAGAAGATGCAGAGGGGCAAGCCGGCTGAAGAAGCTCAAGTCTCGGAAGCAAAGCCCCCGGAGCTGGCGGGCCCTGCTATTCACGAAGCGCCTTCTGAGCATCACCAGCCCCGTGATGCGCCTATATACGAGGCCCCGTAGACTTTTGTGTAGGAGAGGATATGTACATTGGGGCGAGACGGTGTGGGAGATGGGTTGCAAAGTAAGCGGCAGGGACATGATTTGAGGCATAACATCGTTGAAGCGTTCTCCGTACATTTGCGTCGTTGATACCAGATTATAGATGTACTCATTTTTTACGTGCAACTTTTGAGAGCTGGCCTTCTTGTTCACTCTGTCCCATTACTACAACAGCTTGACTTGCCGGAAGCTGATGAATTCGGAGTGAATGACCATGTTGGTGGAATTGGCCGGCGATATACCAAGAAGGCAAGAGAAGCTGATCATGGTGCCATTTTTGCACCAAGAGTCGGGGAAACGTTGCTGGAACAAAGACGGAGCCTCGGAGACAGAGTTGCGCAACATGAGAGATTGACACTTGGACTTGGCCATGACGTTGTGAACCAGGGGAAAAGTCCAGAACTGACGCTCCGTGGAGTGGAATCATTGTCGCTTCAATGTTGCTTTAGGCACACCCAGGCGTCATGGCACGAATAACAGGAACCATGCCATGAATGTAACTCGGTCTGACCGTCAGAAACTAAGTCGCGAAGCTCTTGGCCGGGCTCAAGGGAAAAAGAGATGCACAAACTTCGTAGTAATTTGTGGCAGAATCGTGACCTCGTCGTCGCCTGGCGTGTTTAGTCTGGCCCGAGTCCGCTTGAGATGCCTGGACGTTGGACAAAATGCTGCGTTTGCCTGAAAGCCCAGATTTGACGCAACCCTGAATGGACTCGTCTACCGTGAGCCGTTCACTTGCCGGGCCGGCTCGGTTCAGCCCTGTACCGAGCATTGTTTGACGGCGTGGATGTCTTTATGCAATATATAACCCCATTGAGTGCTCAAACCACAAATCATGACGAGTTGTGAACCATCCCATTTCTCCGCGCTGTCAACTCAACAGCCGTTCCAGCCTTGTTTCCTTGACGGCAACTTGATCCTCGTTTTACTGAACCATCATGGAACCAGCGGCTGTCACCAAACTTCCTGGCTTCGGCCTCCCGATTGACTTTCTCCCCGATAAGCAGCACCGCTTCCCCGTGCTAGTGGGAAACTCCAAGATTGACATCAAAGCCAACACGCTCACGATCCGAGAGCTCTGCATGCTGCCGTTCATCGAGGAGATCACCAACAAGCCGGATTGGTAGGTCAAGGTTCATGACGCAGAAATCGCCGCCAGGTGGAAGGCTGAGGCTCTCGAGATGAACTGGGCCGCCTTTGTCAAGCATACTGATTTTACGCCCACGGCCGACGCCGTACGTGTATGTACATGACTGACTGACACATGCTTATAAAACGACCGCCCCGAACGCTAACACGTCGTTTATCCAACAAACAGTGCATTCAGGAGCTCAAGCTCAAGGCTGACCTGTTCCAGAAAACTCACCTTGTGTCCGTCTTTGACTACACGGCTGCCGTTATCAAGTCTGATGACTTGGTCCCAGAGCATCTCTGGCAGGCGCTGAAGCAGGGAGCCGAAGTCTTGGAAGACGTGCCCGACGGTGAAAAAGACTGGCATCCAGGAAGCGAAGGAAAGGTGCTACACCCTTCGTTGTGGCCCTTGGTCTATGGAAAGTCTCGCATCCTGCCCGACCGACGCATCGGTCCATCTGACGCGCTTGACAACTGCGGTACAGGAGACGTCATCCAAGAGCCGGAAAGCCCAAAGGCCGCAATCGGCACTGCACTTCAAACGAATCTCAGTGGCTGCCGTGCGAAGTCTCAGTGGAAAAGGGGCGAGTCGAAATCGAGAGCTATATAAACAACCTGCACCCCGTCAAGCATGCTTCCCTGTACCTCATCATTAAGAGGTTTATCGAAAAGGCCCTGCCGGCCTGGGATGTCCTTTATCGCTGGCCAGAAGAGTTTGAAATCCAACGGCTGACGACGGATTCTGTGTCGGTGAGATGCAGAACCAGGCGCACCTGCGCAAAGTCCCTCCACGCCTGCGAGCCAAAGCTCTGCCTACGAAGACCCCTACAGCAATTCTGAGGTGGAGGAGGAGGAGGAAGAAAGTGATGATGGGGGTGATGAAGACGAAGAAGAGGAGGAGGAAGAGGAGGAAAAAGGGGGGGGGGGGGGGGGGTGGGACAAAGACCAGGACGAAGAGGAAGAAGAGGAAGAAGAAGACGATGATGATGACGATGATGGTCAGGATGGGGAAAACAGGAACCAGAGCACCGAATCCAAGGGATGGCCCAATCCAAGTCAGCTGCTAGCTCACATGCGCCCCCAAAAGCAAGATGAACCAGAGAGCGAGTACGAAACAGAGCAGAACGACAGCCGAAGAGAGGGCCGATGCTGCAAAGAAATATACCGGAGACGAGGGAGACGACGAGGAGGACGAAGACGAGGAGCGCGACCCCAACCACGTTTCCGAAAACAAAGTCAAGCGTCGCGACTGGCGCTGGTTCTACAAAACCCATCCCGTCAACGCCCCCGAGCCCAGGCCAACCTACCCAGCCGCCGCCTCCTCCATCATCGTCAAGCTGGCCAACATCCACCTCACGCCGGAAAAGCCCAGCTACGACGGCGGATCGTGGCACGTCGAGGGCCTGCTCAACGAGCACATCTGCGCCACGGCCCTCTTCTGCCACGACAACGACAACATCACCGACAGCCACCTCGACTTGCGCACGCAGGCCAACCGCGAGGGGCTCGACAACGACTACCTGCAGTACGAGCAGGACGACTGGCGCACCATCCAGCGCACCTTTGCCATCGGCTGGCCCGGCGGCGGCTCGACCGTCCAAAACGTCGGCAGCGTCCTCCAGCACCACGTCGCGCCCTTCCGCCTCGCCGACCCTGCGCGCCGCGGCCACCGCAAGATCCTGGCCCTGTTCCTCGTCGACTCGGCCGTCCCCGTCATCTCTACGGCTAAAGTGCCCTCGCAGCAGGAGCACTGGTGGCTCGACCGGCTGGCCCTCAGCACCGGCAGGCTGCCGCCCGAGCTGACCGCCATGATGCTGCGCAACGTCGAGTTCCCCCATGGACGAAGAGGCGGCAAAGGCCCTGAGGCGGGAGCTGATGGAGAGGCGGTCGGCGCACGAGTTTCAGACGGCGGATAGGATGAGGCGCGTCGAGTGGAACTTTTGCGAGCATTAAGAGACTTTCCCCTGCTGTCGTGTCCTTGGCTGCGTGTATTTCGGTTGCGAAAAAATTGTAGCAGTAGGGCCTCGTGTAATGGGTTTTATAGAAATAGTCTGGTTTCCAGAAGCTGTGCCGCGGTCAAGAGAAGCTTTGAAACATGACTCGTCTTCACGTATCTGTACATGGTAGACTCCGTTCGGCATGTTGATATGTAGACGTGTGTGATCCTCCAGCATGCATGACCTGACTGTATGAGGAGCCGAACCTTGATTTATAGACGGGCCTGAGTGATTGCTGTTTCCGACGTGTACATGACTCGCTGATTCCAGGTATCGGCCATCACTTGAAAATGCTTGCCGCAGTAGCAAGACTCCCTCGACTAAACTGTGAGACGCTCAACGTCAACGGAGCGATATGCCACGGAGCAGATGCAAACTAGGGAGCGCCTTGGAAAACGAAAAATAAAAAAAAGTAACAGCACTCATATCCCACCTGAGACACAACCTTGCCAATGGCAATTCCATCCTGTTTTCCCATTCATCTACGCACATATTGTACATGCCAAACGCCAGCCGGGACAAGGACCAAAAAAAAGGGTCAAACACTGTATACTCTCAACTTATAGCAACCCCGGGGCCTACTCATGGCATCCGCGCCCCAGCCCATCTAACCCAGTCGTCTTTTTTTCGCCCGCTAAGCGCCGACTTGTGGAACAAATGCATATCGAGGCAACGCGGCCATTCTCTCCTCCGGGCTAAATTCGACATCGTCGTAAATCATTCTGCCCTTCTTCTCCTTCTTGGCCTTCTTGTCGCCCGCGTCTTCGGCTTCTTGTGCCTGCTGGGGCTTGACGCCCGCCTCGGCCATGCGGATTAGTTGGTCGACGTCGTCGCCCACTGCGCCGGCGGCACCAACTTGTGGCTGCCAGTATCCTGCCTGGGGAGGCCGTTGCGGCAGACCAGTTGCCCCGGCAGCGTGGCTTGGAGGTCGGGCAGGTAAAGAATCCGCAGAGTATGCGTATGCTTGCTGGCCAGGATATGTTGGCTGTGCGGCGTTTTGTTGTTGGTTTCCCTAAAGACATTAGTTACTCAATTTTTTTTTTCGGCCAAATGACAATGCGAATCTGTTCACGTTCACGTACTTGTTCCGTGGGAGGTGTATTGGTTCGCTCCTCCGTCGCAGGAGGTAGAATGCCCGCCTTCTTCTGCGCTCTAAACTCGGCCAATCTTTTCAAAAGGTCCTCCGAAGTTTCCATCTTGATCTTCTTCCTGGGCGTCGCCTGTCCCGAGGCAGGGTTGCCCGTTGCGATGCGCCGGTCCTCTTGGGCCTGGTAGAAGTTCTGGATGATTCGGTTGCGGTGTTGCTCCAGGGCGTCTTGAGGAATACCCTCCATTCCGAAGATTTCGACTTCGAGCCCTTGGCGGTTAGGGAGGGCATTTTCGACTTGGCTGAGTGTTTCTTTGTGGACTTGGTTCAAGTGTACGGAGAGACCTGTCCGAGGTTATCATTTAGCAAACTTGCGTCATGATAGCGCGTGAGACTTTGCAGGCTGCAATTGCACATTGCAAATAACGAGCGTCTCTCATACCTCCGGCTGTGTTGAGTCGTCGTCCGCAACGATCACATTTGAAATGTTTGGCTTTTTGGTGAGAGATGAGGAGCTTCAAATCTTCAAAATCACGTTCGCCTGCAAATAGTGCCAAGTCAGAATTCAATTTCAAGTCCTCCCAGTCAAGTAACGGCGGTATCTATCGTACAGTAGTAGCACCAGGGACGAGCTAGCACCTCCTCGATGTCGGGGTGACCACGCTTCTTTTTGCCCATATTGACGAGCGCGCAAGAGGATGCGCACGGGGGGCGTTCGCAGGGAAAATAGGTCAAGTATCAAGTATTGGGGACGATCACACGCGATGGCCGCGCAAGGAATGAATTGGGCGCGTAAACTCGGAGGGCAGAAGTATAGAATGGTGCAAGGGTTGAATGCGTGCTTGGCTTGGCCAGCAAATGCGGTTTCTCGTGGACTCGTGGTATTGCTCCCAGCTTGTCCTACGGTTAAAATGCGGTTAAATGGAGACATGGGCCAACCCCAACCAACCCCCACCCCGCTTTTCCGCGTCTCTTTCTTCTCGCATTTCCAAATGGGATCGTCCTGGATAAAGCTCCAGAGCAAGTACACTTGAGTGGAATCGCCACCAAAAGTTATCGTGACATGCAGGTTTAAGCCAGTTCATATATACAACTTATGGGATATCGTATATGTTCCTCATTATCATAAAGGCACCTCGACCCCACAATATGCTAATACCCTGATACAGAGTCCCGTCATCCCTCATTCCGCGTATCATCGTCCTCTTCACCATCCTCCAATTCTAATCAACAGCGGTATATAGTCGGATCCAGCCCTCACAGGCTTTGCTTCTATGTACTTAAATAACGCCAAAGTTCCCAGGGTTTCAAATATCAAAACATTGCAGCCGCTGCCGTCATCTCCTAATCCCGAGGAGTCTGATCAAACATTATCAATGGCCATGATGCTGGCTGTGGCACCATGGGCAGTTCGCTACCAGTGTGAGGCATTCCGTTGCCCGTCATTATGGGCGTGATGACTGAGTTCCTGACTGTTTCTGCATCACCAAGAGTCATTAGTGAATCAGCGCCGTATCGTTGTTGGCTTTCTGCAATCGCGGCAGACCAATTCTGCCATGACGACCTCCACATAATGTCGGCGTTTTGGTGGCAGAGATGCTGCCCAGCCTCGGAACTGTATCCTGCGAGGGTGTCAGTCTGAGCAGGGCCACCTGGGTGCCCAGCAGCTGCACTTGTATTAGGATAGTATAGTTCAGTCTGGTTGTGTTGGTATGAGGTCGTGGCCTGAGGGTTTGGTTGTGTCTGTTGGTCCATGTATGCCAGGGATGGATACGTCGCATGCGCGGGGGCCGTAATATTTGCATGGTAGAAATTTTTGGTGAGCTCTTCCGCCCTTGAAGTGTCAGCCGACGGGAAGGATTGGTTCTGATTGGCAACAGTTCCAAATTGAACGGCATGGGTATTTTGCTGCTGCTCTTGTGGTGCCAACGGAACCGTGCCTTGCAAGGGCAACTTCTGCTCCTGCTTCACGCTGGCGTGGGTCAGAATTGGATTTTTCGCATCCTTCTGCGGCATATCATGTTCGATCCAAGACATGGTGCGGTTAATCAGTTGCGCGATCTGAGTACTCATACCAGTGCCGCAGCCTGCCAAGTCGGCCTGTTAGCATAGGTGTCGGCGCGTTGGAGAAAATTAGAAGACGCTTACCGAGCAGGGCACTCATTTCTCTAACAATCTTCATCCACCTCTGCATTTCATCCCTCAGCCTGGCTACTTCGTCTTGTGTGACTTCAAACCGTCGCTGCCATTGAGGTACTAGCATGGACAAGATGGCAACACAGTACAGGGACATCTGATGCCATGTCGTATCTAGGGCTTTCATCCTACTCAGATGCTCGACAGTCTGGAGATATTCCCGGGCAGCCTCCTCGCAAATTTTGGTGTTTTCATCAATCAGGGCCGCATCAGTCGTCATTGCCAATGACGGATGTCTGATGTGCAGGCGGAATTCCAACATGTAGGTGCGTGCGAAGAGAGCGCCAACCATTCCGTGGTCATTTTTTTTGGCCGGGCTAAGCCGCATGGATTCTGGAAGATCGGCCTCCCACTGCCTCATCTGAGCTTCAAGGACGGCGAGGACATTCCTGTAGTTGCTTTCGTCTCTCCGCACACTAAAGATGTTCGCGTACATCTCCATATAAATGGGGATGCATTTGAATGCAGCAATTGCGACTTCATAGGGACAAGGAACGGTTCGCGACGTGTCGACGCCCTCGTCAGACAATAGCTCGTCAGCAATTGGCTCCGGGAAATCAACATCGAAGTCCTGCACGGATACTGGGATCGGGTAGCCTCGCTTGCCATTGATGTCAACAACAACCATCATCATGTTCCACCAAGCACGTTTGCGGAGTTCGTTCTGCAGATCCGTTGGTTCACCAGGCTTTTTCGTTCTACGATGATAGTTCAGCTCGAGTGCTCGGTGCAAAGCCATGCTTGCAACTATCGATCCGCAACCCGGTTTGGGAAAGGCTCTCGTGTGGGAGGCGATGAGAACTAGGCCTTGCAAAGCTTCAAAATCCGTAGAGGAAAAGATCTCGTACATCTTACTGAGAGCAAAATGGTAATGCTTGTTTGAAAGATCATTAAAGTTGTTGCGCTGCTCCAGGGTTTCGCTGTTCCGAACTCCAAACTGGAATAGTATGACGGCGAACACCATATGCACCAAGACCAACTCGGGCACAGTGGGTTTAAAACCGGGCTCATCATATACTCTCGTCAACTGTGAAGGAAAGTGTCAATGGATGGACGATTTGAGCAAACACGGCGAAAAAAAAGAAAGAAAAAAGAAAGGGCTTAGGGCCGGGGGTGAATGGAAACTCACAAGTTTCATAAAAGTTGGCTTATGCAGCAAGGGCATGAAGGAGGCAACGGTAATAAAGTACCACTCAGCATAGATGAAGGCATTTTCACGGGTAGGCAACTCAACCTGGACAGCAGGATTCACGCGCATGGCTGAACGCAAGAATGCCTGGACTGACTTGTTATACAAAGGCACGGAAGGGTCAGCAGCGGTGGGGAGTTCATCGACATCTGGCGCATCAAAGGAGGTGGTTTCAATGGTGGTGCCCAACAGAGTAAGTGTCATTCCCTTCAAAGAGCTGAGAGGTGCATCATCGGATCCAACGCCCCAACGGCTCTGCTCGGGCCTGGTTTGCCACTCGTTACGCGGAACTTTATGCCGGATAATGCTGCTTGTTGGGTCCGGCGGCGAGCTGTCCTTGATCCAAAGAGAGCCAAACTGGGACCAGCCGTCATTGCTCGAGGCGGCGGCTACATTGGCTGAAGCATTGCTCGAGTCTTCTTCATCAGCGGCTTCGGGAGGGCTTTGGGCGCGAACACGTCCTTGGAAGGGCTTGACCTCGACGTTCTTTTCCGCGCAGAGTCGTTCCAAGTCACGAATGTGCGACATCATGCGGCTCTTTTCCCGTTCCAGCTGCTGCATGTAGCCTCTGCGCTCAGTGCGGCCCGTGACACGATCCGTGACATAACAGTCCAGATTCAGGTTGATGCAGTGCGAGCAACCCTCGGGTAGGGCGTCACAGCGGATCTTGCGCACCTTGCACCTGTCACAAGCTTGGCCAGTGCGGGTATATGACTGAAGACGGTTCTTAACGACGGAAGAGAAATCCTCGGGCCCCCGATCCGAACGTGCCAGCTTTAATTTGGCGGTGCTAGAGGCGCTGGCATCATCGTCACTGGCTCCGCTACCGTCCGCCGAGCGTTTGGCAGGGCGAGGGGGCATCTTCACATTGAAGGCGACGGGAGCTGGAGGCTTGGTCGAGCGCGGGGAGATGCTCGTGGACGACGAGATGGCCGAAGAGACATGGATGGAGGCGACGCCGGTCGGGCTTGAGTTGCAGCTGGGGCTGGGGCTGGAGCTGGAGCTGGAGCCCAGCCGGAGAGATGACGGGACTGCAGTATTGATATGAATACCAGACGACGATGTTGGAATCGGCGTCGGAAGGGAAGACGAGGGCGCAGACGAGGGCGCAGACGAGGGCGCAGACGAGGGCGCAGACGAGGGCGCAGACGAGGGCAGCAGGGTGGGAATAAAGGTGGGAACAGCGGTGGGAACGGACGATCGGAATGATGGCGTCGGCGCGGCTACCGCTGGCGGGCCAATACAAGCTTCATGTTGTAGAGATGAAGACCCGGAAGCACAGCGACCGGTGGTGCCCTCTAGCTGCTGGTGGTGCGGCACGGTGGTATTTGCAGCAGCGGTACAAGTAGTGGGTGTTGGGGCGGTGGTGCTGGTGGAGGTGGTGCTTGCAGGCGCAGGTGGAGGTGCGCATGTAGCGGCCGCTGCAGGTCCGGATTCAACAGGAGGTGGTCTGCTAGTAGGTGGCCTAGCAGCCGCTGGCCCAGCAGGTGAAGCGGGGTTGGCAGCACCAGGGTGTGCAGGGCTTGTAGGGCTCAAGCTTGCATCGTCCATGTCAACATCGAATACGCATGCGTCGACATCGCCGACATCCGCGCTGGCGGCGGGACTGACACCCGCACCAGCAGCGCCAAGGCTACCGCTACCAGTACATGTCGCGCCTCCTCCAGCGCCGCCAGCACTGGCAGCACCGCCGGGGCCCACCGAGCATCGCGGTCGGCGCCCGCTAAAACTGCCGCAGCCGTGGCTGCTGTAACTGCCGTAGCCCTGACCGCAACTGGTGGATCTGGAGCTCGACCTCGCGCTCCATGTCGACGTTGTTGACCTTGACCATGATCGGCCCGCGGGCGACGGTGCACCGGCGCCACGCGGCACCCATGTGAAGTCGACAAAGGTTGTCGACCTCGGTGAGACAAAAAAAGAAGAATCATCCTCATGCAACACCGACGACTGCGGCGCCGGTGGCCCTGGCGAACTCGAACCACCGACCTTGGCTGCTTCGGGTTGCGAGAAATGGAGCTGAGCCGCGTCCGCGGTGCCGTCCATGATTGAGGGAGCTGCCATTGGCCTTTCATGCGACGCATAAGATGCCAGGCACCAAAAATGCAGAATTGCGGGTACAAGCACTCCGTACTTGGGAACGATATCGAGTCTGGTACTATGCAGCACCCAACTACTCCGTCGCTGCAACCAAAACCCAAAGCTCACGAGCCAGGATATCGGGAGCGTCCTCCAACGCTTTGCACCAGCTGCCAGGCTGACGATGAGCGAGGCTTGGGGCAGCAAATCGGCTCCAATCTTCAGCGCCACCAGTCCTTTGGGGGCCAGGTGGCACAAATTTGGGGGCCAACGGAAAGCGTGACAGTCCCCAGTCGTCCAAACCAATATTTGGCGCCAGAGCAGTCACATCCGAGGACCTGGGGTGCTGTCAAATGTCTTGCTGGGTGGCTGTGCAAGCAAGCTTCAGGGATTGTCTGCTTGGTGCTGCTTCGGTGCGGCGTCTAGTCCTAAAGCGCTGAAAACACCTCAGCTTTGCAAGGTGTTTCTTGTTTTCTTCCCTGCGGGCTGGTGCTTTCACTGCCTGTCAATGTACATTATCCGTTTAGACTTGACCATAACAGACTTTGGGGACTCCGAATTCTCATACCTACTGCCAAGCTCGAACGATCTGCGCGGGCAAAAGCAGGCGAACGGTATCAACGGAACACGATATGGCTCCTTACCTGGTACCTGGTGACGTTGATGCGCCTGGGTAGGGATCAGACAAGGGTGGCACCTTAATGAGCGTGCATATGCTGTACAATGCGCCCTGCGGAATCCCGAGAATGCCTTGGAAGGTTTCCTCTTGGCAAAGAAAAAAGTGGCGTGTTTGCAATTCCCCAAGGTTCTCCAAGAAACTTTAGCAACTCGACACCTTTCACCCATGACGCCTGCTTTGGAAACAGACTCATCTCCTTCTTTTATACCTTTGATTCCTCATAACAATACCCCTGTGTTAGCCGGAGCAAGCGACGATCTGCTCGATACCCTGATCCGCACTTATTACCCAGGTCTTGTGTATTTACCCATTGCTTTGCCAATGAGGCGGCCTTACACGGCCCTGTCTGCAAACTTGACCCTGATAACCCTGGCCCTCATCACTGGGCTGCCCGGGTTCGCAATGTCCGACTACTAGGCGCGAGCCCCGTCGCCCGGTCGAAACTTAGAATAAGGGGACCCAGATGGTGTGATGTAGACAACACCGCCCGCCAACGACTCATTCTGAGGCCAGGACGCTCCAGTGGGGGGGAAAGGTGTCCCGAGTTCTAAATGTTCCATCCCGCGTAGATAACGTTCGAGCCCGCAAGGAAACTTCCCGGCTCGATGTGTTCTAGAAAACTTCCGGTTTGGGCTCGACATTTTTTGGCATGCTGTATTCGGTTTCCTTGCCGACTGACGAAAGAATTTTTCACACTCAATTTCCAAGGCTCGGGCCGTCGACTCTCTGCAAATTCTCTGAAGCCGGCAGAGGAACCATTTCCACGGGACAAACCAGAAATGATGAATTGTGGCTGCTCTCAGCCCTTGAACCCTGTATACTGCAGCTTTAAAGTGCCGACTAGGTTGTCAGTAGCCTGGTCTGCTTGTTGGACGCTGGTCATCTGTTCTGGGAGCACTTCAGCTCTGTACTTTGTCGGCACTATCGAGTCATGACGGGAAGCTTCAGGGTACCTGCGTTTTGTCTTCGGGCGGCGAGAGCCGGCAGCTTGAAGCGTGTGGCATAATGCAAACAATAGGATTCCTAACAGCCTCCTTTCCTGGTACAAGATCCAAGAGATGGCTCGGAGACGGAAGAACCGATATTGCACCTCACGAGGCAATGTCGCTCGCTGCCAAGTAAAGAACAATGATGACGATGACGCTGACTACGATGATGATGGTGATGATGCGCCGTCCCTAATTTTGCCTGTTCAAGCGCCGACTTGGTCCACAACCCATCACCGTCATTGTCAAAGACACAAGAAGCCCACAAAAGCCACAAAGGTGGGGCGGCACGGCCGGAACTGCGGGGCACGCACCAGATCTTCTCGTGCGTTGTTTAAACCTCATTTTGATCATCTGAACTGGTCTTTTCCCAGCAACCCAAACATCCACTATCGCTGTCACCGCCATCACGCCTAGGACACGTTTTGCCCGGTAGACGACTTGTCTCTTTTGAGTCATTCTACAACATCCAACCATGACGCTGGAAGCCCTGTCGATCGAACACATTCCCCCGTCATACAAGGTCTACCTGGGCCTCTATCAAAGCGTCCATAATGCAGACTTCCTCCATCAACAACTCCTCAGTCGAAATGCCGACTTCGAGTACGCTTTCGTTGACGCCTCTGTGGTACTGTTAGCCCCATGACTTGCCCCATTTCTTCCCAGAGGCACTATAAGATTTTAAGCATTTAGAGTATGCAGCTCACATTGTCCATATTTTGACTTGTAGGCGGTGTCTCGCCGGCAATTGCTTTCAGCCGTTTTTAAGGCCGTCACTGCGGCTACGAATGGCTCACTCAAGACGCCAAATGTACACTCTGAGATTGTAGTCTCTCTAAATCCGTCCAATAATGTAAGAAAACGCACTCCGATGGCCACGTTTTTTGCTCTGGCCCTCCAAAAACTCTGCAATAAGTCCCAGCACAGACTTGTTGACGGCAGGTCAGATTACCGATTCGTACCGCCGGTTTGGCATTTCGCCTACTACAAAGAACCTCGTCGTCATCAAAGTTACGTACTCGTCGGGATCGCCGGAGTCGAATTCCGCTCCGTCCAAAGAAAGCATCCAGGCACATTTAGCGGAGCATGTCAAGGGAACTCCCATTGAAGTCACCGATGCCAACATAGCCGCTACAACAGATATTTCCAAAGTTCGCAAATATTACAAACTCAACGGCCTGGACTGGCTCGAGGCCATTGAAGACGAACAAAAAAAACGAGCAGAATTAGACACACTTGTAGTTAGCGCAATAGCACTACGCGGGCTTTGATATTCACTGAACAAACAAGCAAAAAAATTCACCGATATTCTAATAGGACTGGGCCAACGGGAATATTTTAAGATGTTTTTGTATTGATTTACTGTAAGTCATCATGTCATACGTTCTGACCACCCCTCCGCTCTTTCCCCTACCGCGTTGGTTTTCATTAATCTAACATCGTAGAAGTATGCTCCTTTGCTCCAAACGAATCGCTATGAAATGTATATAAACAACGCCGAAATTTCTCAAAACCATTGCCAACAGGATCATTGAAAAGGAAAAAAGCAAGTGGTAGGAAATCACTTCGCCGTCTAGGATGTAAAATCTATGCGAGACGAAGAGTATTCTTCACGCGACGGACAACCTCGGCCCACATGGCGTCACGCCCACTCTTCGTTCGCTGGACAGCGTCCTTGTTCTCTTGAGCACGTCGAAGCAGATACTTCATGCACTCGCCAGTGGTCCCCCAAACGAGATACTTGTAGGCGGGCAAGTTGGGAGTAGCGGAGGCGCCTGCAGCGCGTGCGGATTGGCTAGCCTCGACCAGCTCACAGCTAATTTCGTCGGCCATACCCTGCAGTTGGGCGAAGGCAATTTCGGATTTGGCACCACCAGCGTCGCAAATCGCGCGGGCCTTCTGAACAGACTCGGCGTTGTGGGTGGCAAGGACAAGATGGGCCACGGGATATTCGCCCTTGCCTTCAAGGGTGGTGTTCCATTGACGGGTCAGGACACTCGCAGCAATACCGTCGTAGCACGCGTCGGTATCGGCCTTGGTATCGAAGAAGCATTCGCGAGGGTCCGAACCAAGATAGGCGCCACGAACCAGCTTGACACCAAGTGAAAACTGGCCTTCCCGGGCCATGGCAAGGTGGCGTTCCAAAACGGCGGGAGTCTTCTTCTTGTACGCTTGGTAGGTCCCGTAGATTGTGCAAGTGTCAGGGGAGGTGTTGTACTTCTTGGCAAACTCCATGGTCCAGTCGTCAATACCATCCTGGAGAGCATCCTGCTCAGCATCGAACAAGAGACGAACGCCACGCTCGTGAGCAAGCTGGCAGATGGAATCGATAGACTTGAATAGGTAAGGGCTGGCCGGAAGTTTGTGCTTCAGCTCATGCAGAGCCAGACTGCCAGCGCCGGTGAACCTATGAGCGAGGTTAGCAAGATGGCCCTTGTTTTTTGCGAAATGAATATTACTTATACAGTACTTACTTGAGTGCGACAAAGTCGCCTGGCTGTGCCAAACGGACGGTTTCAAGAGTACCCTCAGCCCAGGGCACAATCTCGTTGTCGATGACTTTTTGGGTCTCTTGTCCAGCAGCCAACTCAACCTCCTCGGCCTGCTTCTCTGTCAAGACGACCTCGCGAGCATATCCCAGGATTACGCCAGTGAACCCAATGTTCTTCAACCTGTTAATAGTCGCCTGCACTTCAGCGGGATTCTCACCAGCACAGAACTGGGCATAGAATGACTTCTTGAGGAAGTATCGAAGAATAGGGTTTCTGTCAGGGTTAAAGATGGGGTTGGTGCTGTGGGCCAGCAAGTTCATGATCTGCAGCGACGGTGGCAGAAGCAGAGGGGAGGAAGACACGACAGTTGTGGCCAAGGAGCGGAGGATCATGCTCAAGGGCAAAACCGAGAGGGGTGCGCGGCTGGGTTCCAAGTTGGCTGGAGGAGGGACGGCACCTGGCAGCTCAGCGACGGTCGACGACTTGCGCTCTGAAGAGTGAATACCCCGACGCTGCTGGACCATGAGGGCAAAGCTGCCTCTGGGAGAAGTGGTGATGTGGCCATGGTTGGCACGAATCACCGCCGTCGCGAGAAGAGCATATGTGGATGAGAATGAGTCGGTATTGGGAAAAGTAGAGGCCCTGCGAACGGGCAAGCAAGCCAACCCACGAGAAGGCGCGGGTCTCATTGCAATCCTGTTGGCTTCGTATGAGGAGTGAAGTCGGCTGGCTCTGCCTAAGTGCTAGGTATTCGTTTTGTTTCCTGATGGGAAATGGGTGATGTGATGTGATGATGAAGAGTGGTCGAAGGTGGGAGAAGAAAAAACAAAGCGACGATTGGGTGGCGCTTTATCTTTTTCTTGGTGGTTTGGCGTTGGTGTGTGAGTAAAGTATTGATTGGGTTTGGGTGATTTGGGCTTATCAGTGAATCTTGGGAGGTAGGGAGATGGATGGGATGGATGGGATGAATGGGAGGGTGCCTCGATGGGATGGAGAGATAAGAGAGGCAGTGAGCGAAGCAGGCAAGCAAGCGAGCTTCGTTGGTGGCGATGAGTTGTGAGAGTCGAGAGAGAGCAGCAAAGTGTCCACAGCAGATTCAGCTGGGCAAACGTTTGTGGTATATTAAGATGATGATGATGTCGACGATGGTTAGTATGGACACAAGATGAAAGAAAACCCCAAAGGCCAACTCTCGTCAAAAAGGGTGGCGGCGAGGGCTCCTCTCTAATATTGGTTCCAATCTCCTTTCCTGATCGCCTTTCGCTTCGGGGTCGGTGTGTTTTTCTGTTTAACCAGGTGACCAAAAGATCGTGGGGTGGGCGGGCGTCATGGAGGAGGGCAAAAAGTCGTCTTATACCTTTTGGCTGGCCATTGCCTCCGCCAGAGCCGGGGGTCCGGCAACGGCGTTATCGTGGGACACGAAGGCCCAAGAGGGGGGGCGTGGCTCGCGAGTGTGCCGAGTAACAAACAAGCCAGAGCAAGGCAGATGCCGGCGTACGGAGGCCTGGGTATTGATAATCTCGTGCGGCGGCGAGCGGGCGGCGACTCGGACGAGCGAGCCTCTCGTCGCTTGACTGATAAAAACACCAAGACACCAGAGCACGCATCCAGCATCTGGTCCGATAAAGGGCCCACGCCAATAAAACCACACGCCCCCCGGCCAAGCCCAGAACCAAAGAGACCGCAAGAAGTGCTATCTATTACTCAAGCATTATCTCGAGCCTCCACCAGACCCGAGCCATGCCGTTCAACGCCTCCCCCCGGACTCGTGCATGCACGCCCCCCTTCTTCCTGTCAAGCAAATCATGCAGGGCCATGCCCGCCAGCTTTCCAAATCGGGTGCAAAACGATCACGTGGCCCCCCGCTGCGAAATTACTAGCCTCGACCTGGACGCCCGAGTGTAGCCGCGACTCCTCTTTTCCTTTTTTTTTTTGGTATCCCCACACTTGATATCAGCTTGCATTGGCCAATGGCCGCGTCGCGTCCTGCGTGATCCTTGTTTCTGGAATGCCTCCGATACGGCGGATAGGACCAGCCGTGTCAGAGGCAAAAACACCCAAAGAAAGCTGTTACTTCCCGTTGCACACCGTAACGTCGTAGGTACCTTTTTTAAGAGCCGCCCCCCAGCTCGACAGACCGATGCAAAAGCTTTCGCGGGCCGTGGACGCTTCGAGAGAGAGATGTGCAGTGGGATCTGGGCACAATCTTGCAGAGTCGTCATGCTGCACACCAGGGACAGAACAAGCGTTCACAGCCTGCGTCTGTGAGTCTGTGACGACGCCAATGTCTCACCTTGGCCAGTTCCATTTGAGGGGGCCCAAGGGGAGGGGCCACACAGCGTACATACGCACCGCATCTCTCGCTCACCGAACAAGTGAGCAAGACGAGGAGTTTTTTCCGCACGGGGAAGGCACGGAGCACTTTCAACCCCAGACGGCCACATGTACGTATCCATTGGGGGGGAACAAGGGACGCGACGCGCATCTGGGACAAGCATGACATGTAGGTGATGGACCACGGGCCAGGCTGCAAACAGCATCACGTAGATGGACTAATACGTGGCATAACCCATCGGGAACCAATGGTCTTGCTGTTCGTTTCATGTCCATTGTTCCCCGACGCTCTGTCCATTTCTTCTAGCCGAATTCCTATTTTGATGCCTTGTCCCTTGACCCCCTTTCCCCTCACTTGATCTTCTTCTTCTTCTTCATCCCCCGTGAGCTAGTACTTTACACAATGGGCATACCCCGGTATCCCCGGACTTTTTCGCTACGAGCTTCTGTAGTGCGTGGTAATATGTAATACCGAAAGAACGATGTCACAGTGACGCGGCACCACTCCCGTGCTCCATAGTACGACACTGCGCTCGATTAGAAATACATGACCAAGAGAAGGGTAGTGTCTTTGTGCATCGCATAATTGTGTCACGTAAAAGGGGTGGAGAGTATGGGAACATGGCCCTATGGTGGTAGCAATTTTTGGTCGAACCCATTTGCGATTCATGGTATGCGACTTGGGTTTGTTTCTGGGTTTGGGGATGGTCACTCGTCGTCTCCGTACGTACGTATTACTTCTTGTATTACTCCGTATCGTAGCGTCATTCTTTGCTCACCAGGTCAAGTGACCCGCAACCAGCCACTGCCGGTAAGGCCGAAAGTCGGACCCCGAACCCACAATCCGCTTTAGAAGGTATGGAACCCTTCGCATGGCGTCGGCAGCTGCAAACCCAAGTCCAGGGGCAGTTGCAAACAGTCCTCCCCGCAGTGCTTCCATTGATAGCCCCGAGGCTCTGGGCAAGCGATGATGATGACGATGATGACGGAGCAGCGGACGGCATACTATTGGGGCCACAAGGCCAATTGCCGTGGCTTCCAGCTACCCACTGCACGAGTGTGTACGCAGTAGTTCTCCGGCGCTAAAAAAGAGATGGGTTGGTTGGTGTGACTGCATGGCAGTGACGATGGATGCGAAGTTGGTGCGTGGATAAGCTTTCTGGTCGAGCAACTTGGCTACCGCGCTGCGACTAGGGTTATCATTGGGGCCGGCGCCGTTTTGGTCTGTGGTGCGTGGTGTCTGCCATCTTTCGTCTCAAGCACCATCGACGCCGGCGCTTGAATCTGGTCGGGCTGCGTATGCGTGGCTAGTTGGAGATCCAAACCGACGTCGGAGGCTCTCCACATACCCTATCGGTCTACCGCGGGCCAAGCCTACGAGGTCCTGTACCCCCCCGTACGCAAGCCCAAACAGCAGTCCAAGCTTGGCCGTGCGTCCAGCTGTTGACAGCGAGAACCTATCTAATCCATGCAGCCGAAAGTCGGTGCCAGTTAGCCACACGTCTCATTTGCATTTGTCTGGTACCCGCCACTACAACGCGATAAGAAAGCCGACACTTGCCATGCCTTGTATGGGTCCTTTGATCTGACAACCAACTGCTCATCAAGTCTTTCAGGCGCCTCTAGACTGACACCAGAGAAGAAACAGGCAAGAGGCTTGGCTGAAGGGAACGGAGTGGGATTGTGTAATTGGAATCGGACGGGAGGGGGGCGAGGTTTGAATTTGAGAAAAGGGTAAAATGTGGGCTTAGACACGCAGGTCGGAGAGTTAAACCCGGTGCGGCTCATGGAGATCATGATGCCCGATGTGTAGACGTGATAGGTACTGAATGTGCGATTCCATCGAGATTCCACTTACGGCATAAGGAAAACGCGCCCGCTACGGTCAACGTCGCCATTGTCGTCGAAAACATGTCGCTGCTGCCTCGATAGCGGTCAACGGTGCTTTCCAGTCCCAGTGCTACAAAGCTCCAGAAGCTTGTCTTGGCCCCCATTCGGAAACCCTCACGGATGCCACCCTGCATTGCGTGATAATTTTTGGATTTGTGATAGAGATACCAGCCCGTCGTAGTGTCGGGCATCTTGTGTGCGTGTTCTGCCCGGAAGCGGAGCTGAGCCATCTGGCCGCCCTGCATGGCACCAAGCGTGAAGCCAATCGCCCCCGACGAGACCGACCCGAGCAGAATGCGCGCCGGCGTTGAAATGGACAGCCTGGGGTATGGATCAGATGGAAATGCATCGTGATCGTGGAACGCTGAAGATGAGCGTGACGGCGTGGGTGTAGAGGTGGTGGGCGCAATCACATCTGTGGAAGCTGGTAGATCCATGACGGAGCCCCGTGTCGCCTTCATTGCGTACACAGTCCAAAAAGAGAGAATCCGTGCTCTGGGGTCAGGTTTGCGAAATCTCAGAACTTTGCTGTGCCAGCCTTTTTATGGCGAGGCTTTCTACTGTGCGTCAGAGTGTTCGTCCCTTTCGTCACGTTTTTTCCTTATCACGTCGCCTCGTCGATCTTGCGATAGGGGTTGGATTCAGTAGGCTTGTTTGCGTTGGATGACGTGAACGATCCCAGCCGTCAGGGGATGGGTGATCAAGGCTGCCGCGGCGTTGGAATATAGGTGTGAAGTGGTTGAAAATCAAACAAAAATCAACAGTACAGGTTGCCGTTCTCGATCAACAACATCGTTAGGAAGCTATCTTTGAGATGCCGTTTTTCCCTTTCTTTTTTTTCAACGTCGTTAGCCTCGAAAGTGAAAGTCGAGGGTCCTCACCGGAGCGGAGTTTCCGTGTGCCGTCCTCCTCGTGTGCGCCACACACGAGTTTAGCCACAGCGGAAGCTGGGAAAAGCCAAGTTGTAAGCTCTCACGTGATGGGATAACTCTTTTTCTGAAGCTTCACCAAGTGGTCGACTGTGAATCTAAAGAGAAACGACCCGACTTCATGGCCGTCTCCATTACACAAACCGCAACGTTCTCACGCAAAAATGGCACGTCGTGATTATATGCAACTCGTGCCGTTCACTATACTAACACTTCCGACAGACTACCGTGGATGACGGCCACATCTCGCTACGCCTCAAGCACGGCATTCACACAATCTTCATGTTCGCAGATGCACAGGCACCCATGTCCGAAGTCACCAAGGAGCTACTTGAACTTCTGAGCGAACGATATCCGGATGGCCTCACCACAGCTATGGCACCGCAAAAGACTATGACAATCCCTGCAAATCCCAAGGTAGCCTATGGAGTTCTCAACGTGCCCAACGACCCCTCCAGGGGATGGAAAAGAATCAAGACTGGCGAAGATGAAAGCAAAACTCCAACTGCATGTGGATTAAAGAACAACAGCATCGTGGCATTCACCTTTGTGTCAGACCCCGAAGACGGGGATGTCTTGTTTGAGGTGGAATGGCCAAAGGACGATGACGAAATGTACGACCAAGCAGGGTGAATCACGCCATAATTTTCATTACAAGATGGTGAACAAGACTAGTCTCACGACACTATTTTTTTGCTCCGATATAGGATGGAACCACCTCGAAGCGCTTCGGCTATCAACGCAGCAAACAAAGATGGGGTCAATGGGTCGCAATTTCGCGTCTCGAGTCAGACCCCACCACCAACCCCCGAGCTGAATCTGCTTATCAAACGAGGTGGAGAGGATGGGACAGCTCAAGCTTCAAGGGAAAACAGACCTCTTGTTCATGGGGGATTCAATTACAGCATTCATGCGCGTGGGGTAATGCATTATAGAAGAAAGTTTTCCTTTTGGCGTTTGAATACTATACCTTGGGCGTCTCTTCAGTTGGTCCCGTGGCGTCGGCAATCGCAAGTTTGTCAGAAAAGGCAAAAGCATCCCATGGTCTTGAAGGAGGGATGTACCGGGAATATACAGAAGCGTAGATCTGAATTTCTCCCTGGATGCGAGGTGCAACCCGTCTGTTACGTGACAAGCCGCTCCGGCACTCGCGGCAGAGAGCTCAGTGGTGGGAGATTCCAGCTGGGTAATAGTTTAAAGAATACGTGTACCTTCGTCCTCTCTTGGCTCCTTTACGTGAAGCCAGTGACCGTGTTACCGAAAGTTATCGACTGGGCAGTACCGGTGTCACTCATGTATGTTTAGACTCGGGTCGGTTGACGTGAATGCCGTCTAGGGTAGCGCACAGAGATGAGGACACCGCAGATGCAAAGAAAAGCCCATGCGAAAGTTACATTGAGCGCGACCAGTCGAGGCACCAAGCAGATGCAGAGCCTCAGTATTGAAGAGGCGAAGGTCCTGTGGCGGCATGCATCACATGTCTACCCGTTCCTTTAGGTTGCAGATGCAACGGGGCGTGGAACAAATGACACGTAATATCTCAACCCAGGATGATGGGCTCAAGCTATATAATTGGCCTTTTTCGAAAGGAAAATACTCTAGTCTTGCTCCGTACTCAGGGCTTACCCTTCATTTACACCTTGTATCACATTCTCGCCTGCTCATTTGAGACTTTGACTGGCGAAAAGCATTTTCCAATTATAAACCCTGATGGAAGCACCCCGGTCATTGAGCTTTCATGGCACTTTGACAACCGTTACACAAGTCTATCGGAGAATTAAAATAAAGAATCCAGCGCGTGTATTCAAGAATGTTGAAGGTCTGCTGACAGTGTAGGCAGATGAACTAGACGTACTGACTTGCTCATAACCGAAGGCCACCCGAATATGAATGGTATGCTTTGTTTTTTTTTACCCCAATAATATATAATGCCGTGTGATATCCGTCTCGGTCCACTGTTAGCCGCCGTGTGTTGGTAGCCAAGACGTTGCCCGCCATCTTGTCATGCTTGACCCAGCAACCACGCCCGATGACGCCGATGCCATTGTAAGCAGTCTAGCCTCCTCTAGCGGAGGGCAAAGAAAAGTTGTTTCGCCGCGGTTACGATGCGGACATGCGTTTGTGGAGTTGGGGTAATCTTGATAAGAATGGCAGATCGAGATGGCCGGCCCAGATTAGCGACAAAGACTTGGAGAAGTGGATCGAGCGGATTCCAGCACGGGACGAGACTTTGCCATTTCATTTTTCTTTTTTTGAATTTTGTTAAGCCAATTTGGCTATTGCGCAAAGCGACACGGAAACAGCCATGTACGTGGGTCTCACGGCTTATACCGACTCTATGACGCGCCGATTATGGCGGCAATGGAGCACTCTCCAGACAACCTTGCATAAATACGACCCCCTCTGGACCATCTCGGCTCTTTTGGGGGGACAGGGATCGTATTGAATCTATTGCGAAAAAATAGCAAAAATGAAGGGCAAAAACGACGTTATCCGCGAGTTCAACGAGCTCGTCAACATGTCGGCAGCGGAACTAGAAAAGTGGCTCAAGTCCGGTGATTCCCAGGCCGCGGGATGGTCCAAGGAAGATGACGGCGGCGGCGAATCCGTCGGCCACGATAGCGGGCGCAAGATTGTTCAGATTCTCAAAGACAATCCGCAAAAGAGCCCAGACAAGTACACTGATGACCAGATTCAGCACATGAGAAAGGTGGTTTCATACTGGTATGGTTTTCCTTTTCTCCTTTTTTCCCTTTTTACTTTCTCCTTTTCAGGCAGAGGTCCAGTCCCGCACCGCGATGTCATTTCTTCCAACTGACACCGTGGTGCTAGCAAGCGGCATTTGGCCCAGGAGAGCAAAATCAACGACAACAAGTCCGTTGAAGAAGTCAAAAAAACAAAATCATATGCGTCCCTGAAGAACTGGGGCCACGACCCCCTCAAGGAACGACAAGGTAATGGCGATGAGGATGACAATGAGGATGCGGGCGAAGACGAAGAGGAAGAGGGAGACGAAGAGGAAGACGAAGAGGAAGAGGAAGAGCAAGTGGAAGAGGAAGAGGAAGAGGAAGTGGAAGAGGAAGAGGAAGAGGAAGTGGAAGACGAAGACGAAGAGGAAGACGAAGTGGAAGACGTCGGTACAAAGAGGGCTTCCAAGGACAACCAGGATGGAGAGAACAAGAGACCAAGGACGCAAAAGTCGGCCCCCAAGAGCCAGAAAAACGGCCACAACGGCGCAACAAAATCGGCAAACAAGCAAGATACCACAGACGATGCCGAGACTGAGCAAGACACCCAGGAATCTGCCTCCGATGAGGATGGCCAGCAAAGTAAAAAGACTGAGAGGAGCAACAAGAACGGGTCTTCTGGTAAGAAAGGACCAAACAAGGGAGACACAGTAAGTTGGAACTGGGGCCAGGGCCAGCCAGAAGGCACGGTGAAGGACGTAAAGCACGAAAAGTAAGCACCTCGGCATGCCTGTTCTGGAGGTGATTTTCTAACATCGCGGCAGAGCTTCGGTGACGACTAAGAAAGGAAATACCGTCTCGCGAGACGGCACCTCTGAGAATCCTGCCGTGGTTATCGACGCGGGATCCTCAAAGGCGGTGAAGCTCAATAGTGAGCTAAATTAGTTGCTGTTCCTGAGGCAATGTATGGCCGTTTGCCATGGCCCGTCTGGATACACTGGCCCAAGTATAAGCTTGCTCCAACATGTACCACCATCATTTGGCCAACCGTACGACCACATGTCCAGCGTGACATCTATTTCTCAGAAGCGACCCCCTGTGAGAATTATACCGGCACATGGCCTTGTCACAGGGAGTCAATTACACTCGTCACACATGCCGTCACTGAAGCAGATGGCAGCTCCGGGCTGGAATTCCGCTTCCGCGCAACGCCCGGCAGTCTTTGCACTGAATCAAGGCCGTAATTTCATTACATGTATTAAAATGGCTGGGACTGATGTACTCTGGGTTGCTTCATAAGCCGCCTAGGTAGACATGTCTCTTACTTGCCATGACGTGCGCGGTTGTCAAGATTGTCTGGCAACTCTCGGCCGACGTGCTACCCACACCAAGGGCGCAGAGAGGTCATTCGAATAAGGCAAAGTAGCGCAGGAAGACGGCATGAGAATGGCCAGCTACGAAAATGGTTAAAGTAGTACGTAAATATGCATAGTGTTTCAATGAGACTTTTGGGCACCTAGGTATATCAGACTGTTGTGGTGCTACGTCGTCGCAATAATAACAGGGGAAATGGTGTAGGGGTTCTCACATTTGCTTTGCATGTAGAAGGTCCGGGGTTCAAATCCCCGTTTCTCCAGTTGTGTTGTTGTTATTTTTTTGCCCTCGCTTGAAAGTCACCCCCCAATTCCACTGCGCAGTCCATGTTTCTTTTTTTCTTTTTATTTATTCTTGAAACAAATTCAAAATAGTACGTGAAACCTCTGCTGTTGAACTACAATCTAACCCACGATGCCACGGCCACCACGAATGTGTGCGAATATCCATGCCCGTATCTCATCAAAAGGCAAGAGTCTTGCTTAAAACACTGGCAGAGCTCCAGACGGCGTGGATAATTCAGGCTCCACCCCTTTATTGTCACTTGTATTCCGCACACAGGTAGTAGCACGGTTCCTCTTCAAATAAGCGCCAGTGTACAGTGGGAGGCAAAAGGTATTTAACCAGATCACGTACCTGGCTGTCACGCGTTATGTTATAATATAGTAGAGTATATTGATCTATGCTACCTGGAGGGTAAAAATATTCTGCCATAAACGGTACCTCTCCGACCATTTTATATCACCTCCCAATGTACGTTTCTCGTAGGTGGCAGGGAGGTCTCCTTCATGAGAAACATGCCAATCTTGACCAAGTACTGCTTGCTAAACATTGAAATGGGCAAATGCTCGAGCAGCACACCGTGGAGTAGACACGAGTCCTCATACAAGGCCACGGCATATATGCACCGAGACCCGTAAGAGATGGACTTGAGCGACGCCAGCATGTCTTCTGTTCCATGGGTCTGGCCAAAGGATCTGGCCTCCTTGCCGGCGCCCAATTGGGGAATGCCAATCACGAGGCCGGCCACTTTCTGTGCCGCGGGCTCATCGTGGGAGGTCATGGACACGCCAGCTGAGCGCATCGTCACGCTGGCGTCCTCGTTGATTGTCCACGTCGAAACCGCTTCGTGGTCCGTCTTGTCGACAAAGGCCGGGTTGTAAAGGACGTTGACGTTGTTGAACCAGCCTTCCGAGTTGGAAAATGGGAGCATGCTGCCTTCGAATTCGGCCCGCATGGTCACCGGGAACAACTTGGATACTTTGCTCGGCCGCTGCAGTCTGCCGTGGCAGTTGTAGAATTGGGCTCCGAGCTTGGTAGCTGCTTCGCGCACGAATGAAATTGGGTACTGGTTGAACAGCAGCGGCTCTTTGGTCTTGTTGTGAATGCTCCTCAGATACCAGTCTGTAACGCCTATGGCTGACATGATGGCCGGAGCGCGGCTTGACGTCGAGCGCCGGTTGTTCGAGTGCACCAGAACTGGAATAGGAGAAGCATCTGTTAGGACTTCTTCGAGGCGTGTCAGATCGGAGAGGTTGTATATATCCTGTACTGCAGTTGGAAACACCAAGCTTTGCGCGCTGGCCTTGGCATCCTTCATCCCGTCCGAATACCAGCGGTTCTTGGAGTCGTCCGTCGGATTGGTCAACATGTGTTGACTTTCGAAACAGAGAAACATGAGGGCTCGGAGGGGGATGGGGGTGCCGCATCTGTCTTGAAGCCTTTCCCAGGAACTAGTATACAGCTCGATGTCGGGGCATAGAGCACACTCCTGCAGCGTCCACAGAGACGAGAACCAATTTGCAGGCTCGATTGGTCCTACCAAGTTGTCCGCGGCCGGCGAGCCTTGAGCAAGTCGTTTCGTCTTCATGAGCTCCATGGGCACCGAGGCCGACCTAGTTGCCTCCAGCAACCTGTCCTTGACCAGCTCTTTTCCGCCGGCAGATATAACCGCCCATACTTTGAGGCTGATCCAATCCAAGGCTTTGAGCACCCCGTCCCACGAGTTGACGTCGTTGATCCAGGCAATGCAGCCGCTCGACCCCTTGAATATGGAGGCTTGATTGGCAATTTCTTTACGGCTTCGCAGACTGCGGGCTTGGGGGATGCAAAACAAGTCTATCCATATGTAACGCCGCCCCAACTGATGAAGCTGCCCCGGGAGACTCTTGACGTCGAATATCCTGTTCTCTGGGACAGGCCAAGGCACTCCAGGGACGTCTGCCTTGGTCCTTGTATTCCAGCGACCCCAAGTATGGCTGATGCAGACATAGTCGGGGCACCTAGCCAGGTCTTCCACGACCACGGTTTTATCATGCTTGCTATCCCACAGATAGTAAGGATTATCACAGGTTTGGGCCCATGCCCTACGCAGGCCTATATGCTCATTCTTCACCACAACGGGGTACGCCACTTGCCGCGTCGCAGTAGTAGGATAAAGCACTGCATATGCCATTTGCTGCATGGTGGCCATGCGTGCCGCTTCATATCGCGCAATTTGCAGATTTATGAGATAGACCCGCCACACATTCGGCTCCCAACTAGGTGGGTGGAATTCCCGGAGGAGAAGGAGAAATAGCTTCCCATGATATTTGGACTTGTCTGTCTGGATGTCCCGGGCAATGGAGGCAAACTTCTCAACTGACAATGTGTACCAATCCAAGGTAGGAACCGATCTTTGACTCTCAATGTAGTTTCGCATCGCGTCTACAAGCTCCCTGTCGCAGTACGTGGCTGCCCACCAAAGTCGCAACAGCCGGTAGGATTGCTGCTGCGTGGGCGACATGGCGTTGCGGAAATTCTTGTCCTTTTCCATCAGCTCGCTCATTTCCTCCCAGTCACCGAGAAGAGATGTCCAGCCATAGAGTCGGCGATTGTCTTCATGCTCAGGCCGGCCTTGGTATCTTGCCAGGTAGACCCAGAGCGGGCATATGTGCCACAGTCGCTCAGGATACGGCTTGAACATGCCCCTTCTCGATGCCAGCCACTGCTCGTTGTCCGCTTCATATTCATCCTGCCAACTCAGGCGTGCTGCCCCGACGACTTTGCGACGTCGGCTCTCAAGTTCGCTGTAGCCCTCCCATAGTTTGTTTACGCTGTCTTGCCACTGATCTGAAAACAGGTAGCTGATGGACATCTTGCGCTGGTGCTCGGGGTAGACCTCTGCCCGCCACTTCTCCAGAGCGTCGGTGATGTCGGCTGCAGCAGTCGACATGAGATGGAGCCCTTCGCCAAGCTGGCTGATATCGGCTGCAGTAGTAGTCGACGACATGATGGTACAGAGTGCCTTGCTTAGCCGGCCACAACTTGGACCGGCTGCTCCAGAGCGTAGCCAACTTGTCGTTGTACTTTGTGCGAGTAAACGATCTTTGGTTACGACGGGGAAGTACGGGTCAACTGCTTCTTTGGTTGTGATGACAATTTTGGGAAAAGGAAGAAGCAAAGCATTGCCGCCCAGCACTCGTAGAAGTGTACAAAATGTGGAGAGGAGAGCGGAAACCGCGGCGATATGGCATATTTCTACTTCTTACTCTCTGTCGAATCCTTGTATGATTCACAAGTATTGGATGGCTAGGCTGGGCTATGCCGCTAACATGCCTGCAGATGCATCTTCAGCTCGTCGAACTCTTGCAGGTATATAAAGGCCCAGCCTCATCCAATAGGCCCCCTGTCGACCAAACTAGTAGACCTGCCTCCCTTTTCGCAATCGCGATACAAATCCACTCTCGAGAAACAATGTCAGACGAGGGAAACACAGCGCTTGCAGCTCTGGGCGCCCTCTTGGGCTACGTTGGCGCAGAGGCGGCCACGGTAAGCCCATTCGAACACCTCCTCTGGCCGAATCGCTACCTGTGCAACTTGTCCGTCTCGTCGGTATTTGCGATAGTGGTATTGACGCCCATGGGTGGACCGATGCATAAGGCTGCCCTTGAGATTCTCGACACTCTCTATACCCACGGGCTCTTCCAAGGTCAGCATCGCGGCCATATGCTAGGGACGGCGTTTTTCAAGGACATTGGCTGGACACATACCTTGTGTAGCCCCGGACAGGAACCTCGGACGAAGCCGTCTCGCAACTGCTTATGGGCCATGGCCCTCGCTCTGTTACACGTTCCAGACTTGAAGCAGAACAGCCAGGACGGCCAAGAGTCACCCGCTGAGAGGCAAGAGAAGGGAATGGCGCTCAAGAACACATCCATTAGGGCCTGGACGTCTGTCCACCACTTGACCTTTTCCCCGGCAACGATAAAAGACAAGAATTCCAGTCTTCCATTTGTCAGGGAAGATGCAAAGACGCCCAATGTTTCCGTATTTGCAGCGATTATTCTTGGAGAGCTCACAGCCATCGTCACCGCCGTCGTCCTCATCGCCGTCGCGAGGACTCCATGGGCTGCGTTGTGGCTTGCGCCGCTGGCACTGAGACTCCTGAGCGCTGTATTCACCCTCCATCGCGAGCCGCTGATACCCGTCACGGAATCAATGGCCAAGGATGAAAATGATGTTTTCGAGATTAACTGTCCTCAGTCGAGCGGCAGCTTCATGATATTCACAGGTCCCCCAGCCATTGTGTCGCAATTCATGAGACACTACGGCCATCCCGTGCGACATCGCGCCCGAGAGATATTTCAGCTGGTCATTGTCGTTTTGTTGGGTGGCATGTTCCCCCTGGGCTTGACTCTCTCAACCCTCCTAATGTCCCGAAACTTGCAGTACGTCTGGATCGGGTACCAGATCTACCTGGTCGCGGTCCTGCATCTCGCCAGGTACTCGCAGTTGGTCAAGAGCGTCTCGACACATGCTGCCATTGCCGATGCGTTTGACAGCCGAGGAGGCGACCTGTCCAAGGGGCAGTCCATCTTATTTGGACAGGCGCGACATGGTCCCGAGACAATCCGGGTCGACCTAGTCGTCACTTATCACCAGAGGTATCAAGAAGGAAAGGAAGCGGCAGAAAGGCTTCTGGGTAGACGTTTAGATTTGACGGACGATGATTCGTCGCAAGACGGCAACGCCGCCACGACGGAACAGGAGACGTCGTTAGACATGGCAAGCACGGACGTGTCAGAGACCAATCATGAGTAACCGGCGCACGGACTCCATGTTGTAAAGGAACTACTTACACCATGAAACAAGTGAGCTATTTTATTTAATGGGCAATTGGTAGAATAGAGTAGAGCAGCTACAAGTATGGGCCGACCTAGCTTTCAAAGAACTGTCTTGTATAATGCAAATCATGAGTCCGTTAATCGCATACTTTTGACTTGCACACCAGGCTGCAAAATAAGCACATGCGTAGGCGTTGCGTCATCTTTTAGCCAACATTGAAGTCTAATGGGGGGTGTCAATAGATAAACGGGTAAGCATACCTGCCCTCGGAGCCACTGGTGCTTGATGGACACATGGCAAACGGTAGCATCAGTGCCTAATTGGGTGGTTCATGGCATACATAATCGTCACAAGTAAATACAACGCGGTTCCAAGGAGTACACATGCACCGGGAATATAGTCTGTGGCGGAATATATTCGCCCACCAAGAAATATATACACTAATCTACTATATTGTAGTATAGGGCGCGATGGCCAGGTACCTGACCGGGTTGAATACTTTTTGCCCCTCACTATACATCGTACAGCAGATTGTATTTACTACAAGAGAATCTCTTCAATATGCACCAGAGTCTACGAATAAGACAATCCAAATAAGTTCGCCGAACAGCCATACTCAAACATGCGCACCAGACTTGGGGTGTCTTCGGAAGCCCACCATCTGGACCATTTCTGTCCAGAAGCCAACCGGCGGCTCGGTGAAGGAATTCTCATAGGCATCAATTTCAGGTCGCTGCCAAACCAGATCGACCTCCTTAGGCGGGATGTAGCGAGTCTTCTTGAGTATCTTCCATCCAACAAAGAGAAGCACGGCCAGGATCTGCATAGAGTAGCTCTGGAAGAAAACCTCGACGTCCCACTTGGGCCGGAACGCATAGTACCCGTACGTGAGCACGACTAGACCCTGAACAGCCAGGGCAATGTAAGCACAGTAGGGCTGGAAGTACCCGTAGTAGGGCCGCTCTGCTTTTCTGTTGACACCCTGGGCCTGGCACGCCCTATGATAGTTGATGTAGGTGATGGACATGATGAGGTAGGTGATCAAGCCGCCGCCCGTGACGATGCTGATCAGCCAAGTTAGGACCTTGGCCGAGCTGTTGGAGACCTGGAGGAAAGACAAAAATGGGAAGCACATGACGACGCAGAAGCACCAGATGGGGACGCCGCTCTTGTTGCAATAGCGCAGGAACTTGGGCGCGCGGCCCTCCAGAGCCAGCGAGTACAGCGCTCGCGTGGCAGCATACGTGTACGTGTTGCCGGCGGAGAAGATGGAGGTGAGAATCAAAAAGTTGACAATGTGCGGCAAGACCTTGACGCCCAGCGACTCCATGGCAATGACGTAGGGAGAGGCGGCTGCGCTGCCAGCCGAGCCGGTTCCGAACCAGATTTCGACGAGCGTCGGGTCGTTGTAGGCGCAGATAATGCCGACAGCCAGGGCTCCGACAACAAAGAAGATGCAGAACCGGTAATAAACTGTCTTGAAGGCGTCTTTGATGTAGATGCTTGGGCGCTGGGCCTCGGCCGAGACCATGGAGATGTACTCTGGGCCGACGACGCAAAACGAAGCGCTCCAGAGACAGGCGAGGAAGCCTTCAAATCGACCCAGGTCGCCGTTGCTTAGATATGTGGCAAAGGCTCCTGGGTTGGAGAAGTGCCGAAATCCATATGCGTCGTGCTGGGGGTTGCCGCCGCACATTGTGACAAAGGTGAATGCGAACAAGATGAAGATCAAGATGAGCTTTCCACCGGAGAGCCAGAATTCAGCTTCACCGTAGAAGCGGACGGCAAGGACGTTGAGAAGGCTACATAGAAAAAAGTCAGCAAACTAAAATCCCGCTTATAAAAAAAAACAATCTGTTGGAAATAGACATGGGGCTCGTACCCGTAGCATATAATAACAGCAGCGCAGATGCCGGCTGTTGGACCAGGATCCGTGACATTGGCGTTCCAGAAAGAAATGACAAAGGTCAGAGCCGTAATCTCGAATGGAATGAGCAAGGCTTCGTAGAGGAAGAAGTTCCAGCCGGCCAGGAAGCCCAGTGCATCATCGACCCAGTAGCCAGCTAGCCGGACAAAGCCGCCGGCCACGGGCATGTAGGTGCTCATTTCAGCAATGGAGTTGTTCACAAGGGACAGCACGATCGAGTACAAGGTGTAGGCGATCAGGAGACTGGCAGGGCCGCCCTTGGCAAGGCCGCCGCCGATGCTGATGAAGAGGGCGGTTCCAATGGAACCACCGGCGGCAATAAGCTGGATCTGGCGGTTCTGAAGCCGCCGGTGGAGATGGCCCATCTGGAGGTCTTCCACATGCTGGGAGCTGCCGCCGTCGGCCAAGTCGACCTTGGCCTGCTTCTCTTCGCCGTGTCCGAGATGCATCGTTGCTGAGCCTTCAAGGGGGGGAAAGGAGGGAAGGAATCGACCAAGTAGTGTTCGCTGATGGAGAGACAAGACTGCAACGAAGAAAGTTGAGAAAGACAATCAGCAAGGCTGATGAGATATTAAATAACAGAGCAACGACTGCATGATGGCTCGCCCCTCCCCCTCCCCGCGCTTCTCAACCTGGCCGAGTGCATACAACAGATCCGGCAGCCAGATGGTGGTGGAAAGGCCTTGCCCATGTGAGCCCATCTCAGCCCTTCGGTGGAGCCGGTGGAACAGAATCTTGGAAGTTGTCTGGGGGTGGCGACAGCCGAGACCATTGTCAACTCGACGTGTCAACAGGCCGTATCAGGTTCATCATCTGTCAATGGCTTCAGCAGCCAATGGAACCACACACACCGGCCACCGCTTTGGGTTTGGCGGCCCTCAGCCTTTGGGACGTTGGCTTTGCGGGAGAATCATTAGCTTGGGCGCCACATGAGGCCTGGGCATTTCAGCAGATTGGGGCCATGGGCATGCTTGTGAGTTGGAACGTGGGGGTGGTTGGGTGGATGGGTGAAGTGGCCATGGTGTTGTGAGCGGCAGTTGCATCGTTTTTTCTTCGTTCCCAACCGTCAACCGCACGGCGTATCCGCATCTGGAGATAACGAAGGCGCCGCCGGATGGAAATGGATGTTCGTGATGGAAGCCGCATTCGAAGGATTCTGAGTCGCGTGGGTGTGTTGCGAAAAGTCTCCCATTGGGCTCCGCGCTTCTCCCCAGACTGCCACCTTGCCAGTGGCTTTGTTGATCTCTCGTGGCTTGCGAGATGACAGGTTTCCTAGTGTCTCGGGACGTCTTGCGCGGCAGTTTCCCTCATCACACGGGGGGACAGTTTTGGCAAATCAAATGCTGTGCCACCCAGCCATGTTTCCCATCCCCGAAGCCAAGAGGGTGCATCTCGGTGCCGCGTAGGAGAAATTTCGGTTTCTGTCGACCTTTCTGAGGAATTAGTTTCTAGAACGCAGCGCAGTCGGCCACGTCCGTGACAGGTGGTTCAAGGAGAGTTGGCTGCGATTGGGAACGAGGTTCGAGAAGTTCGGACGCGGAAGAGGGAGGAGATGGGAGATGTGAGAATGAGGCAAGGGGGGCACTCGGCACGACATACTTGCATTGCGATGAAACAGAGGCTACACGCTCGAGCCCTTCTCTGATGTCCTGGCTGATTGGTAAGATGTATCGTCAGAGGAGAGCAGAGTGTCTCGAGTAGATTTAATATTTCCGGCCGCCGACTCATGAGGCCCAACCGTAGCGTAACTTCCACATGCTGCTGCAGAAGACTCCCGTGCTCCTCAATAAAGTCACGAATGTTGGTTTGGTCGGCGTACTGCATCGTGCGATATTTATATGTTGTCGGCAGTGAGTCCTTGGACTCTTGGGTACGGAACCCGCAAAAGCAATTCCATGCTTGACTCGAGTGCGCCCTGGCGAGAAAGTGGGGTCGAGATTGCGAGCGATTGCGAGCGACTGCGCTTCACAATCAGAGCACGCGACTTCACTTCAGCCGCACCGGGACTTGGCATCGAGAAACCATTCCATCGTCGACTTGGGATATTCTCCCTCACCACTGAGCACCACTGAGCGCCACTGCCGCCATGCTGACCTCTGTCTGCACACATTCGCTGCTGCTTCTGGGCAGCAGCTTCGTCGCCGTCGCCTCCGCATCTCGAGACACATCCCAAGACTCGCAAGTCCGCCTCACGGGCCCAGTTCGTCATCATCAAGTCGATCCCGTTATTCTTGATGCATTAAAGGAGCATTCCGATCCTGTAGATGCCCTCGTCTCGCTGCACCCCGAGGCAGCTGACCAGCTTGCCCAGCCTCGCTTGCTCCGCGTATCTGGTGAGCCGACGGCCAGATGGATGACTGAAGGTGACAAGTTGCGCCTCAAGCGCAAGGGCCACAAGTTTGTCGACATTACCGACCATGAGGGCTTTTACAAAAAGAATGTGGATGCATTGGCTGGAGAGGCTCGTAAGTTTTGATATAATTTGCAGTGCAGACCAGCTGGGTGTGCATGTCACTCACGACTTGTTGTAGATTTGCCCAGTCTCTCACATCAGCGCATTGTAAAGCCTCTCCTTCCTCAAGTCTCGACAAAGAGGATGCGCCATGTGCTGGAACACATGACTAGCTACTACACCAGATACTTTGGTAGTGTTACGGGCGAAGAGAGTGCCCAGTGGCTTCATGATCACATCGCTGATGTATAACCTGCCTGCTTCCCAACAGAGGCTGGGGCTGAAACGTGCTGACGCTTGCGCGTAGATTATTAAGGAATCTCCATTCCATACCCATATCTCTCTCGAGGTTTTCACGCATTCTTTCCCTCAGCCATCCATCATCGCTCGCTTTGAGCCCAAGGTGCGAAACTTCTCGCTGCCGCTGACCATCCTTGGCGCACACCAAGACTCCATGAACTACCTATTCCCTCTCCTGCCCGCGCCTGGTGCCGATGACGACTGCTCGGGAACTGTGAGCATACTCGAGGCTTTCCGCGTGCTGGCAACCAGCGGCTTTATCCCCAAGAATGGACCCGTTGAGTTTCATTGGTACGCCGCTGAGGAGGGCGGTCTTTTGGGCAGTCAAGCTATTGCACGATACAAGAAGGAGTCGGGCGCTCGCATCGGCGCCATGATGGAGTTTGTGAGTATTTGTGTGCTTGAATAACACAGTCAATCGACACACCCGTTTCTCTAACTCACCGGAACTAGGACATGACGGCCTTTATTGCCAAAAATGCTACCGAGTCCATTGGCTTCATTGAGACGGAAGCGGATGCTCCTCTGACCAAGTGGGCAGCCGACTTGGCCAACGAGTATGTCTCGATTCCCGCCAAGGTGTACAAGCTCCCAAGGTGACCCTAGCTTCCCACCTCTCAGTTCTCCCAGCCCAGGCCACCAAAGGCTGACATAATGAAAACAGCGGTGCGGGCTCCGACTACATGTCTTTTACGCAGCTCGGCTATCCGTCCGCTTTTGCCTCGGAGGGCAACCCGTCAGCTGGTGCATTTCCCGGCGAATTCGACCCTTACGTCCACACCGCTAAAGATACCATGGATATTGATGACGACATGGGCGTCTTCTCGCTCGACGTAAGTTTTATGTAAATCTCTTCATCCGGTTCTCATGCTTACTTGTCACAGCACATGGCACGATTTTCTGAACTTGCCATTGCATTCGTTATCGAACAGGCAGGCTGGGACAACAAATGGAGGTGAAAAAACCAGACTGTATACATGTATTTCATTTCATTGCTTGGACGCAATTCATACTAGACTGAAAATTAATAGACATGACAGATAGATAATCATGCCATTCTTGACATGTACCAGCTCATTGCCTTCCTCCACCATTAGATAGATACATCAGCGTTGTACAGTATCTCCTTCACGACAACACCTTTACATGGTCCACAAGGAGCCATGTGCTTCTCTGACTAGGCAGCCTAGGTCTGCTGCTTGTGAACCTCAGCCTTGACGTCGTGCGTTTGCTCGCTAGCCTTGTCGGAAACGGCGTCCTTTGCGGCAGAAGCTCTGAGGAAGCAGTTAGTAGTTACTTCATGGTGCAAAAGCAAAGGGGGGACGATTGAAGAAGACATACCGCTCGCCGAGAGGTGCGTCAGATTCCTTGGCAATGTCCTTGTTGGCCTCCTTTGAAGTGCCGGTGGTGGCCTTCTTCGCCTGCTCGGAGACGTAGCTGGCGCCTTCCTTGAGTGAGTCCATAATGTGAAGTTTGTATTGAATTGTAAACCTGTAAGATGAAGTTGATTTTGCAGAAACAGCAACTTGAGCTGAGCGGAAGCCGTGGGCGTATTTAAAGGCCGGGGGCAACGGGGACTCTGTTGCATGACGCTATGAATAAAGCTTGACTTGTGAGTGAATTGATGTTGCTGCGACGTGAGCCGGCGCTTTTGCTCCGGTGGCAATGCGGGTGCGAAATGATGACGCCGCAGTTTTGCTCTCAACTGGTGTCATTATGATGCTGCCACTTTTCGGTGGGCCGCGCCTTTGAGTTGCCACGACCGTTATCATGTGCGAATATTTGAGGCGTTGGATGACGATGAGAGTATTTTGCTTGGCCAAGATGGTATGGACGTTGATGGGTTGCCTGGGCTGGCTACCAGACGCATCAACGCCCATGTTTTCATTTCTACAAGCATGGCGCCAGGTTGGCCCAATATGTTGCGTTGGACCGCATGCGCTTTTTCACTTTAGTGAAGCTGTGCAAATAGTTCGACACGGTGGTGCCAGTAATGTCATTTGTAGTTGTGCTTATAAATAAGTCGACGTGAGTTTGGGACGGGATATGACTTGGTGTGTTTGTCGACGATACTCCAAGGAAGCCGAGTCTCTTTTCATCACTCAACTCGTTTACTCCATTCCTGTGCAGAGGAATGCTTATTAGGGCAACCAGAAAGTCATAAGCTTTCTTTACATCTGGATTTCTTAGTTGTTGGTACAAGGCGTCCTAACCAAAGAACCCACAGTGGGAGGCAAAAACTATTTAACCAGATCAGGTCCCTGGTTGTCGTGCTCTATATTAAAATATACTATAGTATTTTTGCGTATACTTCTTAGTGGGTAAATATATTCTGCCATAGAGGAATATATACTGCCATAGATTGTATATTCTTGCTGAGCTCGGCCTGTGGAATCCAACGTAAATCATAGGGCTGTACATGGGCCGACAGAAGGTTGCAATAAAATCCTTCCAAGATACTTGTTGCTTTTCTCGAGGCATTTAGAGCGTACAACTGCATTTCCACTTATTGGCTCTTCATCATGACTGGTCATTTCCTTTCTCTGCGCGCCAAAGAGCTTTTCATGATCGATAGAAACAGGAGTCAGGTGGCTACTCTTTCAGCACATCCCCTTTGTGGGATTCTGATCAGCGTGGTTGGGGCACATGACTCGAATTCCGTCATGACTCTGATTGTTGGCTCTTCATGGTATCCGGGATGGACGAATTCGCCCAGCACCTCAGTTACGCCATGCCAGGTCCTGGCAAAACGTGTATTGTGCTCCATGGGTGCCCGATGCTCAACGAAGTTTGGTCAGAGTGCCGGCAATGTCCAAAGCGCAACGTCTTTGTCAGGGTCAATATTGCCTCTTTTCATCATCTAGCCAACACAAAGGCCTTGTGGTGAAGCTGAGCCGTTTATTTACCACCTTGGCTGCTTGACACTTTTGCATCAAAGAGCATTCATCCGCGGGAAAGTTTGACACACTGGAGGCATCAGAGCACACAGAGAGCATGAGATGAGTTGCATGCACGCGTTAAAAATATCAACCCCATAACAATAGCAACAATCCTGATGGTGCCCCCCTCCATTACAACACGAGGGGTCCGTATTTCTGCTGCGAGGTGCCCGCGGTTCCCAAGAAAACCCCATACCAGCACGAACAGGCTGGTAGTAATATCTGAAGCCAAGAAAGCGTCCCGATGATGAACCCAGACATGATATCCAGGCCGTGATGCTGAAAGTCGTACCAACGAGTCGCACAGATATATATCGCCGCACCGAGCGGCGTCAGAGAAATCGCCAGCAGGTACAAGGGCGCAGCTACATTTTGCCCCCCTTCGGAATGCGTCGTGCCATTTTCCATGCCATGTGTCCTGCCGTGTAAATTGTCGGCGTCGGGCTGATCGAGATTGTATGTTTGTGTCCCACGTTCGGACTTCTCAACCTCACCGGTCGTTCCTCCCAGGAGAAAAGGCGATCCTACTCCTAGCCTTGCGGCCAGCCATAACGAAAGGTAGACCAGCCCAGATGCCGCCGCCGAGGAATGTCCCCACGGAAAGCTGCGGAACCCCTCATTAACGACATACTTATCCGTGTTCTTGCAGATGGCCGCAGAAACAAGCTGACTACTCGCGTCGGTTGCATTGCCAACGACAAAGTCGACCACGTTGGCAAGATCAGGCTGGCATCTGCCGAGGAGATTCTTGGTTCCGTTGGTGAGGAAGAATGCCCCAACGGCCGAAAGCAAAAGACCCAGAAGGCCGGCGTGGAACTTCCACATCTCATATCGCAGGGGATGCCTCCGCGAGCATTTCTTGTGGGAGGTTTTCAAAGCCACCAGGGATGTCAGGGTGAAACAGAGCATAATCACGGCGGGCACAACGGGCGCCTGTTTGGTGCTATTTTGCCTGCAACGAATCCCGCCACGGCGAGACCGACTAGAATAGCCCAATCGACCGCGTAGGATAGAACGGTGCCAGAGGATGCCATGATGGGCACTGCTCGCAGACGTTGAGCGTGAGTAATGTCGAGAATAACTCGGGTAACAAGTCGAGAAATGTAGATCGGGGAGCAAGACTACAAGGAGTGTGGAACAATGCATGATTTATGCACATTATCGACAAAGCACAAAGCGGCTGTTGTTGAAAGAGATGCTTTTGCCCCTTTTTTTCACCAAAGAATGAAACATGGCACTGTGCACTACATGTGCAAATATAAAGGTAGAAGCAACTCAAAGGAGTGGACAAAACACAAGCATTCAACAAATTCAACGGCACTCGACGAGTGCAAGCATCGTCATATTATTACATGACTAGGATTTCAGACATGCGTCGCCACACGACATGACGCGGATGAAGTTTAAGCGAACGCCAGCCACGGACTCAGGAGGCATCATACATACACACCGCTGCGACGTCGAGTTAATTTTCCCATGTTCTTGCTCTGGATGTGAGCACGGTATTCATGCGTCAACCGGTTTGGTGGCAAGGAGGAGCTGCCTAGGGATAGCATTTTGCGCAAGAGTGAGGTTGGAAGCTTCAAGGATGCTTCCCGGGACTAAGGCGTATCACATAAGCGTTGATGGCCTCGAAGAAGCCATGTATGGAATTTATGAAGATCAGGACATCTTTGTTTGGGGGGAAAGAGAGGCTGGAGACAGGGACCAGCTTTACAACGCCGCCATGGCCCCCTATGACGAAACAGCTGATCAGTCAACTCTAAGACAATGGTTAACGGTTCTTGGTAACGAATAGTATGTGATGGTTTTTAGGATGCAAGTCGATGTCATCACGGTTGTGCGGTTGATACAGACTCTGCAGCAGAGAGGGGGCTATTCCCGTTGCTGTACCCCCGAGTCGGCGTCACAGCGTTCAATATTGACATGGCCAGGCACCAACATGCAAGCATGGAGGTTCGTTCAGAATATGCATTGTACGACCTTCAATCGAGCACAGTGGGCACGTACATGTACCACCGCCAGTCAGTCGTTGAGGCTCGCGCGATGTAAATCCGCTTCAGTTCACGTTCGTCAGAGCTGGAGGCCCGAAGCAGCTGTTGGGCTAGGGCCTGGGGCCTTCAACTTGGTCTCATGATGCTTCTTGTAACCGTTGTTGGCCTAAAAGCCTGTGTTGCAGCTTCGACCGTGTAGACCTTGAGTCCATTGAGCCCCTGACCAACAGGTCTCATTGTCTCCCCGAGTTGACGGGCGGTCACAACGCTTCGTAAGGAAAAATCGACATTTTTCTGTTGGATGATGCCTGATGACTGCTGCACTAGGTCGATGTTGGTTGTTTGCAGGCTGTGCGCTCGGAGGCATGCAGCTCACATGCTGCATACCCTTGGTCTGTGGCGTTATTTTTTTCAAAAAGAAAAAGCAAGCTCCTTCACACAACTTGCCGCCTCACTGCAATTTTTAGATCACACCTGGCAATACTCGCTAGAGCTCAGCTCTCCTTTTACTTGGCTTCGAATCCCCAAATGCCTACACAGGTTGACGCACGCCCAAAGCCTGTTGGGGCTACCGTAATACAAGAGTATTCCCAACATCCCTCGCAACTATGGAGACGGCTATATTATGCTGGGTGGCAAGACGATCATTTTCTGCTGGAGAAACTCATCTTCTATCAACCAAAAGGCTTCCACCCTATTGAGCTTGGAGACGAGCTTCACGATCACCGGTTCCGGGTTATTCATAAGCTAGGCTATGGTGGATCTTCAACCGTATGGCTCTGCCGTGACCAAAGTAAAGACAGACCAGTCTATGTGGCAGTCAAGATCTTCCAAGCTGGGTTAACGGAAACGGAATGTCGTGAACTACTTATGTTTAGACTTAGAGACAAAGGCATTGATGGCCCGGGGCATTACTTGTGTCTCCCCAAGGAACAATTTAATAGCGAAAGCCCCAACGGGACGCATCTCTGCCTAGTCTACCCAGTCGTCGGGCCTACGGTGGACCAGGCTGCATTAATCTTTGAAGAGGAGCAAAATATTAGTAGCATTCTTCGTACAATATCTCGCAGCATCGTCGAAGCTTTAGCTATTCTACACCGTCGTGGCATCTGCCATGCAGGTACGTTCTTTTGGTACACTCCCATTGCTTTCCAGCTTGTTAAAACTTGACCAGATTTTCGCCCGGCAAATGTTCTTTTGGGGCTGCAGAGCCTCGACGGCCTGGAAGAAGAACAAGTACTTGCACTGCTCGGCGAGCCAGAGAAAGAAACCATCCAGATCCAAGAGGACTCTCTCCCGACGCCTGAAATTCCCTACGCGCCCAAATACCTTGTCTACCCCATTGACTTTCGCGACACTAGCCCAGCGTTTATCCTCCCGCGGGCCGTGGTTATTGACTTTGGTGAAACCGCCGCCGAGGAGTCACCGCCCGGCATACCGGTCAACTACGCGGCACCAGAGGTGATTCTGAAGGGTTCTGGCGGCCAAGAGATGGATCTATGGTCTTTGGCTTGTACCCTATACGAAGTCCGAGTCGGTCAACAATTATTTGATGTACCTCAGCTGATTGGAGTATAGGAGGGAGACTACGAGGAGGAGATTTCCTCTGTCCTGGGAGAACCCGGACATGGTAGCTCTTACCAGGCAATTGCTCGCGAGATCTGCAAGAGGGCTTTTGGCGACAATGTCACGCCGGAACAGGAGCAGTGGGCGGAGATGCTGGCGAGCTTGCTAAAGTACGAGCCGGGTGAAAGGCTCAAGGCACAAGAGCTGCTGAAAAACGCATGGTTTGGGCAAGGTTGACGTGGAGAAGACTTTGCTGTTGGTGGGAAGCCGTCAGGTTTGTTTTGTGGTGCCATTTTCATCCTACGTGGCTTGGAAATAATGTCGTTCTGAGCTTGCTTTACAAACCTCCATTCTACAATATATGCTAGGGCCGTATTTTTTTTATAGAAATTAAGTACTTTTAACTGCTTTTATTTCCCTAAAAAGACTCATCAGACCTGTCCCATCCCTATCAATGTTTATTATCGTTAAATTCAATGCATGCCGTATTCTGGCGGTGGACAGTTCATCACAGAAGTGACACGTTTAGTCGACTCCTTCCAACTTCGTTGCGGGATTAACCAGGAATCCATCCAGTGACAACATGTTGTAGCGTCCGCATTCGTCTTATACGATGGGTACGGACGCTGCTTCATTTGCAAGACGGATGGTAAAGCCTTTTTCCGGCAGTAAACCAGTAATGCTTGCGAGGCGGATATTTTCAACGCACTCGTCCGTCAAGCCGCCGACTCGGTCGATGAAATTTGTCCAAAAGATCTGCTGCAAGCTGTCGTAGTCGTCATATCGCGTCCAGCCATCCTGAAGGTGCAGTTTCCCGGATATGCTCTGCAGGGTGTAGAGATTCATGCCGAAGGGACCAATGTCCGCCTCAGCCCAATCAATCACTCCGGTTAGATGACAGGTCGCTTCGTCGACGACGATATTGCAGGAGCTAAAATCTTTGTGGAGGAGCACCATTGGCAGTGAAAGTATGGCGTCCAACGAGTTGACGCACTTCTGGATGATGTGGTGCAGCCGAACCGGAAGAGCTTCCAGCAACATCCGCAGATCTCTTTCGAACGTCTGTCTAAGCTTTGTAACGTAGGCTTGGTCAACTGGCTGTGGAGCTTTCCATGCAAGATCAAAGAATCTTGCTGCCCGGTTAGTGCTTTGCTCAAGTGAAATTATCATCAGTCGGATGGCGACCTCTTACCGTGCCACATCTATCACCAGCCTCTGGCGTCGAGTAACGTTTTCCGGAGAATTGCAGGGATAACCATGGGCTAGAATAAAGTCTAGATGGGTCATATCCTTGATTCACTTCATAAAGTAGACGTAGAGAGGTTCCTTCTCTTTCGACTCGTCGTCACCCACTTGGCCCTCGAACGAGACTATGGGAGCGTAGGATCCGTACACATGTCTCGCAAGAGCAGCAGTCCTCATATCAAGCTTCAAAGACTTCAGTCGGAATTGGACAACGTGCTCGAGACATGGCCCAGCGTAAACAGAGTAGCTGCAGTTTCCTTGCACGTCGATGGTGGTTGCCGTGCCGCCAACTAACTCCTCTGCGCGCGCATCGCATTCTGAGCGACAGGCCGACGTTTTCCTAAAGAAGGTGAAGATTTCATCTTCAACAGAATACTCCGAGTATGTCATGAGGGGAGGCTTTTGTGGTAATATGGCGGCGTGATCAAAGGAGAGTGAAAGATACGTGACTCCCAACAAAAGGAAAGAAAGTGCATGTCGTCGTGTAATCTGATTTGCCAAGACTCAAGTACATATGTGCCCCGTACTCACCGCTGCTGAAGCTCACATGACTGTGGTTAGTAACTTGACGTTGGTCACCTTGCACGCCAGACCAACACAGCAATGGGGAAAGGGGCCACCTTGATAGAACGCAAAGGCAAAGTGTTCACGGTTTGTCCTTCTGAGATTCTAGTCAACATGGAAGTGGAGTAAATCCAAATATTACCCTCGTAGAATTTAGACTTGGAATAAAAAAGGTTCATCCAATGTTAGTCCCGACCGCCGCCCCTCCAAGCTGCTGCAGATAAGTATGTAAATGTTTGATGTGGGATAAAAAGAGCTAAGCTCATATCATATACAAAATTCGTTACAAGAGCGCTTAAACCTGTTGAACAGAGCTTATATGATTAGTTATGCCGTCCGCCACGCGGCTTCTATGAGACAGGATATCATTATGCAAATGTTACTAAAATTTGATTAGAGCCACTGCTTCTCAATCAATTCAAACTTCAAACTACAGAGACAAGGGAGAAGGCACTTCATGAAAGGTTTCTCGATCAAACCTGTTATTAAAACACTGCATGTCCCAGAGCAGAAGTGGACAGAATATTGTAGACAATGAGACAATGCTTTTGGCTAACATTGTATCTCCATGTCTTCTTGTTTGTTTAAATCCTCTGTATAGAATCTCATCCTTGGGTTACATCGTCTAGAAGTCGAAGTTGGAAGCTTTTCAAAGTGGAAAGTGTTGGTGGAAGACATTTGCCACGTTTAAAGAAATCAAATGGATTAGAGGCTATTTCCGTTAAGCATATACTACCGGCTGAGACGTCTTCTTCTTGCTTTATTTTCGGCTCTCCAGATATTGCAGAGCCAGCCAGTCTGTTGAGCCAAGGTAGCAGTAATTCGTTTAAAGGCACGTAATCAAACGGCTGTCGGGCGCAAAGCACGGCAGAGAGAAGTAGTCAATCTCAATACCACTACCCCGGATTTCTTGAGTGCAGACGGCCGGAGCAACTGGACTCAAGCATTTTTAGAGGAGATTATGACCGCATAGAGGCTAAGCCGTCAGTCCAAGTCGTTGAATAATGCGATGGCAAAGTTCAAGTTGACGAATCTGGCCAGCGACAGAGTTCCGAATCACGCGGTTCCTGGGGATAGCGAAAGAATTAGGCCCAACACTTTCGCATATACAGCAGGAGGCAAAAATTATTTAATCAGATCAGGTACCTGGCTATCAGGCTCTTTATATATAGTTTAGTATTTATGGGGATGCTTCTTGGTGGGCAAATTTATTCTGCCAAAAACTGTAGAAGGGCCCAGAGCCAACGAATTGGGTATACGTAAAAGGCCGTGACCATTTCCCCCTTCCAATTTAAAAGAGAAAAGAAAGAAAGAAAGAAAAAAAAGTACCAGACCTTTGGTTCAAGGAGCGCACCAATTAATGCATTAATGAACCTTGGCTCAGCTTCGTCAACAGTCCCTAGTTCGTAATTGGCGGATTTTCCACCGGGTAACCCATCTGCATGAGAACGACTGATTCATGAATCCATCATCTAATACGAAAGCACCTTTGCTACATCATACCAAGAGTCTTTACTTGATACAACTGCTTGATGGAGCTACTAGAGAGAGAGACGCAGTTGAACGCCCCTGATAAAAAGGGCAGCCAACTGTTTCACATACAAGGCTGTGCATTATCCATACCCGCTGGTTATGTGGCCCGAATCCGCATGACGTCCGATATTGGTCATCTCATGCGACTGAGTAATTCGATTACAGGGTTGTTCCTAGTCGCTTTCCTCTGGCAGGATACACGGGAAAATGCTTGCCGCTGTTCGTGACACTTGGTTAATTTAATTAATTTGAAAAACTTTAATTTGTCAATTAAATTTTAATTAACATCAAATTAATTAAAAAATAATCAATAATCAATCCATCCGCGCACATGGCCACATGTTAGCTTTATTCGGGTGTCTCACGCGCCGGGCACCTGTCTCAACAGACATAGAGCCTATCTTAGCCAGAGCAACAGACTTTAATGCAACAAGATCCGGTTAGATTTCGATGCAGAATTATATGTCTATTCGCTTACTCTGGCACTCGGCCCAGTGTTCATCGCAATTTGTGACTGTTCGACCCCGTGGTATCGTGGTATAGAACCATGTAACCATCCATTAGCGGCGGTTCGCGACAAGAATGAAATGGCCGCGTGGAGCATAATTAACCATCAATTGAATGGATAGACCACACGAGCCGCTGAATTGGAAATCAAAAGCAAGGAAATTAGGAAGGAGGAGCATTGATCAAGCGCCAGCAGTGGATCGACGAGTAGAAAGAAGTAGAGGAGTCTTGACCTGATTGCGTGTCACGGTAGCTTTAATGCGCTTGTTTCACTGTTTCATCCGCTGGCAACGTTCCATGCACAACAACTCTCCTGTTACTGCGCCATGCTATTCCACTCATATTTTATGCGTATAGAAACATCTATGAGCGCGACTACGAGTGGAGGCACTTGTGGAAACAATGCGCAATCATGACACCAACTTGCTCGAGGCGCACACGAGTACGCGCACACTCACGTATATTCGAATATATATATGTCTCAGCTCTGACAAGAGCTTCGAAGACATACCTCATCATCTCATCATCTCTCACATTGCCTCTTCAAGTTCAAACGTACTGCAAACGCCGCATTCTTATACAATATGAAGAGCTCTCTTATCTTTGGATTGATCGGCACGGCGGCTGCCGCTGCAATTTCCGCTCCCGCCGATGGCTGTGAACCTGAGACTGTCCCCGCCGTTGATCAGAAAAAGCCCGTGGGAGAAAAGAATGATGGGAAGCTGCCTTGGCTGAAGCCAGGACAGTTTTCAGCGAACTGTGGCTCGAGCATGTATACCGATGAGGCCTGCGGCACCAAGATGTACTGCGAAGCTTTCGACGACATTGGGAACGTCACCGACCGCAAGTTCACTTCCTCCAAGCAGTGCTTCGCTGCTCACGAGCCCGAGCCTTTGCCTTGGAGAGAGCCAGGACAGTTCGCAAGCCTTTGCGGTTCAAGCAAGTTCACCGATGAGGACTGCGGCACCGAAATGTACTGCAAAGCCTTTGATAACATCAAGAATGTCACCGACCGCAAGTTCACTTCTTCCAAGCAGTGCTTCGCTGCCCACGAGCCCAACCCGAACCCGAAGCTGCCTTGGAAGGAGCCGGGTCAGTTCGCAAGCCTTTGCGGTTCAAGCAAGTTCACCGATGAGGACTGCGGCACTGAAATGTACTGCAAAGCCTTTGATAACATCAAGAATGTCACCGACCGCAAGTTCACTTCCTCCAAGCAGTGCTTCGATGCTCATGAGCCTAAGCCCAAGGCCTAAACGACGACGAGCAGATGCCCTTGGGAGCGACCGTCTTCCAGGAAACCGTGGGGCGCAGGACCGGTTCCTTGTTGGGATGACTCGTGATAACCAGGGCAGAAAGATGTGGCTACCAGCTCGTCGTTTGATCATGTATCTTGTTGTATATTCTTCTATGTTTAGATTTTAGAATTAGGTACGAAACGGAGTCGCCGTCAAGAAGAAGACGAATAAATAGACGTACCATTTTTTCCATTTATTGTATCTCTCCTTCCGCAAGATCGCTCGGGTAGTGCAGATAGTATATCAACAGTTGTTTCGGAGGGTCACTTCCACCAAGCTACTTGTCATGACTGCTTCACGACTGCTTTCATACTCCACGACATATCTAGACAAGGTCGGTTCAGCCAGCGACTAGGTCATGCTCAATGACGCTACTCGCCAACATTGCGTAATAAAGCGCCAATCTTGACAAGCATTTAGCATGATCCTTTGGCCTTTTCAATGATGGCTTCAATATACTGTGACGGCGCAACACTAACGGCAACTACTTGTACACCGACTGTGACAACTCTCACCTTGCGACCTTTGCACCTCATTCAGCAATCTTCATTGAAGCCAGCTCATGACTCTGTAGCGCGGCCGCCAGGCCAAGGGTGATTAGTTGGCCACCTCTTGCCATGGCTTTGATGGAGACTACGCTCAGGTAAGAGCGGTGATTCCGGAAATGAGAGTCGCATGCATCATGGCGTTAAAATTCTGCAGAACTAAATAATTGAACAGGACATCTGACCGCGAAGGCAGCTGGTCGTGACTTCATCGTGATCGGTCCGTCGCAGGCCGGACTTGCAAATAAGGAGGCCTTGCTCACAGAGCGGCTAAACGAGGACGCAGAGAAGCCAGAGATTTGACAACATTTTGTTTCAAAGACTCGACTGCGGTGCGTCGTTTCCTGGACGGTCAAATAATGCGCATTTGGATTTGCAGTTGCCCCTGTAATATGAGGCACGATAGCGAGCGCCGAGCATTATATTGACACTACCAGGAGAGTTCTCCACTTTTGGTAGTGCTGGTAGCTGGCAGGCCTATGAGCCCGACTGACTTGCACTTGAGAGATTCCTGACTAAGCCGCAGCCGAACCCGGGCGACTGATACATGGGCACCCGGGTGCCCAAATAGACTAGCGCACCCAGGTGCCCAAATTATGTCAGCACTCCTCTAGCGCTGGGACAGAACCTGTGCCCCAGCATGTTCCTGCAGCCACTGCACATTGCAGCGCCAATCAGATTGATGAAACATGGATCAGGCAGCATTCCCTGACGACGTTCTTCCACCCGAAGGCACATATGAATCACGCGAGTCCTTACTTGATGCTATCAATTCTTGGGCGAAACCTCGAGGGTACGCATTTACAACAGGGAAATCCCTCAAGACACCAAATGGCAGAGTCAGAGTAATATTCGCTTGTGATAGGAATAAACCTCCTCCAAGCCCTTCTACTGATCGAGTGCGACGCACTTCGAGCCGAAGAACTGGCTGCAAGTTTTCAGTTCTAGCCAAGCAATCGCTAGATGGTAGTACATGGGTCTTGAGCCATCGACCAGACATCGAATGTGCTAAACATAATCACGCGCCCAGCGATGATCCTTCTGCACACCCTGCCCACCGCAAGCTTGTGGGAAAAGATGCGGCGATCGTCTCCAAACTCGTGAAGTCTGGAACTGCCCCTCGAGAAATAAGGACCTACCTCCATAACCACTCAGAAACACTTGCAACTCAGCGGGATATATACAACCGGATTGCGGCAACCAGGAGAGATCTTCGCGAAGGCCAGAGCAGCATTCAAGCCCTAGTCGACCAATTAGATAACGAGGGCTTTTGGTGTCGCGTCCGCTTGGATGTAGACAATCGACTGACGGCTATCTTCTTTGCCCATCCTGACTCTGTGGCGTATTTACAATGCAACCCGGACGTATTATTGCTGGATTGTACCTACAAGACGAATAAACACGGTATGCCGCTACTCGACATGGTCGGAGTAGATTCTAGCCAGCGGTCGTTCTGTATCGCATTTGCATTTCTATCCGGTGAATCGGAAGAGGATTACTCTTGGGCGTTACAACATCTCAGGTCACTTTACCAGCGTGAACTTCCGTCAGTTGTCTTGACTGATCGATGCCTAGCTGCAATGAACGCTGCTGCACATTGGTTTCCAACGACCAAAGCGCTCCTCTGCCTCTGGCATGTCAACAAAGCGGTCCTCCAGCGCTGCCGGCCCTTTTTTGTGCAGAAAGAAAACGAAACCTCAGAGCGGGCAGAAAATGACACATGGGAAGAATTCTACACCTCCTGGCACTCGATTGTTGCTTCACCAAGTGAAAAGATATTTGACGAGCGCCTGGCCAAGTTTGAACTGAAGTATGGCGAAAAATATCCAGAGTGTGTAGGGTATATCAAGATGTATTGGCTCGAGCCGTACAAAGAGATGATCATTAAAGCATGGGTGGATATGCACTTGCATTTCGGCAATGTGGCCACCTCGAGGCAGGTGGCTTATACTATATGCAATTGACAAGACGCTAATGGAACGTTCCCAGGGCCGAGGGTATCCATTCACTGATGAAAGCACACATTAAGAAATCGAATTTGGACCTTTTCGACGTTTGGCAAGCCATGAAGCATGCCATCGCAAACCAACTCAAGGAACTTAAACATATTCGAGCTTCGCAACAGTTACGCACACCTCTAGATGTATCCGGGCTCATGTTCGAAGCAGTACGAGGTAGGGTTTCGCATGATGCTTTGCGCAAAGTCCAGGGGCAACGGCAGTTATGTCTACAAGAGCCACGTCAGATTCTATGTAGTCAGACTTTCACTTCGTCACATGGGTTGCCGTGCTCCCACACCCTCGAGAAGCTGGAAGAAGAAGCTCAGGGTCTTCTGTTAGAGCATTTTCACCCACATTGGCACTTAAAGCGAGGGGTGGCACTGCCAAAACCTGTTCTGGAACCTCGCCGGGCTGCAAACCAACTAAATAGGACTCAACCCTTAACGAGCACAAGACGCGAACCATCCGGTTTCGAGAGAATCCAGGGTAACAGAAAGGCTCCCACTTGCAGCGCATGCCACGTGGTAGGCCACATTATGACCTCGAGGTCCTGTCCGCTGAAGTTCAAGGGGTCGCCGGTAGTACCTCTGCCGGAAGCTCGAAGTTCAGTCACATTTTCAGGTGCCACGGCGGAAATGGCTCCTGCGGGTGTCTCTAAGGCCCCCCCGGAAATCGTGCCAACGACCCAGCAGTCGCAATGTTCAAATGCAGTGGCGGATGCCTTGGCAGAGATTGATCAACCCTCTTCCTTTGCAGCACGCATGCCACCCATCCGTTCATCTCCTCTCATGAGATTTAATACGTCGACTGACTTGGGGTCGCTTGCCACATCAAACAACGCGCCCGGCAGTCCGCCAATGTTGACCGTTGAAGGGCCAACGGTTGAGCAAGTCCAGTCTTTGTCTGGTGTCACCTTGGAAGAGCCGCGGTACGATTCCCCGGGTGCCATTTATGAGAGATATGTAGCTGCTAGAAATGCGTGGTACGCTGCGCAACCTGCTGGCAGCATCAAGACCAACCAGCAATATCGCAAAGCGATGGGGCTCCCACAAAGATACGACAAGCGGAGTTACGAGTGGTGCTTGGACTACAAACAAATGTCGAAGCATCGCGTCACTGCGACAGGGTCCAGAGAATGGACGAAAGAGGAAATGATGGCGTATCTAGACTGGAGCAACCAGGAAGATGAGCGGATTGAAGCCCAGGTCGCTCGGGAGATGGGTGATCATCCTTTGGCTAACAAGAGAAGAGGAATGAAAGAAATATGGAAGAGAATAGAGGTAGACAGTAATGAGCAACAAGCTTTGCACTCAGCGAATAGCGCGACGGAGGATTGCATTGTTGTCAAGTTGTAGATTAAACTGGAGAGAGTAACTAGTTGAAATGATCTTCCAGCCGGGTCTTGCGGGTCTGTCCCAGCGCTAGAGGAGTGCTGACATAATTTGGGCACCTGGGTGCGCTAGTCTATTTGGGCACCCGGGTGCCCATGTATCAGTCGCCCCGAACCCGCGATACAGGCGCCTCTTTACGCGCCCCTTTCTCAACCCTCCTTTTGCCGCAGTGACGCTCAATTTCTTCGTTACGCGGCATTTTTTGCTGCCAAGTCGCTATAGGAATACCCCGTTTCCTTCGTGGCCCGCGCATGTAGCTGGCTCCATGTTGGTACGGGCTTTCCTTCGCAATGGCTTCGGCCTCTTGGTTCCCTTGGCCGTCGCATGCTCCATCTACCTGTACTTGTACCCTTTCTTCAGCAGATGTGCATTTCCCCTGCCGTCCAGAGACCCTGAAGCCGCATTTGAGGAGACCAAGAAGCTGCACTGGCCGTACGCAGACGCCAAGACGAATGCGCAGGCCCAAGCGTTGCCCACCAAGCAGGCGCCATTTCGGCTCTTGGCCCTCGGTGATCCCCAACTCGAGGGTGATACGTCCATCCCGACAGCGTACTTGGGCATTTTCCCCCATGTCAAGACCATTTTTCAACGGCTTACCTTTCAAATATGGCACGACTCTCTCCGGGATCGAGTGCGCATAATACTACACGACATCATCGACATTTTCTTCGAGGATATCCCCTTTATTTTCGAGTCGTGGCGCAAACGCTTCGACCTGTTCGGCAACGACTTCTATCTGGCGCACATCTACCGAACCCTGCACTGGTGGACGCAGCCTACACATGTTACAGTTCTGGGGGATCTCTTAGGCAGTCAGTGGATCGAGGATGACGAATTTGAACGCAGAGGCCGACGGTTTTGGAATCGAACCTTTCGGGGCGGTGAGCGCGTCCCTGATGATGTAGCCATGTGGCCCAATGTCGAGTACAATCTGTCCGGCATATTGGACGGTTCTGCGGCGGAACAAGTCTGGAAAAGAAGAATAATGAATGTGGCTGGAAATCACGACATTGGCTACGCTGGCGACTTAACCCCGGAGCGCATGGAACGATTTGAGCGAGTATTTGGCAAGGCAAACTACGAGCTACGATTCGAACTTCCCGTTACCGACCCTGAGACCAATGCTACAATTCAAGATCCGGAAACAAACCCTGACTCCGTGCGACTACCCCCCGAGCTGCGAATCCTTGTGTTGAACGACATGAACTTGGACACACCCGCGAAAGACCAAGGGTTACAGGACGCAACGTACAACTTCATCAACGCAGCAATTGGTACGGCATGTGCTGTCGAATACAAAGGCCAATTCACGTTGATTTTGACCCATATTCCTCTCTACAAGCCTGCTGGTATCTGTGTCGACGCACCATTTTTCGACTTCCATGGCGCCCATGACGGTGGAGGCGTCAAGGAGCAATACTTGCTAAGTTCAGATGCCAGCAAAGGTCTTCTTGAAGGCATTTTTGGTGTTAGCCGCGATCCTCAAGCCGCTGGGCAAGGTATGGGCCGCCCTGGACTTGTCCTCAACGGACACGACCATGAGGGCTGTGACACGTACCACTTTGTTAACCAAACAAACGGTACCACTCCCGATGACCGATCGTGGGAATCACGCAAGTGGCAAGATGTGAGGATGTCCAACATTCAGCAGTTGCAGCAGCATCCCGGACGACGAGAGATCACCGTGCGCAGCATGATGGGCGACTTTGGTGGTAATGCCGGCCTTCTGAGCATGTGGTTCAACCACGACACTTGGGAATGGGAACACGAATATGTCGACTGTCCTCTTGGACGACAACACTTCTGGTGGTTGACACATTTTATAATATTTGGCGTAATAATTTTTGGATTATCTTACGTGGCGGTCGCAGTTTTGGAATCCAATGGCGTCGACGTAGATGCTCGTCTTCATCAAGCCTTTGTTTGGGCACAACAGCAGTTGAAGGAGTGGGAGAAAAAGCGACAGGCGCGTAAGAACGCGGCGGTACCGAACGGAAAACCCCTGGAAAAGTCATGACTGGATGCGGGTAGGCATTTTACAGCATTTACACTAGCCTAATTTCTTCTTGTACGATATACTGGCAGCGTTGCCATTTTGGGACTTGTTTGCATGGTTCGAGGCGTCCGTTCATGAAGGGTCCATGGTTTGCTCCTCAGGCGTGTGCAACCCCGGCGTGGTGTAGGCATTGATTGTGTTGTTGGCTTCTTTTTTTTTTTTTTTTTTTATTCTCTTGAATAAACTGGACTTGATGGGAAAACGGTTGCACATAGAGCACGGTCAATCAGCTTCTGGTTGGGGCAGAAACTGGCACACAAGCAGGGGAAGGGTTCGGTCTTTGTGAGATGGTAATTCAAGAAGGCGGTACGACTAGAAAACGGAAGAATGGCCGGCAAGCCGATGAACTGGTTCGGTTATGCGTCCTCGATGTTGTACCCTGTAACATTGCATGGCCTCCAAGAGGCTACATTGCAAGGGTTCAAGAGTAAGAGTTTGCGACAACCATGAAGCAGCAACACCAGCCAGCATTGCCTATCATCAACGGAGCCGACTGTCAAAGGCAAACGTGTCAAGTTGATTCTTCTTTACATTGCGTACCTAGTCTTCAAAATGCCACAGAACTACGTGTTTGCTCCGACGTCACACCGCAACAGACTCTCGGTGATACGAAACACAAAGTTGCGATGCGGCCATTGCTCTTTGGACGACGGGAGGAAGACTACGAGTCTTCGTCATGACCAACAGGGAAAGAAACAACTATAAAGCGAGATGTCTTCTCTAGTCTCAACAACGAAGCTTCCTCGTCATCCAACTACGTTGCAAACTAGATCCCTTCTCCTTCTCTTCAAGTAGCCAAACCACCAACATGTATCTACCCAGCCTTCTGACTTGCATCATCGCCATCTTCACCCATACCCACGCTGCCCCGAGGCCCGGCTCACTCGCAGCAATATGCCCCAAGTCCAACACAAGCTCCTCGCCTTGGCCAGGGACCACCCAATCTACTGCCACATCTCTCCCAGGTGCAGGCGAGTGCGCTCCAGGCGGCGTCTGTGATTGCTCCCGAATACCCGACAAGAATAGCGACGAGTTCGTACCATGCGCCTACCCATACTTGCAGAACCACACTGACCACGGCTAGATACTTTCAATGCGTCACCAATCCAAATTGTGAACTATGTTGGGTCGGCAGATCAACCACGTCGACGTCCTCGTCGTCCAAGACCTTCGTCGCAAATGCCACCAGCTTTTCCATCACCAACTATCGCACCATGTCGCCCGGCACCTACACCATCACGACCAACGGTACGGTGCTTAATATCATTGTCACCCAGGAAATCGCCACTCCTACCTCTTCTACGCAAGTATTCGTAACCATGACGGAGACGGTGGTAGTTACCGTATCGCCGGCATCTACCGGGACTTCAAGTAAATCTAGTTCGACTGCGACGGTGGATGATGATTGCTATGGACGGTGTAACTGCTCCAAGGTCGAGGATAAGGACAGTAAGGAGTAGGTTTTCTTTTCTTCCCTTTTCTTTCTTTTCTTTTCCTTTTCTTTTTTTTTTCCTTTTCCTTCCTTTCTTTCTTTCTTTCTTTTTTTTTTTTTTGCCCCTTTCCCCGCAAAAAGCTATGCTCATCGTGTCAGGAGGCGATGGCCATTGACCAGAAGCAGATTCTTCGAGTGCCTCACCAATCCGGACTGCGAGAAATGCCATTCCACAAACGCAGCAGCTTTGGCTACCAAGACGACTGCTTCAAGCACGATTTCGAAAAGCTCTGCCTCTAGCAGTACGACGACAACTTCCTCCCTTGGGGCGCCCACAGACGCTTGTCCCCAGTTCTGCGACTGTTCGGGCATTGAGGATAAAGAGAGCGAAGAGTATGCTGCCTCGTTTCATCTTACGTGTGGGTGTAAGACTAACTTCAGCTAGGTATTTCCAATGCATCACCAACCCCGTCTGCGAACGCTGCAAAAGCCGCCGCTGGTAGACACTGAGTCCAGTCTCAAGGGCCACGAATTCAAGTACTTGGTGGATGTTGTGACCGGATCAAGACCAGCTATGTGTACGTGGTATAATGAGTAGTAGCTTCTTACGGCATAGCTAGATAACAAAGAGATATGCGTCGCAGCTGTTTTGCTTGGACGAGTGAGCAGAGAGATACCAGGAAGCCATGCGTCTCGCCTACAAGACACGAGTCCCAGCTCCATCCGCCATTCCCATCCCGAATCCAAATCCAGCGAACGTGTCCATTTACACTCATGAATCAATACAACAACAGTACTCAATTCAATGCGCTACGCTACAACCAGCATATTGTGAGGTGCGTAACCTTCCCTAGGGATACCATCGAATAACTGAGCCGCGGGGTCATCATTGCGCTTCTCCTCCTTCTCGGGCCCGTCCGTCCATCCTCGTTCAGGCCCCCAGAGGATTTTCCGCTTTGACTGAGCAGCGACTTCGAGCAGACCCCGCATCATGGCGCCAGACTTCTTGACACCCGGATAACCCTCAAACTCAATGGCGACGTGACTGGGGATTTCGCTGAGCACATTGCCAAGCAAGTTCCTGCAGAAACCTTCGTAAAAGCCATCCGATCGACGGAACCCTTCGTAGATGCCATCGCTCGGGTCGCATTCAACATACACGGTCAATTTGCGAAGGTTGCTGCAGTCTTTCAGACCAAGGGCGTCGTTGACTACCCACCCTCTGGGAGGAGCGTTCCAGCCAGGTCCGAGCCGGAGCTCCAGCGACGTGATGCATCGACGTTGGCTCGGTTTCAGGCGAGCCAGGAGCGGCTTTCTCGACTTGAAATATTTGCCCGGAAAGGTGGGGAAGAGACGAATGGCTCGGGAGCTGAAGAAGAAATGCGTTGCTTCCGCACGAACCTGTTTACATGTACGAACAAGGCCCAGTGCCCTGTGGTATCTTTTATGATTGCCGGGGTCGAGGTCCAGAACCTTCTCGGCATGGCTCCAGTAGTGCTCGTAGACCTTGACACGCAATTCGGATGGCAATTCAAGGAAGCGGAAGGGCTTTTCCGGAGCGCGGCTTTTCCGCCTTAGTGGTATGAGGGGCGTATCCAGCGTCAAGGAGGCAATTTGGAGTTGGCTGACGTCGTCGACTTCAACTTCGGACGCATATGTTGACGGATATGCCGAACTCAGCGGCGTAGTCATCGTGGAAGATGTTGGCGTCGCATTGCGCGACGTGAAGCCCGTGAGAGGCTTTGAGCCTCGTCTGACAGGTCGTCTGGGCATAGCCGGATAGTAGGTGTGGTATTCGGTGTGACTGCTCCGCTGAGAAGTAGGCTGTGATATGTGGCGACTTTAGGCGCAAACTCGAATCGCTGCTAATGCGGGGGGTCGAAAAGCGAAAGAAGTCGTTTCTTTGAAAAGACGTGAGAGCGAATGGGATCAAAGTAGTTACAGATTGGCGCTCGTCAAATGTTCAGCGCGACAGGGTCGGTTGTGATCTGTGGAAGGCTCGGGTTGCGAGTTGGCTGACAGAGGGTGGTGCCATGGCGAAGTCGCAAAGACTCTCGGGAGACCACCCTCTAGAATGCGGCACACGCATGCATGATGATGCTGGGCGATGCTCAGTATTGTACGGAGAAAGGTGATAAAGACAGGGTCCAAGCCAATTGCAACTGGAACCAGTTCTAAGAAGGGGTATCTGGTCTCGTGATGTTTGAACCAGGGATGAGGGGAAGACGAACAGATGCAGGGTGTGCTCAGGAACGCCCAGCCGCCCATTGCATCTCGACCAAGATGCCGTCATCCAATGGGAGAGACAGTTGCCAAGACAAGTCTTGAAGACAAGCGTCAACACGCCACGCAGTTGCAGGAGGCACATGCAGCCATGTTACCCGTCTAACAGCCTACAGCTGTATGCCTGGTATCCAAAAGATAGTTTTATATTGGAGCGAAATCGGCTGACGACACCTTGGCCTTGGGTGCCCTCGGCGTAGCAAGCGAGCCTCTTCTCTTTGTCCTGAATTACAACCAGCCATATCTGGTCGTCAACACCAAGCTGCCGGGTTTCGCAAACAGCCAGTGAGCAGGGAAAGGGCATGCGCAGGAGTTATTAGTTAAAAGGCATCTCAAATCATTTACGGAGTACGGAGTAATATCCTAACTTACAGGGCGAAATCGGGCCCCACCAACAACCAAAATGGGACATGGAAGCACGTTTAAACATCGGCTAAATACTTGCGGGTCGCGCTCTCATAAAATTTCAGTGAGCAAAGAGCCGCCATGTCATCGCACGCGCGCACACACCAGTTTGACCTGCAGCCTCCAGTCTAAGCCGGGAAAAAAAAGGAACATTCTCGACTTCTCTCAAGCTCCCCGGCTCTTGTTACCAGAGCTGCTCAATTCCGGCATCACACGACACGACAATCAGGTCGCCTATGGGATGCTGAGCTTGTGAAAGCTGACTATACATTTTAACCATCTACTCATTACGCTCATTGCGATATCAGTCTGTCAAGATGCTGTCGAGAATAGCCCGCGCCCCGCGCCTGGGCATGTTGGCTGCTCAATTGTCACAGTCCGCTGCATCGCCGGTTTTGCGGACTAGACAGACAGTCGTATTAGTCTCCCCCTGGATGCGGTCGTTTGCCAGCAACAACAAGAAAATTGGCGGGAGCGAAAGCCAGAGTCAGCCAGAGTCATCCGATCCGTCCACGCAACCGAAAGCCGACTCCAAACCCGCTGCCTCGCAGAACACTTCGCCCTCTAATGAAACGGACGCCGAATCATCCCAGCCTTCAAAAGAGGCTGATCCGATCCCTTTCCACAAACTTCCTGATTTGACGCAGGGTATTCCATCGACCCTGGACGCAGAACTGCGCAAACAGTCGGGCCAGGCCCACTCTGCTCTTGAAGCCGTCGAGCAGGAAGAAGAATCCGAGGGCCGTGGCAAGCGGGAGCGCCCCGAGTATGTGTCGACGAGCGACCGCAACCGAAAATGGTGGGCACGGTTTATGCTGGTCGCCGCCGCCGCCGGAGGATCCTTTGGGGTTCTTTACATGGGTCGTGACTGGGATGATGCTATCGAAGCCGAGCGCCATAGCGATATCCCCAATGGTTGGAGTCCCACGCTGTGGTGGCAGAGAGCCAGAGCCCGTATGGGCGAGTCGGTATCCTATTACCAAGATCCGGCATTCGACAAATTGCTCCCAGACCCCGATCCCAGCTTCGAGCGACCATACACTCTCTGCCTAAGCTTAGACGACCTCCTAGTACACAGCGAATGGACACGAGACCACGGCTGGAGAGTAGCTAAGCGACCGGGATTGGACTACTTTGTTCGATATCTCAGCCAGTACTACGAGTTGGTTCTCTTCACTACTGTTCCATTTGCTATGGGCGAGCCCATCGTCCGCAAGTTGGATCCCTTCCGTTTCATCATGTGGCCGTTGTACCGCGAAGCCACCAAGTATGAGGACGGCGAGATTGTCAAGGCAAGTTCAAAGACAAATGTTTGTACAGGAGCATCAACTCATACTTTGAACAGGACTTGTCGTACCTTAACCGAGACCTCTCCAAGGTCATCATTATTGACACTAAAGCGCAGCACGTCCGCAAGCAGCCGGAGAACGCCATTATATTGGATCCTTGGAAGGGGGACCCCAAGGACAATGATCTCGTTGGGTTGATCCCTTTTCTCGAATACATCCACACGATGCAGTACTCGGATGTGCGCAAGGTTCTGAAGTCGTTCGAGGGCAAGCACATCCCTACCGAATTCGCCCGACGTGAGGCCATTGCAAGGAAGGAATTCAACAAGCAGCTGGAGCAAAAGAAGAAACACTCCAAGGGATCCGGTGTCGGGGCGCTTAGCAACCTTCTCGGACTGAAATCCAGTAACATGAGCATGACCATGGCTCCCGAAGGCGAGCAGAACCCATCAGAGGCCTTTGCCCAAGGCAAGATGTTGCAGGACATTGCTAGAGAGCGAGGGCAGCGCAACTACGAGCTTTTGGAGAAGGAAATCCGCGAAAACGGCGAGAAGTGGCTCAAAGAAGAGCAGGCCGCCATGGAGAAGGCCCAACAGGAGGCCATGAACAGTATGATGGGTTCCTTCTCCGGCTGGTTTGGACCCAAGCCTAGCGTCTCAGCCGCTGCTGGTGCTGAAAAGAAGGCATAAAACAATTACCCGCCGACTCGAACACACGGCGTGTCTCGCCTCTCATCATCTAACTTGTAATTGTAGCACAACCTGAGAAAAAGACATATATAGCAGAGGCAGGATTCACACAGATGTTGAGAGATGAAAAAGGAGGTTCAACTTGAAAACATACGTTTTGTTGACAAGTTTTTTTTTTTTTAATCATTTATCGGACAAAGTCATGCGGTGGGCATTCCGCACATAGAATTTTCTCGCATTTTGTTAGCCAGGGGCGGACAGAGGGAATGACTGCACAGGCAATGAACGAAAATAGATAATTTGTATAGTAGGTGTATGAATCAAAGGTGGTGTTGGCAACGAGACTTGACGCTTGGTGGATAGTTGATGCATCTCTTGCTGGTAGAGACGTGATCCCGTCAAACAACTTTGATATCCCTGTAGCTGTTGTCTATACTACTGAACATACTACATTTTCTTGATATGGAGTGCGGTCCAGTTGATAAATTCATTGCTAAGGGAAACATTCATTACTAAAGTCGACATGCTTTACCACATAAAGTATTCCAAAAGCACACACATCTACCCCCGTCTGGGAAACCGGCAATTGCTTACAATATAAACTTGGTCTACCTCCCCACCTCATTGAGCACCCAGCAGCGCCAAAGCGTTCCGTAATTCTTGGACCGCCGTAGGCACATCCTCAAAGTTCAGCGCTGATATGGCCCATTTGGCATGCTTTTGCGCCTGCTCAATGCTCTTATGGCCGGGTGTGAAGCCCGCGGGCGCGCTCGGCGCTGGCGCCACGGGAGGCGGTACATATTGGTGAGTAGGCGCGGACGGAGGAGGTGCACTAGGTGTGTTGTTCCATGCAAAAGGCGTGGGAGCAGAGGGCTCGGGAGGCGGCGGCGCAAACTGCGATGGTAGATTCGTGGGTATCTGAGGAGACGGTTGCGGATGAATATTCTGCGGCGGCGGAGGATGCATTACCGAAGCTGGCGGACCGGGACTCCGCGTCAACGGTGAAGGGACAAATGGCTCCGGATGGGCAGTGGCCGGTGGGAAGTAACCTTCTTGGACTGGCGCAATAGGAGGTTCCCCGTCATCAGGAGCGTCTTCTACAGACGCAACTGGCGGGCTCATTATTTGCTGAACCGCCGGGTCGGTAGGGCTGAGAACTGGTTCGGGGCCCTCGTCGTCTTGGACCTGAGGGTTGGTCTCGTTGGGGTCTTTGCCCTCCCGTATGGCTTTCAGAATGCGCGCGGCATTCCATTTCGCAAACTTGATCTTTTTGAGGATTTCGGGTTCGGGGGTACCCCATTCATGGATAAGGTCAAAAAAGGTGGCGGCCGCATCAAAAGTATCTGCCGTCTGTCTACGCTTGGTCAGCTCCATTGCTCGCGGGGTACAGTCATGACAATAGGACATGGGATCCAGACGGCTACACGTACCTTGAGACCTTGTTGGCTCGCAGGGTCCTCTCGGCTCGACTGAATGTTTCCTGAGCAAACTGCTCGACGTATGCCTGGCCGGCAGTGTTATCCACAATGGCCTCGTCATCTGCGCGCTCGGTCTTGGTTGCCTCCAAGCGCTCAATCAAGCCTTTTGTGTATGCGAAGCAATCGTCGTCGGTGGTGTGGAGGCTTTTGGTTACGATTTGGTTGACCGCATGGTACTCGCCTGCGGCAGGTGTCAGGATGCCTAGTTTCTCGGGCTAATTATGGCTACATGCATGTCGCGCATGCGAGAGAGAAGCTTACACCAATATGCTATGGCAGGTTTAATTGTGCGCAGCTGGTTTGCGCGGTTGATGAACCGGCTGACCTCGGGGATCTTGAGAGGCGGGGGCAGAGGCTCGGCGCTCATGGCTAGCTCGGTTGGAGGCTTTGGCAAAATGTAGAACCATGCAAGAGAACACCAGGACTAGAGGCGAATGAAAGCCACGTCAAATTATGTTTCTTGCCATAAGTCAGTGTCAGTAGTGGTGGGAAGAGGGAGACAAATTGAGATGCTTTAGTTCTGGATGTTCCGCAACATATCAAGCGTCTCGAACTGAGCCTGGATGGGCCCCACCAGATGTGCGCGGCCGTTGACGCCCGGTGCCTGAGCATAGAAGTGACGTTGCTGCTGCCTGTGCATGTGTCGCTCTGGAGCTCGCGCCACAGCACCGTGCTGCCCATTCTGCCACTGAGCTTACCGATGAGACTCGGGCCACATGTGGCTGGGCACGTCAAGTGTCTGGTTCCTGCCACTATTATCGACAGCCTCCAGACCACCAAAACAACCACCACCACCAACAGCTACACCGTGGCCTTTTTTCCCTTTTCATGCCACGGTGTTGCATCAAGCCATATTACTTCGTCTTTTGCACACAACATAAATACTGAGCCCCGCCACATCCACCAAATTGGCCAGGGTCTGCTCTCATTACGACATAATTTTTTTTTTCTTTCGAATTCTCCTTCGCGCACAGGCATCTTCTCATCTGCCATTCACTCAATCATGCTTCCCCCTGGTGCCGTCGCTGGCCTGACAGCCTTGCTGGCTGCAGTTCCCAGTATACACGCCATGTACACCACAAGCTCCCCAGTTCTCCAGGTCAATGAGAAAACGTATGATACTCTAATTGCTAAATCAAACCACACTTCTGTGCGTTACTCCCCTGGTCCTACAATGGCGGTTGCTGTCGCCCGAGTAAACCCCGTTTTCCCTCTCGTATAAGCCTGCTCATATTTCCCACAGATTGTCGAATTCTACGCACCCTGGTGCGGCCACTGCAAAAATCTCAAGCCTGCCTATGAAAAAGCCGCCAAGAAGCTTGAGGGGCTTGCCAAAGTCGCCGCTATTGATTGCGACAATGAGATGAACAAGCAACTCTGCAGTAGGATGGGCATCCAGGGCTTCCCCACCCTCAAGATCGTTCGTCCTGGGAAGAAGCCTGACGGTAAGCCCGTTGTCGAAGACTACCAGGGCGCCCGAACTGCTAAAGCTATTGTGGAGGCTGTCGTAAGCAAGATCAACAACCATGTTACCAAAGTCACCGACAAGGACTTGGACGCCTTCCTGAAGCCCCAGGGACCCAAGGCAATCTTGTTCACGGATAAGGGAACTACTAGCGCTTTGTTGCGATGCCTTGCCATTGACTTTTTGGGTGTCATTTCCGTTGCCCAGGTGCGCAATAAGGAGGAAAAGACGGTGGAAAAGTTTGGAATCAAAAAGTTTCCTACATTTGTGCTACTTCCGGGTGGCGACAAGGAACCTATCATCTATGATGGCGATTTAAACAAGAAGGACATGGTTGCCTTCCTGAAGCAGGTTGGACAGCCTAATCCTGATCCTGCCCCGGCCAAGCCCGAGGTCAAGAGTGACAATAAAAAGGCCCCCAAGTCGGAAAAAGCTCAGGACAAAAAGACGAAGGCTTCCTCCTCTGCCTCACCCGACACCGAGGATTCGGCCACAACTCCAGAGGCTTCTACCCAGACGGACGCAACCGAACCCGCAGCTTCGACTCCTGATGTCATCTCCATTACCACCGTGACCGCCAAGGACACTCTTGTCGAGAAGTGTCTGAGTTCGACATCTCACACCTGTGTCCTGGCCTTTATCCCGGTTGATGCCTCCGAAAACAGTGCTAAAGTCACTGACTCCCTGTCAAAACTCAACACCAAATACATCCACGGTCACCGGCAGCTATTCCCCTTTCTCGCCATCCCCAGCAATATTGAAGGGTTGGATTCGATCCGACAAGCACTCGGGCTGGAAGAGGACGTGGAGCTAATCGCGGTTAATGCCCGACGCTCTTGGTGGAGACACTACGAGGGTGACTTTGACGCTGAGAGCGTTGAAGCATGGCTTGACGCCATTCGTATGGGCGAAGGGGCCAAGAGAAAGTTGCCCATGGAGATTATCGCGGCGGAGGAAGTTGTCGAAGAGGAATCTGACAAAAAGACGGACGCTGAAGAACCGGCGCCAGCAGACGAGGTCAAGCATGAAGAGCTCTAGTAAATAGCAATCGGAAGTGTGTAAATCTGGAGGGTTCGATGTCAAGTTAGTCCCATGGCAGTCTAGTATGATTATGTATCAAGCATTGTACCAACTTGCTTCCTGTGCTTACGCATAAATGACGGAAAATTTCGCAGCTTAATGGGCTTGCGCACACCATCTACTCATCCAACTCCATGGCCATAGTATCGCTTCGCTGTACAGCGCCTTCCTTGATCATCTTGACTCCCCTGTCCTTGATAGTTTTGTCGAGAAACATTTTGACTTGCTTGCACCCGTCCAAGCCAACGACGAGCATGCCCTCTAGACGGCTGACCTGGACGCGGCTCTCGCAGACAAGAGCGACAACACGATCACTGTCGCCAAGCGACGCCACCGTGAGGAAGGGAAGCTCCTGTTCCTCCTGGTTGTTGAGATCGAGCAGAGGATCGGCGGAATCGTCGCCGGCGGCATAAGAAGACGTCGATCCGGCGGTGCAAGCAGCAATATAGTCAGTCATTGGGATACCGGCGTCAATGACAGCAAGAGTCGCGGCGTTGATCAGGGCGGCGAGGAGAGAGCCGTCCTGTGACAGGACGTGCAGCGACACCGTGATGGAAGAGTGCGGGAAGAGATGTGTATGGACGGTGGAGGAAAGCGCTTTGGCAATGGTGATTTCAATCTCTTGAGTACGTCTACCGTACCCTCGCCACGTCAGCGCGCGGTGCTCTATCTCCCTCCCTCCCTCTCTTTTCTTCTTTTTGTTCTGGCACAAGCCATTGGGATTCAAGAAAGGACTCACTTATCGTTTCGCCCGCGCTTCTTGCGGTCGACACTTGAGAATCCAGCAATGACAACATTCACAATGATGGAAGCGGCGTCACGGCCCGACGCCTGTGCGCCTCGCCGTTGCGCTTGCGCTTGCGCCTGCTGCTGCTCTGACGGGCCCGTCACTACGCACATGACTTTTGTGTGGCCCATTTCGAAATACGACGATCCGTCGGCGGCATCCTGTGTGCGGATCTGGGCGTGAAGCCGGCGGAGTTCGTTCCAGCGACGGCCGTCCACGCGCAGGAGGGCGAGCGAGTATGTGGATGTGTCGAGGGGCATGGCTGGCTGATACTGAGATGTGTCTCTTGTGAACGAATCGACGTTTAGGGAGGAATTCGCCCTCGTGGAGGATTTTGAGTCGCTTTTGGAAGTGTTTCTCTTTGAAATTGTATACTGGTGTTGGACATGGTTTTTATTGGAATTGGGTTTTTTTTATTTGGAGCTCCAGTGGAGGGACAATGTGGCTTGTGTGGCGTGCGGTAGCTGGTGCTGCTTTTTAAACTCGTGGCTGAACATTACTGCCCAAATTCAAGTAAAGACGTCGTGCCGCAATCTACGTATATCGGTCTTAAAAGGCCTATGAAGTTCGTATCTGAATAGCTGCTGTCTCTGATATTGGGTTAGGAAATAAGGGTGCGACGCGAGCTCCAGCGTTCCGTCTTGGCCTTGTGTGCGCTGTCCCATCTCAATTCTAATGCCGTGGATCTGAATAGTGTATTTTACGTTGGCAGCACGGGAATTCCCGCAAGAACCGTCACCCGCAGGCCCAAACCAGGAATACCCTGCCCTCCTTGGTCTTTGCGCAGACATTCGAAGCAAACAGACAGCATGTATTCTCAACCGCTTGCTTAGGCAAACGAGCATCACACTCCTCTTTGTAGGCCTTCAGCTGCGCCATCTTTGTCTGCGTAAACTTGTCAATCTCTGCAACGTCCTCCTGGAGAGAAAATTCAGCACTCCCATGATGCAATACGGCCCAGTAAATGGCATCCAGCTCAAAGCTCTTTCTCGCTGCATAGTTGAACCAGAACCCGCCATCCCTCCACGAATCACGCATCCGAGAGGAAAGTGGCGGTCCAGTCGGCTCCGTGCCCGTAGATAGGGACGCGCTTTCTACCTGTTCCAAGGCTCGAAGAAACTGCTCCATCCTGGGCGTATAAAGGGTGCGGAATTCCTCTATAGAGCCGCGATCGAGCCACACCTCTGGACCAGATAGCAGCAGCCACCACGGCGGGTCGTAGGTGAACTGTGCCGGCATCGCATTTGTAAACTCGAAATCGAGCACTGCGGTTATTTGCAGGGTTTCCGGATGGACAAGCATGTTGGACGGCCGCATGTCGTCGCAGAAGAGCAGAAATGGCCCAGTGTCATGAGTGCTGTACTTTGGGACAAGACGGGCAAACTGACGGCGAGCAAGAAACCGTGCTTGGGCGATTTCAGGGTCGTCGGCAATGTTGCGCTGAGCCCAAACATGATCTAGGTGCTGCTTGGCGAGGGATTGGAGATAATCGCTTGTGCTGTTAAACGTTGTTTTTTGGGAAACGGTCATCTGGACAACCCGAGACGGTTGCCAGTTCATTCATGTTGTATGTGAGGCGCCGTTTGGTGACTGACCACGAATTTGAACCGTGCTCCTTGGAGATGGCACCAATGCGAGTGAATGGCAGTTGAGAGAGCTGAAGAATGTAACTTGCGATTTGGAGATGGATGGTATCCAACGCTTTGGTATCAATGTCTGGGTTTAAAATTGGATCTTCTTGGTCGCTCTTGGTGGGTTGTTTGAGGACCGTCGACAAGAGGGTTCCCTCGACGAAGTCCATTATGATAAACGGGCCAAACTTCTGCGGACTCTCTGCGGTGAGGCCCCAGCTGTGAATATGAGGGACAGGAATCGTGGTGTTTTGGCTGATGTATTCCATGACCAGGGCCTCGTTTGCGACCTTTTCGTCCCTCAGCGCCGTAGCCGTGTGTCCGGGCTTTGGGAATCGAATAATTGCGTCTGGGCCTCCGTCGCCGAACCTAAACCGGAAGCTGAAGTTGAAGGAGCCCTTGAGAAAGCCGACATATTCTGTGGCTGGACCTCCTTTCCGACGGCTAGCGACGAATGTTGCCAGTTCGGCCTTGGCATCGAAGACTTTGCCTAGCCAGGCTCTGCACTCGTCGTCACCGTTGGTCTCTTCGATTTCATCAAAGTATGTCTTGAGCTGAGGTATCTTTTGCATGTCGCTGATGGATGTAAATCTGGGAGTGGACGACCAGTCGAGGGAAGGGAAAAGGGCGTTGGTGCACTCACCGCCAACACATGAATGCACATGTTGTCCACCTGCCTAGTTTGTCACGGCCTGCAGTTCTTCTCGAGTCCAACACCAACACTCAAGTGTGCTTGGCCAGGTCAAAGTGCACCATATGTTTCTGCCTAAAATGCCCCAAGGTAAAGAGAATCATTCTTTTTGGACCGACTTCCTACGACCAACAGTGCGGGCGTGGGTCACGCCACCAACTATCACTGTCACCAAATGAGTTGCTCCTTTGCGCAAGGCATTCCTCGCTCAAAATTAGCTTGCTCACAGATCCAGGCCAGTAACTCCTGGTGCATTCTTCTTCTGGGCGGCGTAGAGGATAGCTTCCCGGTCCCGTCGGGCCGTCTTTCTAATATTCAATCATGTTATCGGCGTGCAGAAACTCATCAAGCTCCTGGTACGCCTTCTCGACATCATCATTGACAATGATGATATCATGAACGCCCGGCGTGTCGGCGTACTCAACCTCGGCTCTGGCCCGGACCAGCCTCTTCTTGATGTCCTCCTCATTCTCTGTGCCGCGGCGCCTGCGTCGCAGCTCGAGCTCCTCGAAGCTTGGTGGCTTGACAAGGACGTAGCGAGCATCAAGGCCCGGGTCGGCCTTCATCTGCTTGACGCCTTCCATCTCGGCGTCTAGTACGGCCACCAATCCTTTTGTCTTCTGGCCTGTAATGGTCTGCTTGCTAGTGCTGTACAAGTGGCCACCGAAAAACGCGTGTTCTGCAAAGGCATTCTGGGAGACGAGAGAGGAAAACTCGGACGGGGAGACAAAGTCGTAGCTTACGCCCGCGGCTGGCGCGTCGTGTGGGAAATAGTTGATCCGAATGTATTAGGGTGTGCGTAGGAGAGCTTTCGAACTAGGGTTCCTTTGCCGACGCCTGAAGGCCCAGAAATGATGATGGGTCGGACATCTTGGAGAGGTCAAGTGCATGACCTGCGGAGCGTTAGCCTGATTTCGGTCTTGAGCTTGGGACTGGGCATACTGGGAGCCATTAGAGGCGGAGGGTATGCTATAACTTGCAAAGATGAGAATCCGTGTCCGTCAAGTTTTCAGGGAGATCTACGTAATTTGAGTCGAGACAAGAGAGGGGGAAAAGAAAGGAGAGGAGTGAGCACTGCGCTTTTTTTTTTTTTTGGCAATGACAAAATCGCACCTTTTCAAGGCCATAGTGCGAGAAACCGGCATTGGCTACATCTCTGAGAATGCAAGACGAGTTTTGTCCAACAGTCTTAAGAATGGCCCGCATACAAGGACCTTGATCTAATAAGTACCCGACCATGAATGAGCTCGGGATCACATCCACTCTTAATTACAGACAATTCGTTTACAGTGAGCATCCAAGGCCTTGCTAGATGAAGCCTCCTTCAGCCCAATACATGCGGCACCTCGCCTGGCGCATTCATAGGCGACACATAACAGTGAACCAACAACAGGGCATTAGGCCTTTTTTCATACGGAAACCCAGGTCATAGGACCATGGTGCTGTGACAGGTCATACGCAAAGATTGGCGTCGCGTCTCCTTGGTCACTCTTGAGCAGGGTTTACTTCCAAACCCATTCTCCTCGGCTCTAGCCAGCCAACTTGGCGGCAAGTCCACAAAGGGGCTCCTGACTTGGAAGGTAGCATAATCTTACTTCTAGGAGATCCCACCACGGGAGAAGACCGTGATCATTGGCGTATCAACCGCTGCAAGGGAATGACTTGCTGATTCAGACATGTCTCCTATTTCCTCTGATTAGAAAATCTAGTACTCGATATCATCCTAGATAATACATAATGAGAATTCACATACTAAAAGCCTGGTTGACCGGCTACAAGTATTGCGTCACTAAAGGTTTTCCATAGCTCATCTATAAGAAGTGGCTTTTCTAAGCTGATTGATATTCTTTAACGCTATTTTTAGCTTCTCCTATTCAACCTACTAATAAGTTGATATAATATACGTAGCTCCCATACCCTTAGTGTGAGCCAAGAAAGGGCAAATAACATTAGAGTGCGAGGCTGCGTCCGCTGATTAAGCGGGCAACGGCACACACTCAACAGACAAATCTCGGATAGACCGTGCGGAATTCTTTGCGTGTTTTATGTAGTTGCTTGGCTAGTTTCGTAAAAAGAAATGGTTCCGTTCCTCCGTGTACGTTTAGCTCTTATATCAGCCGTAAGTTGTCTATATTGTGACAAGGGCTCAATAGAGGGCTTGAAGCAAAGGCTCAATTCAATGATAATCTTGTAGGATGTTAAAGGTTCTTAGTTTCCTTTAAGCTAGAAGGCAAGGGGAGACTATCTTATATATATAAAAGGAACGGCTCGTACCTAATATACCCTATAGTTCTCGTAATCTCTTTATATAATAAAGGGCTTTTAATTCTTACTTAACTTAATTTATATAATATTAGCTCTCTTGTTTTATAAGCTTAACCTTAAGTAATATAAGGTTATTTATACCCTTTAATTATAAGGCTTATTAGAATTATTTAACTTATATTATTATAATAAGAACTTTACGCTCTTATTTAAGAAGTATTTATAAGGTTCTTAAGTTTAATACTTTTTAACTAATTAATCTTTTTACTTAACTAAATACTTTACGTTATTATTATTAGTTTATAAGAAGTCTTTAATTACTTTTACTTAGAGCATTAATAAAAAAACTACACTACATATAGTTTTTTAGTGTAGTTTTTAGTGTAGTATAGTTTTTATAGTTTTAATATAGTTTAACTATACTATAATTACATTTATAGTATAATATATAATTATAAAGGGAAATTTTAATTATAAATATAACGTTAATTATAAGACTTATAAGGTTATAATTATTATACTTAAATAAAGCTAATTTAGCTCTTTATAATACACTAGTTTTTATACGTATAGCTTATAAATTAAGCGAGTTATAATAGGTAAAATATTAGCTAAAAATTAAGATTTACTTTTTTAAAATAAGAGATTAAAAGCTTAATATCTCGCTTAATATTCACATTTTAAGGTTAATTTTAAAGGATTTAAAATCACGTGATTTTGAGCTTTATTTTAATATATAATATACTTATATAAGCTTTTTTTTAGTAAGACTTTTTTTATAATAAAATTTAAAAATAAAAAAGTTAAGTAAGAAATATAAAATCTATTATAATATAGGAAATAATATATATAAAAAGAAAGTATAAAATATTATTTTATATGACAAATTTTAAGGTATTTAAATATATTATTTATAACTTTAATATATTTCTTATAACTTTAATATTTAATATTTTATATTTAAGTTATAGGGTAATATTATAAATATTATTATTTTATAAGATATTTATATATAAATAATAGAAATTTTTAAATTTATTATATTAAAAATATTTTACTTATAATAATAATATAAAATAATACTTACTTACTTAATATAATTCCCTTATAATTCCCTTTTATTTTATTTTTATTTTATTTTTATTAGTTTTTTAATCTCTATTTTTAGCTTATTTAAGCTAATTAATCCCTACTTATTAATATTAATATTAGTAAGTAAATTTAGCTTTATTTTAGCTTATTAATTATATTAGCTAATAATAGCTTATAAATTAATTAATATTATATATTACATTAATTTTTAAAATGTAATGTAATATAGTAAAATTATACTATACTATATTACACTAAAATTCACTAAAAACTATAAAACTACACTACTTTTAATGCTCTAACTATAATTAATAAGAATATAATTATATTTAAAATATAATATTATATAAAAAAACGTAGCTTAAAATTCTAAGAGTATACTTAATTACTTATAATAACTTATAATAATTAATTATTAAATATAAGGTTAATATAATTATTAAATACTTTAAGGTTATAAGAGATTAAATAAATAAGAAAGTTATTAACCTTTTAAAAGCCTTAAAAAAGATTAAGAAGAATATTATTATATTAAATTTAAAGAAGATACTTTAATAGTAAAGCTTTAATAACTTTAATTAAAAGAGTAATAATAAAGAGAAAGATATTTAGAGTCTTATAACTTTAAAGCCTTTAAGATTAATATTAAAAAAACTAGTAAATTAATTACTATTATTTAATATTAGTTTATCTCTCTTTTTATTATTATTTTATAAAAGTTCTATTAAAAAAGAGAAAATAATAATATTAAATTAACTTTTAATTATTAAATAACTCTTTAATTACTTAAAAGACCTTAAAGAAACTAAAAAGGCTAAGAAAAAAGTAAAAATTAACGTTATATTATTAATTATAAAAAATAAATACTTTAATTATAAAGAAAATATTTAAGAAATAATTTTAAATATAATAACCTTTAATTAAAGTAAAGCTCTTATAAATTAAGTAAAGTATTATTACCTTTCTTTAACTTAAAAAGTTACGTGTAATATAATAAATCTTTTATAAGAGTATATATAAGAATAATTAATATATAATAAATTACTTATAAGTATAAGCTTTATAAACTTAATTTTAAAAGAATTAATATAAAAAGAGTTTTAATATAATATTATTAAATACTATTAATTATTTAAAGAAATATTTATTAAATTTATAAGATATTACTTTATAAGAGCTTTTAAGAGACTTAAACGTTTTAATGTTATAAAGAAAAAAGAAGAAAAGATTAAGCTAATAATATTAAAGACTTTAAAGTTAAGTAAAAGGATAAAAGAGCTAAAATTATAATTAATTTATAAATTAAAAGATTATATAATAAATTTACGTAATTATTATTACTTATTATTAACTTATAAAAGTAGTAAACTTTACTTATTTAAGAAGAATTTATATAATAATATTTATACTTATAAGTTAAAGAAAGTTAAATAATATATTTAATTATAATTATATTATTAATATAAGAGAATAAGTATACGCTTAAGTCTTTAATTTAATAAGTTTTATCTTTATAATTAATCTTATAAGGTCTTTTATTAATATTTTATTAAGTCTTTTAATTAACCTTATATAAGCTTATATTATATAATTAAATTATTTAAGTTATTTAATTACTTATTTATACTTATAATAAGCTATAACTTATAATACGTGTAATTAAAATTACTAGTATTTTAAAAGTATTTAATTACTTTATTTAAATTAATTTATTACTTATTTAAGAACCTTATTATTCTTAAGAAGTAAGTTATAGAAATTAAAAAGTAACTACATTATAATACCACGTATAAGGTTACTAGTATATATATATGTGTCGCGTTTAAGCTAATAAAATATATTTAAAAATAATTTAACTTAAAGTATAATAAGCCTTTTTATATAGCTTTTAATAATAAGAAACTAAAATAAAAGTTATAATAGTATTATATATTCTTATACTTTAATATTAATTATAAGAATATATATATTTACGTTATATTAAATAAAGTTAAGTATTTAATTATACTTTAAGTAAAAGTATTTCTTAGAAAAATATTTTATATTATTATAATAATAATATTAAATCTTTTAACGTTCTTTTATATAAATATAATTAATTTTAAAGTAATTATTAATATTATTATTATTTAATTCTTTATTCTTAAATTAAATATAATTAAATTAAATTAATTTTTAATTATTTTAATTAAGCTTATTACTTTCTTAAAATAAGTTCTTTTAATATTACTTAAGTTATTTTTTTAAGTTAATTTATCTTTTAACTTATTTAATTAACGTAATTTTTATTTTTTTAAGTTACTTTATAATTTTATTTATTTAATTAAAAGAAAAATTAATAATAAAGTTAAGTTTTTTACTCTCTTTTTAGTTTTTTTACTCTCTTTTTAGTTTTTATTTACTTTTTTAATTATAAATTTATTTTAATATAAGCTTTACTTCTTATAATTATTTAAGTTACTTTTAAGAATACCTTTTATTAATTTATAAATAATCTTTAAGATATACTTTTAATTTTAAAGTAAGTATTTTAATTTTAATATAATTAAGTTATAATTTATAAGTTTAAACTTAACTTATATATACTTATTTAACTTACTTTAAAGTATAATATACTTCTTTAAAATAATTTTACTTTATAAATACCTTTTCTTATTTATAAAGTTTATAATTAAATAATTAAGTAAAGCTTTATATAAAGTATTTAATTAAAAGATAAATTTTATTTATATAAAAGATTTAACTTTACTTTATAAGCTTTAATAAAGGTATAATTAATAAAAAGTCTTAAAAATCTGTTTTAAATATTAAGTATTAAGACTTTTTAGCTTATTTATTATAATTTTTATTTAATTTTAATTAATTATATTATATTATAAAAGAAGTTTCTTCTTAACTTTATTTTAATTATTAATAATTATAAGAGTTTTAATATATATTCTTTTAAAAGAAGTAATATTATATTTTAATATTTTTATTTACTTTTTCTTTAAAATAATTAAGGTAATTATTTTCTTCTTAAATTTCTTTAAGAAGTTAAAGATATTTTCTTTATTAAAGAGTTTAACTTTAAAGGCTTTTTAAAATATAATTAAAATTTCTTATTTACTTAAAACTTCTTTAAGAATTTTAATAAATCTCTTAAAGTTAAAGCTTATATTAATAAATAAAATAAGATTTTATTAACTTATAACTTTAAATAAGTTTTTATTATAAGTTATAATAAAATTAATTAATCTTAAAATATTTAGCTTTTTAATTATAAGCTTTTTTTTCTTTAAGTTAAATTCTTAAAGAGAATATTATTAATAAAAATATAAGTTCTTTTTAATAACTTTTTATTAATTAATAATAAATAAATTAATAAAATCTTTTCTTTTAAATTCTTTTTAATTATTTAATTAATTATATTTAAGAAATATTTATTTTAATTTACTTAACTTAAAAATAAGCTTTTATATTTCTTTTAAAGATAATTTTATTATAAAGATAATTTTATAAGCTAAGATAATAGACGTTATAGTATTATTTCTTATAATTAATTATAAGATTATAATTATTAAAGATATTATAAAAAATATTATATTCTTTTAATTAATTAATTAATTCTTTCTTTTTTAATTCTTTTTTAATTAATTTAAGTTATTTTAATAAGAGTTTTCTTTTTAATTATAAGTTTATTAATATTTAAAGAGTAAGTATATTTTTATTTTAATTAAAGACCTTTAAAATAACTTCTTTTCTTTAACTTAATTATAATAATTTTTATTTTATTAAAATTTCTTTTTATATAATTAAATAATTTAAATTATCTTTATAATTTACTTATAATTTCTTTTTTAATTTTAGTTTATTTTATTATAATTATAATTCTTTTATATTTTTTTAAATATAAATATTATTAAGCTTTTATATTTATTTAAATTTATTTTTATAATAATTAAAAAGTATCTTTTATAAGAGATTAAATCATTCTTTCTTAATAAAAATATTACTTAAGTAAAATTATTATTTTTATTAGCTTAAATATAATATATATATATATTAATAACTTTATACGTAATATTATAATTTAATTACTTTTTAATTTTTATAACTTACTTTTTAAAGCTAATAAAATTCTTAAATAAGTAATAGATTCATTTAAATAAAGTAATTAAATACTTTTAAAATACTTATAATTTTAATTATATATATTATAAGCTATAGTTTATTATAAGTATAAATAAGTAATTAAATAACTTAAATAATTTAATTATATAATATAAGCTTATATAAAACTAATTAAAAGACTTAATAAAATATTAATAAAGAGACCTTATAAAATTAATTATAAAGGTAAAACTTATTAAATTAAAGACTTAAGCGTATATTTATTCTCTTATACTAGTAATATAACTATAATTAAATAGTTTATTTAATTTTCTTTAACTTATAAGCAGAGCATTAAAAGTAATATAGTTTTATAGTTTTTAGTAAATTTTAATGTAATGTAATATAGTATAGTTTTACTATATTATATTATATTTTAAAAATTAATGTAATATATAATATTAATTAATTTATAAGCTATTATTAGCTAATATAATTAATAAGCTAAAATAAAGCTAAATTTACTTACTAATATTAGTATTAATAAGTAAGAATTAATTAGCTTAAATAAGCTAAAAATAGGGATTAAAAAACTAATAAAAATAAAATAAAAATAAAATAAAAGGGAATTATAAGGGAATTATATTAAGTAAGTAAGTATTATTTTATATTATTATTATAAGTAAAATATTTTAAGTATAATAAATTTAAAAATTTCTATTATTTACATATAAATATCTTATAAAATAATAATATTTATAATATTACCTTATAACTTAAGTATAAAATATTAAATATTAAAGTTATAAGAAATATATTAAAGTTATAAGTGATATATTTAAATACCTTAAAATTTTTCATATAAAATAATATTTTATACTTTCTTTTTATATATATTATTTCTTATATTATAATAGATTTTATATTTCTTACTTAACTTTTTTATTTTTAAATTTTATTATAAAAAAAGTTTTATTAAAAAAAAGCTTATATAAGCATATTATATATTAAAATGAAGCTAAAAATCACGTGATTTTGAATCCGTAAAAATTAACCTTAAAATGTGAATATTAAGCGAGATATTAAGCTTTTAATCTCTTATTTTAAAAAAGTAAATCTTAATTTTTAGCTAAGATTTTACCTATTATAACTCGCTTAATTTATAAGCTATACGTATAAAAGCTAGTGTACTATAAAGAGTTAAATTAGTTTTATTTAAGTATAATAATTATAACCTTATAAGTCTTATAATTAACGTTATATTTATAATTAAAATTTCCCTCTATAATTACATATTACACTATAAATGTAGTTATAGTTAGAGCATTAACAAAAAAACTACACTACATGTAGTTTTTTAGTGTAGTTTATAGTGTAGTATAGTTTTTATAGTTTTAGTGTAGTTTAACTATACTATAATTACATTTATAGTGTAATGTATAGTTATAAAGGGAAATTTTAATTATACATATAACGTTAATTATAAGATTTATAAGATCATAATTAAAGTCTTTATATAGAGCTAATTTAGCTCTTTATAATGCACTAGTTCTTATATATATAGCTTATAAATTAAGTGAGTTATAATACGTTAAATCGTAGCTAAAAATTAAAATCTACTTTTTTAAAATAAGAGATTTAAAGCTTAATAACTTACTTATTAATAACGCTATAAAGCTAATTTTATAAGATTAAAAATCACGTGATTTTTAGCTTTTTTTTAATATATAATATGCTTATATAAGCTTTTTTTTAGTAAAACCTTTTTTATAATAAAATTTAAAAATAAAAAAGTTAAGTAAGAAATATAAAATCTATTATAATATAAGAAATAATATATATAAAAAGAAAGTATAAAATATTACCTTATATGAAAGGTTTTAAGGTATTTAAATATATTATTTATAACTTTCATATATTTCTTATAACTTAAATATTTAATATTTTATACTTAAGTTATAGGGTAATACTATAAATATTATTATTCTATAAGATATTTATATATAAATAATAGAATTTTTTAAATTTATTATATTTAATATATTTTACTTATAATAATAATATAAAAATAATACTAATTTACTTAATATAATTCCCTTATAATTCCCTTTTATTTTATTTTTATTAGTTTTTTAATCCCTATTTTTAGCTTATTTAAGCTAGCTAATCCCTGCTTATTAATACTAATATTAGTAAGTAAATTTAGCTTTATTTTAGCTTACTAATTATATTAGCTAATAATAGCTTATAAATTAATTAATATTATATATTACACTAATTTTTAAAATGTAATGTAGTGTAGTAAAACTACACTACACTACACTACACTAAAATTCACTAAAAACTACAAAACTACACTACTTTTAATGCTCTGGTTATAGTGTAGTTAAATTATACTAGAACTATAAAAACTACACTATACTAAAAACTACACTAAAAAACTACATGTAGTGGAGTTTTTTTATTAATGCTCTAAATATAATAAATACCTGGAATTAAATTATTAAATTTTATTCTTTTTTTAGCAGATAAATCGTTAAATTCTTTGGTAGAATCAGAGCATTGGAAGTAGTGTAGTTTTGTAGTTTTGTAGTTTTTGTAGTTTCGAATATAATAAATAATATTAAATCTAATAAAATACTTATAAGATTATAAGTTTTACGGATAAATAGTATGAATTTCATACTATAAGCTAACATAAAAAGGTGGGTCCTTATAAGCTCTTATAAGCCTAGAACTTCAAAAACTACAAAATGTAGTTTTTGTAGTGTAGTGTAGTGTAGTGTGTTTTTAGAAAATTACATAATCTAGTTTCTAAGCTTATGATAAGCTAGAGGGACCCACTTTTTTATGTGAGCTAATTGGTTATAATATTAGCTAATTTATGTATTTATTATTATAATTCAAGTATTTTATTAGATTTATTATTAATTATTTAAGCTTTTTTGAAAATTGAAAATGTAGTTTTCTTGTTAATGCTCTGGGTAGAATAATGTAAAAATTCGCTATTTATATAACCTTTAATATTTTCGGTATTTATTATTTCGTTAATAAATATAAATATTATATCTTTAGCTACTATATTTAAAATATAAGCTATACATTAAATATTTAAAGGCTTTTTATACCTTTTAGAATATAAGTTTAAAAAAGAAGATAAAAAGGTATTATTATTAGAACCGTTATCTCTAGTAAAGCTATATATTACAAACGTTACTGCACGAGACGCGGGAAGCTAGGCCGCACTAGTAAGGGTAGGCATAGCTACTAACTAATAAGAATATTAGGTTACGTAATAGCTTATTAAATTATATAAATAATCTAATAAGATAGGATTATTAGGATTATTAGGCGATTTAAATAATTTAGGTCTATAATAAAGAGATAAACGAATACTTAAGGAGAAGGTATTTCTATAATTAAATAGTTTAAATCTCTATTAATTAATTTAAGTAATAGTTTTATTATTAAGAGTTATACTCTTAATAGCCTTATTATAATACTACTTAAAAGCTACTTTATAGTATTTAACTTAACTTACTTTTTAAGAAATAAACCTATTATACCTTAAAATCTAAGCTACTATTACATTTTAATTAATTCTATTTAATAAGTTACCTTAAAACTTTAAGTAATAATAACTTTTAAGATATTTACTTTAAGCGAAAAGACTATTAACCTTAAGAAGATAATAAAGTACCTTTATAATAAGATTATTAAGCTTAAGAAGTAAAATTAATAGCTTTTTAATTAATAGAATAATCTTTATAAAAAACTTAAGGTATAAAAAGAGAAACTTATAGTAGTTTAAAATCTTATACTTATATTCTCTATTAATAATAATAATATACTAAAATTCTTTAAGCTTAAATTATATAATAGCTATAAGGGTAATATAAGAAACTTTCTTATATAAGCCTAAGCTTATTTATAAGTTAATAAAAAAATTTATATAATACTTAAGTTATAAATTCTTTATATTAGTAATCTCTTAACTAAAAAAGTAATAGAATAGTAGAAGCTAACCCTTTATATATATCTTAAATATAATATTAAAGTTAAAGTAAAAGTTATTTATATTTTCTTTAATTATAAAAACTTTAAAGAATAACTTCTTATTATATTTAAAAACCCTAATAAGTATAAGAAAGCTATATAATAGCTTACTTAACTTAAGTAGACCGAATTTATAGCTTATTATACTAGGGAATTTAAACGTATTATAATAAAACTTAACTAAAATATTAAACCTAAAATAAAAGTCTTTTATTAAGAACTTAAAGAAGAAGTAAAGAATAATATTTATTAAGAAGATTATTCTAAGTTATTTAATAATTTTATTAAAATAATTATTAAGGTAAATAATTATTTATATAAGTAACGTTACGAAAAAAAGTTATAGGAAATTTAAATTATATACTAGGTTTAATAAACCTAATAGTAGTAAGCTATACTAAATATTAATAGTATACGGGTATTACGCTAGACCTATAGAACTTAATATTACGAATAAGGAAAAGGGGAAGACTTATTATAATTATAGTAAGATTAAATACTTTATAAATAAATGTAAAGCTTTAAAAAAGCTATAAAAGCTAATCTTTAAAGGTAAAAAGCTTTATACCGTAAATTAAGAAGACTTACTTACGTAAAATCTTAGTATAATAAGTAATAAAAGAAACTATACGTTAATAAATAATATTAGTTTAAATAAAGATTAGAAATTTAAAACCTAACTAATACCTAATAACTTTTAAAAATACTAGATACTCTTATTAAAAAGTAAACCTTTACTAGAACGAATTTAAGAAGAAGAGAATTATTTAACTAAGAAAATTAAACCTAAAATTAAATATAAACTCCTTAATTAAACCTTTTATTATAATAATAATTACTATATATACCTTAATAATAAGTAAGGTAGTAAATAGTTTCTATAAGAAAAAAAGGGAAGGAAAATAACCCTTATAATATAACTAAAATTACGATAAACTAATTTAAAGATATTAAATAGAAAGTTATACTATACTAAGAATAACGTATATACTATCTAAGCTATAACCTTATAATATAAGAAGAAAGGGAACTATATAACTACGAGTAACTCGCTTAGCTTAAGTTTAATTAATATAAATAGTAAATTAAGTAATTACTAAGAAAGCTTTAATAATACGTTAAAGAATAATCGCTAATAATAGTGCTTAAAGATACGCGCTAAATAATAAGAGAAGAGAAATAATAAATTAGAAAACAATAGCTATTATTATAATTAAGACTAATTCCTTAATAAAGATCTAATAGGTCTTTATATACTATAAATATTAGTAGTATAGTATACCTTATAATTAATATAATTATAATAGAATAAAAGATTTAAGTAATAATTAATAGTAGAGTATAAGGAAATTTTATCTCGCTAAATCTCGTTAATAAATTACAATTATCTTAAACACTTAAAGATAAGCCCTATTAACTTATAATTATAAAAGAAATTCATAGTAAAGTATAGCTAAGAAGTAATTAATATAAAAGTAGTATAGCTTCTTATTAATATATAAGGTATAAAACATTAAGTTATATTAAATATTATAGTAATCTTAAAATATAATATTATATTAAAAATACCCTAGTTATAAGTAAGTAATTTATAAGTTAATTAAAGAATCGGTTAACTTTAATAGGATTTACTAGGATATAATTATAAAGCTAAGAGTAGCCTATAAAGAGCACCTTATTTAAACTATAATAGGCCTTTAAAAATATATATAATTACTAGAGAGCTAAAAGCTAAGATAATAAAGATTTCTAAGAAATACTTAAAGTATAGTAAGCTATTTAATAAAGAGCTAAAAATAGAACTATTAGAGTATTTACACTAGAATTATAAGATTAAACTTTAGCCTAGTATTGAACTAACGTTTAATAAGATTTATTCTTAGAACCTTAAGTAAGATAAAGCGCTTAAGAAGTATTTAAAGGATATATTATAAAAGGGATATATATAACTATTAGAGTCCCTAGTAGAATATTTAATTTTATAGGTATTAAAGAAGAATAGAAAACTATAACTATATATTAATTATTAATACTTAAATAAGATTATAATTAAGAATTAATACTTATTATTACTTATAATAAAAATTAAAGATAAAGTTAGAAAAGCTAAATAGTTTATTACACTTAACTTAAAAGAAGCTTATAACCTTATATAAATAAAAGAAGGTTATAAGTAAATAATAGTATTTTAAACTAGTAGAGAATACTATAAATATCTAGTAATACCTTTTAGGCTTATTAATATACTAGTAACCTTTTAAAGAATAGTTAATATAATCTTATAAAAATAACTAGGAGTATTTATAATTATATACCTTAATAATATTCTTATTTATTTAAATACTCTTAAAAAATATAAATAATATATATATAAGGTACTATAAACTTTATAGAATAATAAACTCTTAATTAAAGCCTTAAAATACTAGTTCTATTAGAATACTATACACTTTTTAGGGTATATACTTATATATAAAGAAATATAAATAAGCTTAAATAAGATTAAAACTATTAAGAAATAGCTTATATTAAAGAATCTAAAAGAAGTTAAAGAATTTATAATATTTATAAACTTTTATTATAAGTTCTTAAATAAATATAAAGATATTTTATAATCTCTTATAAATCTAATAAAGAAAAAAGTTAGCTTTTAATAGAACGAATTAAAAGCTATAGTATTTTAAAAGATAAAAGATTTAATTACGTTAAAACCTATATTAAAAATACCTAATTAAGATAAACCTTATAAGCTTAAAATAAACGCCTTAAACTTTATATTAAGCGAATAGCTTAAATAATAAGATAATTAGAAAAGATTACACCTAATTATATTCTTCTTAAAGAAACTTTACGAACTTACACTTAATTATAGGATTTATAATAAAGAACTTATAGCTATTATTAAGTGCTTTAAAGAATAAAGATATTATCTTATAAAAGTAAAGTATTAAATTAAGGTTTATACTAACTATAAGAATCTTATATTATTTTTAATTATAAAAGATTTAAATAAATAATAGATTAAATAGTATAAAACCCTTATAAATTATAACTTTAAAATTATATACTATAAAGAATTTAAAAATAAAAGAGTAAATACGCTTAACTAAAAAGAGAACTTAAAATTAAATAAGTAAGTAAGTAATATACCCCTATTACGTGCTATTAAGAATAAAAACCTTATATTAAGTACTTAAGAAATTAATATAATATAGTAAGTTAAGTTAAATAAAATATAAATATATTAGATTACATTATATATTAATAATAATAGTTATTTAAATAATTAAGAAACGAAAACGTATTTATTTAAGAAAGGTAAAACCTTCTTATATAATAAATAATAGTATATTTATAGTATACTTTAAGAATAGCTTATTAAGGAAATATATAAGCATCTATTACACGAATATTAAGGTATAAGAAAAACGATTAGTAGGCTAAGAAGATTATATAACTTCTTAAAACGTAAAAAAATAATATAAGAAGTTATTAAGAAATATAACACGTATAATAAAGTAAAATTAACGTAACACGTATTATACGAAGAATTATAACTAATATTACTACTTAGAAGAGTATAGTAAACTATTATAATAGACTTTATTGTTAAACTATTAAAGTTAAAAGAACCTATAATAAAAGTAGCTTATAATAGCATTTTAATTATTATAAATAAACTTATAAAACACGCCTATTATATTTTATATAAGAAATTAAGTAATACTAAGAACTTAGCGTATATATTCTTTAAAATAATTATTATATAATATAAATTACTAATAAAGCTTATATTAAATCGCGATAAATTATTTACCTTAAACTTTTAGAAATACCTTATAGAAACTATAAAGATTAAATAAAGCTTATTAATAGCATTTTACCTATAATTAAATAAGTAAATAGAAATCTTAAACTAAATACTTGAATAATATTTATAAAGCTATATTAACTACTAATAGAATAATTAAGTAGAATAGCTATTATTAGTATAATAGGCTTATAATAGCTTTAAGATTAATAATATAAAGATATTATTATTTAAGGTAAATTATAGATTTAACCCTATTATTAAAATATATACGATATAAAATGTAAACGCGTTAATAGCTATAACGTATATAGTAATTATAATAGAAATATAAAAATACTTATAATAGAAATAGATATTTTTATAGAATTAAATAAAATATTACGCGAATAAAAAGAGATTATTAGCGCTAATTTTAAAGAAGAGATATAAAGTATACCTTATTTATAAAAATATTAAAATTAAGTAATCTAATAATAAACTTAATTAAAAGAAGATTAAACTATTTCTTATTAAACGAAAAATCTTAAATACTAATTATAAACTATTATTATTAAATAAAATAAGAATTTACCTTATATTTTATATATTACTATTAAAGAAAGTACTAAATAAATCTATAATTACTATAAATATTATAATAAAAGATACTAATAAATACGAAGTTAAATAAATACTTAAAGTATAAGAAGATATAAAAAATTATTATTATCTTATTAAATAAAAAGGATATTTAAACTCTAAAAACACTTAAAAACTAGCTAAAAATCTTACGAATTACTTAACGTTACTTAAATAGTTTTATTTTTAAGAAACGCATTTTAATTAATCTCTTAAATATTATTTAATAACTTAATATTAAACTTAGTATTTAAGAAATAAACTAAAGTAAAATTTAAATTCTTAAAAGAAGTAAAAAGAACCTTTATAGTCTTTTAAAGCTATTTTACTTTCTTACGTTTTACACGTTTTAACTCTTTAACGTTATTAATATTACGCGTAATTACACGTATTATTTTCTTAAGTTATAATTTCTTTTATTTTCATAAGTAATACACCTTAACGCTCGCTTTTTTAAGTTCTTTCTTAATAGCTTTTAACTTAAACTTAGCTTTCTAGTATTAGATACTAATATAACGTAATTACTATAAGGTAAGAGAATTTATATTATAGTAAGATCTATTTAAATAAATACACTTATAATAATAAGACGAGTTTACGTTAAATACCTTATAATTCTAAAGGCTTTAATCTTAGTAAAAGAAATAAGTAGGTATATTAATTAGATTTCTAATTATTAACTTAAGAAGAGCGTTTTACTTGTTTATCTTATAAGAAGGTTTATAGAATTAAACGAAAGGTCTTAAAATACGATTAGCTAATATAATAATATACGAGAAGAATAAAAAAGGGAAAATTACCTAAGCTCTTAGCTAGCTTATTTTAATAGCCTTAAGGATAAAACTAATAAAGAAGGGGTATTATATTATAAACGTTATTATACGAGACGTGAGAAGCTAAGCTATACTAGTAAAGGTAGGTATAGCTACTAACTAATAAGAATATTAGGTTATATAATAGCTTATAAAATTATATAAATAATTTAATAAGATAGGATTATTAGAATTATTAGGCGATTTAAATAATTTAAGTTTATAATAGAGAGATAAACGAATACTTAAGGAGAAGGTATTCTCGTAGCTAAATAGTTTAAATCTCTATTAATTAATCTAAGTAATAGTTTTACTATTAAAAGTTATACTCTTAATAGCCTTATTATAATACTACTTAAAAGCTACTTTATAGTAATTAACCTAACTTACTTCCTAAGAAATAGACCTACTATGCCTTAGAACCTAAGCTACCGTTACACTATAATTAAAAAGTTAGTAAATTAATATTATTTTATATATAATTATAAACTACTAACCTTATAATTTTTTTAAGGTTTATATTATATTTAGTTAATAATTCATTAAAAATTAAATTAATTAAATAGCCGGTATAGCTAGTAGGTAAATATTTAAATCCTAAATATATAATTAGCTTTTAAATTATTATAATAATAATAATAATAATAATAATAATATAAATATAAATATATTTACCAATTAAATAATATTCTAAGTTAAATTAAGGGTTTAACTAATTAGCTATAACCCCTAAATATAGTTTAAAATTAATAGAAGTCTAAATATTAAGTTAAATAAATATAAAACCCATTTTATTAACTTGATTTTAAATTTTATTTATTATATTCTTTTTTATATTAAAATATAATATTTTCATGTGAGATATAAGGCCTTTATAATGAAAAAAAGCTAATATTATAACTAAAATAACTTAATATTAGTATAATATATTATATTTAAGTTATATATTAATATAATAATATAAACTTACTTGTAATAATAACTTAAAAGCTTTTTAAAGCTTTCACTAGTTATAGTAGTAAAAGATAGGTTATTTTAAAGCATAAATTTAAGAGCTAATATAAGAGTAGTATCCTTAGAAAATCCATTACTACTACTAGTAATAGTATTATTTCTAGGTCTTTTATTACTTCTTAAAAAGCTAGAAAAGCTAGATTCGGTTAAAAAGTTAAAAATTAAAGGTGATTCTATAATAGTAGGGACTATTTATAAGTATATTAGTAGATTATAAATTTATAATATTATAAATGTATAAATTAATAATATAATAAGATATAAAATAATAATATAATAAGATATAAAATAATAATATAATAAGATATAAAATAATAAAAGAAGTAACTTACTAGTTATTTTATCGTTTTCTTTAGCTTTTAATACTATAATAGTAGAATGTTTTTTCCTATAATATACTAAACTATTAGAGAACTAAAAACAGCTAGCTAGGCAGGTAAAAGTAAAGTTACAGCTTAATTAGCTGTAAAAAAAGGTGATTTCTCGTGGTTTTTTTAAATTAACTGCTAAAACCTTATAAGAAAAAAGGTTATGTTAAATAATATATAATTTTATGTGAAATTAATAGCTCTTATCATTTATATAGTCTTTTTTAGTTAAAGTTTACTAAGAAAAGCTTAAATTATCCGTAATAATAAGAGGTGTAATTCTAAGAGGATTTTAATCTATTATAAAGGTAGGTTTTAAATAATAGAAAGCTTTTATAAGATAGCTTAAATTTAAGGCTATTTAATAATAAAAAAAGTTTAAATAAAAGTTAAGTATTCGTAGAGTTATAAGGGTAAGATTAATGTAAAAAAGAAAGGTTCTAAACTTTAAAGCGGGAGAACACAGTTAATATATAGAATAAATTTATAATATAAACAGTTTTAAAAACCTTAGAATTTAGGCATTTTTTTAGTGCCTAACTTACCTCTTAAACATGTATATTCGTGTGGAAAATAATAGAATAGCTTTACAAGAAAATGCAACTATAGTGAAACAGTTAAAAAAGCCAGTGTGCTTACAATGCATTAAAGGCGTTATATTGTAACTTGTGTGATAATATGCTGTTTTATCACTTAAAACATGCATATGCAGCTTATAGGAAATCTTTGTATCTTAAAACTTTAACCGAATATAACTCCTAGAATACTAGACTTATAATTATGCAACTAGTATTAAATTAAAGAGCTTTTTAAGGGCTATTAATTAGTTATAAGCTTATAAATTTTAGTTAAGTATTTGTAGAGATATTAGGAAATAGAAATTATAGCGTTTTGTATTAAAGTAGGGTAAAACGCTATAGCGTTTTACCTTAGTTAACTTGCCCTACTAAATACCGCGGCTATTATCTTTATAATTAATAAGTGAAATTAAGTGGGGTTAATTTTTTTAAATAGCTAAGATTATAGGCTTTAAAATAATACTACTCTTATTTTTAAACTCCTTTTTTTCATAAAGTTATAATAGTTTCAATATATAAAATAAAAAAAACTTAAGAATAAAGTTTTTAATATTTATATTAATCTTTATATATATAGGATTAATTATATTAAATATATATTTAAGCTTATAAAATACTTTATAATATATAAATTAATAATATATATAATTTTACTTTAATATAAATAATATATATTAATTAAATTAAAAAACATATATAATTATATATAAAATAATTTATATAAATTTTATTAAATATATATTAAATAAAGTTATACGTTTTATATTAATAAGCTATTAAGATAACTTATATAAAATATAAAAATACTTATTACTTATTTTTATAGATTTATTTTAATTAAATAAAATATAAATAAGAACTAAAAATATTTTAAAATATTATTTATATATAATTAAAGTAAAAAAAAATATATTTTAAATTTTTATATTAATTACATATATTATATATATATGAATAACATTTAAAAAGCATTTATTTCTTATTAAATACTTAAAATAAATCAAGTTAATATCTTTATTTTTAGAATTTTTTAAACTTTAATATCTTACTTATTAATTAACTTATAAAGGATATTTTTATAGCATTATAATAAGCTAAAATTATAGTATTTTTTGGTTATTTTTATAAGCTTATAAGTCTACTTTTAAAGCCCTTATAATTACACATTACACTATAAATATAGTTATAGTGTAGTTAAACTACACTAAAACTATAAAAACTACACTACACTAAAAAGTATACTAAAAAACTATATATAGTGTAGTTTTTTTGTTAATGCTCTAACTATAGTTTATTTAATTAATCTTAAATAATTATATCTTTATTAATTAATATAAGTATTTTTTAAAATAAACCCTTTAATTAATATAATAATATTCTTCTTTATTATAAGTAGAGTATTAGAAGTAGTATAGTTTTATAGTTTTATAGTTTTTATAGTTTCTAATATAATAAATAATATTAAATCTAATAAAATACTTATAAGATTATAAGTTTTACGGATAAATAGTATAAGTTTTATACTATAAGCTAACATAAAAAAGTGGGTCCTTATAAGCTCTTATAAGCCTTTCCCGTTTATAACCTAGTAGGCGATTATTCTTAGTATATCCCTTATGCTTATTATTTATTATAAAGGCGCTATTATTTACTAGAATTCTAGCTATTAAGCGATAATTACGGATTTCTACTATAACTAGGCTAGTATTACTTAAACCCTTAATTAGCTTATTAATAATTAGCGTTTTAACCGCGAAAAACGTATTATATAAATAGCTTATCTTAAAAGAGTAATTAAATTTATTAATCTATTCTTTATTAGCTATAATTAACGTTTTATTTACGCTTATAATATTACTCTATTAGAATTTCCTTTTATTCTTCTTAATCTTATTACTTATTATTAGCTTTTTAAATTATCTCTTAATAATTTTTATAAGCTTATTTTAATTAAAAATCTTTCTTTTATTAGTTTTATTATACTATTAATTACTTTTATTTCCCACTTAATTATACTCTTACCTTTTATAACTTAATAGCTAGCTACTTTTACTTTTTACTTAAATATACTCTTATCTTTTATAATTAAATAGCTAATTATACTTATCTTAAAACTATAATATCTCTTTAAGAGAGAGAGATTTAATATTAATTAAAACTAGTATTTTAATAATTTCTTATTAATAAATAAAGGTAAGAATAAGTATAAGAGAAAGGCTTATAATTATTTTTAAAATACCTTTAATTAAGCTTTATTTAATAGCCTTTTCTCTTATAAAATTAAACCTTATACTTATAATACGTTATTCTATTAAGGCTTTTTATTACGTATTAATAATACTAATATTAATAGTTTTACTTTTATTAATACTACTTTAAGCCTTTAATTTAATTCTAGTTTACGCGTCTTTTATTAAAGGTTTACTTATCTATTAAGTATATTAATCTTATTAATTTATTTTATTTTAAGCTCTTTTTTATTTACTTAATTTAAAGCTAAAAACTCTAATAGTTTTCTCTTAATATTACTTTTATTTACTTTAATAAAAGTCTCTATTACTTTTTATTAATAGCTTACGTTATTTTATCTCTTAATTAATAAGAATTACTTCTCTTTAATATTATTAGTTTATAATAATTTAAACGTTACTTTATATAAGCGTTTTATATTTAAATTAGCTATATATTATCTCTTTTAATTATATTAATTACCTGTTAAATAAGGTGTTTTTTTTTCTTTAATTAATATTTATAATTAATTAATCTAAAAAAAAAAAAATTTATTAGCCCCTTATAGTCCCTTTTCTTATACGATTTAAGGCTCTTAAATTATATTATTATTTCTATTACTTTTATTTTAACCTATTATAAGCTTTTATTACCTTTTTTTTTTATAAGTACTATTATAATTATAATAATTTAAGCGTAATATAAAGGTAATATAAGGTTATTATTTTACCTTACGTTTCCCTATTAGTTTTTAAAATACTTTAATACTATTATCTCTTATATATTTTTTAATAGCTTTTAAATTAATTATATATAATTTACTTATTTTACGTAAGCTTTTTATTTTTAGCCTTTTCTTAATACGTTCTTTATTATAAGAATTTTCTTTACCTTAAATTCTTTTATTAATTAATTACTTATCTTATTATTTATTTACGTTAACTTAAAGCTTAATTTAAAGTCTTATAACTTTTAAAATAAAAGTAGATTATAAGCTATACGTTTTAAAAGATTAATATAAAATACTAGGTAAATATTACCTAAAACGTTTAGCCTTATTATAAGTAATATTAATACGTTTATAACCTTATATTTTATTATAACTTAATTTAGCTTTTTACTTAATTAATTTATTTTAATATTTTATAAATTTAATTACATATTATCTTTAATCTTAAACTTTTTTATTAAGTATTATTATTTACTTATTAAGTTTTAAGTATATTATTAATAAATATAATTATAACTTAAGTTAGGTTTATTTCTTTTTATAAGTAATTAATAAATACTATTACTCTTCTTTTTATTAAGGTCTTTAATTTTTATATATAAGATAACTCTTAAATTATAATTATATTAAATTTATATAAGGCTTTATTTAAGCTTATTTTAATTATAATTAAGTTTTAATTATTTAAAGTTAATTAATAAGCTTAACCCTAACCCCTAACCCTAACCCCCCCCCCCCCCCCCCCCCCCCCCCAACAAAAAAAAAAAAGAAAAAAAAATAATAACACGTCCTTGGAACTGTTAAAGTGATACAGATTATAGAGAGTCTATTAGCCTTGATCACTACTCAAGTCAAGAGGACGAAGGTCCCAGTTATATACACAACAGTGTCTAAGTGGGTCAGGACGCTTCCTCGACTGGGGCGGAATAAGGTATCGTTTGACAGGAACGTCCTCGTGCATACGTTTCTGCACTGGGCAGCAGCTACCAGACCCCTCTCATATCTCGGGAAAACCGGCCCGCCAAGTGCGTGTTTACGGGCCTGGAAACTCTGCATGCCGCCGTGGGTTGTTTGTCCCCGAAGATGCTGTGGCGGGCCAAACTAAGTGTTCCGGGCCAGTCACGAATATATCCAATTCGCGAATCGCCCGGTCCAAATCTGTTGGTTTGTAACACGCTTCTGGCTGAATAAGCCCCGTGCCCCTTACACCAGCAGATTAATGTGAGGCAATAAAAAGCAAGGACAGCAAGTTGACGACGTAGTCTGTCAAAACAGCCAACCAAAGCCCCGCTAGTGGGCCGTCTCTAAACCCCTTATCACCCCAGGATTAACGATTGCAATTGCTTGATCCAAACTCTGTGCTCAATCTTCCTCTACCTCATTATACCTCCAACCATGAGTCGCACATGTGCCGCTTGTGACCGTAACCTCCCCCAGTCATCCTACACGGCCAATCAGTACTCCAAGGGTCCCGGTGTATCGCGATGCACGAGATGCGTTCATGGCCACCACTCTGACGCCACAACTTTAAGGCAGTCTAACGGCGGCAGATTCAACTACTCCAGCTCGGCTTCTATCCCAATTTCAGCCTTGGAGAGGCCTTTTGCACAAGGTGCTTTTCGCTGGGTGGCTAAAGGGGCCTATACTTCAGGTCCTCGTCAGGCTTAAGCATGTGTTATCAAGTGGTTTAAGACTAGCGCTGTCTTCTTAAACGACTATTTCACGCTTAACATTAAGGCTGTTGATAAAGCTTTGGAAATCGTTAATAAGTTCAATCAGCTGGGAGTTATCAATAAAGTCGTTAAAATTAATGTGCCTGAAGTATAGCACTTCACCGACGACAGTTTCGGCGATTGGTCAGGCCAGAGACATTTATGCGAGCCATTTATCCAAAACTACCAAAAGTTCAACAGCAATACTAGATGGAACGATGAGTCGAAGGCATGGGGGGAAGTTATGCAAGCTCTTAGCCACTTTAGCTATCACCTCTCTGGGGGTAATTTTGTTCTGTGCGACCTCTAAGGTGGTATTTACCGGTACGAAATAGTCCTCTCTGACCCTGTCATCCTATCCCGGGATCGCCAGTACGGCGTGACAGACCTTGGCCCCGACGGCATCAGCTCGTTTTTCGCACAGCATAACTGCAATACCTTCTGTCGCCCGAACTGGACTCGGCCTGCTAACCCGAAGCAATACTTCCGCCCTGTCCAAGGCACCACGATGATCCGATGATCGGTGCTTACGGATTATTCCCGACCCTACGGAACAAGTCTTTATTATTAGTGTGCTTAGGCAGAAGTGTTGTGAATATTCTAACGAGTGCTTCGCTGCATGGGTGGAATTAAGCGCACATGGGACTCCTGTCGATGAGGATAGGATTCCTGGGACAATCTCAGACATTACCGTCTTGGAATGCCTGGAGAGTAAATATTAGCTAAATGCAAATATTAACCGCGGCTCCTTATTAACAGTTCGGTTCTCGCACGAGTTTGCCGGCATAAGCCTTATATCCTGCTCCAGGAGCTAGAGCCGGAGCCGGTAAGGTGTCGCGTTACATGAAACTGAAGAAACCCTCCATCAAGCGAGGGTTCAAATGAAGGGATACGGAGAGAATGAAGTATCTTGCAGGGACAGAACCTCCTACTCCTTCCTTTCGCTAGAGGTGCCCGATTTCAAGCTCTAAATTAGTCAATCCATCAAATTATTACTCAATCGGTCGGTCGGCATCGATTTAACTGAGTCATTAGATTCGTTATAGTAGTCGGAATCGATTTGTCAAGGTATTCGGAAGCGGCAGCGTCAGGTCAGGTCGTATTAGTTAAGAAACTAAATTTCAATGTGTTAATTGCTCTAAATGTAAGGGTTCTCACAGAGAAAAGGTGATAGTAGTGGGGCTCCATAATAAAATGTAGCGGTGCTAGCACTGTGTTAGCACTATAATAGGGGTGCCTAGCACTTTTAAGTAACTAATATAGTGTTTATATAGTGTAATTATATAGCACCGTGTTAATATAATACTAATATATGCTATAGTTATGCTAGGGTAGTATTAGGGTGGTATTTAATAGTATTTAATAGTATTAAATAGTGTTAAATAGTGTTAAATAGTAAAAGAAAGTAAAGGGGTTATCTTATTATAATTAATAGGTATAACTTAATAGATATTAATATAAATAGTAATATATAAAAGTCTAGTTTATAATTTTAATTAACTATTAATTTATTTAATAATTAATTTAAGATATATAAAACTAAATAAAAGTATATCTTTTAATAGTAATAAGATATACGTAAAGCGCTTATTTAAATAATATTAGCTACTTTATATAATCTATTATAGCTAATCTTAAGCGTTAAGAAAAGAAGAGAAAAATACTAAGATAAGAATAAAGACTATAAATACTATAAAGAAGAAAATAACGTTAAAGTAAAGAGAAAATAAGCCGAGTTTAAATAGTAAGTAATAAAGTAAAAGATTAATAATATACGTGTTAATTAGAATTACAGATAAGAAAATAGAAAAAAAATAAAAATATTAGACTAATAATAGAATTATATAAATAATTAATTAATAGCTTTACTAGACACTTAAAACGCATTTATTATATTTAAAAAGTGTTAAAAGAAGTAATTATACTTTAACTAAGAAAATCTTTAAACTTAATAGAATTCTTAAGAATATTAATTATTAAAAGTTATTAAGTAGTATAAGAATTATAAAGGTTTATAGAAAGGAAAGTGTTATTATAAGTGCTATTAAAAGAACTAGAACTTTAAGGCTTAAATTCGCGTTATAAGCTAGAGCTTAATAGTAGTAAAGGTAAAGGTATTTTAACTTATAGTATATAAGTATTAATTAAATTACATGTAATTAATTACTTAATAGCTTAAGATCTTTTAAAACGTATTATAATAAACTTATTATAAGCTTACTAGATATTAAATTAAAGCCTATTGATAAGGCGTTATATCTTAATTACTTATATTATAAATAAAGTGTTATTAACATATATAAACTCTTTTATAAGTCTTTAATATAAGAAGTTTTACTTTAAGGCTTTACGTAAGTTATAATTTTATAGCTAATTCTTAGAATTAAATTTAGCCTTATATTATACTATATTATTCTTATTAAGTTTAGGAAGAGCGTTTAAATAAGACTTAAATAATTAAATCTTAAGTAATAATATAATTAGGTTAATAAATATATTTTAAATAAAGTAATATCCCTAGCTATTAGTATAATGCTTTATACTAATAAAGTTAATAATATTATAAATATAATAGAAGACTACTTAAAAGCTAATTATATTAAGCTTAGTAAGAATAGTATCTTAAAGAGCTACTTAATTATAAGTTAAATCCCTTATTAACTCTACTATTTAAGGTTTAAAAAGAGTAACTTTATAAACCTAAAACTAGATAATAATATAAGCTTTAAGTGCTATTATATTTTAATAATTATAAAAGAAAGATAAAAACTCACGTAAGTATAACGCTAAAAGAAATAAGATTTTTTAGTCTTATAAAGATCTCTTATTATTATAATTATTTAAAGAAAGTAGTTATAATTTATTAGTATATTTAGGTTTACTATTTATACGTAGTAACTAATAAAGGTACTATTACACTATATAAATAATATTATATATATATATCTCTTAATTTTTATAGTCTTCTCTAGTATTATATTCTAGGGAAAGTTAAGTTTTTATTTAGTCTTACTTATTAAGTTTAAAGTAATTATACCTCCCTCTATAATAATACACTTACCTTAAATAAAATCCTATTAAATCTCTAACATAAATTTATTTTAAAGCTTTATAAGGTTTACTTATAAAAGCTTTTAGAAGATTTAAGATATAAGGCTTTAAGCTCTAGTACCTAGTATTTCTAGTAACTAGATCTAAGGAGTCTATTATTAACAGAGCATTAACAAAAAAACTACACTACATATAGTTTTTTAGTGTAGTTTATAGTGTAGTGTAGTTTTTATAGTTTTAGTGTAGTTTAATGTAACGGTGGCTTAGGTTCTAAGGCATAGTAGGTCTATTTCTTAGGAAGTAAGTTAGGTTAAATACTATAAAGTAGCTTTTAAGTAGTATTATAATAAGGCTATTAAGAGTATAACTCTTAATAGTAAAACTATTACTTAAATTAATTAATAGAGATTTAAACTATTTAATTATAGGAATACCTTCTTTTTAAGTACTCGTTTATCTCTTTATTATAGTCTTAAATTAATTAGCTTAACTATTAATCCCTTTAAACCTTAATTAACTAGCTTAAGGTTTAGTTAGTTTAATCCTTTTTAATTAATATATTTAAATATTAACCTCTTTAATTACCTCTTAGGTTACGTGGCTAGTTACGTGCTCTTACCTTCTTCTTATACCTACGGGTTATACTTATCCTAGCTAGTATAGTCTTATCTCGTATCTTATATAGTGTTATTCGTAATATTATACCCCTTCTCTATTAGTCTTATTCTTAAGGCTATTAAAATAGGCTGGCTTAAGTGTCATGCGTTTTCTTTCTTCTATTATTATATACTATTATACAGAGCATTAGAAGTAGTGTAGTTTTGTAGTTTTGTAGTTTTTGTAGTTTTAAATATAAAAAATTATATTAAATCTAATAAAATACTTATAGAATTATAAGTTTTACGAATAACTAGCATAAATCTAAAATTATAAGCTTATAATAAAGAAAGTGGGTCCTTATATACTATTATAAGCCTAAAATTTCAAAAACTACATTTTGTAGTTTTTGTAGTGTAGTGTAGTGTAGTAAGTTTTTAGAAAACTATATAATCTAGTTTTTAAGCTTACAAAAAGCTAAAGGGACCCACTTTTTTAAATAAGCTGATTGGCTATAATATTAGCTATTTTATGTATTTATTATTATAATTCAAGTATTTTATTAGATTTATTATTAATTATGTAAGCTTTTTTAAAAAATGAAAATATAGTTTTCTTGTTAATGCTCTGCTATTATATTAATTAATTGTATCTTAAAATAGCGGTTTAAAGCTTCGTTTACTTCTTCTCTTTACTAGAATAACCTTCTTTTTACGATAATTAATAATTCGTCTTTATTCTTTATAAAGGCTTACGCTTATTACGCTTATATAGGACTTCCCTAATATAAAGCCTTTATTTTTAATTTAAGTTATTATATAAAGTGTATAATAAATAAGTAAGGGAATTATAATATTATAAGGGTAACCTCTTAATAGCTTTATAGTATTATAAATTAATATTATAAGCTTAAGAGGGAGCTTAAAGAAGCTAAGAAGCGTACCTTAGCTAAGAATTAAAAGGTCTTACGTTTACAAAAATAAAAGAAATTATAGTTTAAGAAAATAATACGTGCGGTTACGCGTAGTATTAATAACGTTAAAGAGTTAAAACATATGAAACGTGAGAAAGTAAAATAGCTTTAAAAGACTATAAAGGTTCTTTTTACTTCTTCTAAGAATCTAGATTTTATTTTAGTTTATTTCTTAAATACTAAATTTAATATTAAGTTATTAAATAATGCTTAAAAGATTAATTAAAATACGTTTCTTAGAAATAAAACTATTTAAGTAATATTAAGCAATTCATAAGATTTTTAGCTAGTTTCTAGGTGTTTTTAAAGTTTAAATATCCCTTTTATTTAACGAGATAATAGCGATTCTTTATATTCTCTTATGCTTTAAGTATTCGTTTAACTTTATATTCGTTAGTATCTTTCGTTATAATATTTATAGTAATTATAAATTTATCTAGTGCTTTCTCTAATAGTAATATATAAAATATAAGGTGGATTTTTATTCTATTTAATAATAATAGTTTATAGTTAGTATTTAAGATTTTCCGTTTAATAAGGAATAGTTTAATCTTCTTTTAGTTAAGTTTATTATTAGGTTACTTAATTTTAATGTTTTTACGAATAAGGTATACTTTATATCTCTTCTTTAAAATTAGCGCTAATAATCTCTTTTTATTCGCGTAGTATTTTATTTAGTTCTATAAAAATATTTATTCTTATTATAAGTGTTTCTATATTTCTATTATAATTACTATATATATTATAGCTACTAGCGCGTTTACATTCTATATTACATATGTTTTAATAATAGGGTTAAATCCGTAATTTACCTTAAATAGTAATATCTTTATATTATTAATCTTAAATCTATTATAAGCCTATTATACTAATAATAGCTATTTTACTTAATTATTCTATTAGTAGTTAATATAGCTTCGTAGGTATTATTTAAGTATTTAATTTAAGATTTTTATTTATTTATTTAATTATAGGTGGAATACCATTAATAAGCTTTATTTAATCTTTATAGTTTTTATAAGGTATTTCTAAAAGTTTAAGGTAAATAATTTATCGCGATCTAATATAAGCTTTATTAGTAATTCGTGTTATATAATAACTATTTTAAAGAATATATACGCTAAGTTTTTAGTGTTACTTAATTCCTTATATAGAATATAATAGGCGTATTTTATAAGTTTATTTATAATAACTAGAATGCTATTATAAGCTACTCCTATTATAGGTTCTTTTAACTTTAGTAGTTTAATAATAAAGTCTATTATAATAGTTTATTATACTCTTTTAGGTGGTAATATTAGTTATAGTTTACTGTATAGTGCGTATTATACTGCCTTTACCTTATTATACGTGTCGTATTTCTTAATAACTTCTTATACTATTTTTCTACTTTCTAGAAAGTTATATAATCTTTATAATTTACTAATTGTCTTCCCTATACCCTAATATTCGTGTAATAGGTGCTTATATATTTCTTTAATAAGCTATTCTTAAAGTGTACTAGGAATATACTACCGTTTATTATATAAGAAGGACTTACCTTTCTTAAATAAATGCGTTTTCATTTTTTAATTATTTAAGTAACTATTATTCTTAATGTATAATACGATTCGTTACATTTATATTTTATTTAGCTTAACTTACTAGGTTATATTAATTTCTTAGGTACCTAATATAAGGTTTCTATTTTTAGCAGCGCGTAGTAAGGGTATATTACTTACTTACTTATTCGATTTTAAGTCCTCTCTTTAATTAAGCGCGTTTACTCTTTCGTTTTTAGATTCTTTACGGTATATAATCTTAAAGTTATAATTTACAAGGGTTTTATACTATTTAATCTATTATTTATTTAAATTCTTTATAGTTAAAAATAATATAAGATTCTTATAGTTAATATAAACCTTAATTTAATACTTTACTTCTATAAGATAGTGTCTTTATTCTTTAAAGCACTTAATAATAGTTATAAGTTCTTTATTATAAATCCTATAATTAAGTTTAGGTTCGTAGAGTTTCTTTAAGAAGAATGTAATTAGGTATAGTCTTTCTTAATTATCTTATTATTTAAGCTATTCGCCTAGTATAAAGTTTAAGGCGTTCGTTTTAAGCTTATAAGGTTTATTTTAATTAAGTGCTTTTAATATAGGTTTTAATGTAACTAAATCTTTTATCTTTTAAAATATCGTGGCTTTTAGTTTATTCTATTAAAAGCTAACTTCTTTTTTTATTAGGTTTATAAGAGGTTATAAAATATCTTTATATTCGCTTAAGAACTTACGGTAAAAGTCTATAAATACTATAAATTCTTTAACTTCTTTTAGGTTCTTTAATATAGGCTATTCCTTAATAGTTTTAATCTTATTTAGGCTTATTTATATTTCTTCGTGTATAAGTATATACCCTAAAAAGTGTATAGTATTCTAGTAGAACTAGTATTTTAAGGCTTAAACTAAGAGTTTATTATTCTATAGAGTTTATAGTACTTTATATACGTATCGTTTATATTCCTTAAGGGTATTTAAGTAGATTAGAATATTATTAAGGTATATAACTATAAATACTCTTAGTTGTTTTCGTAAGATTATATTAATTATTCTTTAAAAGGTTATTAGTGCGTTAATAAGCCTAAAAGGTATTACTAAATATTCGTAGTATTCTCTACTAGTTTAGAATACTATTATCTACTTATAGCCTTCTTTTATTTGTATAAGGTTATAAGCTTTTTTTAGGTTAAGTGTAGTAAATTATTTAGCTTTTTTAACCTTATCTTTAATTTCCGTTATAAGTAATAACGAGTATTAATTCTTAATTTTAATCTTATTTAAGTGTTAATAATTAATATATAGTTATAGTTTCCCGTTCTTCTTTAATACTTATAGAATTAGGTATTCTACTAGGGACTCTAATAGTTATATATATCCCTTTTATAGTATATCCTTTAAATACTTCTAAGCGCCTTATCTTACTTAGGGTTCTAAGAGTAAATTTTATTAAACGTTAATTTAATACTAGGCTAAAGTTTAATCTTATAATTCTAGCGTAAATACTCTAATAGTTCTATTTTTAGCTCTTTATTAAATAGCTTACTATACTTTAAGTATTTCTTAGAAATCTTTATTATCTTAGCTTTTAGCTCTCTAGTAATTATATATATTTTTAAAGGCCTATTATAGTTTAAATAAGGTGCTCTTTATAGGCTACTCTTAGCTTTATAATTATATCCTAGTAAATCCTATTAAAGTTAACCGATTCTTTAATTAACTTATAAATTACTTACTTATAACTAGGGTATTTTTAATATAATATTATATTTTAAGATTACTATAATATTTAATATAACTTAATGTTTTATACCTTATATATTAATAAGAAGCTATACTACTTTTATATTAATTACTTCTTAGCTATACTTTAGGGTTAGGGTTAGGGTTAGTAGTTCTATTTTTAGCTCTCTATTAAATAGCTTACTATACTTTAAGTATTTCTTAGAAATCTCCGTTATCTTAGCTTTTAGCTCTCTAGTAATTACATATATTTCTAGAGGCCTATTATAGTCTAAATAAGGTACTCTTTATAGGCTGCTCTTAGCTTTATAACCGTATTTTAGTAAATTCTATTAAAGTTAGCTAGTTCTTTAATTAACTCGTAGATTACTTACTTATAACTAAGGTATCTCTAATATAATATCATGTTTTAAGATTACTATAATATCTAATTTAACCTGGTATTTTATACCTTATATATTAATAAGAAGTTACGCTACTTTTATGTTAACTACTTCTTAGCTATACTTTACCGTAGTTCCTTTTATAATTATAAGTTAATAGAGCTTATCTTTAGGTATTTAAGATAATTATAATCTATTAATAAGATTTAACGAGATAAAATTTCCTTATACTCCGCTATTAATTATTACCTAGATTCTTTATCCTATTATAGTTATATTAATTATAAGGTATACTATACTACTAATATTTATAGTATATAAAGACCTATTAGATCTTTATTAAGGAATCGGTTTTAATTATAATAATAGCTATTATTTTCTAATTTATTAATTCTATTCTTATATCGTTCTTTAGCGCGTTATTTTAAGCGTTATTATTAGTAGTTATCTTTTAACGTATTATTAGAGCTTTCTTAGTAATTACTTAACCTATTATTTATATTAATTAAACTTAAGCTAAGCGAGTTACTCGTAGTTATATAGTTCTCTTTCTCCTTACATTATAAGGTTATAGCTTAGGTAGTGTATACGTTATTCTTAGTATAATATAACTTCCCGTTTAATATCTTTAAATTAATTTATTATAATTTTAGTTATATTATAAGGGTTATTCTTCTTTTCTTTTATTCTTATAGAAACTATTTATTACCTTACTTACTATTAAGGTATATATAGTAATTATTATTATAATAAAAGGTTTAATTAAGGAGTTTATATTTAATTTTAGGTTTATCTTTCTTAATTAAATAATTCTCTTCTTCTTAGATTCGTTCTAGTAAAGGTTTACTTTTTAGTAAGGGTATCTAGTATTTCTAAAAGTTATTAGGTATTAGTTAGGTTTTAAATTCCTAATCTTTATTTAAACTAATATTATTTATTAACGTAAGGCTTTCTTTATTACTTATTACACTAAGATTTCACGTAAGTAAGTCTTTTTAGTTTATAATATAAAGCTTTTTACCTTTAGGAATTAGCTTTTATAGCTTCTTTAAGGCTTTATATTTATTTATAAAGTATCTAGTCTTACTATAATTATAATAAGTCTTCCCTTTTTTCTTATTTATAGCGTTAAGTTCTATAGGTTTAGCGTGGTACTTATATACTATTAATATTTAGCGTAGCTTATTACTATTAGGTTTATTAAACCTAGTATATAATCTAAATTTCCTGTAACTTTTTTCGTAACGTTACTTATATAAACGGTTATTTACCTTAATAACTATTTTAATAAAGTTATTAAATAACTTAAAATAATCTTCTTAATAAATATTATTCTTTACTTCTTCTTTAAGTTCTTAATAAAAGACTTTTATTTTAGGTTTAATATTCTAGTTAAGTTTTACTATAATATGCTTAAACTCCCTAACGTAATAAGCTATAAATTCGGTTTACTTAAGTTAAGTAAGCTATCGTATAGCTTTTTTATGCTTATTAGGGTTTTTAAATATAATAAGAAGTTATTCTTTAAAGGTTTTATAATTAAAGAAGATGTAAATAACTTTTACTTTAACTTTAATACTATACTTAAGATATACGCGAAGAGTTAGCTTCTACTACTCTATTACTTTTCTAGTTAAGAGGTTATTAATATAAAGAATTTATAACTTAGGTATTATATAGATTTTTTCGTTAACTTATAAGTAAGCTTAGGCTTATATAAGAAAGTTCCTTATATTACTCTTATAATCATCATATAATTTAGGCTTAAGGAATTTTAGTATATTATTATTATTAATAAAGAATATAAGTGTAAGATTTTAAACTATTATAAGTTTCTTTTCTTATACCTTAAGTTTTTCGTAGAGATTATTCTATTAGTTAAGAAGCTATTAATTCTACTTCTTAAGCTTAATAATCTTATTATAAAGATACTTTATTATCTCCTTAAGGTTAATAGTCTTTTCACTTAAAGTAAATATCTTAAAAGTTATTACTACTTAAAGTTTTAAGGTAACTTATTAAATAGAATTAATTAAAATGTAATAATAGCTTAGATTTTAAGGTATAATAGGTTTATTTCTTAAAAAGTAAGTTAAGTTAAATGCTATAAAGTAGCTTTTAAGTAGTATTATAATAAGGCTATTAAGAGTATAACTCTTAATAATAAAACTATTACTTAAATTAATTAATAGAGATTTAAACTATTTAACTATAGGAATATCTTCTCCTTAAGTACTTATTTATCTCTTTATTATAGTTTTAGATTAATTAGCTTAACTATTAATCCCTTTAAACCTTAATTAACTAGCTTAAGGTTCGGTTAGTTTAATTCTCCCTAATTAATATGTTCAAATATTAACCTCTTTAATCGCCTCTTAGGTTACGTAGCTAGTCACGTGCCTTTACCTTCTTCTTATACCTACGGGTCGTGCCTATTCTAGCTGGTACGGTCCCGTCCCGTGTCTTATGCAGTGTTATTCGTAACATTAATCTCTTTTAACTTTATAATTAAGTATTAAGTAAGAAAAAGAAACTCTATTAATATACTATTAAAATAACTAGATTATACGAAAAGACTACGTAAAGATCTTATAATCTTAAAAGAAATTCGTGTAAAGATAATATAAGTAAATAAAGCGCTTATTAAATTTATTTAAGTATAAAAATATAATTTATTATTTTTAAACAAAGCACTTAATTAAAAGAGATATAATAAAAAGCCTTTATTAAAAGAAAGTTTATAAGTTTTTATAAAATTTAATAAGTATAATAAGATACCTTTATAAGAGAATTATCTCTCTTTAAGCTATTAATTTAACCTAAAACTAAGAGGTAAATTATAATTACCTTTACTTTAAAAGAAAATTTAAGACGCTATAAAACGAGAAAACCCTTATAAAATAAACGTAAATATACTTTTAAGAGATATAATCTTAAATATATAAAAAAAGGATTCTTAAATAAAAGCTAAATATATAAGAATTTATCTTAATTAAGATTTAATTGATAAATAACACTTAAATAATTAAGAAATCTTAATATATTAATAACGTGTATAGGTTTTATTAAATAAAGCTATTATTTAAGAATTACTTAAATTATATTATAATAATCTATTAATTGAATACTTTAATATAAAAAGAATAGCTAAGCTATTAAAGAGAAAATTCTATTAAATATATATAAATATAAATGTAAAAGACTACGTAAAGTCTTATATAATATATTAAAGAATTATAGCGTAAAGATATTAGCCTTATAATAAACTAAAATTACTATTAACTTCTTATAAGCTATAAGTTAAATTATTAATAGACTTTATAATAGAATTATTTAAGACCTAGTATTATAAATAAAACGTTAATATTATTCTAATAATAGTAGATTATTATATAAAGTACTTACTATTTTACCTAATATTGAATATAATTATAACTAGTAAACTAATAATATTACTCTATAAATAAGTTAAATATACTTATAATATTTCTATTAGAATTATATTTAATAAAGAATCTTTATTTATTAATTATTTTTAGTTAAATTTATATTATTTAATAAAGATTTAAAGATAACTCTTTATTATATATTACCTTAAAATAAATAAATAAATAAAACGCGTTAATTAAATACTAGAATATTATCTTTAAGCCTTTATAATAAAGAATTAATTATATTAATTACTTTTATTACTTATAGTATAATTCACGTATAATAATACTATTAATTTAATAATTAATATTTTATTAAATTAGCTTTTAATAGGGTTAAAGCCTTAAATATATTATAATATTAAGATTAATATTATAAGAGAAAAGGTATTAAAAGTAAAAAAACTAAGTGAAAAAAATACTTTAAATAAGATAAAAGATAAAAGAATATTAAAAGTAAATAATAATATTTTAGGTAAAATATTATAATAATAAATATAAATTAATATAATTTTAAAATAAAAGTTTAATATTACTTTACATTAAAAATATAAGATTTAAGAATAAAAAGAATAAATTAATTTTAAAGTATATTAGCTCTTTTTAAATTCTTAATTAAGTTAAATAATAAGTATATTATTTAATACTTTTAACTTAATATAAGAAACTTTATAATATCTTTTACGTAAGCTTATTAAAATAATAGTATTAATATAAGAGTATTATAAATAAGTTAAAAATACTTTTAATATTAAAGCTAAGAAATAATAAGAATAAATAAAAAGTAAAAAGTATTAAGAATTATATTTAAAAAGAAGCTTAATTATATTACCTTATAAAGTAAAAAAGATAATTATATAAGTATAATTAATAACTTAATAGTAAAAATCTTATAAATACACTTAATATTATACGTAATTATATTACGTTACTTTTAATTATAAAAAAGAATAAAATTACGTAAAAACCTTAAAAGAGAGATTAGCTTAAAAAAGTATAAGAAATAAATATTAATTAAATTAATTAAATAATATAAATAAAAAGTATAATATTAAAGCTTATCTCTCTTTAAAATAAGCTAAATATTTTAAGCTATATTAAATCTAAGATAAAGAAATTAAGTATTAAATAATTAAGTTTTAATATTAAAATTAATACTCTTATAAGCTTTTTTTTTCTTAAAACCCTTAATAATATTATTTTATTTTAGCTTAAGTAAAAATATCTTTATAACCTATTAAGCCTTTTTAATACCTTTAAACCCCTTTAAGTATAAAAATAAGCTATTATAAAAATCTATTAAAGTAATATATTAAAAGTAATAATAAATATTCTTAAAAAGAAGTTAAGAAATACGCTTAAAAGTATACTTAAAATAACGCTTAGTACTTTAAAATACAAAGATTAATAAGAAAATTCTAAAGAAATTAAATTTAAATTTTATACGTATAATATTAATTAAAAGTAAAAACTATTTTTTTAATTTAAACTTAATTTTATTAGCTTTTTTTATATAAATAAGAAAACCTTATAATTTAAGTTAAAAATAATTCTAAGAAAGTATAAACCTAAGAATTACCTATAATATTATATAACTTATTACTTAAAAATAAGTTATAATTACTTTTATAAGCTTTTTAAGTTAATAAAAACTTAAATATAAGTTAAAGTAAAAGAGTAAAAATCTTTATATAAATATTATAATTATAATTAAAATTACTTATAAGCTATTCTTTTAAAAAGGTAACTTAAATAAACTTTAAGACTTAAATTAAATTAAATAAATCTTTAATTATAAGGCCGCGTAATATTTATCTTTAATTAATAATAAAATTAAGGAAAAATTAAATTTAATACTTATATAAATATAAAGATCTTCTTAAAAGATATAATAATTATAATTATTCTTAACTCTTTTAATAAAGTAAATATAATATAACTTAATTTTAATTAAAGAAGTAAAGTTTAAATTAAAATTAATTTTAAGTAAATACTTACTTAAGTATTAGGTTATATAATAATAATATTATTAATTATTATTACGTATATTAAAATCTTTTTATTAAGCTTTAATATAAGCTTAAATCTTAAACGTTATACTATTACGTTTATAAGATAAGCTAAACTTATCTCTTATTATTTAAGTTACTTAAGCTTAAATAATAACGTTAATAAGCGTAAAATTAAGCTAATATAAAGTCTTTTAAGTAAAAACTTATTTTAATTTAATATTAAACACTTTAATAATATCTCTCTTTAAAGTCTTACGTTTAATTAAAGTTTTAAAGGGGTTATAAGTTAAAGTTTAATCTAATAAAATTATAAGTATAATAGTTAATAGCTTTAAGAATGATATAATATTTATAATAATTATAACGTTTTTTAAAGAATTACGTTAAAATTAAAATCTAAGAGAATAATAATAAATTACTTACTTTATTTAATAGAATTATTTAAAAAGATAATTTAATATTAGGTTAAATTTACCTTATTAAAAAAAATATGCCTATAAAATTAGTGGGAAATATTAATACGTATTACTATTAAATTAAACGCGCTTTTTTAAGTATAAGAGTATAAGAACGTAACTTATACTTAAATTAATTATAATTTATAAAGTAAAAGTTAAATGTAAAAGTACGTATTAAAAAAGGTAAAGAAAAGCGCGAAGAAAGCTAAGATAAAGTATTATAAGAAGGCTCTTAATAGTATATTATATTATATAAATTAAAGTAATTATATTTAAATATAATAATTAAAAACGTAAAATAAAACGTAACTAAAAGTAATAAGAGTTAGTATAAAAAACCTAAAGATAATAATAATAATAAGATTTAAGCTAAAAATAAGTTAAAATTAATAAATATATATGTTAAGGACTAGCTATATTATACTATTATAAGTATACGTCTTTAAAAAGTAAGAATAAACTTAAGAAGAAAGAGAAAGAGAAAGAAAGGTTTCCCCCTTTTTACCTCTCTTTATATCTTTACTTAACTTATAGATTATTTAAATTAAGTTTAAGTTACCTTTATATTAAATTTAGCTTAAGCTTAAGCTATTAGCTTAAACTTATAATATACTCTCTTACTTATTTAAGCTCTTTTAGTATTTAATTAATAGCTATATAAAGCGTATTATACTCTCTTTTTACTTTTTATATTTATTTATTTTTATTTCTTTATAAGAGTAAGGTAAGTTAAGTATAAAATAAATCTTTTATAATATCTTCTTTTTATTCTTTATAACCTTTTATTTTTACCTCTTTCTTAGAATAATTTTAAACCTTGTTACACGCGTTTTCCTATAAAATTTATTTATTAAGCTTTTAAATTAATATCTTTATTCTCGCGTTAATTTAAAAGAAGAAAAATAATAATATAACTAATATTATTAGTACTCTTTTACTCTCTTTTACCTTACGCTTTAAGTGCTATTTAAGTAACTTTATTATAAAAGGTAACTCTAATAAGAATAAGATTTCTAATAATAAAAAGCTTATTAACCCTTATACGTAGTATTAAAATTAGCTTTTAAATACTAGCTATTATAAATACACCTTTAATTCTAGTATAATATACTAATTCTATTATAATACTTGTTAATAATACAACTAAAAGTTATATATTTACGTACTTTACTATTAGTAAAAGAAAGTTAAGCGTATTATTACCTATAATAACTATATTACTATTAAGGCTATTAAAAAGAGTATTAATATTAAGGCTTTTTAGGTTAAGTTCTTATATAAGTTTTTCTTTATAATAAAAAAATTTTAGTTTATACTTACTTATACTTACATTAATTTTAATTTAATTTAAACGATTAACTCTCTTATTAAGTTTAATTAAAACTTATTATTTATAATCTAATAAGTTATTATTCTTAGTATATCTCTTACGCTTATTATTTATTATAAGAGCGCTATTATTTACTAGAATTCTAGCTATTAAGTAATAATCGTAGATTTTTACTATAATTAAGCTAGTATTACTTAGGCTTTTAATTAGCTTATTAATAATTAACGTATTAATTATAAAGAATATATTACGTAAATAGCTTATCTTAAAAGAGTAATTAAATTTATTAACTTATCTTTTATTAGCTATAATTAATATTTTATTTACGCTTTTAATACTACTTTATTAGAATTTTCTTTTATTTTTCTTAATTTTATTACTTATTATTAGCTTCTTAAATAATCCCTTAATAATTCTAATAAGCTTATTTTAATTAAGAATCTTTCTTTTATTAATTTTATTATACTATTAGCTACTTTTATTTCCCGTTTAATTACGCTTTTACCTTTTATAACTTAACTATTAGCTACTCTTACTTCTCGCTTAAATATACTTTTACCTTTTATAATTAAGTAATTAATTACACTTATTTTAAAATTATAATATCTCTTTAAAAGAAAGAGATTTAATACTAATTAAAACTAGTATTTTAATAAATCCCTATTAATAAATAAAGGTAAAAATAAGTATAAGAGAAAGGCTTATAATTGTTTTTAAAATACCTTTAATTAAGCTTTATTTAATAGCCTTTTCTCTTATAAAACTAGCTTTTATACTTATAGTATATTATTTTATTAGAGTTTTTTATTACGTATTAATAATATTAATACTAGTAGTTTTACTTTTATTAATACTACTTTAAGCTTTTAATTTAGTTTTAATTTACGTGCTCTTTATTAAAGGTTTACTTACCTATTAAGTATACTAATTTTATTAACTTATTTTATTTTAAGCTTCTCTTTATTCGCTTAATTTAAAGCTAAGAACTCTAATAGTTTTCCCTTAATATTACTTTTATTTACTCTAATAAAAGTTCTTATTACTTTTTACTTATAGTTTACTTTATTTTATCTTTTAGCTAATAAGAATTACTTCTCTTTAATATTATTAGTTTATAATAATTTAAACGTTACTTTATATAAGCGTTTTATATTTAAATTAATTATATATTATCTCTTTTAATCGCGTTAATTACCCGTTAAATAAGATGTTTTTATTTTTTTTTTATTTTCTTATATTAATATTTATAATTAATTAATTAAAAAAAATTTACTAGCTTTATATAATCCCTTTACTTACTTATACGATTTAAAGCTCTTAAATTATATTATTATTTTTATTACGCTTATTCTAGCTTACTATAAGCTCTTATTACTTTTTTTTTATATAAGTACTACTATAATTATAATAATTTAAGCGTAATATAAAGGTAATATAAGGCTATTATTTTACCTTACGTTTTCTTACTAGTTTTTAAAACGCTTTAATACTATTATTTTTTATACGTTTTTTAATAGCTTTTAAGTTAATTATATATAATTTACTTATTTTACGTAAGCGTTTCGTTTCTTACCTTTTCTTAATATATTCTTTATTATAAGAATTCTCTTTACCTTAAATTCCTTTATTAATTAACCGCTTATCTTATTATTTATTTATATTAACTTAAGACTTAATTTAAAGTCTTATAGCTTTTAAAATAAAAGTAAGTTATAGGTTATATATTTTAAAAGGTTAACGTAAAATATTAAATAAATATTATTTAAAACGTTTAATTATATTATAAGTAATATTAATATATTTATAATCTTATATTTTATTATAACCTAATTTAGCTTTTTACTTAGTTAATTTATTTTAATATTTTATAGGTTTAATTAAATATTATTCTTAATCTTAAACTTTTTTATTAAATACTATTATTTACTTATTAAGTTTTAAGTATATTATTAAATAAATGTAGTTATAGCTTAAGCTAGGTTTATTTCTTCTTATAAGTAATTAATAAATACTATTACTCTTTTCTTTATTAAGGTCTTTAATTTTTATATATAAGATAGCTTTTAAATTATAATTATATTAAATTTATATAAGGCTTTATTTAAGCTTATTTTAATTATAGTTAAGTTTTAATTATTTAAGGCTAATTAATAAGCTATAAGATATTTTATTTAATTTAATTACTTAAATAAGATTATAACTTAAAGAATTACTTATATCTTTTAATTTACGCGTTTTATATTATTATTTATTTATAGGTAATATATTATAAAGAAAAGTTAAGTTATTTTTATAAGTTTATAAAGTGTTATTTAAAATTTATTAAGCTAATTTAACCTATAATTTATAATAATTTATTTTAAAAAGCTATAAAACTATTACTAGTATTACTTAAAACGTTTTACGTATACCTTAATCTTTATTAATATTATAGCCTTTAATTACATATATTTAAATAATTAATTTATAATAACTATTAAGTATTTAACGTTTTTCTTTATATAAGTAAAAAAGTCTATTATAAAGTTAATTAAGATTTATAATTAATACTTATTTATAATTAAAATTAGCTATAAAAGTCTCTATTAAAGCTACTTACTCTTATATCTCTTATAATAGTAGTAATTATATATAAACTATATAATATCTTAAAATATCTCTTTTTAGTAATAGTCTTATTAAAGTAACTTAAAGATACCGTTTTTTTTAAGGTAATTTACTATTAAAAAGTTATATACGCGTTATATAAGTATTATTATAAGTAGCTTTTACTTTAAGGCTTAAATATAACCTTAAAATAATAGTATTTTATATATTAAGAGAGTATAATTTATAATTTATTCTCGTATATTTACCTTTTTAAGAAACCTTTAAGTATTCTTTTAAATAGCTTTAATTTAATATACTATTATCTTATTCTTATATTAACCTTAATTTTATAAGCTTTAAAAGGTAATATTTATTAAATATCTTTATTTTTAGTAAAGAATTAATAGTTTTATTAGCCTTTTCTTTATTATTAATAGTTAAAGCTAGATTATTTAATAATATAAGTAATATATTAAATAATACTATTAAAGTATAATAAAAAGGTATTTTAATTCTAATCTCTTTAAAAGAGTACGTTAAAGCGTTATACCTATATTTTAGGTTTATAATAAAGATAAAAGTTAAATAAGAAAAGTATCTTTACTTAATATACTTATCTCTTTAATATTTTCTTTAATAAGGTAAAGTATTTTAGGTTTTTATAGTTAATAAGAATAATAAATAATTATATAATACTTTAAAGTTCTATTAATTAGGCTTTTAAGTAAGAGATAATAGCTAAAAGTTCCTTATTATAAATAATATAATTCCTTTTTAAAGCTATAAGCAGAGCATTAATAAGAAAACTATATTTTCATTTTTTTAAAAAGCTTAAATAATTAATAATAAATCTAATAAAATACTTAAATTATAATAATAAATACATAAAATAGCTAATATTATAACTAATTAGCTTATTTAAAAAAGTGGGTTCTTCTAGCTTATTATAAGCTTAAAAACTAGATTATATAATTTTTTAAAAACATATTATACTATACTATACTATAAAAACTATAAAATATAGTTTTTAAAGTTTTAAGCTTATAATAGTATATAAGAACCCACTTTTTTTAATATTAGCTTATAATATAGAATTTATATTAGTTATATATAATACTTATAATTCTATAAGTATTTTATTAGATTTAATATAATTTTTATATTTAAAACTATAAAAACTATAAAACTATAAAACTATACTATAGTTAATACTCTAGCTATAAGCCTTATAAAGTAATACGCTACTAGGTAAAGAACTTTATTATTAAATTATAATAAGTATTCTTTAAGAGTATTAATTAAGTAATTTACCTTTATAATTGTTTTCTTTATAAAATTCTATTACTTTAAGACTAGGTATAATATAAACGCTTTTTTTAAAGACTTAAAGATAATATTATACTCCTTTAATTACTTAAATTAAACGCCTTTTTTTTATAATCTTAAGAGTAAGCTTATAAGAGATAAGAAATTTAATATACAGTTCTAATAAAAGTTTATAAACCTTAAAAATCTTTAAACTTTCCTTTAACGTATAAGAGGTTTTTAATTATATATTATCTTTATCTTCTTTAAGTTAAAATAAATCTTTTTACCTACGTAAATAATAAACCTAAAATATTTTATCTTTTACACGTTAAAAGCGTATTTCTTAATATTTAAGTATAGCTTTATTATATAAAGTTTTATTAATACCTTACGTACTTTTTATATATAATCTTTTTATAAGCTATTTAAGTAAATTAAAATATTATTTAAATAAGCTATTATAAAATCCTCTAGTATTTTTTTTAAGGCGTTATTAATATAATATTAAAATATTATAAGAGTATTTATTAGCTTAAATAAGTATACTAGTTACTTAAATAGCTTAAATCTAGTTTAAAATACTATTAAATACTTCTCTTTTAAGGTAATTTAAAGCTTATAAAATACTAAATATATTTTTAGCTTTATAAATTACCTAACCTTAAAAAGAAATTATAGTATTTTCTTAATTAATAAAAGTAAGTAATAGTTTTACTTTATAACTTTATTTAAGATATAATAATTAATATAAAATTACTAGCTTTTATTAGGCTTTTTTATAAGTAAAATTAAGGCTATTATTAATAAGAAACTTACGCGAATTTAACTCTTATTTATTAAGTTTATAACTTATTTTTTAATCTTTAATAGGTATTTATATAATATATTATTAAGTAATACTTATAATAACTTAAGGTTAAATCTATTTAAACACTTTTTTAATTATATATAATAGTTTAATTACCTTTAATATAAGAGAAGTTTATTTACTTTTTTTTAATTAAATAAATTTTAGAAATTCTATAGCTTATTAAGAAGCTATAACGCTTATTTTTACTTTTAATTTACCTTAGCTTTTCATACACGTAAAATTATTATTATTTTACGTAAGCTTATAGCTATAAGGTAATACTTTTTTTTCTTTCTTTAAGCTTATTAAATAAGTCTTATAAATATTAACTTTAATACTATAATTATAGAATTTTATATTACTTAATTATTAGATCCCTTAATTACTAGGTTACTTATAATATCTATTATAAGCTCTCTTTTAGTTAATTACACGTATATATTATAGTATATTATCTAAGATAGAGTATTAACTATAGTATAGTTTTATAGTTTTATAGTTTTTATAGTTTCAAATATAAAAAATTATATTAAATCTAATAAAATACTTATAGAATTATAAGTTTTACGAATAACTAATATAAATTCTATATTATAAGCTAATTTTAAAAAAATTAGGTTCTTATATAGAGCTCTTACGAATATAGTAAATACAAGTGTATTATGTATTGTATTTTATATTGTATTGTATTTTCGTGTATTGTATTTAAATACATTACATTACATTACTAAAATACCTATAAATGTATTATAAGTAAAAAAGACCCTTGTTTTTTTAACTTAGAATTATAAGGCTAATTATAAGGGTTATAAGGGAAAATTTTATATCATTAAAAAGAGCTAAATTAGCTCTTTAAAATAACCCACCTCTTACTATTTTAAGGTATCACATTAAAAAGTTATAAGCAATTGAAAATTCGCCCCGCTTTACTTACTTTTTATTTTAAGACATAACTTTAAAGCTTAATATCTCGCTGAATACCCACATTTTAAGGTTAATTTTTAAAGATTTAAAATCACGTGATTTTTAGCTTTATTTTAATATATAATATGCTTATATAAGCACTTATTTATAATATTAGATATTTTTTAGCCTTATAATACATTTATAGGTATTCTTATCTTGTAATGTATTATAATATATTACATTACAATACAATACAATATAGTATAGTAAAAAATACAAAAAATACAATACATTTAGAGGTCTAAAGATAATAACCTTAGATTTTTAAGTTAAAGTCTTTATAAAAGTAAAAGTAAATTATATATACTTATAATAAAAAAGAATATTATTATATTAATTAAAAACTTTATTTTAAGAAATACTTATATTAATTAATAAAAGTATAATTATTTAAGATTAATTAAATAAACTATAATTAATAAGAATATAATTATATTTAAAACATAATATTATATAAAAAGAATATAACTTAAAATTCTAAGAGAATACTTAATTACTTATAATAACTTATAATAATTAATTATTAAGTATAAGATTAATATAATTATTAAATACTTTAAGATTATAAGAGATTAAATAAATAAAAAAGTTATTAACCTTTTAAAAGCCTTAAAAAAAATTAAAAAGAATATTATTATATTAAATTTAAAGAAAATATTTTAATAATAAAGCTTTAATAACTTTAATTAAAAGAGTAATAATAAAGAGAAAGATATTTAAGGTCTTATAACTTTAAAGCTATTAAAATTAATATTAAGAAAACTAATAAATTAATTATTATTATTTAATATTAGTTTATCTCTCTTTTTATTATTATTTTATAAAAGTTTTATTAAAAAAGAGAAAATAATAATATTAAATTAACTTTTAATTATTAAATAACTCTTTAATTACTTAAAAAACCTTAAAGAAATTAAAAAGGCTAAGAAAAAAGTAAAAATTAATATTATATTATTAACTATAAAAAATAAATACTTTGATTATAAAGAAAATATTTAAAGAGTAATTTTAAATATAATAATCTTTAATTAAAGTAAAGCTCTTATAAATTAAGTAAAATACTATTATCTCTTTTTAGCTTAAGAAATTATATATAATATAATAAACCTTTTATAAGAGTATATATAAGAATAATTAATATATAATAAATTACTTATAGGCAGAGTATTAACAAGAAAACTATATTTTCATTTTTTTAAAAAGCTTAAATAATTAATAATAAATCTAATAAAATACTTAGATTATAATAATAAATACATAAAATAGCTAATATTATAACCAATTAGCTTATTTAAAAAACCTGGGTCCTTTCAGCTTATTATAAGCTTAAAAACTAGATTATGTAATTTTTTAAAAACACACTATACTATACAGTCTATACTATACTATAAAAACTATAAAATGTAGTTTTTGAAGTTTTAAGCTTATAATAGTATATAGGAACCCACCTTTTTTAATATTAGCTTATAATATAGAATTTATAATAGTTATTCGTAAAACTTATAATCTTATAAGTATTTTATTGGATTTAATATAATTTTTTATATTTGAAACTATAAAAACTATAAAACTATAAAACTACACTACTTCTAATACTCTACTTATAGGTATAAGCTTTATAAACTTAATTTTAAAAGAATGAATATAAAAAGAGTTTTAATATAATATTATTAAATAATATTAATTATTTAAAGAGATATTTATTAAATTTATAAAATATTACTTTATAAGAGCTTTTAAAAGACTTAAATATTTTAACGTTATAAAGAAAAGAGAAGAAAAAATTAAGCTAATAATATTAAAGACTTTAAAGTTAAGTAAAGAGATAAGAGAGCTAAAATTATAATTAAATAATTAATTTATAAATTAAAAGCTATATAATAAATTTACTTAATTATTATTACTTATTATTAGCTTATAAAAGTAATAGGCTTTACTCGTTTAAGAAGATTTTATATAATAGTATTTATACTTATAAGTTAAAGAAAGTTAAATAATATATTTAATTATAATTATATTATTAATATAAGAGAATAAATACACGCTTAAGTCTTTAATTTAATAAATTTTACCTTTATAATTAGTTTTATAAAGTCTTTTATTAATATTTTATTAAGTCTTTTAATTAATTTTATATAAGCTTATATTATATAATTAAATTATTTAAGTTATTTAATTACTTATTTATAATTATAATAAGTTATAGCTTATAATATATATAATTAAAATTACTAGTATTTTAAAAGTATTTAATTACTTTATTTAAATTAATTTATTACTTATTTAAGAACCTTATTATTCTTAAGAAGTAAGTTATAAGAATTAAAAAGTAACTAGATTATAATACCACGTATAAAGTTATAAGTGTATATATATATCGCGTTTAAGCTAATAAAGTATATACTTATTTAGCTTACTTTAAAGTATAGTATACTTCTTTAAGATAATTTTACTTTATAAATACCCTTTCTTATTTATAAAGCTTATAATTAAATAATTAAGTAAGGCTTTATATAAAATATTTAATTAAAAGATAAATTTTATTTATATAAAAGATTTAACTTTACTTTATAAGCTTTAATAAAGGTATAGCTAATAAAGAGTCTTAAAAATCTCTTTTAAATATTAAATATTAAGACTTTTTAGCTTATTTATTATAGTTTTTATTTAATTTTAATTAATTATATTATATTATAAGAGAAGTTTCTTCTTCCCTTTATTTTAATTACTAGTAATTATAAGAGTTTTAATATACGTTCTTTTAAGAGAAGTAATATTACGTTTTAATATTTTTATTTACTTTTTCTTTAAAATAATTAAAGTAATCATCTTTTTCTTAAATTTCTTTAAGAAGTTAAAGATATTCTTTTTATTAAAGAGTTTAACTTTAAAGGCTTTTTAAAATATAATTAAAATTTCTTATTTACTTAAAGCTTCTTTAAGAATTTTAATAAATCTCTTAAAGTTAAAGCTTATATTAATAAATAAGATAAAGTTTTATTAGCTTATAACTTTAAATAAGTTTTTATTATAAGTTATAATAAAAATAATTAATCTTAAAATATTTAACTTTTTAATTATAAGCTTTTCTTTCTTTAAGTTAAATTTTTAAAGAGAGTATTATCAATAAAAATATAAGTTTTTCTTAATAACTTCTTATTAATTAATAATAAATAAATTAATAAATCTTTTAAGTTCTTCTTAATTATTTAGTTAATTATATTTAAGAAATATTTATATTAATTTACTTAACTTAAAAATAAGCTTTTATATCTCTTTTAAAGATAATTTTATTATAAAAATAATTTTATAAGCTAAAATAATAAACGTTATAATACTATTTCTTATAATTAATTATAAGATTATAATTATTAGAAATACTATAAGAAATATTATATTCTTTTAATTAATTAATTAATTCTTTCTCTTTTTAATTCTTTCTTAATTAATTTAAGTTATTTTAATAAGAGTTTTCTTTTTAATTATAAGTCTTTTAATATTTAAAGGGTAAATATATTCTTATTTAAATTAAAACCCTTTAAAATAACTTCTTTTTTTTAGCTTAATTATAATAATTTTTATCTTATTATAATTTCTTTTTACTTAATTAAATAATTTAAATTATTTTTATAATTTACTTATTATTTCTTTTTTAGTTTTAATTTATTTTATTATAATTATAATTCTTTGATATTCTCTTAAACGTAAATATTATTAGGCTTTTATACTTATTTAAATTTATTCTTATAATAATTAAAAAGTATCTTTTATAAGAGATTAAATAATTTTTTCTTAATAAAAATATTACTTAAGTAAAATTATTATTTTTATTAGCTTAAACGTAATATATATATATATATATTAATAATCTTATACGTAATATTATAATTTAATTACTTTTTTATTCTTATAACTTACTTCTTAAAAATAATAAGATTCTTAAATAAGTAATAAATTAATTTAAATAAAGTAATTAAATACTTTTAAAATACTAGTAATTTTAATTATACGTATTATAAGCTATAGCTTATTATAAGTGTAAATAAGTAATTAAATAACTTAAATAATTTAATTATATAATATAAGCTTATATAAGGTTAATTAAAAGACTTAATAAAATATTAATAAAAGATCTTATAAAATTAATTATAAAGATAAAACTTATTAAATTAAAAACTTAAGCGTATACTTATTCTTTTATACTAATAATATAATTATAATTAAATATATTATTTAACTTTCTTTAACTTATAAGTATAAATACTATTATATAATATACGTTTATATATACTTAAATTAAGTAAAACGCTTTAAAAATACTTTATTAAAGAAATAAAATATATTATAAGAAAAGATTAAAATATTATAAAAGAAGTTAAAGTAAATTAATATATTTAAGTAAGTATTAAAAAAAAGTAATTCTTATAATTTACCTTTAATTAAACTTTTATTTATTATAGTAATTATAATATTTAAAATATATATAATAAAAAGCACTTAAGCTTATAATTTTAAATTTAAAGTTAATTTTTAAGTAAACGTAAATATATATAAGTAAGTAAAGCTTAAAGATAATTAAAATAATATTAAGAATAAAAATAAAAAAAGTAAGATTATAACTTAAAATAATAAAGTTAAGTTAAAAATAATTAAACTTATTAAAGATAAAATTAATAAATAAGTATAAATAATATAATTAAAGGGAAATTATTTAATTAAAGAATTATAATATAATTATATAAAGAAACGCTTTTTAAGAAAATTAATATTTTATTAAAAGACTTATATTAATTACTTTTAAGCCTTATAACTTTAATAAGAAATAAAATTAATAATTATATTAATAATATTAATAACGTTAAATAATATAATAAAAGATTAATAACTCTTTTAAAGAAACCTATTAAATTTATAAATAAAAATACTTTAAAATTAAATTAAGTAATTTTAATATTTAATATAATATTAATTATAAAGAATTATATTAAAAATAATTAAAATATAATAAGAATTTTAAATAAAGAAAATAATATACCTTTAATAAATATAAACGTAAAACTTTAAGTATTACTTATAAAAAGGCTTAAAAATATACTTAAATTAATTAATTATTAAATTAACTTTTAAGTAAACTTAATTTTATAGCTTAAAGGAATTTTAAAGTATACGTAAAAGTTATTATACTTATAAGTATAATTTAATTATAAGAGAGTATCTCTTATATATATTTTAATAAATAATAGCTTATAAGAAAATATTATTAATATAAAGTTTACTTTTTAAGTAAATTTAAAGATATATACGCTTATAAGAAATATATTTATAGTCTTATTCTTTAATAAAATTATATATATATACTAGAGTATTAATAAAAAAACTACACTAAATATAGTTTTTTAGTGTAGTTTTTAGTATAGTATAGTTTTTATAGTTTTAGTGTAGTTTAACTATACTATAATTATATTTATAGTGTAATATAAATTATAGAGGGAAATTTTAATTATAAATATAACGTTAATTATAAGACTTATAAGGTTATAATTATTATACTTAAATAGAGCTAATTTAGCTCTTTATCAGAGCATTAACAAGAAAACTACATTTTCAATTTTTAAAAAAGCTTATATAATTAATAATAAATCTAATAAAATACTTGAATTATAATAATAAATACATAAAATAGCTAATATTATAACCAATTAGCTCATATAAAAAGTGGGTCCTACTAGCTTATTATAAGCTGGAAAACTAGATTATGTAATTTTCTAAAAACACACTACACTACATTATACTACAAAACCTATAAAATGTAGTTTTTAAAGTTTTAAGCTTATAATAGTATATAAGGACCCACTTTTTTATTATAAGCTTATAATTTTAGATTTATGCTAGTTATTTATAAAACTTATAATTCTATAAGTATTTTATTAGATTTAATATAATCTTTTATATTCGAAACTACAAAAACTACAAAACTATAAAACTACACTACTTTTAATGCTCTGCTCTTTATAATGCATTAGTTTTTATACGTATAGCTTATAAATTAAGCGAGTTATAATAGGTTAAATCTTAGCTAAAAATTAAGATCTACTTTTTTAAAATAAGAGATTAAAAGCTTAATATCTCGCTTAGTATCTACATTTTAAGGTTAATTTTAAAGATTTAAAATCACGCGATTTCTAGCTTTATTTTATTATATAATATGCTTATATAAGCTTTTTTTTAATAAAACTTTTTTATAATAAAATTTAAAAATAAAAAAGTTAAGTAAGAAATATAAAATCTATTATAATATAGAAAATAATATATATAAAAAGAAAGTATAAAATATTGTTTTATATAAAAAGTTATAAGGTACTTAAATATTTTATTTATAGCTTTAATATATTTCTTATAACTTTAATATTTAATATTTTATATTTAAGTTATAGGGTAATACTATAAATATTATTATTTTATAAGATATTTATATATAAATAATAGAAATTTTTAAATTTATTATATTTAAAATATTTTACTTATAATAATAATATAAAATAATACTTACTTACTTAATATAATTCCTTATAATTCCCTTTTATTTTATTTTTATTTTATTTTTATTAGTTTTTAATCTCTATTTTTAGCTTAATTAAGCTAGCTAATCCCTATTTATTAATACTAATATTAGTAAGTAAATTTAGCTCTATTTTAGCTTATTAATTATATTAGCTAATAATAGCTTATAAATTAATTAATATTATATATTACACTAATTTTTAAAATGTAATATAGTATAGTAAAACTATACTATATTATATTACACTAAAATTCACTAAAAACTATAAAATAACACTACTTTTAATACTCTAATATATATAAAAAGATAAGAACTTACCTTTATTTTAAGAAAATATAAACTTTAATTTATTTATATATTATATTAAATATTATTTATATTTTATTAATTTTAAGTATATTATTTATAAAACTTACTTAAGTATTATTTAATTATAATAAAGAGAGTGAAAAGTTACTTATTTAATATTAATTTAATATTATACGTATTATATTTTAAGTAATAAAATTAATTATATAAGAAATATTAAATATAATTAATAAAATATAATTAAGAACTTACTAACTTATAATAAAAATATTAAAAATTTTTAAATTATTTAATTTTAATAATTAAAAGATATTAAAAAAGTAAAAGAATATATAAGTAAAAAACTATTATTTATTTAATATTAAAGTATTAAATAAAATTAAATATATTAAAATAAGTATTAAATAATAATTAAATAGCTATAATATAAGTTAAAATAAATCTAATAATAATTAAATATATTAAAGATTAATTAACTTATTTAGCTTTTAATAGTTAAAATAAACCTAAAATATATAAAAAAGAGTTTATATTAATTAATTTATAAGTAATTAATATTATTATATAAATTATAAATAATAAAAGAAACTTATTCTTAAAAATAAAACTTTATAAAAGTAAAGTTAAACTATTAAATATATTTTATAGTTTTATATATATTAATATATAAGTTAATTACGTTAATTATAAATTTAATATTATTAAAATCTTAATTAATAGCTTAATTAAAAAGACTAAGAAAATAAAAATTATAAATTAAAGGTAAGTTAAATATAATAAAAGAAATAATATAATAATACTAAAAAAAGTATTAAAAGAGAGAAAAGAGAGAGTTATTTACGTGTTTTTAATCTTTAATAAAGAATTTAATATTTATAATAAATTTTATAAGCTATTAAAAGAAAAACTTAAAGAGTTTATTTTTTTATTTATTAAGAAAGAAAAGAAAATATTAGCTTTAATAATTAAAAAAGTATATTAAAAATAAAGTAAGTAAATAAAGATAATAATAAAAAAGCTATAAAAGATATAAGTAATTAATCTTTAAGTAAATATTATATATAAGAGAGAAGCTAATAAAGTATAATTAAAAGATAATATTTTATTAAATAAATTAACTTTAAAAGGTAATTATAATTAAAAACTAAGAAATAAAAATAAGTTAAAAATTAAGTTAAAAAAGATAATAAATACTTAAATATATTATAAAAAAGTTCTTTAAATAATTAAGAGAATTTAAAGTAAATTAAAAGATATTTAATTAAATACTTAAAGAAGTTAAAAACTTCTTATAATTAAAGAAAGCTTATATTTTTAAGATTATTCTTAAAAACTATAAATTAACTTTTATATAAAACTTATTTTATTATAATAAAGTAAATTTTATTATTATGCTCTTTTAAGTTATTAAAATAATTAAATATAAAGTATAAAAAGTAAAATTAATTTTTATATTATTAAAACTTTAAGTTAAATTAATTAAATTATTAAAGAAAAAGATAAAATATAAGTATTTAAAAGAAAGTTATAAGTTATATTAAAACCTTTACTTTCTTATAAAAAAAAAGAATAAAAAAGTATACTTTATTGTTTTAATACTTAATTATAATAAAATTATAATATAAGATACTTATATCTTATTAAAAGTAAATAAGTTTAATAAAAGATTTAATATATATAAGATTCTTTTTATTATAAACTTACTTTTAAGCTATAATTAAGTAACTCTTTTAAAAGTAAGTAAAAATATAATTATAATCTTTATATTAATAAGTTTATTATAATTATATATATTATTATAAGAAGTTATAAACTTAATAGCTTAATTTTTAAGAATTATAAAAAGAATTTTATATAATTTTATATTAAATATATACGCTTCTTTTATAAATAATATAATAATAAGAGAATTTATTTTATATTAAAGTATTTAATTAATATTAATAAGTACTTATAAACTTTAAGCTAATAAATTATATTATATTAATATTAAAATTAAAGTTTTATTATTAAATAGCTATTATAATAGAATTTATTTATATAATATATAAATAAAAGCCTATTAAAGTAAAAATACTTAAGATTTTAAAGTAAAAGATATATAAAAATTAAAAGAATATAAGATTCTTTTAAAGATTAATAAATTATTATAAAGTATAAATTAAAAGATATACTTAAATAATAAGCTTAATTATTAAGCTATTAAAAAAGAATATAAAATAAAAATAAAATAAAGCTTATTAAATAATAATAAAAATCTTAAAAGATATAATAATAAAAGCTTTTATTTTTATAATGCTTAATCTCTTAAAGAATTATAAAGAGATTATATTAATAATTAATATTAATAATATAAAATAAGAATATACTTTATTATAAATTATTAAAAAGAAATATTATTTATTAAAATATAAAAGTAAAACGTAAATAAAATTTAAAAAAAAGTATAATATTATAAAATAAAAGTATAAAACTATTATTTATACTTTAAAAAAGCTTAAAATTTATTTATATAATATTTACTTTATTTTAAAGATTAACTTATAAGTTTTAATTTATTAAATTAATAAAGTAATCAATAATATATTAAGTTTATTAATTATTAAATAAATTAATTATATTTTATTATTTAATTTTATAATTAAGTATATTTTTAAAGTAATTAATAAAATTATAAATAAACTCTTAAGAAAATAACTTAGCTTATTAAATTAAATAAATTAAAAAGTTAAAGAAAATATAAAGAATTTTATTAGTTTTTATTTAAATATATTAATATTTAAGTTAAAGAAATATAAAGATTACTTATTAAAATACTTTTAAATTATAAAATTTCTTTTAACCTTAAAAAAATTAATTAATTTTAAGAATATTAAGTATAAAAAGCTAAAAATAAAAGTTAAGTAATTCTTTATAAAAAATAATTAACTTTAAAAGAGATTAATTAAAATAATAAAGAAATTAATATTAATAATTAATAAAATAAACTATTAATAATTAATAATTAAAAAGATTTATAAAACTATAAGTTATAAAGATATTAAAATAATTTATTAAGTAATTAAATAATAATATTAATAATAAATAATATAAAATATAATTAAAGAAATAATAATATATTATAAAACTTATTAGTAATCTATATTATAATAATTATAAGAGATATTAATATTAATAGCCTTTAAAAATCTTATAAGTAAAATATATATTAATACTTAATATTTATTATTTAATTATAATTTTAATTATTTACTTAAAGTTAAGTATATTTTTATTAATTAAATTAAAGTAAAATTTATTTATAAAGTAAATATATTAATAATAAGAATGTTTTTAAATAAAATACTTATTAAATTTAAAGTTTATAAGTATATTATTTATAATAATAGCTTAAAAATATAAGATAATTTAAGGGAAGCTCTTAAAAATATTAAAGCTTATAAAATTTAAATATTTAAATATAACTTAAAAGCTAATATAATTATAAAAGTTAAATATTAATTTTTAACTTTAATTATATTTAAAATAAAAGAATTAATTAAAAAATAATATTAATATTTAATAAAAGTATTATTAATAAATAAAATAATTATTTAAGTATTTTATAAGAAATTTATGTTTTATTTAATTTATAAATAAAAGCTTATATTACCTTTAAAAGTTAAGTTTTTTACTTAAAAGTTAATTAAATAAAATAAAATAAAATTAAAATAAAATCTTTTTAAAGTAAAAGTATACTTATTGTAGTAAAAGTAAAAGATATTATAAAAGCTAAGAAAAAGATATATAAGTTTAAAAGAAAATTAATTAAATAAATTAATTACTTATAAGTTAAATTAATTAAAAGAGATAAAAATTAATTAAATTTAAATAATTTTATTCTTATTTATAATATTTAAAGAAGTATTAATATATTTATAATCAAAAAACTTATTATAAGATAAAATAACTTATTTAAAATTATTAATTATATTATTATTTTAAGAGTTTATTAAATTAAAATATTAAATAAAATTATATTAAATAAAATTATATTAAATAAAATTATATCAAATAAAATTATATTAAATAAAATTATATTAAATAAAATTATATCAAATAAAATTATATTAAATAAAATAATCTTAAGTAATTATTTAAAAAGGTTTACGCTTAATAAAAATAATTTATAGTTCTTTATAATAAATAATTAATTATTAAAGAAATAAAAAAAGATAAATTTAAATATTATAAAAAGTAATAAGAAAATTAAAAGATTTTACTTAAGTTAATTTACTTATAATATAAGTAATTAAATAATTAAAATTAAAAATAAAATTAACTTAATTAAAAAATAAGTAAAAAAGCTTAAAGATAAAGAGGTAAAAGTTATACTTTTACTTAAATAATACTTATAATAATATCTTAAAATTAAATTATCTTTTATTATAATTAAAAAAAAAGATAAGTTTATCTTAATAAATATATTAATTAATTAAAGTTAAGAATACTTATTTTAAAGATAAAATTATTATTTTTACTTATTTTATTTTAAAGAGAAAGTTATAATTAAAGTAAAAGATAAAAGCTAAAAGAAAAAAGATTAATAAATATATTAATAATACTTAAGTACTTTTAAAAAGTAAGAAAACGTTAACTTAAAAAGAAATAAAAGCTTAAAAAAAGAAATAAAAGATAATACTTATATTAAATATAAGTAAGCTAATAAAAAGAATTATAAAAATAGCTTAAAAACCTAAAAACTTACCTTTATTTTAACTTATATAAATTAATATTAAAAATTATAAAAATTTAATAAGAAATATATAATTTTACTTTATAAATTATATAATTATTATATAAGACTTATATAAGTATAACCTTAATATAAGTAGTTTTAATTCTTTATAATTAAATAAGGCCTAAGAGTATTAGATTTTAACTTAAAGATAAAAGCTATTTTATTATTATTTATAATTAATAATATTAATTATTAATAAACTTAATTATTTAATAATTAACCTTAGTTATAAGTTAAGAAGATAATTATTAAATTAATTTATTATATTAATTATAAAGAGAAAAGTAAATAAGCTTTTTTACTTTAAGATTAAACTTTTTATTAAAAAGCTTAATATTACTTAAATCTTTTATAAATTATAATTAATAAGAGATATTATAAAGTAAATTAAATAAGCCAAAAAAAGTATAATATATTAATATTAAGAAAAGATAATATAAGTACTTAAAAGAGAGATAAAAGTTAATAAAATAAAATATAAATTAATTAATTATATAAAGTAAAGTTAAAGTATTAATAAAATATAACTTTATTTTACTTATATTTTAAATTTAACGTTTCTCTTTATCTTCTTATTAAGTTTCTTAATAACCTTATAAGTAATAGCTTTAATAAGTCTTTTATTATTATAAGAATAAAAGTAATTAATTATAATACGTAAAGTATTCTTTAAAGTAATATAAGAAAAGATATTTAAATTAATATATACTTTAATAATTAAAGATAAGTAATTTTTTTAAGAAAAAAATTAAATAAAAGATTATAATTAAAGTTATAAAACTTATAAGTTAAATATAAATATTACTTATAAAAAGTAATATAAAAGCTATTTTAAATATAATTATTATAAGACTTATATAAATATATTTTAAAGAATATATAATTATAAAAAGAAGTTATAATATATTCTTTAAATATAATAATAGTTTTCTTAAAAAAGTTCAAGTAATTAAAGTATAAAATATAATTTAATTTATTATATAATAAAATAAGTAAAGTATAAATATACTTAAAATAATTAATTATAATTAAGAGAAATTAACTATTAAAATAAGCTATTTTAATAAGAATAAGAATTATATTATAAGGCTAATAATAAAGTATTTTTTAATATAAAAGATTATTATTTTTAAGCTTATTAAAAATAAACTAATAAAAATAATTAAAGGGTTTTATTTTATCTTAATAGCTAGCTTTATTTAAGAGAGTACTCTTAAAAGGCTTTATATAAATAATTATTTTAATATATATAGAAGTATTATTTTATTTAAGGTTATATTTACTATAAACTTAAAAGTAAAAGATATATTTAAGTTAAAGAAAATTAATATATACTTAAAAGAAACCTTAATTAAATAAAATAGATAAAGTATTTAATAAATAATAAAAGAATTAACTTGAAGCTTATTATTATAATCTTATTAGATTTTAATAGTAATAAAAAATATAAATTTATCTTTAAGAATTATCTTTAAGATAATTAAAATAACGTTTAAAAGATTATTATAAATATAATAAACTTAATTACTTATAATTAAATAATTAAAAAATAAAAAAGAAAAATATTAAAAGAAAAGAGTTATAAAAAAAAGAAACTAATAATTAAGTAATATTAAGTAAAAAATTATATAATAATTTATTATAAAGTTTGAATAAAGTACTTAAAGTTATAATATTATATATTATAAGTATAAAAAAGTACTTTTTATATCTCTAAAGCATTTAATTTTCTTATCTTTCATATATATTAATATCTTTTCTTCTCTTTAATATAATATAATCTTTATATTCTTTTTTTTTAAAGCTTTATAACTCTTAATATTATTATTATTAAAAGTATTATAAAGCTTTTTTACTTATTATTTTATATAATATTAAATTTAAGCTATTAAAGATTAAATCTTTTAGCTTACTTATTATTTAAGTTTTAATTATAAGGTATAAAAAACCTTATAAAAAGATATTTAAGTATTAATTAAATTAAGTATTTAAGCTTTTTAAGCGTTTTTAATTAAAGAAAATACCTTTAAGAAAGTTAAATTTATAAAATATTTAATTATAATTACTTAAATATAAGTATAAGCTAATATTATTAAATTAAAAAAGAACTAAGTGTATTTATTTTTAAAGATTAAAAATATAACTATTATTATATATAAAAGAATATACTTTATATATATTAATAAGTTTTATTAAAAAAAAGAGAAATTATATATTAAGTAAAACCTTATTAACTTTTATCTCTTTTAATTATTATTATATTAATTTTAAAAGTAATAAATTTATAAGTATAAAGTTTATAAGAACTTAAAAATCTTTAATAAGTATTATAAAGAATTATTACTTATATTTATAATAATATTTAAGAAATTATAAAATAATTACTTAATAAAAATTTATAAATTTATAATTAAAAGTTATATTAAAAAAGAGTTAAATTATTAATTAAATTAATTTAAATTAATAATAATAGATTATATTATAAAAAGAGAAATTAAAAAGATTTTTAACGTTATATTACACTTATTTACTATATAAGTTAAGTAACTTATTAAGTAAAAATTATATAAATTAATTAATAATAAGATTAAAAGACTTAATAGTACTTTAATAAATATTATATATAACGTTTAATATAATTTATAAAATATTTATATATATTAAAAGAAAATATAATTCTTTATAAAATTTATATACTTTTTAAGCTATTAAATATACTTTATATTTAATTATAAGCGTAAAATATTATACGTATTTAACTCTCTTATAAAAGATAAAAATTAACGTTTTAAGTAATTTATTAAGAGATAATAATAAATACTTTAATTATTAAATTACTCTTATAAGTTTAATTATATTTTAATATATACCTTAAATTAAAAACTAAAAATATAATTATATATACTTAATATTTTTAATTAATTACTTTAAAGAATTTATAAGCTATTACTTAAATAAAATAATAAGAAAATAAGTTAAATTAAAGAATATTTATATTTAAGAAATAATAATACTTAAAGAGAAAACTTTAATTAAAAGTAATTATAAGTTATACTTAAAAGATTAATTATATTTATTAAAAGAAAGTTATATTATAAATAATAAAAAAGTAAATAAAGTCTTATAAATTCTATAAAATATAATTATAAATAAGCTTAAAGTATATCTTAAAGTAATAAAAAAGAAAGATAATAACTTTAAATTTTTAAGTTAAAGTCTTTATAAAAGTAAAGATAAATTATATATACTTATAATAAAGGAAAATATTATTATATTAATTAAAAGCTTTATTTTAAGAAATATTTATATTAGCTAATAAAAATATAATTATTTAAGATTAATTAAATAAATTATAGCTAATAAAAATATAATTATATTTAAGATATAATATTATATAAAAAGAATATAAGCTAGAATTTTAAGGGAATATTTAATTACTTATAATACCTTATAATAATTAATTACTAGATATAAGATTAATATAATTATTAAATACTTTAAAGTTATAAGAGATTAAATAAATAAGAAAGTTATTAATCTCTTAAAAGTCTTAAAAAAGATTAAAAAGAATATTATTATATTAAATTTAAAGAAAACACTTTAATAATAAAGTTTTAATAACTTTAATTAAAAGAGTAATAATAAAGAGAAATATATTTAAAGTCTTATAACTTTAAAGCTTTTAAAATTAATATTAAGAAAATTAATAAATTAACTTTTATTATTTAATATTAATTTATCTCTCTTTTTATTATTATCTTATAAAAGTTTTATTAAAGAAAAGAAGATAATAATATTAAATTAACTTTTAATTATTAAATACTTCTTTAATTACTTAAAAGACCTTAAAAAAACTAAAAAGACTAAGAAAAAAGTAAGGATTAATATTATATTATTAGTTATAAAAAATAAATACTTTAATTATAAAGAAAATATTTAAAGGGTAATTTTAAATATAATAACCTTTAATTAAAGTAAAACTCTTATAAATTAAGTAAAATATTATTATCTTTTTTTAGCTTAAAAAACTATATATAATATAATAAATCTTTTATATAAGTATATATAAGAATAATTAATATATAATAAATTACTTATAAGTATAAGCTTTATAAACTTAATTTTAAAAGAATTAATATAAAAAGAGTTTTAATATAATATTATTAAATATTATTAATTATTTTAAAAGGTAATTATTAAATCTATAAAATATTACTTTATAAAAGCCTTTAAGAGATTAAAACGCTTTAATATTATGAAGAAAAAAGAAAAGAAAATTAAGCTAATAATATTAAAGACTTTAAAGTTAAGTAAAAAGATAAGAGAGCTAAAATTATAATTAAATAATTAATTTATAAATTAAAGAATTATATAATAAATTTACTTAATTATTATTACTTATTATTAACTTATAAAAGTAATTAACTTTACTTATTTAAAAAGAAGTTATATAATAATATTTATACTTATAAGTTAAAGAAAATTAAATAAACTATTTAATTATAATTATATTACTAATATAAGAGAATAAATATACGCTTAAGTCTTTAATTTAATAAGTTTTACCTTTATAATTAATTTTATAAGGTCTTTTATTAATATTTTATTAAGTCTTTTAATTAATTTTATATAAGCTTATATTATATAATTAAATTATTTAAGTTATTTAATTACTTATTTATACTTATAATAAGCTATAGCTTATAATACGTATAATTAAGATTATAAGTATTTTAAAAGCATTTAATTACTTTATTTAAATTAATTTATTACTTATTTAAAAACCTTATTAGCCTTAAAAAGTAAGTTATAAGAATTAGAAAGTAATTAGATTATAATATTATATATAAAGTTACTAGTATATATGTGTATTACGTTTAAGCTAATAAAATAGATTCTTTAAGAAGCTAACAGAGCTAATTATACTACTATTAAGGAGACTATCTTAATTATCTTAAAGGGTTTTAATATCTTCTTATTTAGTTTCTTAACGGGTTACTTTATCTTAATATTTTAAGCATTTAATATTATAAGTTAATTCACTTTATATTTAAAGACTTTTACGCGTTATTAATTAAACTAGTCTTTTATTTATTATTAGCTTTATTTTAAATGTTTCTTAGCTTTCTTATATACTTAAACTATTTAATAAGAGTATAATTTACTTTTAGGGTTCTTAGGTTCTTCTTATAATATAAACGGGTTACTTATTAAAGGGTAAAAGCTATAATTCACGTAAAATAATATTATTTTAATTAAGGCTAATATAGAGTTATTTTATACGATTTTAACTATTAAGAGAAGGTTTTTTTAGTTTAATATTTTATAGTTTATAAAGGCTTAAAGATATACTTTAAGAGTTTGATTCGTACGCTTTATTTATTTATTTATTTACGAATAAAAGGTAATACTTATTTAGCTTTTAATTTCTATAAGCTTAAGAAAGTTAATTTATAAGTGTACTATAAATTATAAGTCTTTATTTAATATAATATCTTAAGGTACCTTATAATACTTTTAGTATATCTAGGTAAAGAATTAAGATACGAATTAGGTCTTTTATCTTCTTTTCTTCTATTAAAAGAGATATAAAGTAAGCTATTTTAATAAAGAGGTCTATTATAACTTAAATTAAGTTATATTTATTTAATAAGAGTAAGTTTATAATAAAGTCTATTACTATTAATTACTAGAGCTAATAATAGAGTTCTAGTAGTTAAAGAAGTTTAAAGGTTATATATTATAGGTTCTTATTTCTTTAGTATTTAAGGTAATTATATATATAGTTTTTAACTATTATTTTTATATTTAACTATTAAAAGTATCTTATAATTAACTTTATTATTTTATTTATATTAAAGTAGCCTATTATCTTAAAGTTATATTTTAACTTTAAGACTTTCTTTTAAATAGCTTTTAAAACCTAAAGATAACCTTTCTTATATAAGAGATTATTCTTAATTATTATTATTTTTATTAGCTTTCTTAATTCTTCTTAATAAATAAAGTTATTCTTTATTAATACTTAAAGCTATTAAAGAAAGTTAAGGTTTTATCCCTTTATTATTAGGCTATAAATTTAATTTAATATTAATAGAGTTATTAAGGGAAAGTTAAAGTATTTCTTTTATAAAACTATTAATATTAGCTAGTTTATTAGCCTAAACGCGACACACACACACCTATAACTCTATACGCGGTATTACGATCTAGTTACTCTTTAATTCTTATAACTTACTTCTTAAGAATAATAAGGTTCTTAAATAAGTAATAATTTAAATAAACTAATTAAATGCTTTTAAAATACTAGTAATTTTAATTACACGTATTATAGGTTATAGCTTACTATAAGTGTAAATAAGTACTTAAATAACTTAGATAATTTAGCTATATAATATAAGCTTATATAAGGTTAATTAAAAGACTTAATAAAATATTAGTAAAAGACCTTATAAAATTAATTATAAAGGTAAAACTTATTAAATTAAAGACTTATACGTGTGTTTATTCTCTTATATTAATAATATAGCTATAATTAAATATATTATTTAACTTTCTTTAACTTATAAGTATAAATACTATTATATAAATCCTTCTTAAATAAGTAAAGCCTATTACTTTTATAAGTTAATAATAAGTAATAATAATTAAGTAAATTTATTATATAATCTTTTAATTTATAAATTAATTATTTAATTATAGTTTTAGCTCTCTTATCTTTTTACTTAACTTTAAAGTCTTTAATATTATTAGCTTAATTTTCTCTTCTTTTTTCTTTATAATATTAAAGCGTTCTAGTCTCTTAAAGGCTCTTATAAAGTAGCGTCTTATAGATTTAATAATTACCTCTTAAAATAATTAATAGCGTTTAATAATATTATATTAAAACTCTTTTTATATTAATTCTTTTAAAATTAAGTTTATAAAGCTTATACTTATAAGTAATCTATTATATATTAATTATTTTTATACGTACCCTTATAAAAGATTTATTATATTATACGTAATCTCTTAAGTTAAAGAGAGATAATAGTACCTTACTTAATTTATAAGAGCTTTACTTTAATTAAAGATTATTATATTTAAAATTACCTCTTAAATATTTTCTTTATAATTAAAGTATTTATTTTTTATAGCTAATAATATAACGTTAATTTTTACTTCTTTCTTAGCCTTTTTAATTTCTTTAAGGTTTTTTAAGTAATTAAAGAGTTATTTAATAGTTAAAAGTTAATTTAATATTATTATTTTCTTTTCTTTAATAAAGCTCTTATAAAATAATAGTAAAGAAAGAGATAAACTAGTATTAAATAATAAAAGTTAATTCGTTTATTTTTCTAATATTAATCTTAAAGGCTTTAAAGTTATAAAACCTTAAATATTATTCTCTTTATTATTACTCTTTTAATTAAAGTTATTAAAACTTTATTATTAAAGCGTCTTTTTTAAGTTTAATATAATAATATTCTTCTTAATCTTTTTTAAGACTTTTATAAGGTTAATAACTTTCTTATTTATTTAATCTCTTATAACCTTAAACTATTTAATAATTATATTAATCTTATACCTAATAATTAATTATTATAGGTTATTATAAGTAATTAAGTATTCCCTTAGAATTTTAAGTTATATTCTTTTTATATAATATTATATCGTAAATATAATTATATTCTTATTAGTTATAATTTATTTAATTAATCTTAAATAATTATATCTTTATTAGTTAATATAAGTATTTTCTAAAATAAAGCCTTTAATTAACGTAATAGTATTTTTCTTTATTATAAGTATATATAATTTACCTTTACTTTTATAAAGACTTTAATTTAAGAATCTAAGGTTATTATCTTTCTCTCTTATTACTTTAAGGTATACTTTAAGCTTATTTATAATTATATCTTATAGAATTTATAAGACCTTATTTACTCTTTTATCGTTTATAATATAGCTTTTCTTTAATAAATATAATTAATCTTTTAAGTATAGTTTATAATTACTTTTAATTAAGGTTTTCTCTTTAAGTATTATTATTTCTTAGGTATAAATATTCTTTAATTTAGCTTATTTTCTTATTATTTTATTTAAGTAATAGCTTATAAGTTCTTTAAAGTAATTAATTAAAAATACTAGATATATATAATTATATTTTTAGTTTTTAATTTATAGTATATATAATATTAGAATATAGTTAAACCTATAGGGGTAATTTAATAGTTCAAGTATTTATTATTATCCCTTAATAAACTACTTAAACTATTAGTTTTTACCTCTTATAAAAGAGTTAAATATATATAATATCTTACACTTATAATCAAATGTAAAGTATACTTAATAGCTTAAAAAGTATATAAAGCCTATAAAGAATTATATTTTCTTTTAGTATATATAAATATCTTATAAATTATATTAAATACTATATATAATATTTATTAAAGTGTTATTAAGTCTCTTAATGTAAGGTGGTTAGGGAACCCCGCCCACCTGTAACGCGATTAAACCCTGCCTACCTATAACGCAATTAATAACGTTACGTGAAACGGGGGCTTTAGGATTATATTCCCTATATCTTGTATAACTAGAAAATAGGATAAGCTTTAATTATTATAATATAGCTACCCTTACTTTAGCTACCTAACTTCTAGTCTCTCTTATAGTCTTATAATTTCTAAAGCTTCTTAAAAAGTTACCTAGTTAAAATAATAAGAATAAGCACTTAAAGAACCCCTATTTTATAGGCGCCTTTACCTTTAATAGTAGAGAATCTAATAGAATTATTAAGTAACTAGAAGAATATAGTAGCCTTAAGTAAAGAGAAAACACTTAAATAATTAAATAAGGCTATTATAGCTCTTTAAAATTAAATCGCTTAATTAAAGAAGCTATAAAAGCTTTAAGAAAAGGAAAAGAAGCTATAAAGATTAATTCTTAGAACTACTTACTTAATAGTAAAAAAGAGGTATAACTTCTATAATTTAAAGGGGAGTAATAATTAAGAAGTATAGGTTAAGAATATTAACTCTCTTTATTATTTAATAAACCCATAAAAGTATAAGATTTAAATAAATAACTTAAACTATACTTTTAATAAAGCGAAACGTAAGTATTATAGGAATTACTAGAAAATTCTCTTTACCTTAAATTATATAAACTTAGAATATAAGGTAAGATAGAATTAATACCTTAATAAATAGCTAATAAATTAAAAGAAAGACCTTAAGAATAATTAGAATACGTTTTAAGGTTAAACCCTTATACTTTTAAAAGACGCGAAAAATTACGAGGCTTAAATAGCTATATAATTAGAATAAGTAAAGTAACGCGAAAATTAAAGCCTTATAAACTTTAATATCTACCTAAATTTATTAAAGAAACACCTAAAAAGAGCTAATAAAAAGTTATAAGTACTTACTCTTTTTATTAAGCTATAACTTAAACTTTAAGATTATATAAACCTATATACCTTTATCTTTAAAAAAACCTAGGAAAAAGTAATTTAAATTACCTAATAATTCTAAGATATTATATTAAAGAGAAATAAGCGAAAGGCTAACTTATTTTAACTAAGAAGCTCTTTAAAGATATCTTAATAAGAAAGGAGTAACTTATTAAAGGCTCGCCTTAATAATAAGAGGTTCTTATAATTAAATTACTATAATTAAAACCTAAACTTAATTAGGTAAGAAAAGCTACGTTATTATAATTATAATAATAAGAATTACCTTTAACTCGCTTATAATAAACCACTTAAAAATAACTTAAATAGTTAAGAAAACGCTTAAAGGTTAAAGTAGTTACTTTTACTTTAACCCTAAGCTAAAAAGTATTAATAAGCTAATACTTTAATGTAAAGGTTATTATATATAAGCGTAATATTATAGAAACCTACGCTAATCTTAATAGTTATATAATACTTAATCTTATTAATATTAACTTTATAAAATAATAAGAATTACGTTAAGTAAAGGTAATAGCCCCTATTTTATAGTTAATTAAAACCCTTATAATTCCCTAATATAATATATATAAAGTACTCGTTTAAGATACTAACTCTTACAAGTGTAAGCGTACCTTAAAACTACTATACATTATTATTAAGAGAAACTTAAACTTAAAGGGAAACCCTATTTTAATAGGGATATATATACTAGCTAAATAAAAGATATATATAGTTATATATAGCTAGAAATAGTAATATAAGTCTTAGAGAAGGGGTTTCTTATTAGATAATTCTCGTAGATTTACTAAGAAGTACTAGAACGTAGCTTAAATTTATACTATTATTAGTATACCTAAGAAAGACTTTCTTACTCTAAGAGGTAAAGAGCTAGTAAAAGGGTATAATTTTATAAATAATATTCTAATAAAGCTTTATAGCTTTAAGAATATCTTTATAAATAGTTATTTTAAGACCCTACTATTATATAAGAATATTAACTATAATATTAACCTTTTACCTAGTATTACGCTACCTTATAAACCTATTTACCCGCTATTTTAAGCTAAGCTAAAGGAACTTTATTAGTATATTAACGAAAACCTAGCGAATAGACGAATAAGACCCTTAAAAAGCTTAGCTAGGGCATTAATTCTATTTATACCTAAGAAGAATAAAACCTTAAGGTTATATATAAATTATAGGGGATTAAATAGGGTAATCTAAAAGAATTATTACGTATTACCCCTAATTTTAAAGTTATTTAATAGATATTAAGAGGCTAAGTTCTTCTTAAAGATTAATACTAAGAATACCTATTATAAAATATAAATAAAAGAGAGAGATAAGTAAAAGATAGCCTTTTAAACCTATTATAAGTATTATAAATACTTAATTATACCCTTTAACCTTATAAACGCGCCTATTACTTTTTAAAACTATATTTATTAAGCCTTATAAGGGCTAATTAACACTACTTATATAGTATATTTAAATAATATTTTAATCTTCTTAAAAATAAAAGAGAAATATACCTCTTATATTACCTAAATATTAAAATAAATACGAGTAACTAAGCTATTTATAAAGCTATTTAAGTGTACCTTTTACTAAATCTTCATAGAATTTCTAGGGTTTATTCTATTAATTAACGGCCTTTTAATAGATTTAAAACGAGTATAAACTATTTAAGAATAAAAAGAATTAATTACGTATTATAAGGTATAAGTATTTCCAGAATTCTATAACTTCTACTAATAATTTATATAGAGCTACTTTAAAATAATAGTACCTTTAAACGCCTTATTAAAGGGGAGCTAAAATAGTAAAAAGCCTAGTTACTTAACCTTTATAAGTAAAGAATAATTAGCGTTTAATCGTTTAAAGAATACTTTTATAAGAGCCTCTCTTCTCTAATATTATAATTTAAGTAAGGTAATTTAAATTAAGATAAACGCGTTTAACTTTATAATAGCTAGGATTCTCTTATAGCTAAATAATAAGAGATAATATTACCCTATTACGTTCTAGTCTTAAAAGTTTACTAATATAAAAAGAAATTATAAAATATTAGATTAAGAACTATTTATTATAGTAGAATTATTTAAATACTAGTAATATTATATAAAAGAGGTAATAAATCTAGTTAAGGTTTTATTAGACTATTATAATCTCTAAATATTTATAAGGTAGCTTAAGTTAAACGAGCGTTAGGCTTACTAGTATATATTCTTATTACCTTTTAACTTTATTATTAAGTATTAATTTAATAAGAGTAATCTAATAAATAGGCTATTAAGGTAACTTAATTATAAAGGTAAAGCTATATTTAATAGAAAGCTATTACTAGACTTATAAAAGAAGCTAATAATTACCTAAAAAGAAGTAAAGAATACCCTAAGAAACTATAAAAACTATAATAAGAAGCTAACGTTTAATTAAATATATAAAGCTTTAAGGCCTTTAAGAGAGGGGTATTTAGCTTATATAAGCTAAGTAACTACTATAAGTCTAGTAATTATTACTTGTTTTATTAACGAATTTAGGGAGAAAGTAAGTGTAATAAGTATAATTATATAAAGCTAAGTAAAATATATTATAAGATAATAGTTAGTTTATAAGAATAAATTAATTATACCACTTAAAGAACTCTTACTTTAAGCTTAAAGCTATAACTTAAATATATAAAAGTAATTTACTAGTAAGCTAATAGTAAAATAAAGAGAAAAGAAGAACTAAATAAGAGATAAGAGTAGTCTTTTATTATATAAGAATAAAGTAGCTATACCTTAAAATCTAAAGATACGTTAAAAGTTACTTAAGTTATATTATAATAATTTACTAGTAAGTTACTTTAAAATAAAAAGAATCTTAGAACTATTATAACGTAACTTTTACTAATTATATATATAAGATAAAGTAAAAGATTATATTATAAGCTATATAATTTACTAAGAGGTAGTAACCTAATAATATTACTTATATAGCGCGCTTAAATTACTATTAATTTCGTAGTAACCTTAAATTAAAATATTAATAGACTTTATAATAAGGTTACTTAAAACGGAGTACCTTAAGTAAAGCGTTAATATAATACTAGTAATAGTAGATTAATTTATTAAGTATTCCCTTTTTCTAGTAATTAATACTACTATTAACGCTATAAAATTAGTAGAACTCTTTTACCGTAAGCTTAAACTTTAATTCGGCGTATTAAAAGGTATTATCTTTAATAAAGAGCTAATATTTGCTAGCTAATTTTAATTAAACCTTTATTACCTATTTAAGATAAAAAGAAGGCTTTTAATAGCTTTTTACTTGTAAATAAACGGGTAAATAAAAAGAATAAATTAAACTATAAAGTATTACCTATACTATTTTATTATAGGTAATTAATTAATATAAGTGTAATTATTATTATAAGCCTAATTCGCTTATAATAACACGAAGAGTAATATAATAGATTACTTACTTAGCTATAGTTTAATAGGGTATAATCTAAAGTTTTACTTTTACCTTAAGATTAAAGCTTATTAAAAGAGAGTACTTACCACGAAAACCTATATAATTAAGTTTAAGAAAGTATAAGAATAACTTTAAATTAACTAGTAAAAAGCTATAAAATTCTAAGTAAAGTACTATAATCAATAGTATATACCTCTTACCTTATATAAGGGAGACTTAATAGGCCTAGCTATAAAGAATATTAAATTTAAGGTAAGGAAATAAAAGCTTATTCCCCGTTATATTAAACCTTTTTAAATCCTAGAAACTATTAGGAAATAAATATACCACTTAATACTATTAGAATAATATAGCTACCTTTATAACGTCTTTTATATTAGCCTATTAAAGTTATAAAAAAGGTAAGAAAATACTAGTAAAAACTTACTTTTAATACTAGACTTTAAAGAGAATAATAAAGAGTATAAAGTTAAAGAAGTTAAGGATTAAAGAGAGTTTTAAGAAGGTACTTATTACCTAGTAAAGTGAAAAGAATAGCTCTTTAAGTATAACTAGTAAGTAGCTATTAAAGATATAGTTAATATATTTAAGGTAATTATTACGTTTTAATAAAATAAAAGTAAACGAAAAGCTAATAAAACGTTATAAGAAAACTACGAGTAAGGGATTATTACACGAAAACTAAACGGTTATACTCTTAATACTATTAATTTTATTTACCTTAATCTTTAAGCTAATAAACTATTAAATAAAAAATAAATGAAATAGCGCTTAAAGCGTAGGAAAAACTAATAGAAAAGCACTTAAAGCGCCTTTTTTAAGTAGGTTATTATTAAATTTATTAATAATAATTATCTTCTTTACACTATTATAAAGGTAGTAAATTACTATTATTTAAGTAGTATAACCTAGGTTAAACGAGCGTAAACGTAAGACTTAAGTCGCTTTTTATTCGCTAAAAACTTAATTATAATTTACTTAATAATAATTAATAAGCGAAATAATAGGGAGTTACTAGTAAAAGAGTTTACTTATATTATTAAATTATAAAGAAGAAATCTAAGTAATTAAAAGCTACTCTTAGGCTACTATATACTAATAATAGGTACTTTAAGCGAATTAAAAGAAGAGGATTAATTAGTAAATATATCGCGATAAATTAAGGAAAAACGCACCTATAAGCTCTTTATTATACTAGTTAGCTTATAGGTAATATAGTAGGCGGTTTTAGTATAGTTAAAGCTATAAATAATTCCTAGTAAAAGCTAGGTAAGACGTATATAAGTTACGCGTAAAAAAATATAACTAGTATTATTATTATTATTATTATTCTTATTCTTTAAGACTAAAGCAATTATAAGCTACTAAAGGTAGCCTAAAAGGCGTAAGAGATTAATTATATTTTCGGCTATAATAGGGATAAGCTATATAAACGTTAGTAAAGATATAGTAAAACTATAGGGAAACCCTTTAAGTTATAAATTAACTAAATTACACGTGTTAGCGCGCGTAATACACTATTAATAGCGCTTAAAGAGGCTAGTATTTAGGCTTAAGTTACTATTAAAAGTATAAGGAATAGAAAGGAGTTTAAGCTTCTTTAAAAAGCTATAATAGTAGGCGTTTACTATTATACGTAGGTAATACATATAAAAATAACGCTTAATACTAATATTTTCTATTTTAATAGTAAATAATAGGCGATTAGCTTAATAAAATAAGGTTTCTTAAGTGAAAAAAGGGGGATTAAATAGGTAACGCAAGAAAAAATAAGGTAAGTAATAATATTTAAGGGAGAAATAACTAATAAAAGTGTAAAGAGGCTACATTAATTAATAAACCTTTTCTCCTTATTAATAAAAGTGTAAAGAGGCTACATTAATTTATATATATAGCTAATTACGCGATAATATAATTAACCCTAACTAAACGTTTAAATTATTTATATATTAATTAATAATACATTACCGTATAGCTAATAAGCGAGTGTTAAGGCTATCTAGCACCCGGCTAAAGTGGGGGGGGATAGTTGTAAGGTGGTTAGGGAACCCCGCCTACCTGTAACGCGATTAAACCCCGCTTACCTGTAACGCGATTAAACCCCGCTTACCTGTAACGCGATTAATAACGTTACGTGAAACGAGGGCTTTAGGACTATATCCCTTATATCTTATACAACTAGAAAATAGGATAAGCTTTAGTTATTATAATACAGCTACCCCTACTTTAGCTACCTAACTTCTAGTCCCTCTTATAGTCTTACACTTAACCTTATTATTAATTAATTTATATAGTTTTTACTTAATAAGTTACTTAACTTATATGATAAATAAGTATAATATAACGTTAAGAACCTTTTTAATTTCTCTTTTTATAATATAATCTATTATTATTAATTTAAATTAATTTAATTAATAGTTTAACTCTTTCTTAATATAGCTTTTAATTATAAATCTATAAATTTCTATTAAGTAATTATTTTATAACTCTTTAAATATTATTATAAATATAAGTAATAGTTCTTTATAATACTTATTAAAGATTTTTAAGTTCTTATAAACTTTACGCTTATAATTCTATTACTTTTAAGGTTAATATAATAATAATTAAAAGAGGTAAAGGTTAATAAGATTTTACTTAATAAGTAATTTCTCTCTTTTTATATAGAACTTATTAGTATATATAAAGTACGTTCTTTTATATATAATAATAGTTATATTCTTAGTCTTTAAAAATAAGTATACCTAATTCTTTTTTAATTTAATAACGTTAACTTATACTTATATTTAAGTAATTATAATTAAATACTTTATAAGTTTAATTTCTTTAAAGATACCTTTCTTAATTAAAAACGCTTAAAAAGCTTAAAAACTTAATTTAATTAATACTTAAATATTTTCTTATAAGGTTTCTTATACCTTATAAGTAAAACTTAAAGGGTAAGTAAGCTAAAAGATTTAATCTTTAATAGCTTAAACCTAATATTATATAAAATAATAAGTAAAAAAGCTTTATAATACTTTTAATAATAATAATATTAAGGGTTATAAAGCTTTAAGAAGAAAAGATATAAAAGCTATATTATATTAAAGAGAGAAAAAGATATTAATATATATAAAAGATAAGAAAATTAAATACTTAAGAGGTATAAAAAGTACTTTTTTATACTTATAATATATAAAGCTATAGCTTTAAGTGCTTTATTTAAACTTTATAGTAAATTATTATATAGTTTCTTACTTAATATTACTTAATTATTAGTTTTTCTCTTTTATAACTCTTTTCTTTTAATATCTCTCTTTTTTATCTCTTAATTATTTAATTATAAGTAATTAAGTTTATTATATTTATAAGAATCTTTTAAACGTTATTTTAATTATCTTAGAGGTAATTCTTAAAGATAAATTTATATTCTTTATTACTATTAAAATCTAATAAAATTATAATAATAAGCTTTAAGTTAATTCTCTTATTATTTATTAGGTACTTTACTTTTCTTTATTTAATTAAAGTTTCTTTTAGGTATATATTAATTTTCTTTAACTTAAATACGCCTTTTACTTTTAGGTTTATAATAAATATAACCTTAAATAAAATAATACTTTTATATATATTAAGATAATTATTTATATAAAGCCTTTAAAGAGTACTCCCTTAAATAAAGCTAGCTATTAAGGTAAGATAAGACTCTTTAATTATTTTCGTTAATTTATTCTTAGTAAACTTAAAGATAATAATCTTTTATACTAGAAAATACTTTACTATTAGCCTTATAATATAGTTTTTATTTCTATTAAAATAGCCTATTTAAACGATTAGTTTCTCTTAGCTATAATTAATTACTTTAAGCGCGTTTATACTTTACTTATTTTATTATATAAAAGATTAAATTATATTTTATACTTTAATTACTTTAACTTCTTTAAGAAAATTATTATTATATTTAAAGAATACGTTATAACTTCTTTTTATAATTATATATTCTTTAAGATATATTTATATAAGTCTTATAATAATTACGTTTAAAATAACTCTTATATTACTTTTTATAAATAGTATTTATACTTAGCTTATAAGCCTTATAATTTTAATTATAATTTCTTATTTAAGCCTTTTCTTAGAAAGAATTACTTATCTTTAACTATTAAGATACGTATTAATTTAAATATCTCTTCTTATATTACTTTAAAGAACGCTTTACGTATTATAATTAATACCCTTATTCTTATAATAATAAGAGACTTATTAAGGCTATTACTTATTATATAGCGGCATTTATACTTATAAGTTAAAGAAAGTTAAATAGTAGATTTAATTATAGCTATATTATTAGTATAAGAGAATAAGCACATGTATAAGTCTTTAATTTAATAAGTTTCGCCTTTATAATTAAGTTTATAAGATCTTTTACTAATATTTTATTAAGTTATTTAATTAGCCTTATATAAGCTTACGTTATATAGCTAAATTATTTAAGTTATTTAATTACTTATTTACACTTTTAATAGGCTATAGCTTATAATACGTGTAATTAGAATTATAAGTATTTTAAAAGCATTTAATTACTCTATTTAAATTAATCTACTACTTATTTAAGAACCTTACTAGCCTTAAGAAGTGAGTTACAAGAATTAAGAAGTAACTAAATCGTAATACCGTATATAGAGTTACTAGTGTATGTATATATTGCGTTTAGGCTAATAAATTATAAGGTAATTAAGAAACTTAACGAGAAGATAAAGAAGAACGCTAAATCTAAGGTATAGGCGAAATAAGCTATATTTTACTAATACTTTAGCTTTACTTTATATAATTAATTAATTTACATCTTATTTTATTAACTTTTATCTCTCTTTTAAGTGCCTATATTATCTTTTCTTAATACTAATATCTCTTACTTCTTTTAGCTTATTTAATTTACTTTATAGTATCTCTTATTAGTTATAATTTATAAAAGGTTTAGGTAATATTAGGCTTCTTAATAAGAAGTTCTATCTTAAGGTAATAAGACTTATTTACTTCTCTCTTTATAATTAATATAATAGATTAATTTAATAGTTATCTTTTTAGCTTATAACTATTTTTATAATATACTAGACTATTTAATCTCTTTATACTCTTAATTATTTTAACTTTAAGTACTTATAATTAAGGTTAATTATTAAATAATTAAGTCTATTAATAGTTAATACTATTAATTATAAATAATAATAAAATAGCTTTTATTTTTAAGCTAAAACCTAATACTCTTAGGCCTTATTTAATTATAAAGAATTAAAACTACTTATATTAAGGTTATACTTATATAAGTCTTATATAATAATTATATAGTTTTTAAAGTAAAATTATATATTTCTTATTAAACTTTTATAATTTTTAATATGAATTTATATAAGTTAAAATAAAGGTAAGTTCTTAGGTTTTTAAGCTATTTTAATAGTTCTTTTATTAGCTTACTTAGATTTAATATAAGTGTTATCTCTTATCTCTTATTTTTAGCGTTTATTTTTTCTTTAATTAACGTTTTCTTACTTTTTAAGAGTACTTAAATATTATTAGTATATTTATTAATCTTTTTTCTTTTAGCTTTTATCTTTTACTTTAATTATAACCTTCTCTTTAAGATAAAATAATTAAGAATAATAGTTTTATCTTTAAAATAAGTATTTTTAACTTTAATTAATTAATATATTTATTAAAATAAACTTATCTCTTTTTTTAATTATAATAAAGGGTAATTTAATCTTAAAGTATTATTATAAGTATTATTTAAGTGAAAGTATAACCTTTACCTTCTTATTTTTAAGCTTTTTTACTTAATTCTTAATTAAATTAACCTTATCTTTAATCTTAATTATTTAATTGCTTATATTATAAGTAAATTAGCTTAATTAAAGTCTCTTAATCTTCTTATTACTCTTTATAGTATTTAAGTTCGTCTCTTTTTATTCTTTTAATAGTTAATTATTTATTATAAAGAACTATTAACCGTTTTTATTAGGTGTAAACTTCTTTAAATAATTACTTAAGATAATTTTACTTAATATAACCTTATTTAGTATTTTAATTTAATAAGCTCTTAAAGTAATAGTGTAATTAATAATTTTAAATAAGCTATTTTATCTTATAATAAGCTTTTTAATTATAAATATATTAATACTTCTTTAAACGTTATAAATAAGTATAAGATTATTTAAATTTAATTAATCTTTATCTCTCTTAATTAATTTAACTTATAAGCGGTTAATTTACTTAATTAGTTTTCTTTTAAACTTATATACTTTTTTCTTAGCTTTTATAATATCTTTTACTTTTTATTATAATAAGTATACCTTTACTTTAAAGAGATCTTATTTTAATTTTATTTTATTTTATTTAATTAGCCTTTAAATAAGAAACTTAACTTTTAAAGGTAATATAAGCTTTTATTTATAAATAAAATAAAACGTAGATTTTCTATAAAATACTTAAGTAATTATTCTATTTATTAATAGTACTCTTATTAAATATTAATACTATTTCTTAATTAATTCTCTTATCTTAAATATAATTAAAGCTAAAGATTAATACCTAGCTTTTATAATTATATTAGCTTTTAAGTTATATTTAAATATTTAAATTCTATAAGCTTTAATATTCTTAAAAGCTTCCCTTAAATTATCTCGTATTTTTAAGCTATTATTATAAATAATATACCTATAAACTTTAAACTTAATAAGTATTTTATTTAAAAACTTTCTTATTATTAATATATTTACTTTATAAATTAATTTTACTTTAACCTAGCTAATAAAGTTATACTTAGCTTTAAGTAAGTAATTTAAATTATAATTAAATAATAAATATTAAGTATTAATATATATTTTACTTATAGGGTTTTTAAAGGCTATTAATATTAATATCTCTTATAGCTATTATAATATAAATTACTAATAAGTCTTATAATACGCTATTATTTCTTTAATTATATTTTATATTATTTACTATTAATACTATTACCTAGCTACTTAATAAATTATCTTAGCGCTCTTATAACCTATAGTTTTATAGATCTTTTTAATTCTTAATTATTAATAATTTACTTTATTAATTACTAATATTAGTCTTTTTATTATTTTTATTAATCTCTTTTAAAGTTAATTATTTTCTATAAAGAATTACTTAACTCTTATTCTTAGCTTTTTATATTTATTATTCTTAAGATTAATTAATCTTTTTAAAGTTAAGAGAAATTTTATAATTTAAAGGTATTTTAATAAGTAACCTTTATATTCCTTTAACTTAAACGCTAATACATTTAAATAAAGGTTAATAAAATCCTTTATATTTCCTTTAACTTTTTAATTTATTTAATTTAATAAGTTAAGCTCTTTTCTTAAGAGTTTATTTATAATTCTATTAATAGCTTTAAAGATATATTAAATTATAAAATTAAATTATAAAATATAGCTAATTTATCTAGTAATTAATAAGCTTAATACGTTATTAATTACTTTATTAATTTAATAAACTAGAACTTAAAAGTTAATCTTTAAAATAAAGTAAATATTATATAAATATATTTTAAGCCTTCTTAAAGTATAAATAGTAGCCTTATACTTTTATTTTATAGTATTATACTTCTTTTTAGGTTTTATTTACGTTTTACTTTTATATCTTATTAAATAGTATTTCCCTTTAATAATTTATAATAAAGCGTATCTAAAGCATTAACAAAAAAACTACACTACATGTAGTTTTTCAGTGTAGTTTTTAGTGTAGTGTAGTTTTTATAGTTTTAGTATAGTTTAACTACACTATAATTACATTTATAGTGTAATATATAATTATAAGGGCTTTAAAAGTAGACTTATAAGCTTATAAAAATAACTAAAAAATACTATAATTTTAGCTTATTATAATGCTATAAAAATATCCTTTATAAGTTAATTAATAAGTAAGAAATTAAAGTTTAAAGAATTCTAAAAATAAAGATATTAACTTGATTTATTTTAAGTATTTAATAAGAAATAAATGCTTTTTAAATGTTATTTATATATATATAATATATGTAGTTAATATAAACATTTAAAATATATTTTTTTTTACTTTAATTATATGTAAATAATATTTTAAAAATATTTTTAGTTTTTATTTATATTTTATTTAATTAAAATAAATCTATGAAAATAAGTAATAAGTATTTTTATATTTTATATAAGTTATCTTAATAACTTTTTAATATAAAACGTATAACTTTATTTAATATATATTTAATAAAATTTATATAAATTATTTTATATATAATTATATATGTTTTTTAATTTAATTAATATATATTATTTATATTAAAGTAAAATTATATATATTATTAATTTATATATTATAAAGTATTTTATAAGCTTAAATATATATTTAATATAATTAATCCTATATATATAAAGATTAATATAAATATTAAAAACTTTATTCTTAAGTTTTTTTTATTCTATATATTAAAACTATTATAACTTTATGAAAAAAAGAAGTTTAAAAATAAGAGTAGTATTATTTTAAAGCTTATAATCTTAGCTATTTAGAAATATTAACCCCACTTAATTTACCCGTTAATTATAAAGATAATAGCCGCGGTATTTAATAGGGTAAGTTAACTAAGGTAAAACGCTATAGCGTTTTACTTTACTTTAATAAAAAACGCTATAATTTCTATTTCCTAATATCTCTACAAATACTTAACTGAAATTTATAAGCTTATAACTAATTAATAGCCCTTAAAAAGCCCTTTAATTTAATACTAGTTATATAATTATAAGTCTAGTATTCTAGGAGTTATATTCGGTTAAAGTTTTAAGATATAAAGATTTCCTATAAGCTATATATACATGTTTTAAGTAATAAAATAGCATATTATTACATAATATAACGCCTTTAATATATTATAAGCACACTAGCTTTTTTAACTGTTTTACTATAATTACATTTTCTCGTAAAACTATTCTATTATTTTCCACACGAATATGCATGTTTAAGGGGTAAGTTAGGCATTAAAAAATGCCTAAATTTTAAGGTTTTTAAAACCATTTATATTATAAATTTATTCTATATATTAACTAGGTTCTCTCGCTTTAAAGTTCAGAACCTTTCTTTTTTATATTAATCTTCTTACTCTTATAACTTTATAAATACTTAACTTTTATTTAAACTTTTTTTATTATTAAATAGCCTTAAATTTAAGCTATCTTATAAAAACCTTTTATTATTTAAAACCTATCTTTATAATAGATTAAAACCCTCTTAGAATTACACCGCTTATTATTACGAATAATTTAAGCTTTTCTTAGTAAACTTTAACTAAAAAAGACTATATAAGTAATAAGAGCTAATAATTTCGCATAAAATTATATATTATTTAACATAACCTTTTTTCTTATAAGGTTTTAGTAGTTAATTTAGAAAAACCACGAGAAATCACCTTTTTTTATAGCTAGCTAAGCTATAACTTTACTTTTACCTGCCTAGCTAGCTGTTTTTAGTCCTTTAATAGTTTAGCATATTATAGGAAAAAATATCCTACTATTATAGTATTAAAAGTCGAAGAAAACGATAAAATAACTAGCAAGCTACTTCTTTTATTATTTTATATCTTATTATATTATTAATTTATATATTTATAATATTATAAATTTATAATCTACTAATATACTTATAAATAGTCCCTGTTATTACAGAATCACCTTTAATTTCTAACTTTTCAACCGAATCTAGCTTTTCTAGCTTTTTAAGAAGTAATAAAAGACCTAAAAATAATACTATTACTAGTAATAGTAATAGATTTTCTAAGGATACTACTCTTATATTAGCTCTTAAATTTATACTTTAAAATAACCTATCTTTTACTATTATAACTAGTAAAAGCTTTAAAAAGCTTTTAAGTTATTATTACAAGTAAGTTTATATTATTTTAATATATAACTTATATATTATACTAATATTAAGTTATTTTAGTTATAATATTAGCTTTTTTCATTATAAAGGCCTTATATCTCACATGAAAATATTACATTTAAATATAAAAAAGAATATAATAAATAAAATTTAAAATCAAGTTATTAAAATGGGTTTTATATCTATTTAACTTAATATTTAGACTTCTATTAATTCTAAATTATATTTAGGGGTTATAGCTAATTAATTAAACCCCTAATTTAACTTAGAATATTATTTAATTAGTAAGTATATTTATATTGATATTATTATTATTATTATTATTATTATTATTATTATTATTATAAATTTAAAAGCTAATTATATATTTAGGATTTAAATATTTACCTACTAGCTATACCCAGAGCATTGACAAAAAAACTACACTACATGTAGTTTTTTAGTGTAGTTTTTAGTGTAGTGTAGTTTTTGTAGTTATAGTGTAGTTTAACTACACTACAACTACATTTGTAGTGTAATATGTAATTATAAGGGCTTTAAAAGTAGACTTATAAGCTTATAAAAATAACCAAGAAATACTATAATTTTAGCTCATTATAATGCTATAAAAATATCCTTTATAAGTTAATTAATAAGTAAGATATTAAAGTTTAAAGAATTCTAAAAATAAAGATATTAACTTGATTTATTTTAAGTATTTAATAAGAAATAAATGCTTTTTAAATGTTATTTATATATATATAATATATGTAATTAATATAAACATTTAAAATATATATTTCTTTTACCTTAATTATATGTAAATAATATTTTAAAATATTTTTAGTTTTTATTTATATTTTATTTAATTAAAATAAATCTATAAAAATAAGTAATAAGTATTTTTATATTTTATATAAGTTATTCTAATAGCTTATCAATATAAAACGTATAACTTTATCTAATATATATTTAATAAAATTTATATAAATTATTTTATATATAATTATATATGTTTTTTAATTTAATTAATATATATTATTTATATTAAAGTAAAATTATATATATTATTAATTTATATATTATAAAGTATTTTATAAGCTTAAATATATATTTAATATAATTAATTCTATATATATAAAGATTAATATAAATATTAAAAACTTTATTCTTAAGTTTTTTTTATTCTATATATTAAAACTATTATAACTTTATGAAAAAAAGGAGTTTAAAAATAAGAGTAGTATCATTTTAAAGCTTATAATCTTAGCTATTTAAAAATATTAACCCCACCTAATTTCACCCATTAATTATAAAGATAATAGCCGCGGTATTTAGTGGGGCAAGTTAACTAGGGTAAAACGCCATAGCGTTTTACCCCACTTTAATAAAAAACGCCACAATTTCTATTTCCTAATATCTCTACGAATACTTAACTAAAATTTATAAGCTTATAACTAATCAATAGCCCTTAAAAAGCCCTTTAATTTAATACTAGTTGCATAATTATAAGTCTAGTATTCTAGGAGCTATATTCGGTTAAAGTTTTAAGATACAAAGATTTCCTGTAAGCTGCATATGCATGTTTTAAGTGATAAAACAGCATATTGTCACATAATATAACGCCTTTAATGCATTGTAAGCACACCGGCTTTTTCAACTATTTTACTATAGTTACATTTTCTCGTAAAACTATTCCATTATTTTCCGCACGAATATACATGTTTAAGGGGTAAGTTAGGCATTAAAAAAATGCCTAAATTTTAAGGTTTTTAAAACCGTTTATATTGTAAATTTATTCTATATATTGACTGTGTTCTCCCACTTTAAAGTTCAGAACCTTTCTTTTCTACATTAATCTTCTTACCCTTATAACTCTACGAATACTTAACTTTTATCTAAACTTTTTTTATTATTAGATAGCCTTAAATGTAAGCTATCTTATACGAAGTTTTTATTATTTAAAACCTACCTTTATAATGGATTAAAATCCTCTTGGAATTACACCTCTTATTATTACGGATAATTCAAGCTTTTCTCAGCAAACTTCAACTAAAAAAGACCATATAAATGATGAAAGCTATTAATTTCGCACAAAATCATATATTATTCAACATAACCTTTTTTCTTATGAGGTTTCAGCAGTTAATTTAGAAAAACCACGAGAAATCACCTTTTTTTGCAGCTAACCAAGCTGTAACTTTACTTTTACCTGCCTAGCTAGCCGTTTTCAGTCCTCTAATAGTTTAGCATATTATAGGAAAAAACATCCTACTATTGTAGTATTAAAAGCCGAAGAAAACGATAAAATAACTAGTAAGTTACTTCTTTTATTATTTTATATCTTATTATATTATTATTTTATATCCTATTATATTATTAATTTATATATTTATAATATTATAAACTTATAATTTACTAATTTACTTATAAATAGTACCTGCTATTACAGAGTCACCTTTAATATCTAACTTTTCAACTGAATCTAGCTTTTCTAGCTTTTTAAGAAGCAATAAAAGACCTAGAAATAATACTATTACTAGTAGTAGTAATGGATTTTTTAAGGATACTGCTCTTATATTAGCTCTTGAATTTATGCTTTAAAATAACCTATCTTTTGCTACTATAACTAGTGAAAGCTTTAAAAAGCTTTTAAGTTATTATTACAAGTAAGTTTATATTATATTATTATATTATTTATATATAAGTTATATATTATACTAATATTAAGTTATTTTAGCTATGATATAAGCTTTTTTTATTATAGAGGCCTTACATCTCACATGAAAATATTACATTCTAATATAAAAAAGAATATAATAAATAAAATTTAAAATCAAGTTAATAAAATGGGTTTTATATCTATTTAACTTGATATTTGGACTTCAATTGATTCTAAATCATATTTAGGGGTTATAGCTAATTGGTTAAACCCCTAATTTGACTTAGAATATTATTTAATTGGTAAGTATATTTATATTTATATTTATATTATTATTATTATTATTATTATAATTTAAAAGCTAATTATATATTAGGATTTGAATATTTACCTACTAGCCATACCGGCCATTTAATTAATTCAATTTTTAATGAATTATTAACTGAATATAATATAAACCCTAAAAAGATTATAAGGTTAGTAGTTTATAATTAATAATTATATATAAAATAATATTAATTTACTAACTTTTTAATTATTATAGCTTTACTAGAGATAACGGCTCTAATAATAACACCTTTTTATCTTCTTTTTTAAACTTATATTCTAAAAGGCATAAAAAGCCTTTAAATATTCGTTGTACAGCCCATATTTTAAATATAGTAGCTAAAGATATAATATCTATATTTATTAACGAAACAACAAATACCGAAAATATCGAAGATTATATAAACAGCGAATTTTTACATTATTCTACCGAAGAATTCAACGATTTATCTGCTAAAAAAAGAACAAAATTTAATAATTTAATTCCAGGTATTTATTATAATTTATAATACTTATTTTAAGTTATTTTATATAATTTAAGCTAATTATAAAATAGGAATTATTGGAAAAGTTAAAAGAATAGCTATTCTTATTAAAAATAACTAACAACTTTATTTACAATGGTTAGAAGCTTTAAAAGAAGCTAAAGATAAAGGATTTATTACTAGAAATAGTAATCTTATAAAAATACCATTAGGTAAGCTATTAATTCTATATTATAAATATTATTTAAAGCTTTAAAAGCTTATAAATATTATTATTAATATTAATAAGTTATAATAACTAACTTTACTTATATTAGCAAACGCAATAAGATGGAATTCAACCTATAAAATGCTTTACACAGCTATTTTATTAGTAGAACCTATTAAAATATTACAAAAAAAAACGAATTTAGCAGCTTTTAAAGATGCTAGCTTAACTACGTAAGAATAGGCTGATTTAAATACTTTAACAAGTATTTTAGAGATTTTTAATTAGCCTACAACACAATTACAAAGCTAATCTTATAATACTATAAGTTTAGTATGTTTTTTTCTAATAAGAAGTTATACTTTACTTTAAGATATATTAAAAGATCAAAAAAGTTGGCTTAAAAATGTAAGTTTTATAATATTTATAATATTTATAATTTTATTTTAAATTACTAACTATTTTATAGTTAAATACTTATAATTCATTAGCTAAGGTCTTTATTTCAGCTTTAGAAAAAGGCTTACATAAATTAAATTACTATTTTCCTAAGAATATTAATAGTAATTATATTTTTGGAAGCCTTATTTATTTGCTGCTATATTAGACCCTAGGCTTAATTTACAATCAATTAAAAATCAATTAAGTATTAATTCTAATACTATTAATCAACTATTAAAAGACTTAAAAGCCGAATATAAAGAGTAAGTTATAATTTATTATATATATATTTTAAATCCCTTAATAACTATTAACTAATTATATAATAGAACTTATCAAGAATATATAAAAGACCCTAAAAATAAAGCAATTCCTTATATAGAATTAGAAGAAATTTCTTCTAATTCTAAAAAATCGACTAAAAATATAAATAATACTCGAATCGAAGTTAATTTACAATAACCAGCTAATTTAACTTCTTATAATAATACTAAGCTTCAACCTAGCTTATTTAATAACTTATTTCTAAAGCAAAAAACTAAAGCTATTGAAAAAACTAGAAAAAATGAGATTTCGAGTTATTTAAAGCTTGATTTTGAAGAAGATACGGTATTTTTTATCTTTATAATATTATTTATACATTTATAATTATAAGCTAACTTTTAATAGCAAGATATATTTATTTGGTGGGCTAATTCCACTAAATCTTTCCCAATTCTTTCTATAATAGCTCGAAAATATTTAGCTATTTCAGCTACTTTGGGAGCTATAAAAGGGAATTTTAACTAGGGAACTAATATTATTACTAAGCGAAGAACTACTTTATTACATGAAAATATTCGAATTATTTTATTATTAAAAAACTGGGTTAAAAATAAGAATAAAAGGGTAGAAAATAAGAGATATTATAATTTATTTTCATATTCTAGTGGAAATTTAGAAGAAAAAGAAGAGGAAGAGGAAGAGGAAGAAGAAGAAGATTAGAATAAAGTTTTAACTAATTCTAATAAAAATAAGGATATTTCTAAGTCTAATTATATAGATATTAGTGAGGATATGGAAGAAGAAGAAGAGGAGGAAAATATTTATGATTCTAATACTTAATTTAATATTAAAAGGGTTTTTTTATTATTATTTTTTATTTTATATAAAAGAGTAAAATTTTAGCGTTATAAAAGTCTAAAAAGTAATATTTGAAGTTAATTATATAAAGAGTTATTTAAATTTATATTTTATATAAATTTATATATATAATATAACTAAAAGAATATAATCTCTTATATTTATAATAATAATTATATTACTTATAAGGCTAAAGCTAATATACTTAATTAAGAATATTATTTATTACCTTAATATATTACTTATAAGCTTTATATTTAATATTTTTATATTTAAGTTATAGGGTAATAAGTTAAATCTCTTTTTTTATAAAATATTTATATATAAGTAATAGGATTTTTTTCCTTTATTAAATTAAGTAAATTATAATTATAATTATAATATAAAATAATACCTACTTACCTAATATAAATCCCTTAAATTTCCCTTATACTTTCTCTTATTTTTATATTTTTATTAGTTTTTTAATCCCTGTTTTTAGCTTATTTAAGCTAGCTAATCCCTGCTTACTAATACTAATATTAGTAAGCAAATTTAGCTTTATTTTAGCTTACTAATTATATTAGCTAATAATAGCTTATAAATTAATTAATACTATATATTACACTAATTTTTAAAATGTAATGTAGTGTAGTAAAACTATACTACACTACATTACACTAAAATTCACTAAAAACTACAAAACTACACTACTTTTAATGCTCTAAGCGTATCCCTATTTTATATTATTAGTATTAATTATTAATATAATCTCTTTATAGTTCTTTAAGAGATTAAGTGTTATAAGAATAAAAGCTTTTATTATTATATCTTTTAAGGTTTTTATTATTATTTATTAAGCTTTATCTTATTCTTATTTTATATTCTTTTTTAATAGTTTAATAATTAAGCTTATTATTTAAGTATATCTCTTAATCTATATCTTATAATAGTTTATTAACCTTTAAAAGAACCTTATATTCTTTTAATTTTTACATGTTTTTTATTTTAAAATCTTAAGTATTCTTACTTTAATAGGCTTTTATTTATATATTTTATAAATAGATTCTATTATAATAGCTATTTAATAATAAAACTTTAATTTTAATATTAATATAATATAATCTATTAGCTTAAAGTTTATAAGTATTCTATTAATATTAATTAAATATTTTAACACGAATTTTCTTACTCTTAATAGCGTCTCTTTATTATTATAAGTAATTATAGGTTCTCTTATTACTACGTTATTTATAAAAGAGGCGTATATATTTAATATAAGGTTATATAGAATTCTTCTTATAATTCTTAGAAATTAAGCTATTAAGTTTATAGCTTCTTATAATAATATATATAATTATAATAAACCTATTAACGTAAAGATTATAGTTATATTCTTACTTACTTTTATAAGAGTTACTTAATTATAGCTTAAAAGTAAGTTTATAATAAAGAGAATCTTATACATATTAAATCTTTTATTAAATTCATTTACTTTTAATAAAATATAAGTATCTTATATTATAATCTTATTATAATTTTATTATTAAGAGAAAAAGATATACTCTTTTATGCTTCTTTTTTATAAGAAAGTAAGAATTTTAATATAACTTATAGCTTTCTTTTAAATACTTATACTTTATCTTTTTCTTTAATAATTTAATTAATTTAACTTAAAGTCTTAGTAATATAGAAATTAATTTTACCCTTTATACTTTATATTTAATTACCTTAATAACTTAAAAGAGCGTAATAATAGAATTTACTTTATTATAATAAAATAAGTTTTATATAAGAGTTAATTTATAGTTTTTAAGAATAGTCTTAAAAATATAAGCTTTCTTTAATTATAAGAAGTTTTTAACCTCTTTAAGCACTTAATTAAATATCTCTTAGCTTACTTTAAATTCTCTTAATTATTTAAAGAATCTTTTTATAATATATTTTAAGTTTTATTATCTTTTTTAACCTAATCTTTAACTTACTTTTATTTCTTAGTTTTTTAATTATAATTACCTTTTAAGTTTAATTTATTTAATAGAATATTATCTTTTAATTATACTTTATTAGCTTTTCTCTTATATATAGTATTTACTTAAAGATTAATTACTAATATCTTTTAAAGCTTTTTTATTATTACCTTTATTTACTTACTTTATTTCTAGTATACTTTCTTAACTATTAAGGCTAGTATTTTCTTCTCTTTCTTAATAAATAAAGAAATAAACTCTTCTTTAAGTTCTTCTCTTAATAGCTTATAAAATTTATTATAAGTATTAACTTCTTTATTAAAGGTTAAAAACACGTAAATAGCTCTCTTTTCTCTCTCCCTTAATACCTTCTTTAATATTATTATATTATTTCTTTAACTATAAATTTTTATCTCTTTAATCTTTTTAATTAAGTTATTAATTAAGATTTTAATAATATTAAGTTTATAATTATAATAATTAAGCTATATATTTACGTATATAAAACTATAAAATATATTTAATAGTTTAACTTTACTTTTATAAAGTTTTAAATTTAAGAATAAGTTTACCTTATTATTTATAGTTTATATAATGATATTAATTACTTATAAATTAATTAATATAAACCCTTTTTCGTGTATTTTAAGTTTATTTTAGCTATTAAAAGCTAAGTAAGTTAGCTTATCTTTGATATATTTAACTATTATTAGATTTATTTTAGCTTATATTATAGCTATTTAATTACTATTTAACACTTATCTTAATATATTTAACTTACTTAAATTAAATAAAGCTAATATTTTATTATATATTTCTTATATTTAACGTAATATAAGTAGCGTTTAATTATATTTAACCTTATTTAATACCTTAATATTAGGTAAATAATAGTCTTTTACTTACGTGTTTTCTTACCTTTTTAATATCTTTTAATTATTAGAATTAAATAGTTTAAAAAATTTTAGTATTTCTATTATAAGTAAGTAAGTTTTTAATTATATTTTATTAGCTATATTTAACACTTCTTATATAATTAATTCTATTACTTAAGATATAATATATATAATATTAAATTTATATTAAATAAGTAACTTTTTACTCTCTTTATTATAATTAAATAATACTTAAATAAGTCTTATAAATAATATACCTAAGATTAATAGAATATAAATAATATTTAACGTAATATATAAATAAATTAAAGTTTATATATTCTTAAGGTAAAAGTAAGTTCTTACCTTTTTATATATATATATATAGTTTTATTAAAGAATAAGGTTATAAATATATTCTTTATAAGTATATATATCTTTAAACCTACTTAAAGAGTAAACTTTATACTAATAATATTTTCTTATAAGCTATTATTTATTAAAGTATATATAAGAGATACTCTCTTATAATTAAGTTATATTTATAGGTATAATAACTTTTATATATACCTAAAAATCCCTTTAAATTATAAAATTAAGTTTACCTAAAAGTTAATTTAATAATTAATTAATTTAAGTATATCTTAAAGCCTTTTTATAAGTAATACTTAAAGCTTTACGTTTACGCTTATTAAGAGTATATTATTTCCTTTATTTAAGGTTTTTATTATATTTTAATTATTTATAATTAATACTATATTAAACATTAAAATCACTTAATTTAATTTTAAAGTATCTTTATTTATAAATTTAATAGGTTTTTTTAAAAGGGTTATTAATTTTTTATTATACTATTTAACGTTATTAATATTATTAGTATAATTATTAATTTCGTTTTTTATTAAAGTTATAAGGCTTAAAAGTAATTAATATAAGTCTTTTAATAAAACGTTAATTTTTTTAAAGAGTATTTCTTTATATAATTATATTATAATTCTCTTAATTAAATAATTTCTCTTTAATTATATTATTTACGCTTACTTATTAGCCTTATCTTTAATAAGTTTAATTATTTTTAGCTTAACTTTATTATTTTAAGCTATAATTTCACTCTTTTTATTTTTATTCTTAGTATTATTTTAATTATTTTTAAGCTTTACTTACTTACGCGTATTTATATTTATTAAAAGGTTAACTTTAAATTTAAAATTATAAGTTTAAGCGCTTTTTATTATATATATTTTAAATATTATAATTATTATAATAAACGAGGGTTTAATTAAAGGTAAATTATAAGAATTACTCTTTTTTAATATTTACTTAAATATATTAATTTACTTTAACTTCTTTTATAGTATTTTAATCTCTTTTTATAGCGTATTTTATTTCTTTAATAGGGTATCTTTAAAGCGTTTTACTTAATTTAAGTATATATAAACGTATACATTTAAAAATAATTTAACTTAAAGTATAATAAGCCTTCTTATATAGCTTTTAATAATAAAAAATTAAAATAAGAGTTATAATAATATAATATATTTTTATACTTTAATATTAATTATAAGAATACACGCGTTTACGTTATATTAAATAAAGTTAAGTATTTAATTATACTTTAAGTAAGAGTATTTCTTAAGAAAATATTTTATATTATTATAGTAATAATATTAAATCTTTTAATATTCTTTTATATAAATATAATTAATTTTAAAGTAATTATTAATACTATTATTATTTAATTCTTTATTCTTAAATTAAATATAATTAAATTAAATTAATTTTTAATTACTTTAATTAAGCTTATTACTTTTTTAAGGTAAGTTCTTTTAATATTACTTAAGTTATTCTCTTAAATTAATTTACCTTTTAACTTACTTAATTAACGCGATTTTTATCTCTTTAAGTTACTTTATAATTTTATTTATTTAATTAAAAGAAAAACTAATAATAAAGCTAAGTTCTTTACTTTCTTTTTAATTTTTATTTACTCTTTTAATTATAAATTTATTTTAATATAAGCTTTACTTCTTATAATTATTTAAGTTACCCTTAAAAATACCTTTTATTAGTTTATAAATAGTCTTTAAGGTATACTTTTAATCTTAAAGTAAGTACTTTAATTCTAATATAATTAAGTTATAATTTATAAGTTTAAGCTTAACTTATATATACTTATTTAACTTACTTTAAAGTATAATATACTTCTTTAAGATAATTTTACTTTATAAATACCCTTTTTTATTTATAAAGCTTATAATTAAATAATTAAGTATCGCTTTATATAAAGTATTTAATTAAAAGATAGATTTTATTTACGTAAAAGATTTAGCTTTACTTTATAAGCTTTAATAAAGGTATAACTAATAAAGAGTCTTAAAAATCTCTCTTAAATATTAAGTATTAAGACTTTTTAACTTATTTATTATAATCTTTATTTAATTTTAGTTAATTATATTATATTATAAGAGAAGTTTCTTTTTAGCTTTATTTTAATTATTAATAATTATAAGGGTTTTAATATATATTCTTTTAAGAGAAGTAATATTACGTTTTAATATCTTTATTTACTTCTTCTTTAAAATAATTAAGGTAATTATTTTCTTCTTAAATTTCTTTAAGAAGTTAAAGATATTCTTTTTATTAAAGAGTTTAACTTTAAAGGCTTTTTAAAATATAATTAAAATTTCTTATTTACTTAAAGCTTCTTTAAGAATTTTAATAAATCTCTTAAAGTTAAAGCTTATATTAATAAATAAAATAAAGTTTTATTAGCTTATAACTTTAAATAAGTTTTTATTATAGGTTATAATAAAATTAATTAATCTTAAAATATTTAACTTTTTAGCTATAAGCTCTTCTTTCTTTAAGTTAAATTCTTAAAGAGAGTATTATTAATAAAAATATAAGTTCTTTTTAATAACTTCTTATTAATTAATAATAAATAAATTAATAAAATCTTTTCTTTTAAATTCTTTTTAATTATTTAATTAATTATATTTAAGAGATATTTATATTAGTTTACTTAACTTAAAAATAATCTTTTATATCTCTTTTAAAGATAGTTTTATTATAAAAATAATTTTATAGGCTAAAACAATAAACGTTATAATACTATTTCTTATAATTAATTATAAGATTATAATTACTAGAGATACTATAAGAAATATTATATTCTTTTAATTAATTAATTAATTCTTTCTCTCTTTAATTCTTTTTTAATTAATTTAAGCTATTTTAATAAGAGTCTTCTTTTTAACTATAAGTCTATTAATATTTAAAGAGTAAGTGTATTCTTATTTTGATTGAAAACTTTAAAATAACTCTTCTTTTTTAGTTTAATTATAATAATTTTCATTTTATTATAATTTCTCTTTACTTAATTAAATAGTTTAAATTATCTTTATAATTTACTTATAATTTTCTTCTTAATTTTAGTTTATTTTATTATAATTATAATTCTTTTATATTCTTTTAAACGTAAATATTATTAGGCCTTTATACCTATTTAAATTTATTTTTATAATAGCTAAAAAGTGTCTTTTATAAGAGATTAAATGATTTTTCCTTAATAAAAATATTACTTAAGCGAAACTATTATTTTTATTAGCCTAAATGTAATATATATACACCTATAACTTTATACGTAATATCGCGATCTAGTTACTCTTTAATTCTTATAACTTACTTTTTAAGAATAATAAGGTTCTTAAATAAGTAATAAATTAATTTAAATAAACTAATTAAATGCTTTTAAAATACTAGTAGTTTTAATTACACGTATTATAAGCTATAGCCTATTATAAGTGTAAGATTATAAGAGGGACTAGAAGTTAGGTAGCCAAGTAGGGGTAGCTATATTGTAATAACTAAAGCTTATCCTATTTTCTAGTTGTGCGAGATGCAGGGGATATAGTCCTAAAGCCCCCGTTCCACGTGACGTTGTCAATCGCGTTGTAGGTAGGCGGGGTCCCCTAACTACCTTACAATAAGTGTAAATAAGTACTTAAATAACTTAAATAATTTAATTACGTAATATAAGCTTATATAAGGCTAATTAAAAGACTTAATAAAATATTAATAAAAGATCTTATAAAACTAATTATAAAGGTAAAACTTATTAAATTAAAGACTTATACGTGTACTTATTCTTTTATACTAATAATATAGCTATAATTAAATATACTATTTAACTTCCTTTAACTTATAAGCATAAATGCCGCTACACACTAGTCTTTACCTCTCTCTTTATTTAGCTTATATTATAAGAGTTATAAAAGAATATTTACTTTATTATTAGACTTTCTTAGTTAATAATTAATAATAAATTAAAACTCTATTAGCTTTTAAGCCTATTAAGCCTAATAATAATTAAGAACTTTAACTATTATAAAGTAGCTAAGGTTCTAGTAGTTAAAGTAAACCTTAATAGGATAAGTAATATCTTTTAAGTATTAATACTAGTATTTAAAGGAAGTCTATTATAGCTAAAAGCTCTTTATTATATATCTTATAATTTATTTTTATTAATAATAGCTTTCTTAAGTAAAATACTATAAAATATTACTTTTTATTAAAATCTTTTTAAAAGAGTATTACGCTTAGAGTAAAGTTTAAGGCGTTTACTTTAACCTAAGAAGATAAAGTTAAGTTAAAATAGGTTAAAATTAAGGCTATATAAAAGGCTACTTTAAGCTAATTAAAGGTATTTTATATTTTTATTATTTAAGCTTAAGGTTTTAAAACGTTTATAAGAGGTTTAATAATTTTTAAAAACCCCTTAATAAATTATTAGTAAAAATTAATAAATCCTATAAATTTTTAAACGTTCTTAGTATTCTTAGGCGTTTTTTATACGCGAATATATTTAACCTTTTTCTTAAATATTAAAATGCTTTTTATAGAGATAATATAGTTAAGGAATTTTACTTTTAATACTCTTTAATAGTATTTTTAAGGGGCTATTATTAAATTATATTAAAAGAGGTAAGTAAGTATCTCTTTAATTATAATATTATATTCTTTAATAAAGCTTATATAAATAAGAATATTATTTAGGTATATTAAAATACTAGCGTCAATTAAATCTTAGAAAATACTATTCATTATTACTTAAAAGGTAATAGGGGTATTATTATCGTATTAATAAGACCTAATAGTATTACCGTATATTTAAAGAGATTATATTTACACTTAAAGGCCGTTTTTTATTCGTAGCCTTTTATTATATATATAAGGTTAAATTTAATTTTAAGGTTAATTTTTAAGAAGATTATAGCTTCTTATAAGCGGTCTTAAAGCTTATAAATAAGTGGTATTAGGTATTTAACGGGTATTATAACTTTATTTAAACCTTTATAGTTAATAATTAATTAAAGCGAGTCTTATAAGTCTTTTTTATTTATAAATATTAAAGAGATACTATAAGATACTTTAGATTTTTTAATTTAATTAGATTTAAGTATTTTATTTAATTAAAGGTAAAGAGCTTTAAGTTCTTAAGCGAATATAATAAAAAGAGGTTTTTATAATAGAGATTTCCCTTTTATTAGTTTAATTTAATAATTCTATAATTAATAGTTTAAAAGATAAAGAGTAACTTTAATTAATATAATAAGAATAAACTCCTTAAATTTCTTAAATACTATATTTAAAGCTACTTATATTATTAATTTTACTATTATAACGCGATTTTTTATTTATTTAAGTCTTAGTAAATTTAAGCTTATATAATTCTTTTTATAGAATTTTAAGGCGAATTTTATCTTATTTAACTTATTATTTTAAAGGTTTATTAACTAGTATTACTTTATTTATTAATAAAAAAGAATAATATTATAATTAATTCTTATAGCTTTTAACTTAAAGTTTACACTTATAAAGTAATCTTCTTAATACCTTAAAATAATAGAGCTTATATAGTAGTAATTATTAGAGTTATTAGGCTTATTATTAAACCCGTATAAGGTCTTCTTTTAAGGTTACTTATAGATTAAAATTCCTATAAGTATTTTATTTAATTAAAGGTAAAGAGCTTTAAGTTCTTAAGCGAATATAGTAAAAAGAGGTCTTTATAATAGAGATTTCTCTTTTATTAGTTTAATTTAATAATTCTATAATTAATAGTTTAAAAGATAAAGAGTTACTTTAGCTAATATAATAGGGATAAACTCCTTAAATTTCTTAAATACTATATTTAAAGCTACTTATATTATTAATTTTATTATTATAACGCGATTTTTTATTTATTTAAGTCTTAGTAAATCTAGGCTTATATAATTCTTTTTATAGAACTTTAAGGCGAATTTTATCTTATTTAAGTTATTATTTTAAAGGTTTATTAACTAATATTACTTTATTTATTAAAGAATAATATTATAGTTAATTCTTATAGCTTTTAACTTAAAGTTTACACTTATAAAGTAATCTTCTTAATACCTTAAAATAATAGAGCCTATATAGTAGTAATAAGGTATTTTCCTTTATTTTATAAGAAGAATAATATAAGTAGATTAAATACCTTTAATAATAATAATTAAGTAAGTTTAAGAGATATAAAGTAATAATCCCTTAACTTAAGATTATAATTCTTATTATTATAATTAAAAGTATAATAAATATCTTAATTAATAATAATATTAATTAAAAAGAAGATAAAGAAGTAATTTAAGAAGTAATAAATACTTACGCTTTTATAAGATAAACTATTATAAACTTTTTAAAGGGTATAAGATAGCTAGGTAAAAGCTTTTATAACGTTAAAGTATTTTAAGAATAAAAATAATAATAATTCTTTTAATAATAATTTTTATAAAGCTTTCTTTAAGGCCTTACTTATAAGAGAGAAACTAGTAATAAAAGGTTAAAAGATATTAAGAAGTAAATTATATAACTATAAATAAGAGGTTTATCTTTAAGAGTATAAGATTATTTATAATAAGAGCTTAATAGAGAGCTTAAAGTAAAGGCTTAATTTAATAATAATCTTATAGGATATTAAAGGTTCTTAATTTCCTTTAAGCTAAAAGGCGAGGGGAGACTATCTTATATACATAAAAGGAACGGCCCGTGCCTAGTATACCCTATAGTTCTCGTGATCTCTTTGTGTAATAAAGGGCTTCTAGTCCTTGCTTGACCTAATCCGTGTAACATATATAGCCTGGGTAGGCTCCAAACCAAAGTCAGTTTCTAGTGTTTCTCGCAGGTCGACGTGCTTCTCGGCAAACACTAAAAAGAAGCCTAGCGACGCAGACAAGACCTACAACCAAACAATCTGCATAGCTTCCCTATAGACCTCGGGAGTCTCTTCCAGCCAGACGTTCGGCCTATTCCTGATACTAACTGCGTAGCTATAGGGCGCCTCCTCCAGCTAGCGCGCATCTAACACTAGTCTGTCCACTGTTGCCTTAACGCCCAATGCTCAAATGACCACGTAGTATTGATGTGTTTGTTTACTGCTGCACCGTCCACAGTCAACTTGGCAGAAGCAGGGGCCTGACGTCCCGGCCTTGAATTGTTTTAGATGTGAACCTACGAGGTGAGTGAAAAAAAGGCATTTCGGTGTTTGCATTCGCACTTCTCAAGTTGCAGCTGACATGTTATGCTATAGTGAAACCGCGGGCCGGGTGCATCCTCACCCGGCGATGGTGGGAGGGCTTTTATCGCACGTAAGTAGGGTACCTTAGTATTGAATAACCTATAATTTTTACTAGATTCTATAAAATCCGTGTTTAAACCTTCTTAAAAAGTACAACAAGAGAAACATTTTTACAAGAAGCGCAGAGATGAGACGACATTATGAATTTGCATGCTCTCACATGCTCGCCGCCGTCTTGGGGGCAAAGCCCGTGAGGGTTGAATTTTGATGAGTGTAGAAACTTTTAACCGCCAACTTGACATTGAAAAGTACAGAAATTGGTCTTTTGCCTGAGATGCCAATGTTCTTAATAAAACATTTTTTTCAAGTAGCATAGTGCGGCACGAAGCTCTTTCTTTGCACAAGGCAGTTCTGTAGGCTGACTGGACTAGGTTTGCATGCGGAGATTCTGCATCTCAGCGTGGCAGTGCGAAGCGGGCATTGCTTGCGACAGCCCAACTTTCTCGACATTTGACCTGCCCGTGTGGTCTAGGCCGAATGAAAATTGTTGTGTGAGTGAGCCCCGTGAGCTCCTGCGCCGGAACGCTCGACGTATTGGTCTTGGTGACTATGATTATCGGCAATCCCATCCTCCGAGCATGTCAGAGCGTTTACACCCACGGGCCTGCTTCTGAGGAGAATAAAGGTTAACTGAATAGAAGCCGTCACTGCTGGCAGCGGCTTCATGAAGTTGAGTCTATAGCCGGATGCCGGGATGGGACGGTAATTTTTTTCGCAGGGAACGAACGCCTTACTGTATTCCTTGGCAGTTTGAGAAGCGCTGTCTAAACCAAAGCCGTGAGCAAGGAGAACCCCGAGGTCATCATCGAGGAAAACAATTCGGCTATCCCGTCAACAAGGGCAGGATACAGTCTTGGAAGTAGCTCGTTATGGGTGAGTGCAAATTACCTTGTTGACAAGGCAGAAGACACAGCCGTGGAGACTGCCATGGTGCTATGCTATTATATTAGCTGCGATGCTGATAGATTTAATTTGTCAAGGCTCATACTTAATCCCTACATCCAATGAGTGAATCCTTTGTCAACTAGTGGTCAATTTGGCAATCGTGGTAGAGAGGCCGAATTCGTAACGAACGGGCCCATCAAAAGGCAGATATTAGTGATATTTTAAAGAAGACTCGTATGTGTGCTCCGATATACAAGCGTACGCTGATAATGACAATCAATTTGGACGCTTACAAATCCCGAAATCTCTGCATTCAAGTTGCATTCGGCATGTCTCGAGAGGATAGCTCCCCATTGGTTTCTTTATTGACTATTATAGAGAAAGTCCAGACCCAATGGCCAATTCTCAAAGTCAAATGCCTCATCCATCGACGGCCAATTTATACCAGTGTTGTATGGACAGTCCCCCAACGCATCTGTCTTCAGTTTTGCTTTGGCTTGGGTATTGTCTCTGGACAGGGCAACTAACTGCTGAGCGGTGCACAAGGCTTCTTTTGTAAGATGCGTGTCTAGCTTCTGCGAAAGATTGCGCAGAACCCCCATAGCCGTCGGTAGCAAGGACAAATAGCTGTCTGTATCAAATTGCAAGATGATGCAAACAGTCTGAAACGGAACACTCAGCAAGTTCCACCAAAATTGGTGCGCAGATAATAGTCCATCGATGCTGTCCAGGGCCTTCTCCAGTATAGCAATGGAAGCCTTGGTAATTGTTTTGTTGGGGCGAAGAGCTGCAGATACGTACCGCCTCAAAATGCCAACACAGACCTCTGCTTTGAAGATGCAGACCAAGGCAGACTCGCTGGCTATGCTCTGAAGTTGCAGGAAGCGGTCGGCCATGGCTTGCGTATCCAAACAGTTGTCCACTTCTGCCTCGACCGAGTCTAAGACCCGCGCGATGGACACGAGGTGCTCAATATACACACCGGGGCTAGATGAGGGGGGTGAGCACGTAGCCAGCGAGAGCTTCACCGAGCCAAGTCCGTACTCGACACTCAGAAGACAATTTAAGCACCATGCCACCCAGTAATGGCGTCGACGGCTTTCGAGCTCGTCTTTGCTGAATAGAGCCTCGCGAGAAGAGGTGGTGGTTGCATGTCTTTCGGAAATGTCGCGATGCAGGCTCAGAATCTCAGCAGCATGCATGGCCGTCTGACTAGCAAGACAGGCGACGGCAGGTCGGGTGGTGAGGCGAATATAGAGGGTTCGCAGTATCCATCCTGCAACAGAGTCCATATCTACCAAGGATATGGGTGTTGATAGTCCCATATCCAAAATGGAGAATGCGTAGTCTACCAAGGCTTCTTCCTTGGAGTGACTAGGATTTGCAAAGAAGGACCCGAGTGCGGCCACAGCTGCGGCGACGGCAGCAAAGTTTGGTCGGGACTCTAGCGAGTCCCAAAGACTGGATAGTCTCTGGGAAAACGTTTCCTCGGCCAGGAAGGGGAACATGGGATGAACAGCATTGAAGTAGACCGAAGACAGGCGCTGGCAATCAGCCAAAGTCATGAAGCTTGACAGGGCGGTAGGTATGGCCCATTTTCGCTCTGGTCGAGTGCCCAGATTCCACGCAAAGGAGTGAAGGCGTGGTGGCACCTCGGCACCGAGACAAGAGCCGACAAGATGAGGTAGAGCAACGGCGCTATGGGCGTTGATGTATCGACCCTTTTGCTTGCTGACAAGGACTTCTGTTGAGCGAGGCTCCTGCGTCGGCGGCAGCTTAGACGGTGGTGGGCGTGATGGGTATGGAGGCGGAACCGAATCATGGACAATGGAGCGGCCAAGGCTTGTGTGAGTGAGGTTGCTGTTGCTGCTGCCTTCAATGCTGCCACTTGCGTCGTCCACAGAAGGCGCGGAAACGGAAGCGACGTGATAAACGCAGGTATAACCGTATCCGTGACATGATGAGCACGGATCTTTGCCGTCACACTTCCGCTTGCGCCGCCGGCATTCGGTACAGGCTGCATATGCCCTGAGTCGGTTCTTGGCCGCGCCCTGTTGCACAGCGCCGTAGCTTCGTTTTGGCATGGCCGACACTTGCCGCAAACCTCATCAGCTGGATTGACGTGTCGTGATGCGGCGGCGAGAAGTAAGACAACCAAAAGCTGGCGAGGAGACATCAAGTCGGACTGGGTGAAAGGGCCAGTGGCTGCACGTCAGCAATGCAAGGAGTCACTGGTCTGGTCTGGTCTGGCTCGTTCGTTGGGCAGGTGCGATCGACGTCTGGTGTGTGGGCCTCGGCGGGTTCCATGTTTCTAGAAGCTCTTCAAGTTCAACTGCCTTTTCAGATCATCTCAAACATTCAACATGTTCGTATTGTGTTCTCAATCGTAAGCTATCCATGTTTTGAATGGTCATCTCACTGTCCGCCTCGTAGCATATCCACCAGCTCTTTAAACATATTCTGCACCTGTGCTTCCATTCCATCCTTGCGCCACCGTTCTGTGTCTGTCCCATTGATCTGATTGAGTCTTAGACAGTCTTCCATAGTTTTGGAAGTCACTGTCAATTGCGCCGTGGATTTTGCAACACGCATCTGCAAGCCGGTCAGGATTTGTCGCAGATGGTCAGCTGCCTTGCCGCCGCCTCTTCCACCGTACGTCACCACAGCCGTTGGCTTTCCTTTCCACTCGTAAAACAGATAATCAAGAGCATTCTTCAAGCTCGCAGGTATACTCCAGTTATATTGAGGAGTGACGAAAATGAATGCATCGTACCCGCCGACAGTCTCTGACCACCGCCTGGTGTGCTCGCTCCTGTAATGCCGTGTCGGGTCATCCGGGGGTAAGTGAGACGGGATCTCGGGCTCGTCGTATAGGGGCAATGCCTGGTCCTGTAGATCTATTATATCGAGTGCGATGCCAGTTTGGGATGGCGAGATGGTGTCGCGAACGTATTGCGAAATAAAAGGGTTGAGCCGCCGTGCTCGCACACTGCAGGTAACAGTTGCAATGCGGTAGACTCGGCTGGTGGTTGTGGACATCTTGATCGGAGCCTCTGAAGATCTTACCCCCATCTCTTGAGCATGTAATTTATAGAAGAAACACAATGTGCCCTTCTCAGCATTTAGAGTCAAATGCGGATACTGCGGCGGATGCGGCGGATACTGCGGCCCTGCTCATGTCACCTCCAGGCCAATATCGAAGCTTTGTAAAAGCCGGCACATTGAAGTTAGCCACTGAGTCTTGAGATATCAATCCTCTAAAAGGTTAGTACGAATAATTCCTCTGTTGACCGAGTACGCAACCGTTTTGCCGCCTGAGTGGCATAGTTGTATTCCGAGTGTATTGAATATCTTGGGTTCGTGCGGCGTAACAATGGAGCTAGCAGACAGCCAAGGAATAAACAACTTGAAAGCTGGGTCGGTCTCATACGTTTCGAGGCACTTCTGTGTAGTTTCGTATCCCTCGTTGGTCCTCTGGCGCTGGAACTCATGGCTGACCAAGTCACGGTAAAATTTGGTTACCATAATGATGGTAGTAGACCCAATGCTATCATGGCAGTAGGACTCATTACTGTCGTCATATGGAATCCAAGGAAGCTTTATGATGGCTACGGTTCTTGAGCATCAAAGCATTCTTGGTAGTCCGGAACTTCCCATTGGGTCGGATATCCATGTTGAGTGCGTTGCAGTAGAATAAAGTACCACAATACGATTGAATAGCGTAATTGCCAGTAAATGTATATGACTAGCTTTTGAAGGCCCTCCTTGAGCAGTCGAATCTCAGCATTCAGCCTTTTGGCTGTTGTGTTCGTAACCTTCATAAAAAGGGGTCAAATCCGGCTTGCTAGGTGCGAGCAGCTTCCACACCCAGCCCAACTGCCCAATTCCGGTACGCAACATGGCAAATATCTTGGCGCGCAGCTTTCGTCAAGTAACGAAGGTTATTTTATGGGGCTTGAATGAAATTTTATGCTCGGTTTCAGCTTGCCCGTCAGTGACCAAGTGGACGAACCACTGACTCGTCCACTTGGTTGCCAACTGAGAGTTTTTTCACGACCCTTCGATGTGTAGCACACGTAAAAAACTAACAATTAGTGAAGTTCAAATAAAGTGCCAAGTAATAAAGTATTTTCGGCTTTACGTCTTAACAATCTTCACAGCTTCAAGCGACAGCAGTATTAAAAGACCCTTGAGTCTCTATTAAAACAATAACCTCATCCTTAAGCACTGACGATGCCGATAAATAACGCGGGTCCCACGCGATTACATGGAAAATGTGAAGTATTCAATCAAAGTGGGGATGTGTGCGTATAGATGTGTGGGTCACAGCTCCCAGTAGGCTTGCTCTCTTTTCATGGGCTGAAGAAAAGCGCCAAGTGCTTGGGTGGAGTGTTATTTATGCGACCTCTAGGAAATGGCGCGACAATATGCCCATGATGGCTTGTAACCAGATGTTCTAGACATGCCTAGAAGCTGGAATTAAGAAAAGAAGTGAAATAGCAAACCCAACTATTGCAACATTAAAATTTCAGGGTGCTTGTCCACAAAATTCACTCCATTTTGGCCTTGGGTCTAGGCAGTTGGTAGCTGACAAACCGGGTTAAGATGACATCAGACACTAGTTTACAGCTTGTGAGTGAGTATGTGGGTTATTTGCCTACTTGCCTTTAAGTGGTTAACACGTACTTACTTCATCGAGGACTACAAGGCAAATGATTCAGCCGCATAAATCTCCAAATACATGTGGAGTAAGGAAATTTAGGAATTCCTAAACAGTATAATAATATAGATGAAGACAATGCGCAATTTCCCCAATTCAAAATGCGAGCAGCAGGGACACATTACACCTTTGGCCAAGATACTGTAGGTAAACACTGTATGCGATATCGCCCAAGCATTTCAATAATATAGATCTACCAAAGTCTTGAATATATTTAGTCTAGTCCCCCGTTCTGGTCCACGCGGTCTGTATTTACCTGTAATAATTCTTGTCTCTCTTTTACACGTCTTACACTCCTTGATCTCTAACGTTCTTTCAACATGCGAGTCCCTCTTCTTGTTGCCGCGCTGCCTCTTGTCAGTGCTCTGCCTCGAGGTTCCCTGGCCAAACGTACTACAGACACTGTTGATCATAATCGGGGGAAATCAGCTAATGTGAACTGGAATGGACAAAGTGATTATTCTACTTGGCAGGGACGAGATCGTCATCCTAGCTGGCAAGGGCCAGACAGTCATCCAAGTTGGCAAGGTCCAGACAGTGATCCGAGTTGGCAAGGCCCAGACAGTGATCCGAGTTGGAACGGACCAGCCTGGCCTGAAGATCCATACTTTCCTCCAGGTTTTCCCAAAGATGATAGTCTGCCAGAAGATAATAGTCCCCCTGAAGACGGTTATTTACCAAAAGATGCTTGTCCCCCTGAAGACGATAGTCTGCCGGAAGATAATGGCCTGCCTAATAGTCCTAATGACGAGGAAAAAACTGACAATCCCGAGGACAATACACCGCAGAAACCAAGCACCACCATCATTGCATCGCACAAGCCCGTGGCTACGCAAACCCGGCCTGTCGTCTCACCCACTCCATCAGCTACCAAGGTCCCGTCAGGTGGCGACGAACCTTTCTATATGGCAACTGTCAACAAGTGGCTTGGTGATTTAAATTTACGCCCACTCAAGTACGATTCTAAGCTGGCACAGAATGCTCTTCAATGCAGTGAGGATAGCAAAGGAGCTCTCAATCACAAACTGTACCCTGGAAGCATGGGACAGGTTATGGCACAAGGCAAGGAGAATGGGTTCGAGAAAGTCTTTGTAGGCGGCTGGCTTGGCGAGCGACCAAATCTTTTCCCAGACAATGCCATCTGGGAAAAATTTAGCCGGGGATGGAATCATATGGGCCAGACTGGACATGCGGACATTTTGTCTGATCAAGCCAAAGCAGATGACGGAACGCCGATCAAGGTGACCATGATTGGCTGCGGCTGGGCGTGGAACATGTGGACATGTGATGTCGCTTAGAACCACATGGACGCCCTAGTTTCATGTCCACTACTTGTGGGAATAGAGCATTGTTAGCTTTCAAAGGCATCGGCCTGTTATGGAAGTAACACCGTAGCTCGCTTGCTTTCCCATGTTTTCCTTCTCTGTACTTAGTTTTCTCTCCCTTTAGCTTAGATATATACTAGAAATAAGAGGAGATTAGGAAGTTGCCGGTGTTACAGTTAAAGTTGCATCCAAATAGTTGAGTGAGCGAAGGTTGTTGAGGATGTAGTTTCGAGTTATTCTGCCTTGGCCCCAAGTCTCTCACACACTTGGCTATTACTTCTAGGTAAACCTCGAGAACTTTAAGACTATGGTGAGCAATGTATACCTATTCAAGCTTGTTTTCCTTTACTTGACGCTTTATGCATATTTATTATAGAATATATTAGTGTTAAGGTAATGGGAATAGCTAGTGGTGGAAAGCCTTAAACCTTGTGGATTGTTGATGTACACGCGTTAAGTATTTCAGGTTATACACGCTTGCAATCTACCGCATTCGTCTAGAAATAGAAATGTGATTACGTTTTATGCAGCCATCTATTGATGAATGGAGACTTCTTTTCTTCCTAGGTGGCTGGCTAGTTATCCGCAGAATTCAAGCTCCATCTGAGTGGCCATGGAAGCAGGGACATCCAGTAATAGCAGCCCTTGGCCGAATATCCCCGATATTCAGCTTATCCGCCTGCGGAGAATAGCCGTAGCCAGGCAAATTCTTGCAGGAGTCTATCAAGTACTGCAAAAGTCAACAGCTACATCAACCATTTGCATTCGGTCGAGCACACAAGACTTTATGAAGCTAGCAAGAAGTTCATCACCAAGTCTTGACGATATGGGGTCTAGTCTACGATTGGGCAAAGGAGCTTGGATTCCAACGACTCACCACCAACTAGCTCGGAGCACAGTGTACAACACCAGAGGCATGTGAGCACACTTATGAATGCCGACCAGCAAATAGGCCTGTCAATAATGATGGGTCTCCTCGAGAAGAGCACGAAGAGATTGAGGCAGGCCGACTATGAATAGGACCAGCGTGACCGGCTAGACGATCCAAGGTTCCAAGCAACACACCCGCAAACCCTACATGATGCAACATTGGACATGTGACGCCAGAAATAACATCCAAAAGGAATAAAAGCACATCAATATCATCCCAGACAGCATTAAGACGAGTGGCATTTTTGGATCGGCCCGTCAGCTTCAGGTTATTGCGATGCTCGTAAAAATCCACATGACTCGCGAAAAGCCCGCATATCACGGCAGTTCATAGCTTATTGAGAGCCAGCAAAACGAGCATATTCGGGTCACAGCCCTGTTCTACGTCGATAACGAGAGAAGTTCACCGAGTCGCGCCTCGCGTTTTGCGCCTCCAGCTCAGAAGATTTGACTCTGAATTTTGGCTATATGCTACGTGATGTACGCTCCATTGCCAGAACCATTACTGTGGACGAGGCACATGAAGCAACAACCCAGCAACACATTGGTTCAGTTCTCACTCGACAGGCACGGCCGCTTTTTTCTTCCCCAACCTGTTGCAGCACCAAGCTCGGCCATTCTCACTCAAGAATCTTGCTCGTCCATGACATTGCAAGATTCTGGCATTGTTCCCCGTTGACCCAGCCATTCCTGTCATTTCAACCTCAAATGTTCCCCCCCCCCCCCCCGGGTCAAAATTGCCATGCGCGGCCTTCAGAAGACTATATTCGTAATGGCAACCGACTTCCGCCGGAGCTGGCGGACATGGTATTCGAGGATGCAGACTACGTGATTGGCCAAGAAGAGGCAAGGAAAATTGGTAAGAGACCTCATGTCAGAGAGGAGGTTGTTGCAGGAGAATTTAAGTGGCGCGTGAGTCTGTAGAGTTTAGCTTCTGCACGCATTGAGATCCAAGTCTGATCATTGCTCACGTATTTCTAATGCGAATCCATCAGATGGTGCTTACTGTTTCAAGCAATAACTAAGACACTACCAAAGCCAACACTCTATTTCCACCGCCGATTGATCTGCTTCCTGCTGACTGAGACAAATGATGCCGGAGTTGCTAGTGGAAGCAGAGAAGCCAGCTCAGTAGCAAGCAGGTCAGACTCGAGCGAGTCCCCGAGTCCCCGAGTCCCCGAGTCCCCCAAGGCACGACCTGCATCTATAGTAGAACCTCGAGCAGCATTCCTTTTCGCTGTCGAACAACGCGTGATTCTACAAGCTTGAGCGCCTTTTTAAGATCTGCGACTGTCCTTACTCGCAGACCCTTCATCCAGGCTCGATCGTCCTCGGTCGAGCTTCCCCAGCCAGCCTCCGATCCAGCTGCTGCTTCGGCCAAGGCGGCATAGTTTGGAGTAGGGCGGAAGGAAATGTTAATCTCGTCATCGGTTGCGCTGGAAGCAAGGCCGCCGGGGTAGACGAGTTCCGCCGAGTTTCGAGGAGCCTTCCATCCTACAGGTTGATTAGCCGGACGGTCATGCAGGGGTTAGTTTGCCATCACAAACAGACTCACCTCCATTATTCAATACAATTGTGAGAACAGGAATCTTGTATTTGCTTGCGACCCATAGCGCACTCGAGGGTGCTGCGCACATGAAACTTCCGTCACCGACAATCTGGCAAACAAGACTTGGCTTCCGATCCTGGTCTTTTTCTAGATCCATCAGAGCCATCTTGACACCCAGGGCGGCACCGTTGCTCCAGCCAATTCCCGTCGCACCACAGTTGATCCAGCTTCCAGGTCGGCTGGGCTGCAACTGGTCGGACAGAGTTTGGGCGGCTGTAACAGCTTCAATCACAAACGTCGTCGAGTCTGGAAGTGACGTCTTGAGAAGGCTGCCGATATTAGAAGCATTGAGAGGTTCGTCGTCGTTTAGACGAGTCTGAGAAGCAATCTCCGCCAACCGAGATGCGTGGACCTTCTCACGCGCTGCTCGACGAGCGGCATACTTGGGGTCTCGTAACCGCTTGCCAAGTGAGGCGTCGTTTTTAATATGCTCAACAAGCTGGCTTAATGCAGTGAAACTATCCGCTTTCCAGCGCCCGTGAGCGGGGAAGAAGGAAACCGGAATCTGCTGGTTGAGGGGGTCGCAATCTACGTGATAGATCCTGGCATCCTTGGGGGGCGGATTCCGAGATGGAATCCAGGGCACGTCACAGTCGAGGAGGAAGACCATATCCGCATCCTTGGTGCACTCGTCGAAGCTCAGACGGAAACCCTCCGAGGCACTATGAGAAAAGGGGAAACACATGTCGCTGCCGCCGGTGTCGTGGACTCGAATTCCAGGGACGAGATTGGCCAAAGCAACCAAGAGGTCCGGACAGCGATGGTCCCGGCCCGAATATCCAGTGACGATGAGCGGACGTTCGGCTTCCACGAGCGCTTTGGAAATGTCGCGAACAGCATCAGCCGGGAGCGCACTTGGTCCGATCGGCACCCATTGCGCCTGATGCAACGAGTACGGCTGGATCTCTTGAGCCAAGACTTCACGGGCGCTCGCCACGTAGACCGGACCCTTGGGGGTGCTGTTTGCGAACTGCAGCGCGCGCCCAATAGTCTGCTTGACGTTGAGTCCTGTGCGGACTTCCCCCGTGTACCGGCAATACTGCCGTACAATGGCCTTTTGATCAGGGGCTTCTTGCAGCCAGTGCATGTATTCCGTCCGCGAGCCGGCAAGCTCACCGGACTCGGTATATGGACACGTGCCGGCAAAGATGAGGACTGGAACACGGCCGACGCTGGCATTGTGGACGCCTTGGCCGAGAGCTTGCGTCCCGACGTCGACATGGACCAGAACAGCTTGTGGCCGCCCCGACACGCGCGAATATCCGTCGGCCATGGAAATGGCAGTGACCTCAGCTGGGCATGTGATGATGCGCGGCCAAGAGTTGGGCCGCTCCCGCTTGCCCTTGACGATGGCTTCGAGAATGGAGGGGTGATCAGACCCAACATTCACAAAACATGCCGTGACGCCGGCCTTTTAACAGTGAGCTGTTCGGTTTACAACCAGTGAGCAGGGACAATCTCGTACTTCCCAGAGTGCCTCGAATAGGGCGAACGCGGTCGTGTACCTGGGAGGAAGTGAGCCTGTCTGTCCCCGAAGCATGCGGCGGTGAAAGCTGGCACTCACGACCCTTGCGTCGACTGCGAGGCTGCCATACTTGCACGGTTCGAAGCTTGGAGCAAATGCCGGCTTGTTGAAAGGGGAGCCGCGGGTGGTGGTGGTGGAAGACGTGCGAATGGGCGAAAACGACGCGACGCTGCAAAGTGAGAAATGGAGCGGAAGTGAAATTCGCGTCCCAGGCGAGTCCGCAATGCCATTATAGCATCTGCAACGGTGGCTCTTCAACGGAGAAGGTCATGCAGAGTTCGCATGAAGGGAGGGGGAAATCGGTGGAGGTGGTGTTGGTTCGTGTAACGTCGGCTTTAAGACGAGGCTGTTGGTTGTCAGAAACATATGTAGTTACATGGTTATTAGATGCGAGCACAGACGGGCAATCTCGAGCGAATAAAAAGAATCTTGTATTTACACATAGTACGGTCTTTTTTTACTACATGATTGCAGCATGGAAGGATTCCCACTTGCAAAAATATGTTGACAGGCAAAGCCTAATATACAGTTCCCACACTGAGACACTCTCCAAACACGCCACGACTGACGAGACACAGTCAGGCCGCAGTACATAATGGCGCTGGTGGACTTCCAGCCCTGGTTCTAAATTTCTTGGTGTTGCTACGATGCTTTGTTACTTTCTCAACGGTATGGCCTGGTAGGGGTCGCTTTGTAGTTGGGTTGGTCTTGCAGCTCGACATACTGTGCATCGCCGTCTGTGCTAAACACGGTGCTCATGAGACTCTTGGTAAAGTAGGGATCCGACGGCGCTCTTCTCCCATGGTTCAGCTCTTGAGACTCTTTGAGTTGCGAGTCTGTCGGTCGACGAGGGCCACTGCGCGTGCGATTCTTCTTGCGGAAGAGGACGGCAAGTTCGGGGAAGCAAACGCACAAGTTGCCCGAGGCGAGTTCTGCCGCGCCCCAAAGGAGGATCTCGGGCTGTTTCCACGACGTATCCGGATTGCCGCTGTTCCTGAGGCGGACAACAAAGCCAATTGTCGCAAAGATCGGGGCGCTGCTGGGCGGTCAGACAGACTTTCCATTGCCACGGCAAGGCACACGTACCATAGGCCGAACGTAAAGGCGAGTACCACGAGGACTCTCTTGAACCGGTCCATCTGAAGCTTCCGTACGGCGTGGATCGGCAGCAATAGGATCAAGTAATCCGTCACCGTGTTGAAAGCACCACTCACGTTCAATATGATGTGTATGTCGACACATTTGCCGGGTACCGAGGGGTTCCAAATCCTTGCGCGCGGGTTGCATTCGAATATCTTCACCAGAGACGTGGTGCTGTAGAATCCAAAAATAATGACAATGAGCGTGACGATTGTCATGTCAAACTTGCTCCAGCGGATGGGCGAGAAGACGCGGCGGTAAAGCCAGAGGACCGCAAGCTTGGTGACGCCAATCATGACGCCGTATTCGATGGCGGCAACGTTGAACCAGTACGCGGCCTGGTGGACGTCGTCGATGGTGATGTCCCAGCCATGCTGGCCTCCATGATGGGACATGGTGGCTCTCATGATGCCGCAGTAGGCAACGGTGCCGGCCCAGGCCGTGGTCACCAGCGCATCCTCAAACACCCAAACGCGCTTGATGAAGATGCGGACATAGGTCCGCAAAAGAAAAAAGACCGTAACCAGTGGAATGCATATCCCGATGGTGATGTCAGCAAGATACGCCAACGAAGCTGGATGGTCAGGACTCGAGACGACTCCGGGCGGTGGCTTCAGGGCCGGAGTGAAGGTGGGCAGAGGGCTTGTCGAAACTTCTGACAGCTGCGGCGCCATAGAAGCGTTTCAAGACAAATGAATCTGAGAAATGGCGGTCATTACAAATTACGCGGCGGAGCAATCTCTCGTCTCGTTGTTTCCGGAAGTGGACGGGGGAGCAAACACAGCCAACCAGGGAGAAAAATAAAAGTGACCAACACCAATATAGATATCTTTGAACTGGGCTCAGACTACGGAAACTCCATATATTGCCACTGGTTTCCTCCCTGAAAATCCTTGGGCTTGAGATCCCAGACAGCTGAGAGGCTGAGGTAGCAATAATGTATGCAAAACGCTCCAAGCTGCCGTGTGTCGTGCCATGGGGAAGTCTTGTCCCCCGTAACACGAAGTATCAAGGGGAGCATGAGCTGAAAACAAGGGCATGCCTTCTGGTACACCATTCGATGGGCATTTGATAGTGCGCCGTCGACGTATTGACTCATTGGTGCGCATATGCACCCTTTACGACTCGACTTCTCTCATTGGCAAGGGCTGCGAAACAAGCTGCATCCGGGGTTGCAACAAGCCGTCTGCCCTACATGCTTTGGTAGTATTTCGTAAGCCTGCATGCCGCGCAGTCAAGACAAGGGAAAACACCAGGATACATGCGGCCCGGCCTGCTCAGTCCGTCCTCACGCGAGCGCCAGGAAGGTAATTAATTGTTGGCCACGCCCCCACGAGACCACGGCCCGTGTCGAGCTTCTTTGCAACATTGCACCACAAGTTCAGCTCAGGCCATGCTGGGGGAACGTGTTGTGAAGAAATGCCCTGAATATTGAGCTAGTTCATCCTTCTGAGCAGCGTATTTGAAGGCCACTGTGTCTTGGCTTGCCTGTTCCGCTTAAATACCAAACCAACACATAATCTGTACTTGGGTATGACACCCTACATTATTATTATTCTTGTTATTCTTGTTATTATTCTCATGGTTGAAACTCTGCAACAAATCTTGGTCTACATACGCGGTGCCACCCGAAATCAAGCTCGACGATGCATAGCCCAGACAAACCACCTCATGACCGTCGTCACTCGCAGCAGGCACCAAGTGACTCAGACTACGCGGCGACTGAGCCCACAGCGATTGCAACGCTGGCGGACGACGACATCCTATCAGAGGCAGAGGCAGCCAGGCTGATTCGGAAAATCGACTGGCACGTCCTACCAATGCTATTTTTGATCTACGTTGTGGCGTTTCTCGACCGGTAAGTTGCCCCGAAAAGATGATGCTGTTGATGGCAGCAACGTATCCAGGTTTGACACCAAACGACTGCCTAGGTCCAATGTTTCCAACGCACTCACCATGAGCATGCCAAAGGAACTCGGCTTGACAGATCAGCAGCCCAACATCTCACTGGCTGTCTTCTTCGTTCCCTACATTGTATTCGAGATACCCTCAAACCTCTTGATGAAGAAGCTCTCTCCGCATGTGTGGCTCTCCCTCTGCGTGCTCGGCTTTGGCGTCACTGAATTGTGTCAGGGGTTTATTCAAGACTATAGTGGTCTGCTTGCAACCCGTTTTTTCCTGGGCTTCTTTGAGGCGGGCATTTTCCCGGGCAGTTTCTACCTCATCAGCTTCTGGTACAAGCGGGATGAATCTCAGAAGAGGTTCACAGTGTACTTTTGCTCCGTCATCCTTGCCTCGGCATTCGGCGGACTGCTGGCATCAGCAATTGCGAATATGGATGGCGTCCGTGGCAAAAGCAACTGGCGGTGGATTTTCATTTTGGAAGGCATTCTCACCGTCCTGGTCGCCGCCGTGTCCTTCTTCTGCGTCAGTGATTTCCCCAACGAGGCCTCCTGGCTTTCCGAGAGGGAGAAACAGGCGGTGCTGAGGAGGACGCGCGCAGAGGACGCCCAGCTGGAGGGAAAGATTACCCGGCGGGATGTCTTCAACTTCTTCACTGACCCCAAAAACTACCTGGGCGCCATCATGTATTTCTGTAAGTCCTCACCCCCAGACTGCCACGAGATGTGGCCGCTAAGCCCTACCAGCGGTTGTAGTCCCCGTCTATGCATTCGCCTACTTCACGCCAACCATCGTCAAGTCGCTCGGATACGACGTACTGCAGACGCAGCTCCGCTCTGTGCCTCCGTTTGCAGCCGCGTTCGGACTCTGCCTCGTCCTGGCCTACTTGTCGGACCGGACAGATCTGCGTGTGCCCTACGTGCTCGTCTCGGGCGCCATTCTCATCACGGGACTCGCCATCCTGCTCACCATACACGCCAACTTCTCGCTGCAGTATGCAGGGATCTGCTTGGTCTGTATGGGCGCCTTGGGCGCCGGCCCGAGTGTCATCTGCTGGTACCTCATGAACCTGACGGGGCACAAGGAGCGAAGCATCGGCTCTGCATGGATGATTAGTTTCGGTAACACGGGTGGCATCTTGGCCCCATTCGCTTTCCTACCGCACGATGCTCCATACTACCGCCTCGGGTACTCGCTGTGCATGGCAATCACCGTGTTGGGGATCGTTGCCACTGGCTGTTATGCCTTGCTTGTTCTCAGGGAGAGGCGCAGGCTGAGCAGAGACGGTGGAACCAACAAGGCCCATGTCCCGTCGCTGTGAAGAAGCAACTTGTGAGATGGTCCGGTTCCGGCGGAGGGGGAGCAATGATATGATGGCTGGGACGTAACAGAGCGTTGCACTGCGCGCGTGTTGTGAGGCGAAAAGTTGTATATATCAAAGTTGCCGCCAAGTACTTATGCAGGAACTATTCATAATGACCCGGTGGGAGTCTCTCTGCCACAGCAAGCACTACTTGCAGAGTCACACCTGTGCTTTTTATCTTTGGTGGGCGAGGTTGTTTGTACTGTGTGGTGATATTTTTTCCCATTGTCTCTTGCGACCCGCATTCCCAATGGCCGTCGAAAGCGGAAAAGATGTTATATCTCGGGATATCGAAGGTACATTGGCGTAAAGGACTAACCTGCAATATGGGCTGGACGTTATTGCTGACATCGTATTGTGCCGAGCATAGATGGCAACTTGGTAGCCCCCGCCGAAGTAGCATCAAGCTTGTCCAAGGCAAGTTGTCGCCCCTTGTGTTTGACTACTGGCCCAAAATGGCTGACCTGGGTTTTGTTCCGTCTCGACGGATAGGGTCGAAAAATATTCATCTCGGCGACTGTCATTCTGCTCAACTTTAATGTCACTTTGGGTTCCTCCCTCCCCAGCGGCGCGGCATCTACCCTGAATGACCATTTTGGCATCACGGAAAAGCTTCAAAAGCCGCTGCCTGTTGCTGTGTTTCTAGTGGGATATAGTGAGTGACCACCAAGAAGTAGTCTTTTTTTCCCTCACATCACGACCCCGTCACTCGAAGCCGTCCCCAAGCCAGAGCATGACTGAAACTTTCGTGGGCAGTTTTTGGCCCCATCATCTTTGCTCCCATGTCCGAGTCATGGGGGCGTCGACCGGCCTTTTTGATTTCCTTTTCCATTTACACAGCGTTTACTTTGGGATGTGCTCTGGCACCCAACTGGCCGGCATTTCTCTTCTTCCGCTTCATGCTGGGCTGCGGCGCGGCGGCGCCCCAGACAGTCTCGGGGGGACTGTTCTGTGATATCTACTCGGACCTCGGGCCTCGCGGCCTGGCGGTGACATTGCTTGGCCTGACCAGCAACGTAGGACCCCTCTGCGGGCCCATCATCTCGGGCTTCACGTCGACAAGGGTCTGGCAGTGGCAGTTTTGGTGTGCCCTCATTCTTGCCGGCGTCAACTGGCCCATGCTGCTGGCCATGCCCGAGACCTTCCCCCCCGTCCTCAAGGCTCGCAGCATCCAGAACGTCTCGAACCATCATCCATCGGGCACCCCTGTCGTTGGCAAAGCACCCTTCAGCCTCCGGAAACAGGCTAGAATCCTTGCCCGCCCGATTCGCCTCCTCTCCGAGCCGCTCGTCTTCTTCACCGACCTCTTCATCCTCTACCAGTACATCATCTTTTTCCTCTACTTCGGCGCATACCCCGTCATCTTCCGCGGCACATATGCCATGGCGGATGGCGTCTCTGCCCTGATGTTCATCCCGACTGGCATCGGCGCCGTTCTGGCCATCGCCATCTTTGTCGCCTGGGACAGGTTTCACAAACGCAGCGTCGAGAGGGGCAAGCCCTGGGCCTTGCAGGAAGAGTACAGACGGCTGCCGCTCGCATGCATCGGGGGGCCTCTTTTCGCCCTCTCCGAGTTCTGGCTGGGATGGACCGCTCGGCCGAGTATTCCGTGGGCTGTGCCCGCGCTGTCAGGGATCCCCCTGGGCATCGGCATCGACCTGACCTTTATGGCGCTTAACAACTACCTCACTGATGTCTACGGCATCTACAGCGCGTCGGCCCTGGCGTCAAGCGTCTTTACGCGCAATGTTTTGGCCGCCGTCATCATTCCTCTGACGACGTATCCGCTGTACGAGAATCTCGGCACCAACTGGGCCTGCACCTTGCTGGGGGGCCTGTGCGTGCTCTTGACCCCGATTTCGTTTGCATTTATTCGCTGGGGTCCTGTATTGAGGACTCGCAGCCCCTTTTGCCAGAAACTGGCTCGGGTGGACAATGGCAATCATCGTGGCAGCAACTTGGTGGCGCCTTGTTGACGATTGGTACTGAGAGCATGACAACCACCCTGTTGGTTCCCGCCAATTCGACTCGCCTGACTCCCAAACGCCTAACCAGCCATTTCAGTTGTTGGTTGTGTGGTGCGGTAGACGAATTCAACCGATGCAGAGAGGATACAATACGTAGTGTAACCCCACAATGATACGGCCCTGCCTCTCGAACGCTTGCAATGATTTCCTGTTTCCTTTTCCGGAAGACTGCATATGCGAACCAATGGCTCATATGTTGGGGTCGTGTGAGGGGACAGGTTAGAGGACTCGTGGTTGGATGGAGTCTCTGGTATTATCAACGCCCGATTTGCTGTACGAGTTGTCGCGCCCAACGAGCCATTGCCAACGGCCGGCGATTCTGTCACGGTTGCAGTTGCAACCCCAGACGCGGAGATGACCTGTCAATTGTTGAAACCACCACTCGCCTGCTTGGCTTCCCGAGTAACTGGTACTTGTGTCGGTCAAGCCCATGTGGAGGCATCATTTCCGACCCGTCACTTAAACTCCGGACAAAATCCACGACGCACGAGATGTCATCGGTACCAAAATGTGCAAAGCTATAAAGAACAAGGCCACAATAATACTACCGACGCCGCACTCTGCAAGCACCTGTCTGTAAACAAGTGTACCATGGGGCTTTAATGACGGATTGTCAACTCGGCACTTGTAACAGTGAGTGTGGCCGGGACAACTACCACGGCCACTTTGTGCAAGGTACTCATTATACCAATAAATTGAATATTCTAGGCGGTTGGTAGCCATCGGAGAATCCAAGATTTTGATGATGCGCGCCGGGCCGGTCAGCATGACTGGCTTCCAACGTTGCCAACAACTGCTACTGGGCGGTTGCAACTTTGAGCACCATGTACTCTGTACAATACAATACATACACACGGACAATTAGTTTCTGACCCATGTCCCTGCTTTTCGCTTCGACATTGTCAGCAGCCACGGCTCGCACAATCACTCGATCGTTTAACCTCCGAGATCGTCATCCTGATGTGCTATGGGTTCTCGGGCAGCGGCACAGCATCGGGCGGCTGATGCCACTCGAACCCGTCAGGGACTTGCACTGCTCGTTTCTTCAACCAGGACTGCAAAGCGTCCCAGTTGACGCACTTGTGTCGCGTGTTGCCGTCTGGGGTAGGCTGGTTGTGTTTCCTCACCCAGTAGTAAGGGATGATGCCCGGATCAAAGTTGCACATGAGCGTCTGGCGAATGTAGTCGATGCAGTGCTCGTAGTGTCGCTCATACATTTCCGAGGCGCCCTTCTTGTTTGCCTGCGTCGTGGGAAACGAGGCAATGTGGTGGTCTTGCCAGACAAAGTGCAAGCAATGTATCTGGTGCGTTCCCATTGCCACGGCGAGATAGCCGCCCCCAGCGGCCTCGGGAAACTGCACCGCGGTGAGGTTGTGCCCGATACGGGTGATGTCGTCGGCCGTGACGCTAATGGTTCCGTCTATGTGCATTGGACAAATATTAGAACCGGATGATTCTTTTGGATCGCGGAGGTAGGCCGAGAAGCAACTTGTGCGGCCGATATGTTTCCTTACATGCCATGAGATCTTGCCACGCTTGTTCGACCTCGGGAGTTGGCGGTCCTTTGTAAGGCGAGTCGTACCATAGAGACCCGTTGAACCTGACGTGCAAGTATTCCTCTTTTATCGCCTCATTTATCGGTGCTGTGTGATTCAAAGGTTAGTACTTGTGCACAGTAGCCATTTCGACTTTGTGGCATGAGGAGTTACAGTAGTAATTGAACTTTGACACGCAGCTTTGTCGACGTTGAATATAGGATACGGGCAGGATATATGGAATAAGAATAATGTAGGTGGCCACGATCGCTCCGTGAAACAAGAGCCATGGAGCCATGCGTCTCCAGTGTTGCGTAGACTGAGCCAGCTTTCGGAGTCGTTTGTCGAGGAGATAGCCATTGGCCTCGTCGTTATAGTCGTCTTCCTCGTCAAAATCTTGTTTGCGACTTTGCTCTGGTGTGTATTGTCGCCACAATGAGAAGAAATGTTTCATCTTGGAGACTTGGAGGCACAATCCCGAGGGGGGCCCAAACCGACTAGTAGCACAAAGGACAATGTGAAATTGTTTCTGATCTCAACATTGTCGACAGCCTGAACACGCACTTTTGGGGAGATTTTTCGGCATCGTTCTGCTTACACTTGGTACATGCATGCCGGGACGGGGTCAGCTAACAAAACGCATGATTCCAACATGTATCTTGACTTTGCGACTACAAAGTTCTGGGTCTTTCTGCTCCATGCAACCAGTCGGCCTGCAATGTAACTTCACAATGGGAAGGTCACGCAGTTGCCTGTTTCCGGCTGGCCATGCTACGTAAAAAAGGATATAAATGCCGTGCCTGGACGGGTTCTTGTGCTATGGCCCAGCATACTGTCGCTCCCCACAACACAAATAACCTTAACTCGTGTGCATAGCCCCAAACTGGTCTTTGCTTGTTGAGCTAGAGTCATTTCTTTACAGAATATCAACGCTAGCGACTATGCGCTTTATACTTCCCTTGCTCGCTACTCTCGCCGTGGCTGCACCAGCAGGTACGACACGCCCCTTCTCCGCAAAACTCGTGCATGGAAAGCTCTTGACTGACCAATATTCATTCAGGTGTTTTCGAGAGCGATCAACTCTTGACCATTGACAGAGATGGCAAAGATAGCTCCTACGATGTCAATAAGCGCGGCAATTTTGTGGCGGACCCTTTGCTCCATATCTCCGACGATGACACTGCCAGCTCATACGAACGCAGCAACTTCAAGGCAGACCCTTTGCTGGAAATCTCGGACGATCCTAATGCTTCGTCTTACAACTAGGGTCGCAATGGGTGTCAAAGCGGGTTCACTTGAACTATCCGAGGGGATGATTTGATGCCTGATGAAGACGTCTCGAGTTGACAAGCTGGTAGTAGAGCTTAGTGTTTATGAAGATTGAAAGAGAGAAAGAAAAGGTTGTTGAACCTGTTATAGGGGGCTCTCTTACTGTATGCAATGTTGGGTACATGAATTGTTAACACTCTCCTACAAATAGACGGCCCTCTCCTAGACGTGACACCACAAAGGCATCATTCACTACCAAGGTCTCGCCCAGTCTACAGCACATGTTTGTTACTGAGCACAGTCCTTTATCAACAGCTGGTACTGTAGTTGTGTCGCGCGCAGCAACTTGACACCACCAATCCAATAGAAAGTGAGTTGCTGCACGCCACTCGTCCATCACTGGCCGGAGGCAAAAAGCTAGCAGCCATCACCACATGCGACCTATAAAGCTCTAGACACCTCCGCATTGTTATTGAGGACACCCCACACGGCACTCTACATTGCAACACTTGAACAGAGAGAAACAAGGATCAAAGCAACCTCTTCCATCATGCCATCCTCGGCCACGATCAAAGCAAAGGAAAAGTACGAGGCGATGCTTGCCGCGGCAAAGGGCGACGGGGTTTCTCGTAAGTGCCATCGAAACCAAACCACCGTGGCTGCAACGGTTACCTATGATTTGAGCTAGACATGCCCAACCGCGTCGTCGCAACGAGGCTCCCGTCGACTGGAGGCTGCGAGATGACCAACTCCATCACCCGCAGGTCAAGCCAGAGCAGTGATGCCTCGCGCGCCGGCCGCTTTCGAACCATGATCAGAAACATGCTTTCGCCTCCCGCCTACTAGGATGATGCTGCGTACGGGTGGTGTAATACAGTTTGTTAATATACATCTCTCGAGATGGTTTGCTCCGATTCGGGATTCTCCATGTCACCTTGCATCGCGCCGTGTGTCGTTTGGCCGATCATACTACTACTAGTTTGCAAGCAGTCCCACCAACCTGCCATGGTAGACACGTTACGCATAGCATCTTTTGGCTGGACTTACCAGGGGTGACCGAGACACGCGTGGCGCCGGCGTGGGCACGCCTGGAATGAATACAGACTGAGACCATCCCAGGAGAGCCTAGTGAATGCCTGGAATTGGAAGGTGTAATGGCACTGTTGATAAGAAACAAGAAACTAAAGTCGTTTCCCCAGCCTCGGATAGGCATGTGGTATGCGTGCAAAATGGACCCCATCGCTGCTTGTTGGTGCCTGTGCTATTGCGTCTTCAAAGTAAATAGCCTGCCAGCCATTCTGGCAATCGCGGCTGCGCTTGGAGTTGCAAAAGCTTACATACCTTCGGGTGGTTGCCAGACGCAAGGCTGTGATTCTTGGTGCAACTAGCGCTGTTTCTCCCTTTTTAGAGTGGACCAACTTGACCAGATCAGGTACCTGGCTAGCGCGCTCTACACTCTAATATACCAAAGCATATTAGTGTATACTTCTCGGCGGGTAAAATAGGTGACTGTATTTCACCACCTTGTCCACGACTCCACGTGGCCCCGTGGCAGGAGGAACTCATGACTCCAACTCACTACGCTTGATTGTGTGCCCCGAGATGAGACGTCAACTGGTCAGATCCTCGTGGCCGACGGGGCGAATGAAACAACTCGAGCTGACGCAGGAACATTGAACGCTCAAGGACGCTTCGGCTATTCCCTGCAAAATCCCCCCACCAAACGGCTGAGGCTTACAAGAAAAAAAGCGTCTACGGCTACTCGGCATGTCGTGTGCCTTGTCACTTGATGCTCCTCGGTCTTGTCACGCAGAGGGAAGGGAAGATGGATGACATGACTTCATTCCTGTCCGTGTAACGTCTCCTCCTAAACATTGTGCTGTTTGGCCTGTATTTCAGCTGGTAATGCCATTCCACGTGCCGGGCTGAGGGCCTGGTATGTGGGAGGGCTCTTCGTGGGTTGGTTTAATGAGTGTGGTGAAAATCATATATAACGTGCCCAAATCGACGGCTGATCGACGGCCATGTATTGCGGTGATTGTACGTCAAGTTGGTAGTTTTTCCCTCGTCTGTATATACTACATCCTTCACCGTCTTCATTTGTATATATTATCAATATGCATCATCTACGCGCACTCGCCGGTGTTGGCCTTGTTGGCCTGGCGTCCGGAGTGCCCTTCACTGACAACATATCAATCAAGCCACGACAAGCACCCGGAGCGCAAAACATCGTCTACTGGGGACAAAATGGCGGTGGTACCATCGAGAATAACGACCTCGCGGCGTACTGCCAACCCAATTCCGGAATCGACGTTTTGGTTCTTGCATTTCTCTATCAATTTGGAAATGGCGGCAACATACCTTCAGGCACTATAGGTCAGTTTTTTTTTTTCTTTTTTAAAAAAAAAATTAAAAAATTCATTGCTCTCATGCAAGCCTAAGGCTTCTACGTCTCTATCTATTTAAAAACTACACCCATCAGTAGGCAGCAGGCTAGTCCTCTGTCCAGCTTTTCTATCCAATTTCCTTTTCCTTTGTTTTGTGCTTCCAATCTACTTTTCCCACGCAATGGATATTTCTCTAGCATACAGCGTAGCTAGAATGTCTGAGTTCTAACCTTCTATAGGTCAGTCATGCTACATCAGCACGTCTGGCCAGGGCCAGAACTGCGAAGCCTTGACCGCGGCCATACAAACTTGCCAGTCTGCCGGTGTCAAGATCATCTTGTCCCTCGGCGGTGCGACGAGCTCTTATTCCCTCCAGACGCAGGCGCAGGCCGAGCAAATTGGCCAGTACTTGTGGGATTCTTACGGCAACTCTGGCAATAAAACTGTGCAACGGCCGTTCGGTAGCAATTTTGTCAACGGATTCGACTTTGACATTGAAGTAAACGGTGGCAGCAGCCAGTACTACCAGTACATGATTGCCAAACTACGCTCCAACTTTGGTTCGGACGAGGCCAACACATACTACATAACTGGTGCGCCGCAATGTCCTATCCCCGAGCCAAACATGGGCGTCATCATCAGCAACTCCGTCTTCGACCATCTCTATGTCCAATTCTACAACAACAACAACTACACCGTCCCCTGCGCACTGGGAATCAACGGCAACGCCCCCTTCAACTACAACAACTGGACGTCCTTTATTTCCAATACGCCCTCGGCCAATGCCAAGGTCTTCATCGGCGTGCCGGCCTCGCCCCTGGCGTCGACGGGGACGCCCAGCGGCGCGCAGTACTACGCCACGCCGGACCAACTAGCTGCCATTGTTGGTGAATACAAGGGCGACGCCCATTTTGGCGGAATCATGATGTGGAGCGCTGGCTTCTCTGATGCCAATGTCAACAACGGGTGCACGTACGCACAGCAGGCCAAGAATATCCTCGTCAACGGAGCGGCTTGCGGATCGTCAGGACCTCCCATTCCTACTCCAACAACTACTCCGGCCACAACCACTCCCACGACGGCATCCTTCGACTTTCTCTCCGACGGCCTCGCCTACCGGCGGCACAGTTCCCCAGTGGGGTCAGGTGGGTTTGACACCAAAGTCCCGTCTATGCTCTTGGAGGAAGAAAAAAAAAAACTTGCGCGGTAGCTCACGCAGTAGTGACGTCTAGTGCGGCGGCGAGGGCTATTCTGGTCCCACCCAATGCGTTCCCCCTTACAAATGTGTCAAGCAAGGGGATTGGTGGTCGTCATGCCGGTGAAGTTGGTAACCAGGCGGGTCAAATCTATAAGGCAGATTCGATCGTGATGGAGTATGCTGCAAGGATCTCCCCTTTCACAGCAGTCATGTTCTGTGTACCTTTACATTCGCACATATAAAGAATTACAAGTACAAACTCGTCAATTGACTTTCCGATTGGACGCTCTACCCTATCTAGATGCATCTACGCTTAGGTGTACACACAAAGGAAAACTGCTTTTGCCATTGAAATTTGAGATGCTCGCCCGTCCCTTAAATCTTGCCCTTGACCAACTCGTCAATTTGAGTGGTGAGGTCCTCGAGCTCAAACTGGGTTCGGTTGCCAGCGACGGTGCCTGGAACCTTGTTGGCGGCATCCATAAAGTACTCAATGACGCCGTAGATCCTCTCCTTGATCTGGACAGTGGCCACGGCAAAGCCCTGCTTGCTGATGTACTTGCTGGGGATGAGCTTGACAAACTCGGCCGACTTCCAACCGTCCTTGGACACAAACACATTGGTTCCCTTGCCGCTGAGCTGAGTCAGGAGAACCTTGCCGCCATACTTCTCGGGCAGGTAGACGCCGTCGTCACCGGTCTCTCCGGTCAAGCCGCTGACGGGAATCTCGACGCGCTTTCCCTCACCATCGCGCTTTTTGAAGCTGACCAGCTTGTTGGCCTGCGCGTCATTGACGATGAAGAGGTCGCCGCTGGCCACAATGCCGGTGAGACCGGCCTTGATGGGCTTCTCACCAGGCCTGGTGTAGTTGCTCTGGTACCAGAGTTTGGCCTCTTGGCCGTTGGAGTTGACCTTGACGATGGCACCGGGATACGTGCAGACAACAAAGGTGTTGCCGCAGTTGTCGTGCGCCATATCCTGGCAACCCGAGTAGGCTCCCTTTGTCACATCGTTGAGGTTGATTTTCCACAGTGTCTCTGGCTTGCCGCTCAGGGCGACCTTGTAGAGGAAGTTGTCGCCGGTAACATTCTCGCCCTGGGTATCAAAGGCGATGCCAGCGTTGATGGCAACTGACAACTGATTCTGCTTGGGGTCAACCTCGACGCCGCTTGCGTGGAACTCGGGCTGCAATGTGCGATCAAAGGTGATGATGTCTTCGATGCGGTTCTGGTCTGCGTTGTAAACGGCAACAGAGGCGTTATACAGTACGCTAGATGAATGAATTCTGTTAGTCCCACTCACGTTCCCAGCAAGCAACATGGGCAATTTTTGTGCTCTAGTAGACATACCTCATGTAGGTCTTGCCATTGGCCTTGTTGAAATCGGCACTCTCAGGGTAGAGCTGGAAAGAGTCGATGATGACATCGCCGTTGGCGGCGGTGTTGGCGTTGTTGGCGCAGTCGGTAGCTGGCAAAGCATTGGCGACGGCACCCAGCGCTGTCAACGAAGGAAGGAGTCCGGCGCGCATTGTGAATGTATGGTAATGAATGAGGAGTTTGGGCTAAAGAAAGTAATGAGTGGAATGATGGTGCTGAAGTGTTTTTCAGAGTCGGTGTCGTGATGGTGATGTATTAAGCCCCTGGGTTAGGAGGAGACATTCTCAACAATATATATCCATTCTATAGTCCATAATACAGCATTCATCTTCACAAGGCAGCCTTCCTTGAGTCGCCAACCTGGCTGTGTAAGCCGAGTGGGAGCCAAGAACCGCCAGGCCAGTCGAACTAGTTATGATCCGCGCCCAAAGCGAGTGGCTTGAGTCAGCACGGTACTTGAAGATTGCTGTGCCACAACCCGAATCAAGCAAATGGCAGCTCTGTGGGGTCCATGCTGCGTGATGAAACCTTGTTCAATCGAGGCAGTTACAAAAAGGTGGGATGAACAAATGCGGCTACTATCAATCTTCAGCCCCTGTTGCCAAGCAGCCCGGGTGCTCGCCCTTTGCTCATGGACCATGGGTGCTCCATGGTCTACGCGTAATGCGTAGCCTCTCTACTATGGAGAATCTTACGATTATGCCGCTCGCATAAAGTGCCTCATTGCGCCGAAATGAAGTACGCTGCACAGATGCCATGGCTATACGCACCTTTATGACCAGTAGCTTCGCCCAAGGTCAAGAAGGAGAGTGACGTTACAAGGGTAACACGTTGCCATCGTGCATAATACCCAGGATTTAAATACAAGACGTGTGGGATTCACTTACAAGAGATGTCTTTTCCTCTTTTCAACCATACATTCATCAACGCGAACATGCTGATCAATATACCAGATACAAGCATGCTTATACGATTCATCAAGAACACTCAACATTAACCTCTCGTCCTTTTTCGAGTCAGGTGCCAAAGTCTCAGAATTTGCCCCCAAGTGGGCGCGCGAGTTTCAATATGCGGCCCGGTTGTGTCGGTCGCGCCCGTTGACTAATGATGAACATGTAGTCCCGGTGGGATCAGGCGGGTACTTTCTCTTTCTGTCGTTCTTTCTTCCGTATTTTTGCAGGGAATAACATAACCATAATTCTTAACCCCCAACTCAATCACAACCCCGGAGGTTGACGCGTCGCACAATGCATCTCAATATGGAGTCCGGAGTAGAGTCTGGCAGATTGTCTGCCTACCAAGAAGTATTACACTAAGATACTGTGGCATTTTATACTATGGAGCGCGATAGCTAGGTACCTGACCTGGTCGACTACTTTTTGCCTCCCAATGTATGTCATCGCGTTCTGCTAGCATGCTCTTCGCGATCGACGAAAAAAGTTCCAAATTTGCGAACCCCTACATCGTCTTGGTGTTGACTATGCTGCCAGCTGCTCCTTAGGGTTGTATCGAGTCAAGTTGCAACAAATTAGACGACGGACAAGAACCACATGGAGGTTTGGAGGACTCCGCTTTGACTCCATAATCTTATCGACTCGCCACGGCGCTTGAGATTAGGGAAGGATGACTCGGGCCTCCCGGACAGGATCAAAGAAAATTGCGCTGCTCAAACACAGGTCTTTGGCATCCCGGGGCTCCATCGTCGACTCCGTGGTTGATCTACCACCTTGAACGCTGTACGGAGCACTCCGCACCCAGACTGGAATAAGCAGGGCTGGCCTTCTCCCAGCATAATTGTGACGCCGCGGCTAGTAGCACTCAACTACCAGGAACACCCAGTCACTGTTTGAGTGAAGGCGAGGCAGTCCCTGCTTCGGCCATCGACGGATCTACCGAGCCTATTAAACCCAGCTGTAACGTCAGCGCGTTCCGATAAAGTCAACTGCCGTTTGCGGACAAAAGCCTTGTCTACCCTATGTATGAACCCTATGCTACACAAACATTGTCTTTTGTCATCACGAGGACTGAAATTATGCCGACTAGTTATCCCACAAGCAACGCCGTTGCTTTTCACCGGCAACAGCTTCCTGTTTCTATCATGATCGCCACATTGACTAATGGCTTCCCACATATTCCGAGGCACAAATTAGCCTTGTACAAGCACGCTTTGTAAACTAGACGCCACATTATAACTACCACCACAAACACCATTCATCCTCCAATGCTGCCTCTATGCCATTCCCCAAGGTGTATTGGGTGACGTCAGATTCATGGAGAGTACAGTTTGGTACCTTCCCCGCAAGGTGACGCATCATGACGATTGGCGCATTCTTCATATGGGATATGTGACGTCTTCAAGCTGCAACCCCCAGTCGGGATCTGATAAGATCTTGGCTTCTTCAACTGCCGCTGTGGCTCCCTGCGCGAACGGCTCAGCCAACAGTGTGCGCACGAGCTCATCAACCCGACTAGTCAATTTAGCATTGTCATGGTTGTGGATCGAACTGTGAGCCATTGATGGCTCTTCCTTCGACCCTGCGACTGGGTTTCCGCGACTCTTTCAAGGCCTCGAGCTTCTTTTCAAGCACCCGCTTAACCCATCTCCTTTGCAAAACCCACCGCACGCTGGCAACCGTTGCATTCAACACCATCTCAAGCCCGCTAGGCCAGTATACGGCCATGAGGCTCGCAAGACGTCGGAACCACGTCATATCATTGCGCCCAGCTTCCCAGTTTGGACCGTTTGCGAAAAGTCCCACGCTGGAGAGCATCGTGCTGGGTAGAGCATATGCCGTGGCAAGTGCGTATGGTCCGCCGCCAGAGAGTCCCATGACGGCGAATCTTTCGATGCCTATTCTCTTCGAGAACTGCTCCACCTCTCGCGCCCAATCAAGCAGCCTCCGACTTGGTTGAGGTGACGACCACCCGAAACCCGGCCTATCGATGGCGATGAGTCGAATGCCTTGACGCTGTGCCAGGATCTCTATTTCTTTTGGCTCCAGACGGGACGACGGGTACCCATGGATATACAGAAGTGATTTCCTCCAGGTGTTCCGAATTCTGCGAAACCTAGGGTGCGGCCATCTGGAAGCTTGAATATCTGGTTCTCGCGAGCATTGGATTTGCTTGCCAGTGTACACAGCCGAGAGCGCGTCATGACTTGGACGGGCTTATATCCGGCAAACATTCTGTGAGCCATTCTCGCTGTCCGTGGCATGTGACAAGAGCAAAGAAAAAAAAGGCCTTCATGTTTCATCCATGAGCCAAGACAATGTACTATTTAAATGTTACTTTTTCTGGTGCAACAAGGCTGGATGTGACCTCGTCCTGCGGAGTTGTGTTCAAATCGTGTAATACATCGCGCCATGTGACTATCGCTCAAATACTTCATCTTCAATATGAAACTTACACCCACAGCTGCATTTCTCGCTAGTCCGACCATCTCCCTGGGCCCACACAAGCTGACGGCGACGTCACAACCAGCATGCTGCTCCTTGAGTCCCTGAAAAACACTACGAAGGTCTGGCCGGCCTGGTGAGATAGTCCACCACGCCGGCATAGGTTCAGTCTTTACCGCACTGCCCACTTCCTCTTGTTGGCTCATGGCTAGTGTGCTACCGGTTTCTGTGTGATACAGCGAGGTCGACAGTCTGGCTGTTGACTCTGGCATTGATGTTACGTCATGGAGGGTTTGAAGTTCGTCCTTGAACCAGGCTGAGTGCTGCTTTTGACCACCCAGACAAGGTGAATGTTAACAATGCCTGCCGGAACAGCGAACCTGCGTCTGTTCAAAGAATGCCTTGCGGAAACGATCGATGGAATGATGCCAACAGCAGGGGTGATGCCGATCCCACCCGCTACCAACACGACAACACCAAAAGAATTTGATGCCAGTGCAAACGACCAACCCCAAATGGATCGTTTAGCTGAAGCTTGACTCCGCGGTTCGCCGACTGATGCGCCTCACCCACAGATGGCTTGCGCTCGCTGCATCTGTCCGTGTCGACGTATTGGACCGCATTGGTGTATGTTCCCAGGCCTCTAATTGCAAGTGTAGCTGTATTATTGAAGTCCCCGAGTGGACTCACCGCTGTGAACGGATGCGAGTTCCAAAATGATACCCCAGGAAGCTGAACCCAAACCATTTGACCTGGGCGAGTGATGGTTATTCCCTTGACAGTAAACTTGGTTACTTGGCCCCCAAAGTGCGCGATATCTGTTACCTCAATGGATCGGAAGCTGTGGTACAAGCCAAGGATGCGGTCAATGACCCAGAGCGAGAAACCAGGCAGCAGAAACTCCGGTCCGTTTATCGTATGTATCAACGCGCCGACCATGAACACAAAGAAGAGAAAATGCGCATAATAAAATATTTCGAAACCCTTGCGACGGACTATTGGCAAGTCCGTTAGGAGAATGATTGCAAGGCACAGTCATGCCATTATGTCAATCCGAATTCGTGTGTTGACGAAGCTGCTCGCAATCTGATCGGTCTGGGCGTAATGCATTATGTTGAAGGCGAAATGCGCCGTTCCATGGGCTACTGTCGCCATCCCGATCCAGCGATGGTACTGTAGCAGAACACTACGAGGGATCCTCAATAAGAGAGAAAGTAAATTCTCCCGTGGAGCTAGGGTCAGCGCAAGACCGTCGTTTGCGATTGTCAGCCAGCCGTGTAACTTGTAGTCGGTCATGAATTCGTTGTCATTTATGCCAAATGCAATGTTGAGCCCGAGAAAGACCAAGAATCTAACAAGGTCCGCGACATGATGGTCAAAGACGAATGGGATAGTTGTGTGGTAATTGAGAAGTTTGTGGCAAAATACGGTCAGCCTCCAGTGCGTTCCATCACGACGAGCGTTGCGACCTTAAGGGGTATGAGCGAATTCTATCACCAACGCGGGTTAGGAATGTTCTTACTAACTCGAAGTGTATCTTGTGTGTAGATTTTGTGACAGCCGAAAAACACTTTCGACTGGGAAAACACCAAATACAGACGCAAAGTGCACCCGGGCAGCGGTGTATTGAAAATCGATAACTGCTTTCGCCATGTTTAAGACCCAACTGCTTGGTAATAGGGATGCATAGATTGGTTACGGACCTGATATTATTCACCGGGGGATATTTTCGGGTTTATTCAAACTCTCGAATGATATAATATAGCACAGATACTCGTTATTGAACTGGCTGGTCAGCTACTTCTCCGTCAAGATCGAACACATTGGTCGCGCGTTTAGCCTGGTCGCCTCACTTTTCATCATGTTTCCACATCAATCAGCCAAACGAATTACCGTAATTTTAATTGGAACCACACCGTCATGATTCCAAAGGCCTTCTGCAGGAGTGTGTCGGCGTAGCACCTTATCACTAAGTGTGGTCTGATTGGCCTGATAACCTTGCAAACGGCCAAGTGTATTTTCCATCTCTTCAAAGGAAGAGAATAGACACAAGTAAGCCAAACGATAGGTCTTTCTTTGCCCTTGTGACCCCGGCCTCCTTAGCGTGCGGCCACCTCTCGTGCACGGGGCCTTATTTTTTCCTCTTTGAGACCAGACAACCAAGGTGCAGGTGACCAATAAAAGAGGCGGGACTTCTGGTTCCAAATTATGCCTGGTCAAGGCACACACGAGTTCAGGTCACCGCATCCTAGCCCGTTAATCCCTGAAATAGTGATGATTGTTGCTTCGTAGACACTGTTATGCAATGTGTGGAATCAAGAACACTGTTAGGGTCGGCACTATGAACTCGGTAACAATTTTGGTCTTGATAGCCTCGATTCTTATATATACAGCAGACGTTAGTCGCCGCAATTCCGAGACTACTCAGATATATATTTGACGATTCAATCATCTCTGTATCCTATTTCTCCTTGTTGAAACAGTCAGGACTCAGGATTATTTGGTAAGTGGAGTCAATTTGACATCACCGCCTTCGATGCGGACCATCAACCTACATTTCAGTACCACCAACCCTGGTCAAAATTGTATACTAATATCCAAATGTACAGTACGGCAAACCCTTGTCTCATAATGTGTTACCCTGCAGTTATTCTTAGTCTTGTTGCTGCCACTGCTATGGCAGCAGAGGTTGGCTGATCCGGCAAATTGTCGTCGTTGGATGGCGGACGCGGCGGCACGGTCAAAGTCTTGAACCACAGTGCGCTCGACACCTCGGGATATACACTTAAAGATGCCTCTGCGCCAGCACTGTACTGGTGGGGTTCGACGACTGACAAGCTCTCGGTTGGCTTCCGAATCAACAACGAAAGAGTCGACAAAGCGGCGACAACCAGCAACATTGTCATAGCCCTTGACGCGGGAAAGAAACCTTCCGAATTTTCAACTATTAGTCTATGGTGTGAAGAGTTTAATGCCAACTTTAGTCAGGCGGCATTGACAAAAGACGGAACTGGATCCGACTCTGGGGCCACGCTTAGTGCCATGCCCAAAGCCGGAGCAGCTGTTTGCTCAGGAAATGCTCAGCCGATTGCTATTTTCGCTTTGGTTGCCGATATTGCCTTCGTTTCTCAACTCATCTAAAAGGGAAAGAGAAAAGTCCTTGTAGATGCAGGTAAATACGAAGAATTGGAAGCAATAAAACTCCATTGCAAAACACCTTATAGTATTGCAGACTCCTTTTTATGTGACTTTTGCACCCGGAAGAACTCCATACCATGAAATACTCCGCTCCATAAGTCAACGGTTAGCTCTTGCAGCACTACAGGTCTGCGATGTCAACTACTGGTAGTTACTTCTCGCCCTAGCTATGCCCCGATAGCAGTTTAACTCGTTGATTGTACGCAATATGGCCGAACGCATGATCTTGAGTATATAATTGAATACGTACGTTTCAATGGTGTGCACATTTTCTCTTTCAATCCGCAATTCAAACAACTATTGTCTGCTTATTGCGGCCTACAGCGGAATATATTTGCCTATTAAGAAGTATACACCAAGATACCATAGCAAGCCTTCCCTCGAAGCTCCAATTCAATTTTTGGATCATGAAGACCCGAAGAACTGCAATCTGGAATTTCTGCCAAGTCACCTTTATTACATGGCGCACTGTTATATTCACGGAGGTCACGCCGACTTGTCAACCAATCCGCAACTCGCGAGGTCGTCTCCGATCCCAGTCCCCACGAAAGCTCGCCTTGCGGGCTTTCCAGCTGTATTAGGCCCTTAAACCTAGTTTGGATGTGCGCTGGCTTGAATAAGGATCGCATGCTGTGCTATCTTTAGCATGCGTTCGGTGATCGTACCACCTCGGTGCTGTTGGATGTTTATTGTTGCTCAGCGGAATCAAAACGCGACGTAAGATTAAGACATAGTCGGAATTGGTTGCGGATTGATAGACTACAATACCCTCGCCTAAACGGTCGGTTCCATTGCCGGACCTGGTTCAAGGTCTGAACGCCACTGAAGACGTGGCGTTCGGAATGCAACTAAATGGCATCCTACCTCAGTTATCTAGATGTAGACACCAAGACCATTCTTGCTTCCAATATGTTTTCAGGGCTGTTCATCATTGCATGTGAAACGTCCAGCAACCTCACGACACAGAAGTTGCATCACTCTTCCCCCCTTCGTCTTGCCAGTTTGGAAAGTCGTGCGGAGTAGCCCTAGTTCGACTAACCTTGGTTTGCGGCTGATAGTAAAGATCCACTCGAGCAACAGGAGGCCCCAGTTGGGGTACGGACGGTACTTTCAGACATTAGTGATATGGCTCCTTTTTGTTGGTAGCGGTACCTCGTCGGTATGACCAAGTCGAGTCCCTAGCCGACCCCGATCATAGGCCTGGAACTGGGAACTGGACGATCTTTGACTCGATTAGCCTACCTCTGCGAGACTAATTCACCTGATGTCTGGTGTCCTGTGCGTTATGGCCTGAATGTTGCAACGCAAAGATTTCTCGAACTGGCTCCAAAGTCGGAATTTTTTACCCTCAGAGTGGCTTGTATAATAATTCATTAGATCCAACATGTACTTAGGATAGGAAAGGGAGCCCGGAGAATAAACAAACTGTGGTCTTATTTGTTTTTTCGAAAAGAGGGCTTCGCAAGATGTTGAAGAAAACTCTGTAAAACCTGCCAGCAACCTAGGTGGGCATTGTATATCAAACTCTCCTGTCAGATTTCTGGCTAAGATGGGTAGGTCGGATTTACTGAAAGCCAGTTCCCAGGATACAGAAGAGGGGACCGAGTCGAATTATTTCGTCCTCTCTCGCGCTCAACTTCAACCTGTGCCTGAGTCGAGTCTGCAGTTGTAAAAAACCAAACTTTTGTCTATTTACAGCCGCAGTCGGCTCGGCTCATGGTTGAGATGTCGAATCACGACGACAAACCACCAAGCCATAGTCCTGGATTTGTCTCAGCAGTTAGCCCCAATAGGCTGGACCCATGTTACGATCATGATGCCAACGCTCCAAAAGTTGTTGAGCTAATGTCGCCTTCAGACGCCAGCCAGCTCAGTACAAGGCTTTCACTACGGCCAACAATGCTTTCAAATTCACACAAGGGCTCATTCCACAGAACAGAGTACCAACAACAAAGACAGTGGTAGGAATGCGACGGATAAGGTGGTAGTGCCCCCAGAGCATGGAAAATATCAAAATCTAGGGAGCGCAATAATGCGGCCGGGGGGCACGCCGAGCATCTCGTCGCATCAATCATCACAAGCGCAGGATGCGGCACACGCCCCGCTCCCTCCACCGCTCAACGAAGGAGGGAGAATTCTAGATTTAAAGCGCCGGGCCTTTTTCATCTGGCTCGGAATTTTTCTTACCGTTGTGGTGGCCGCTGTAGTTGGCGATGCTGCGGAAGGAGTCATTTTTTCAAAGTCGAAATCCTCATCGGCTGACAGTGCGTCAGACACACAAATCCTACCTCGACGTAAGTTTTTGCCCAAGTCCCTCGATTCGAAGAAAACTACGGCGATAAAAATATTTCATAGCCCGTACCTACGTCATCCACACCAACGGCCTCATCTACTGCCTCCTCCACAAGCCCATCTGCCGCCCCTTCAGCCACGTTTTTGTATAACGAGACGTCGTTTGATCAGGCGTTTGCTATCCAAGGATTTTCTAGGAATAAGTTCAGCGGCGGTTATTAAAATAGTTCGAGATAAAGAAGGTGGCACGGACTTTGACTTCGACAACGACTAGGTTGCCAAAACTACCAACTGCTGTGTTTCGTTTTGGAGCAATGCTATCAAGGAGGGATGGATGGGATACACGTGTGATTCGAGACACAGGGAAGCGGCTGAGGAATCCTTGCAAGAGCCTTTACTTGGTGCCCAGATAAGCACACAACACCATACGCACGGGGGAAGTGTGTGTAAAACAACCGACATCACTGCAAGATGGCTTTTATTTCAAAATATATACGTCGGCGTCCGAGAAAAGAGCAAATACCTTGACGCCCTAATTCCATACATGAAGACAGCCATTAGCAACAAGTGCCGCGGTTTATGCCTGTGCGTTTGGCTATGCACACTGTTGTTTTACATATGTGCAACTTGTGAGCCGTTTCAGGATGCATCTCACCAGTCACCACCCCAGTTGTTGCAGCCGTTATTTCCAGGAGCATGAGGCCAGCGCGAGTTGCGGATTGGGTCAGGGCCGGGCTGGGGGAATTCAACATCGGTTCCCTCATACGTGCAGATGCCGTTTCCAACGTTGGCGACAAACATGGGAGGACGGCTGCTGTAGGACTCTGCGGCGCCGCGTCTAGTAGTTCTGTTGCTGGCTTTGACCGTGATGGCAGCGCAGTTCATGTACATCTCGCGGTTGCCCTCGTGGTTGAACCAAGACCAGCCGAAAAGCATCTCGCCAGCGGGCAAGTCGTTGGGCAGAGTGAAGCTATACGTGGAGTCACCCATCACTGGACAGTTTCCAATGTACGAGCGAATGACTTTCCACAATGTGCCACGATCGTACGAAACCGAAGCTTGGCAACTTCCACCCTTGTGAGGAGTACCTCCGCTGATGGTCATGGAGTAAGTACCGCCAGCTGTCCAACTTGCTACTGGTCTGCCCTTCGGGGTGCCCAGATATTTCGCGTAGCCTTTGCAGGGGAAGTTACTACCGTCCGACTCCAGGGGCGAAGTGATGTCGTAGTCGATGTCCCAGTCTGTATAGGGGTTGAAACGGGAACGGAAGGGTGGAGGGTCTTTCATCTCCATGTGTGCTACGGCAAATGTAGCCATGCCCAGGCAGGCACCGATGACTTGGGAGGCTTTCATATTGGTGGTTGATACAGAGAGTGACCAGGAGTTATGAAGGACTAATTGGTTCAGAAGGGGAAGCTTTGATGGACTCAACCACGAGATCCGACCAGAAAGACAGTAGTGGAAGAGGCCTTTTATATCACTCCTGATACTTTATTTCTCACTCTCTTTTGTCTCCTGAGCACCGTCCAAAATGCAACCACTGTAATTTTCCAAAAAGGGGTCATCAGGATCAATGTCACTATCCCCCACGACCCATACTGTACCATTCATTGTCCATGGACCAACTTCAAAGCTTGGGAGCAATAAAGGTACCTTCCTAGTGCAGCATGTTGTCAACACCAAAACACGACGCATGAACTCAATGCGAACGGGAATAACGCGACGGAAATAATGCGGTCGCAGAAACATTGGCATCCATACCATGCCAGAAATGCGTCATGGACAAGAAGGAATCCCACATAATTCCATGGTTCTATTGAAGGAGCGCCATTTCAGGTTCCTGGAATGCGAAATATATCCACAGTCGTCATCCAACATACTGGGTGCGCATAGGCATATGTTCTTAACAACTGATCAACTATACCCAAGTTAGCCCTGGACGATTCTGCATCGGATGATTATGTTACACTGAACAACGGCGGGGTGTCAATCTCCTCCCACCCGAGCGGCTTCTTCAGATCAGGAGCCTTTCGCGCTGTCCAATGAAGAACTGCAACGTTCCTGGAGACCAAGCGACATGGTTGACGGCGCTTGTTTTTGGCATTTTCGGACGTCTGGTGGTTCTTGGCGGGTTGGCCCCCACGTACGGCCTTGACGGTGACGGTTTCATCTGGTAAAGCAGACTTGCAACTTATTACTTATGCAAGTAGTCACTGTATGGAAATGTTCTAGAATAGTCTCAAGGGAGACGCAGAGCTATTCGTGCAGTTATGACTCCATCGCCGAGCCCTCTCATTTCATGTGAGTAGTGGCTCAGCATAATTTACGAGGTCATGCCCGGTGTTAACGTGTTTAGGAGACGAGCATCTTATTTCGAAGCCCATGTCCACTTGCGACTATGAAAGAAAGAATGGATGTAATTGCACCAAGGGCTTTGGGTGTTCGTTGTTGCACCACCCGCTATAAACTACTCCCCCTTTCCTCCACATCAAGACGCATGGTGTCCAGAGGACGGAGAGATGGTTTGGAGCGAACAAGACTTGGGCCGAAGGTACGTCTCACGTGGGGTTGAGTCTGTCGCATCCACCATGCTGACTTGTTGAATCAATAACTTTTCTCTTCATGTCTCAACCCCCAAATGCATGTCGAGACAAGTTGAAGCTACTCGATACGTGGGACTGGTGTTGCGGTGCCATCCAGCCAAAGCGCGTTGTGTTGCAAATGGATGTCCTGCACTCCGGCTTTGGTAGGCTAGGCAGAGTCCTGGCCGAGGAGCGCAGACTGACGCTTAGGTTTGTAATCCGTCGATTCTGTCTATACTAATACCTGTCCATGTCAAGTCTGCGTTGTATTAGAAGACCCGGAATCTAGGCGTAGCATAATCTGCATAGTTACAAACAAGACAAGACAGGGCGGCCGGGGCGGATTCGGGAATTTATCCACCAACATCTGCCATCTTACGTGGAAATCTTGGCGAACAGCAGCTGGAACACCATCGCCAGAGCTACTTCCCCGTACCGTACTATTGGCTGGAAGCAATCTGGTGTGCATACATAAGCTGACTGTCCTGCAATGAAAAGTTCCACTTTTCAGAGACAAGCTACGTTACAACCGCACACGGGAAGGCCCTGCTGACCCCGATCAAGGGTCTTATTTTCCTCCAATCCCCATCATGGCTGCAACTACCTTCCCCATCTCGACATGCTTTGGGTTATCCAAGACTACTGTGTCACACCGGGTTTCACCGGGCTAAGGGTGGCTAAGGGCTAGACCAAAGTCTTCCCCCAAGCTGTCAGCAGAGATGATTCCAACTTGAGCTTAGTTCCGGCATTTAGGTCTCAAATTATCCATCCACCACCTGGGGATGAGGGACCCTAAATGTAAGGATCATGGAATGGCTCAAGGCCGAATGTATATAAGTAGGCTTTGCAGGTTTCAGAATACCAAAGGCCCGACAGGTCAAGATTCACACACACCGCGTCTCGCTACATCCCACAAGATGCGTTCAACCAGTCTTTTTGCCGTGGTAACCCTAGGCGCCGTGGCCTCTGCCTATCAACTTCCCGCCAATCTCAAGAAAATCTATGATCAACACAAGGTATATTGCAATATCAGGCGACAACACGTGTCAGTTGCTAAGACGATTCAACACACAGGCCGGAACATGCTCCAATAAACTTTCAGGGACCTTCAGTGGCGGCGCGACGTACTGCGGAGATCTCCCTAATGCCATCTTCCTCAAGGGAAGCAACGGCAACTATGACAACATGGACATTGACTGCGACGGCGCCAATAACTCGGCTGGCGGCTGCGCAAACGACCCTACTGGCCAGGGGCAGACTGCGTTCAAGGACACCGTCAAGACGTACGGTATTCCTGATCTTGATGCCAACCTCCACCCCTATGTAGTCTTTGGAAATGAGGGCGCCAGCCCGTCTTTCAACCCGCAGAGCAAGGGCATGAAGCCTCTTAGCGTCATGGCCGTCGTGTGCAACAATCAAGTGGTGCGTATTATCCCGGTTCTGGTCCGTCGTTGCATCCAGTTGCTGACAATGGGAATTCCTTTCCAGTTTTATGGAGTCTGGGGCGACACCAACGGATTCACTTCCACCGGAGAGGCGTCGCTGGCCCTTGGCAAGCTTTGCTTCCCCAACGAGGGCCTTTCTGGCGACAATGGCCATGACCCCAAGGATGTTCTTTACATCGGCTTCACCGGAGGCGACACGGTTCCTGGCAAGAGCGGTGCAAATTGGAAAGCAAAGAAGACGGCCGATTTCGAGGCTAGTATTAAGGCCTTGGGCGACAAGCTCGTCGCGCGCCTTTAGATTTACTGGCACTTGTAGTTGTCATGAGTCTGGAGCGACCTCCCATACTTGTACATATTTATTTAAGCGCCGCCCTTGCCTTCCATCTTGTTAGTCATGATTTGCATGTCGGAACTCGTGCTGTACAGGCTGTCGTGGTGCGATTGCTCTTTGCCCGCGCGACGGTCCATGTGTTTGGCCTCGGGAGCTCTGGACCTCTGGTGGCCTGATGGCGGGGCCAGTTGGGATTGTTTCGCATCTTACGACGCTTGGGAAACTTGTATAGCTCATTGTACAATCCGCAGAGGCGCGCAATCCCAGCACCGCTGACATGTGGTAAGAAGTACTCGTGCCACGCCCCACCATTAGGTAATTCAGCTAGCAAAGCCCTCACCACCAAAGGTGGTGCTTATCACCAAGGCGGGCACATTAGCAAGGCGAGCAGCTTTTTAACCTTAGACGCGTTAAACCGTGAAAATAGCTGTAATTAACGTTTAAAAGTTAAAAAATAAAGCTAATTTACGTGTTATTTAAGCCCTTTAATTTATTAATGAAAATATAAATGTAAAACTAGCTATTATAGCTTAAAAATTTAACGTGTCTTATATAACGCTTTAATAATAAGTTAATAGCGTTTCTACTAAAAAAGGCTATCTAGCGGTAAATATAAAGCTTTTAAGAGAAGAAGAAGTTACTTTATATAATTATATTAATTGCCTTAATAATATTAATTTCATTATATAAGTTAAATTTATTATAAATATTATAAATTACATTATAAAAGAGAGGGTATTATTAATAGCCTTATTTAAGCCTATTAAAAAGCTTTAAATTACACGCTTTATTAAGTGGTACAGCTATAATAAATACCTTTAAAGAAAGCTAGATATAAATTAAAAAGCCTTAAAAGACGTTAAAAGGGTTCTTACTTATTTTAACACCTTAAATATTATTATTAAGAAGTATAAAATCCCTTCTTATAATATTGTGTAGCGGCATTTATGCTTACAAGTTAAAGGAAGTTAAATGGTGCATTTAATCGTAGCTACGTTATTAGTATAAGAGAATAGGTACACGTATAAGTCTTTAATTTAATAAGTTTTACCTTTATAATTAAGTTTATAAGATCTTTTATTAATATTTTATTAAGTTATTTAATTAGCCTTATATAAGCTTACGTTATATAATTAAATTATTTAAGTTATTTAATTACTTATTTACACTTATAATAAGCTATAGCTTATAATACGTGTAATTAGAATTATAAGTATTTTAAAAGCATTTAATTACTTTATTTAAATTAATTTATTACTTATTTAAGAATCTTATTAGCTTTAAGAAGTAAGTTATAAGAATTAAAAAGTAATTAAATTGTAATACCACGTATAAAGTTATTAGTATATATATATATATCGCGTTTAAGTTAATAAAAATAATAGTTTTACCTAAGTAATATTTCTATTAAGAAAGAATTATTTAATCTCTTATAAAAGGCACTTTTTAGCTATTATAAGAATAAATTTAAAAGGTATAAAAGCTTAATAATATTTACGTTTAAGAGAATATAAAAGAATTATAATTATAATAAAATAAATTAAAACTAAGAAAGAAATTATAAGTAAATTATAAAAATAATTTAAATTATTTAATTAAGTAAAGAGAAATTATAATAAGATGGAAATTACTATAATTAAGTTAAAAATAAAGAGTTATCTTAAAGGTTTTTAATTAAAATAAGAATATACTTACTCTTTAAATATTAATAGACTTATAGTTAGAAAGAAAACTTTTATTAGAATAACTTAAATCGGTTAAAAGAGAATTAAAAAGGGAAAGAATTAATTAATTAATTAAAAGAATATAATATTTCTTATAGTATCTCTAATAACTATAATCTTATAGTTAATTATAAGAAATAACGCTATAATATTTATTATTTTAGCTTATAAAATTATCTTTATAATAAAATTATCTTTAAAAGAGATATAAAAGGTTATTCTTAAGTTAAGTAAACTAATATAAATATTTCTTAAATATAATTAATTAAATAATTAAAAAGAATTTAAAAGAAAAGATTTTATTAATTTATTTATTATTAATTAATAAGAAGTTATTAAAAAAGACTTATATTCTTATTAATAATACTCTCTTTAAGAATTTAACTTAAAGAAAGAAAAGCTTATAATTAAAAAGCTAAATATTTTAAGATTAATTAATTCTATTATAACTTATAATAAAAACTTATTTAAAGCTATAAGCTAATAAAACTTTATTTTATTTACTAGTATAAGCTTTAACTTTAAGAGATTTATTAGAATTCTTAAAAAAGCCTTAAGTAAATAAGAAATTTTAATTACGTTTTAAAAAGTCTTTAAAGTTAAACTCTTTAATAAAGAGAATATCTTTAACTTCTTAAAGAAATTTAAGAAGAAGATATTTACCTTAATTATTCTAAAAAAAAAGTAAATAAAGATATTAAAACGTAATATTACTTCTTTTAAAAGAACGCGCGTTAAAACCCTTAAAGCTATTAATAATTAAAATAAAGCTAAGAAGAAACTTCTCTTATAGTATAATATAATTAACTAGAATTAAATAAAAATTATAATAAATAAGTTAAAAAGTCTTAATACCTAGTATTTAAGAGAGATTTTTAAGACTTTTTATTAGCTATACCTTTATTAAAGCTTATAAAGTAAAGCTAAACCTTTTATATAAATAGAATCTATCTCTTAATTAAATATCTTATATAAAGCTTTACTTAATTATTTAATTATAAGCTTTATAAATAAGAAAGGGTATTTATAAAGTAAAATTATCTTAAAGAAGTATATTATACTTTAAAGTAAGCTAAATAAGCACGTATAAGTTAAGCTTAAACTTATAAATTATAACTTAATTATATTAGAATTAAGGCACTTACTTTAAGACTAAGAGTATACTTTAAAGATTATTTATAAACTAATAAGAGGTATTTTTAAGAGTAACTTAAATAATTATAAGAAGTAAAGCTTATATTAAAATAAATTTATAATTAAAGAAGTAAATAGAAATTAAAAAGAGAGTAAAGAACCTAGCTTTATTATTAGTTCTTCTTTTAATTAAATAAATAAAATTATAAAGTAACTTAAAGAGATAAAAATTACGTTAATTAAGTAAGTTAAAAGGTAAATTAACTTAAAAGAATAACTTAAGTAACGTTAAAAGAACTTATCTTAAAAAAGTAATAAGCTTAATTAAAGTAATTAAAAATTAATTTAATTTAATTATATTTAATTTAAGAATAAAGAATTAAATAATAATAACGCTAATAATTACTTTAAAATTAATTATATTTATATAAAAGAACGTTAAGAGATTTAATATTATTATTATAATAATATAAGGTATTTCTTTAATAAATACCTTTACTTAAAGTATAATTAAATGCTTAGCTTTACCTAATATAATATAAATACGCGTATTCTTATAATTAATATTAAAGTATAAGAATATATTATATTATTATAACTTTTATTCTAATTTCTTATTATTAAAAGCTATATAAGAAGGCTTATTATACTTTAAGTTAAATTATTTTTAAATATATACGTTTATATATACTTAAATTAAGTAAAACGCTTTAAAAATACTCTATTAAAGAAATAAAATACGCTATAAAAAGAGATTAAAATACTATAAAAGAAGTTATAGTAAATTAATATATTTAAGTAAGCGTTAAAAAAGAGTAATTCTTATAATTTACCTTTAATTAAACCCTTATTTATTATAATAATTATAATATTTAAAATATATATAATAAAAAGCGCTTAAACTTATAATTTTAAATTTAAAGTTAACCTTTTAATAAATATAAACGTATATAAGTAAGTAAAGCTTAAAAATAACTTAAATAATACTAAGAATAAAAATAAAAAAAGTAAAGTTATAACTTAAAATAATAAAGCTAAGCTAAAAATAGTTAAACTTATTAAAGATAAGACTAATAAGTAAGTGTAAATAATATAATTAAAGGGAAATTATTTAATTAAGAGAATTATAATATAATTATATAAAGAAACGCTCTTTAAGAAGATTAGCGTTTTATTAAAAGACTTATATTAATTACTTTTAAGTCTTATAACTTTAATAAGAAATAAAATTAATAATTATATTAATAGTATTAATAATATTAAGTAATATAATAGAAAATTAATAACTCTTTTAAAGAAACCTATTAAATTTATAAATAAAAATACTTTAAAATTAAATTAAGTAATTTTAATATTTAATATAATATTAATTATAAAGAATTATATTAAAAACAATTAAAACGTAATAAAAACCTTAAATAAAAGAAGTAATATACCTTTAATAAGTGTAAACGTAAAACTTTAAGCGTTACTTATAAAAAGGCTTTAAGGTATACCTAAATTAATTAATTATTAAATTAACTTTTAAATAAACTTAATTTTATAGCTTAAAGGGATTTTTAGGTATACGTAAAAGTTACTATACTTATAAGTGTAACTTAATTATAAGAGAGTATCTCTTATATATATCTTAATAAATAATAGCTTATAAGAAAATATTATTAGTATAAAGTTTACTCTTTAAGTAAATTTAAAGATATATATACTTGTAAAGAATATATTTATAATCTTATTCTTAAATAAGATTATATATATATATAAAAAGGTAAAAACTCGCTTTTATCTTAGAAATATATAAACTTTAATTTATTTATATATTACATTAAATATTATTTATATTCTATTAATTTTAAGTATATTATTTATAAGACTTACTTAAGTGTTATTTAATTATAATAAAGAGAGTAAAGAGTTACTTATTTAATATAAATTTAATATTATACGTATTATATTTTAAGTCATAGAATTAATTATATAAAAAGTATTAAATATAGCTAATAAAATATAACTAAAAACTTACTTACTTATAATAAAAACATTAAAATTTTTTAAACTATTTAATTCTAGTAATTAAAAGACGTTAAAAAGATAAGAGAATATACAAGTAAAAAACCGTTATTTATCTAGTATTAAGGTATTAAATAAAGTTAAACGTAGCTAAATATTATATATACTATATTAAATATAAGAAATATATAATAAAATGCTAGCTTTATTTAATTTAAGTAAGTTAAATACGTTAAGATAAGTGTGAAATAATAATTAAATAGCTATAATATAAGTTAAAATAAACCTAATAATAATTAAATATATTAAAGATAAGTTAAATTACCTTACTCTTAATAGCTAAAATAAACTTAAAATATACGAAAAAGAGTTTATATTAATTAATTTATAAGTAATTAATACTATTACGTAAATTATAAATAATAAGGTAAACTTATTCTTAAATTTAAGACTTTATAAAAGTAAAATTAAACTATTAAACGTATTTTATAGTTTTATACACGTAAATATATAAGTTAATTATTATAATTATAAACTTAACGTTATTAAAATCTTAATTAATAACTTAATTAAAAAGACTAAGAAGATAGAAATTTATAGTAATAGTAAAAGAAATAATATAATAATATTAGAGAAGATATTAAAGAAGAGGGAAAAGAGAGTTATTTACACGTCTTTAACCTTTAATAAAGAATTTAATACTTATAATAAATTCTATAAGCTATTAAGAGAAAAACTTAAAGAAGAGTTTATTTCTTTATTTATTAAGAAAGAAAAGAAAATACTAGCTTTAATAGTTAAGAAAGTATACTAGAAATAAAGTAAGTAAATAAAGGTAATAATAAAGAAGCTTTAAAAGGCGTAAGTAATTAATCTTTAAGTAAATACTATATATAAGAGAAAAGCTAATAAAGTATAATTAAAAGATAATATTCTATTAAATAAATTAACCTTAAAAGGTAATTATAATTAAAAAACTAAGAAATAAAAATAAGTTAAAGACTAGATTAAAAAAGATAATAAGTACTTAAAATATATTATAAGAAGATTCTTTAAATAATTAAGGGGATATTTAATTAAGTGCTTAAAGGGGTTAAAAACTTCTTATAATTAAAGAAAGCTTATATTTTTAAGACTATTCTTAAAAACTATAAACTAGCTCTTATATAAGACTTATTTTATTATAATAAAGTAAATTCTATTATTATACTCTCTTAAGTTATTAAAATAATTAAATATAAAGTATAAAAGGTAAAATTAATTTTTATATTATTAAGACTTTAAGTTAAATTAATTAAATTATTAAAAAAAAAGATAAAGTATAAGTATTTAAAAGAAAGCTATAAATTATATTAGAATTCTTACTTTCTTATAAGAAAAAAGAACAAAGAAGTGCGCCTAAAGCTCTTATAAATATAGTACATACAAGTGTATTATGTATTATATTTTATATTATATTGTATTTTCGTGTATTATATTTAAATACATTACATTACATTAGTAAAATACCTATAAATGTATTTTAAGTAAAAAAGACCCTTGTTTTTTTAACTTAGAATTATAAGGCTAATTATAAGGGTTATAAGGGAAAATTTTATATCATTTAAAAGAGCTAAATTAGCTCTTTAAAAAGCCCCACTTTTTACTATTATAGGTTACTATATTAAAAAGTTATAAGCAATTAAAAATTCGCCCCGCTTTACTTACTTTTTATTTTAAGACATAACTTTAAAGCTTAATATCTCGCTTAATATCCACATTTTAAGGTTGATTTTTAAAGATTTAAAATCACGTGATTTTTAGCTTTATTTTAATATATAATATGCTTATATAAGCTTTTTTTTAGTAAAACTTTTTTATAATAAAATTTAAAAATAAAAAAGTTAAGTAAGAAATATAAAATCTATTATAATATAGGAAATAATATATATAAAAAGAAAGTATAAAATATTATTTTATATGAAAAATTTTAAGGTATTTCAATATATTATTTATAACTTTAATATATTTCTTATAACTTTAATATTTAATATTTTATATTTAAGTTATAGGGTAATACTATAAATATTATTATTTTATAAGATATTTATATATAAATAATAGAAATTTTTAAATTTATTATATTCAATATATTTTACTTATAATAATAATATAAAATAATACTTGCTTACTTAATATAACTCCCTTATAATTCCCTTTTATTTTATTTTTATTAGTTTTTTAATCCCTATTTTTAGCTTATTTAAGCTAGCTAATCCCTGCTTACTAATACTAATATTAGTAGGTAAATTTAGCTCTATTTTAGCTTACTAATTATATTAGCTAATAATAGCTTATAAATTAATTAATACTATACATTACACTAATTTTTAAAATGTAATGTATTATAGTAAAACTACACTACACCACACTACACTAAAATTCACTAAAAACTACAAAACTACACTACTTCTAATACTCTGCTTATATCTTATTAAAAGCGAATAAATTTAATGAAAGATTTAATATATATAAGATTCTCTTTATTATAAACTTACTTTTAAGCTATAATTAAATAGCTCTTATAAAAGTAAGTAAAAATATAATTATAATATTTACGTTAATAGGTTTATTATAACTATATATACTATTATAAGAAGCTATAAACTTAATAGCTTAATTTCTAAGAATTATAAGAAGAATTCTATACGATTTTATACTAAATATATACGTCTCTTTTATAAATAATATAATAATAAGAGAACCTATAATTACCTATAATAATAAAAAGATACTATTAAAAGTAAGAAAATTTATATTAAAATATTTAATTAATATTAATAAAGTACTTATAAACTTTAAGCTAATAGGTTATATTATATTAATATTAAAATTAAAGTTCTATTATTAAATAGTTATTATAATAGAATTCGTTTATAAAACGTATAAATAAAAGCCTATTAAAGTAAGAATACTTAAAATTCTACAATAAAAAACGTGTAAAAATTAAAAGAATATAAGGTTCTTTTAAAGACTAATAAATTATTATAAGATATAAATTAAAAGATACACTTAAATAATAAGCTTAATTATTAAACTATTAAAAAAGAATATAAAATAAGAATAAAGTAAAGCTTAATAAATAGTAATAAAAACCTTAAAAGAAGTAATAATAAAAGCTTTTATTCTTATAACACTTAATCTCTTAAAGAATTATAAAGAGATTATATTAATAATTAATACTAATAATATAAAATAAGAATATACTTTACTATAAATTATTAAAGGGAAATACTATTTAATAAGATATAAAAGTAAAACGTAAATAAAACCTAAAAAGAAGTATAATACTATAAAATAAAAGTATAAAGCTATTATTTATACTTTAAGAAAGCTTAAAATATATTTATATAGTATTTACTTTATTTTAAAGATTAACTTTTAAGTTTTAATTTATTAAATTAATAGAGTAATTAATAACGTATTAAGCTTATTAATTATTAAATAAATTAGCTATATTTTATTATTTAATTTTATAATTAAATATATTCTTAAAGCTATTAATAGAATTATAAATAAACTCTTAAAAAAAGGGCCTAGTTTATTAAATTAAATAAATTAAAAAGTTAAAGGGAATATAAAGAATTTTATTAACCTTTATTTAAACGTATTAACGTTTAAGTTAAAGAAGTATAAAAATTAGTTATTAAAGTACCTTTAAATTATAAAATTTCTCTTAACTTTAAAAAGATTAATTAATCTTAAGAATAATAAATATAAAAAGCTAAAAATAAGAGCTAAGTAATTCTTTATAGAAAATAATTAGCTTTAAAAGAGATTAACTAGAATAATAAAGGAATTAATATTAATAATTAATAAAGCGAATTATTAATAATTAATAATTAAAAAAATTCACGAAATTATAAGTTATAAGAGCGCTAAGATAATCTATTAAGTAGCTAGGTAATAATATTAATAGTAAATAATATAAAATATAATTAAAGAAATAATAACGTGTTATAAGACTTACTAGTAATTTATATTATAATAGCTATAAGAGATATTAATACTAATAGCTTTTAAAAACTTTATAAGTAAAATATATATTAACACTTAATATCTATTATTTAATTATAGTTTTAATTACTTACTTAAAGTTAAGTGTAATTTTATTAGCTAGGTTAAAGTAAAATTAACTTATAAAGTAAACGTATTAATAATAAGAAAGTTTTTAAATAAAATACTTATTAAATTTAAAGTTTATAGGTATATTATTTATAATAATAGCCTAAAAATATAAGATAATTTAAGGGAAGCTCTTAAGAATATTAAGGCTTATAAAATCTAAATATTTAAATATAACTTAAAAGCTAATGTAATTATAAAAGCTAGGTATTAGTCTTTAGCCTTAATTATATTTAAAATAAAAGCATTAGCTAGAAAATAATACTAATATTTAGTAAGAGTATTACTAGTAAATAAAACGGCTATTTAAGTATTCTATAAAAAATCTACGTTTTATCTTATCTACGAATAAAAGCTTATATTACTTTAAAAGTTAAGTTTTTTACTTAAAGGCTAATTAAATAAAATAAAATAAAATTAAAATAAAATCTCTTTAAAGTAAGAGTACACTTATTATAATAAAAAGTAAAAGATATTATAAAAGCTAAAGAAAAGGTATATAAGTTAAAAAGAAAATTAATTAAATAAATTAATTACTTATAAGTTAAGTTAATTAAAAGAGATAAAGATTAATTAAATTTAAGTAATTTTATTTTTATTTATAATATTTATAAAAGCATTAATATATTAATAATTAAAGAACTTACTATAAGATAAAATAGCTTGTTTAAAATTATTAGCTATACTATTATTTTAAAGGCTTATTAAATTAAAATGCTAGATAAAGTTATATTAAATAAAATAATCTTAGGTAATTATTTAAAGAAGTTTACGCTTAATAAAAATAATTAATAATTCTTTATAATAAACGATTAACTATTAAGAGAATAAAAAGAGATAAACTTAAACGCTATAAAAAGTAATAAAAAGATTAAAAGACTTTACTTAAGTTAATTTACTTATAATATAAGTAATTAAATAATTAAGATTAAAGATAAGATTAACTTAATTAAAAATTAAGTAAAGAAGCTTAAAGATAAAAAGGTAAAGATTATACTTTTACTTAAATAATACCTATAATAATACCTTAAGATTAAATTACCTCTTATTATAGCTAAAAAAAGAGATAAGTTTATCTTAATAAATATATTAATTAATTAAAGCTAAGAACGCTTATTTTAAAGATAAAACTATTATTCTTACTTATTTTATTTTAAAGAGAAAGCTATAATTAAAGTAAGAGATAAAAGCTAAAAGAAAAAAGATTAATAAATATATTAATAACACTTAAGTACTCTTAAAAAGTAAGAAAACGTTAATTAAAGAAGAAATAAACGCTTAAAATAAGAGATAAGAGATAATACTTATATTAAATATAAGTAAGTTAATAAAAGAACTATTAAAATAACTTAAAAACCTAAGAACTTACTTTTATTTTAACTTATATAAATTAATATTAAAAATTATAAAAGTTTAATAAGAAATATATAATTTTACTTTAAAAACTATATAGTTATTATATAAGACTTATATAAGTATAACTTTAATATAAGCGGTTTAATTCTTTATAATTAAATAAAGCTTAAGAGTATTAGGTTTTAACTTAAAGATAAAAGCTATTTTATTACTATTTATAATTAATAGCGTTAATTATTAATAGACTTAATCGTTTAATAATTAACCTTAATTATAAGTACTTAAAGCTAAGATAATTAAGAGTATAAAAAGATTAAATAATCTAGTATATTATAAGAATAATTATAGGCTAAGAAGATAACTATTAAATTAATTTATTATATTAATTATAAAGAGAGAAGCAAATAAGCTTTATTACTTTAAGATAAAACTTCTTATTAAGAAGCTTAATATTACTTAAATCTCTTATAAATTACAATTAATAAAAGGTATTATAAAATAAATTAAGTAAGTTAAGAGAAGTAAAAGGTATTAATATTAAGAAAAGATAATATAAGTATTTAAGAGAGAGATAAAAGTTAATAAAATAAGATATAAATTAATTAATTATATAAAGTAAAGTTAAAGTATTAATAAAATATAGCTTATTTTACTTATACCTTAAAGTTAATATTCTTTTTTATCTTCTTATTAAGTTTTTAAATTATCTTATAAGTAATAGCCTTAATAAGTCTCTTATTATTATAAGAATAAGAGTAATTAATTATAATACGTAAAGTATTCTTTAAAGTAATATAAGATAAAATATTTAAATTAATATATACTTTAATAATTAAAGATAAGTAATTCTTTTTAAGAAAAGGCTTAAATAAGAAACTATAATTAAAATTATAAGGCTTATAAGTTAAGTATAAATACTATTTATAAAAAGTAATATAAGAGTTATTTTAAATATAATTATTATAAGACTTATATAAATATATTTTAAAGAGTATATAATTATAAAAAAAAGTTATAACGTATTCTTTAAACATAATAATAGTTTTCTTAAAGAAGTTAAAGTAATTAAAGTATAAAATATAATTTAATCTCTTATATAATAAAATAAGTAAAGTATAAACGCGCTTAAAGTAATTAATTATAGCTAAGAGAAACTAATTATTTAAATAGGTTATCTTAATAGAAATAAGAATTATATTATAAGATTAATAATAGAGTATTTTTTAGTATAAGAGATTATTATCTTTAAGCTTATTAAGAATAAACTAACGAAAATAATTAAAGGGCCTTATCTTACCCTAATAATTAGCTTTATTTAAGAGAGTACCCTTTAAAAGCTTTATATAAATAGCTATTTTAATATATATAAGAGTATTATTTTATTTAAGATTATACCCGCTATAAACCTAAAAGTAAAAGGTATATTTAAGTTAAAGAAGATTAATATATACTTAAAAGAAATCTTAATTAAATGAAGAAAAGTAAAGTATCTAATAAATAATAAAAGAATTAGCTTAAAGCTTACTATTATAATTTTATTAGATTTTAATAATAATAAAAAATATAAATTTATTTTTAAGAATTATCTTTAAGATAATTAAAATAATATTTAAAAGGTTCTTATAAATATAATAAACTTAATTACTTATAATTAAATAATTAAGAGATAAAAAAAAGAGATATTAAAAGAAGAGAGTTATAAAAAAGAAAAACTAATAATTAAGTAATATTAAGTAAAAAATTATATAATAATTTATTATAAAGTTTAAATAAAGTATTTAAGGTTATAATATTATATATTATAAGTATAAAAAAGTACTCTTTATATCTCTTAAGTATTTAATTTTCTTATCTTTTATATATATTAATATCTTTTCTTCTCTTTAATATAATATAGCCTTTATATCTTTTCTTTTTAAAGCTTTATAACCCTTAATATTATTATTATTAAAAGTATTATAAAGCTTCTTTACTTACTATTTCGTATAATATTAGGTTTAAGCTACTAAAAATTAAATCTTTTAGCTTACTTACCCTTTAATTCTTACTTATAAGGTATAAGAAATCTTATAAGAAGATATTTAAGTATTAATTAAATTAAGTATTTAAGCTTTTTAAGCGTTTTTAATTAAGAAAGGTATCTTTAAAGAAACTAAACTTATAAAGTATTTAATTATAACCGCTTAAATATAAGTATAAGCTAACGTTATTAAATTAAAAAAGAATTAAGTATACTTGTTTTTAAAGACTAAAAACGTAATTATTATTATATATAAAAGAATATACTTTATATATATTAATAAGTTTTATATAAAAAAAGAGAAACTACTTATTAAGTAAAACCTTATTAACCTTTACCCCTTTTAATTACTATTATATTAACTTTAAAAGTAATAAAATTATAAGCGTAAAGTTTATAAGAACTTAAAAATCCTTAATAAGTATTATAAAGAATTATTACTTATATTTATAATAGTATTTAAAGAGTTATAAGACCAAGTTATAAGATAATTACGTAATAGAAATTTATAAATTTATAGCTAAAAGTTACGCTAAAAAAGAGCTAAACTATTAATTAAATTAATTTAAATTAATAATAATAGGTTATATTATAAGAAGAGAAATTAAAAAGGTTCTTAATATTATACTACACTTATTTATTATATAAGCTAAATAACTTATTAAGTAAAAATTATATAAATTAATTAATAATAAGGTTAAAAGACTTAATAGCACTCTAATAAATATTATATATAACGTTTAATATAATTTATAGAATATTTATATATACTAAAAGAAAACACGATTCTTTATAAGGTTTATATACTTTTTAGGCTATTAAGTATACTTTATATTTAATTATAAGCGTAAAATACTATATATATTTAACTCTCTTATAAGAGGTAAAAACTAACGTTTTAAGTAGTTTATTAAGAGATAATAATAAGTGCTTTAATTATTAAATTACCCCTATAAATTTAATTATATTCTAATATTATATATACTATAAACTAAAAATTAAGAATATAATTATACGTGCCTAGTATTTTTAATTAATTACTTTAAAGAACTTATAAGCTATTACTTAAATAAAATAATAAAAAAATAAGTTAAATTAAAGAATATTTATACCTAAGAAATAATAGTACTTAAAGAGAAGACCTTAATTAAAAGTAATTATAAGTTATACCTAAAAGATTAATTATATTTATTAAAAGAGAGCTATATTATAAATAATAAAAGAGTAAATAAGGTTTTATAAATTCTATAAGATATAACTATAAATAAGCTTAAAGTATACCTTAAAGTAATAAAAGAAAAAGATAATAACCTTAAATTCTTAGGTAAAAGTCTTTATAAAAGTAAAGGTAAATTACACGTACTTATAGTAAAGAAGAATATTATTATATTAATTAAGAGCTTTATTCTAGAAAACACTTATATTAATTAATAAAGATATAATTATTTAAGATTAATTAAATAAACTATAATTAATAAGAATATAATTATATTTAAAATATAATATTATATAGAAAAAACGTAGCCTAGAATTTTAAGGGAATACTTAATTACTTATATTAACCTATAATAATTAATTATTAGGCGTAAGGTTAATATAATTATTAAATACTTTAAGATTATAAGAGATTAAATAAATAAGAAAGTTATTAACCTTATAAAAGTCTTAAAAAAGATAAAGAAAAATATTATTACGTTAAACTTAAAAAAGACGCCTTAATAATAGAGTTTTAATAACTTTAATTAAGAGAGTAATAATAAAGAGAATAATATTTAAGGTTTTATAACTTTAAAGCCTTTAAGATTAATATTAAGAAAACTAATAAATTAACTTCTATTATTTAATATTAATTTATCTTTTTCTTTACTATTATTTTATAAGAGCTTTATTAAAGAAAAGAAAATAATAATACTAGACTAGCTTTTAATTATTAAATAACTCTTTAATTACTTAAAAGACCTTAAAGAAACTAAAAAGACTAAGAAAGAAGTAAAAACTAGTATTATATAATTAGTTATAAAAAATAAATACTTTAATTACAAAGAAAATATTTAAGAGATAATTTTAAATATAATAACCTTTAATTAAAGTAAAGCTCTTATAAATTAAGTAAAGTATTATTACCTCCCTTTAACTTAAGAGATTACGTGTAGTATAACGAATCTTTTATAAGAGTATATATAAGCAGACCTTTAAATATATTGTATTTTTTGTATTTTTTACTATACTATATTGTATTATATTATATTATATAAATGAAATACCTATAAATGTATTATTAGAATATATAATAATAAATTTTAAAAAATATATAATAATAATAGATTTTTTTCTTATTATAATAATATAAGAATTATACTTAAAAGTCCACGTATTAATGAAATATTTTACTTTAAAAATAGAATAAATATAAAATATTATATAACTTTTTATATAAAATAAATAAAAAAATAAGGTTTTTTTAAGCTTTATAAAGACGTTATATTATGTAAATTAAGTAAAAATTTTTAAACAATTTTTTTTACTTATATTATATATAAAAAACTAAAAAAATATATAATATATATTAATTGTTTTAAAAATAATATTAAATAATAAATAAAAATATATATATAATATAAGATAATTATATAATAATATATTCTTAATAATATATATTTTTCTTATTTTTCCTTTATTTATTACTGATTTAAATTATTTATTATACTTTATATTTTAAATACTTTTATTAATATAATATAAATTATATATAAATTATATATTATAAAATTCTTTAGCTTTTTTTATATTTATTTATATACTTTATAATTATAAAATATTTACATATACTTATATATATTATAATATATATATATATATATACATTAAAAATAAATTCTATGACTTTTATTATACTATATATTTAATCTATTATAACTATACGAAAAAAACGAATTTTATTATAAAATTAATATTATTTAAAAGCTTATAATCTCAGCTATTTAAGAACAATATTTTTATTTATTTTTAATTAATAATTATAAAGATATTATATGCGGTATTTAGTAGTATAAAGAAAGTAGAGTATTTAAGTTACCCTACTTTAGGAAAAACGCTATATTCTATAAAGTAGAATATCTCTACTAATAATAAACTAAAATGGATAAAAATAAAACTAATTAATAGCTCTTAAAAAGCTTTATCTTTATATACTAATTGCATCTTTATACGTCTAATATTCCTAAAGTTATATTAACTTAAAGTTTAAAAATATAAATACTTCTTATAGTATATATATGTATATTTCAGGTGAAAAAACGCCTTAACGTAATATAATAGAAAGCCCTCTATGCATTATAATTACACTGGTATATTCTACTATTTCATAATAGTTGTATTTTATCTTGCAAATTTTTCACCGATTTCTATACGAATTTACACGTTTTAGGGGTAAGTTAAGCATTAAAAAAATGCCTGAAATTCAAGGTTTTTATAACATCTTTCATTATATTTAAACTCTATATATTAACTGTGTTATCTCTCTTTAAAGTTTAGAATTCTCTTTTTCTATACTAACACTTAAACACTTATAACTTAACTAATATCTTACTTTTAATAAAACTTTTTTTTTCACTAAATAACCCTAGTTTTAGGGTATATACTAATTACTTTTTTAACCTTAAAACCCTGTTACGAATAACACTACACAAGACACGGGACGGGACCGCACCGGCTAGGACAGGCACGACCCGTAGGCACAAGAAGAAGGTAGGGGCACGTGACTAGTTACGTGACCTAAGAGGTAATTAAAGAGGTTAATATTTAAATATATTAACTAGGGAGAATTAAACCGACTAAACTTTAAGCTAGTTAATTAAGGTTTAAAGGGATTAATAGTTAAGCTAATTAATCTAGGATTATAATAAAGAGATAAACGAATACTTAAGGAGGAAGTATTTCTATAATTAGATAGTCTAGTTCTCTATTAATTAATTTAAGTAATAGTTTTATTATTAAGAGTTATACTCTTAATAGCCTTATTATAATATTACTTAAAAGCTACTTTATAGCATTTAACCTAACTTACTTTCTAAGAAATAAACCTATTATACCTTAGAATCTAAGCTATTATTACATTTTAATTAATTTTATTTAGTAAGTTACCTTAAAACTTTAAGTAGTAATAACTTCTAAGATATTTACTTTAAGTAAAAAGACTATTAACCCTAAGAAGATAATAAAGTACCTTTATAATAAGATTACTAAGCTTAAGAAGTAGAATTAATAGCTTTTTAACCGATAAAATAATCTCTACGAAAAACTTAAGGTATAAGAAGAGAAACTTATAATAGTTTAAAATCTTACACCTATATCCTTTATTAATAATAATAATATACTAAAATTCCCTAAGCTTAAATTATATAATAGTTATAAGGGTAATATAAGGAGCTGTCTTATATAAGCCTAAGCTTATCTATAAGTTAATAAAAAAATCTATATAATACTTAAGTTATAAATTCTTTATATTAGTAACCTTTTAACTAAAAAGGTAATAAAATAGTAAGAGCTAACCCTTTACGTATATCTTAAGTATAGCGTTAAAGCTAAAGTAAAAGTTGTTTATATCTTCTTTAATTATAAAACCTTTAAAGAATAACTTCTTATTACATTTAAAAACCCTAATAAGTATAAAGAAGCTATATAATAGCTTACTTAACTTAAGTAAACTGGATTTATAGCTTATTATATTAGGGAATTTAAATGTATTATAGTAAAACTTAACTAAAATACTAAACTTAAAATAAAAGTCTTCTATTAAAAACTTAAAGAAGAAGTAAAGAATAATATTTATTAAGAAGATTATCTTAAGTTATTTAATAACTTTATTAAAATGGTTATTAAGGTAAATAACCGTTTATATAAGTAATATTATAAAAAAAGTTATAAGAAATTTAAATTATATACTAGGTTTAATAAACCTAATAGTAATAAGCTACGCTAAACATTAATAGTATACGAGTACTACGTTAAACCTATAAAACTTAACGCTACGAATAAGAAAAAGGGGAAGACTTATTATAATTATAGTAAGACTAGACACTTTACGAATAAATATAAAGCCTTAAAGAAGCTATAAAAGCTAATTCTTAAAGGTAAAAAGCTTTATACTATAAATTAAAAAGACTTACCCACGTAAAATCTTAGTATAGTAAGTAATAAAGAAAGCTTTATATTAGTAAATAATATTAGTTTAAATAAAGATTAGGAATTTAAAACCTAACTAATACCTAATAACTTTTAGGAATATTAAATACCCTTACTAAAAAGTAAACCTTTACTAGAATAAATCTAAGAAGAAAAGAATTATTTAATTAAGAAAAATAAACCTAAAATTAAATATAAACTCCTTAATTAAACCTTCTATTATAATAATAATTACTATACGCACCTTAATAGTAAGTAAGGTAGCGGATAGTTTCTATGAGAATAAAAGGGAAGAAGAATAACTCTTATAATATAACTGAAATTATAATAAACTAATTTAAAGATATTAAACGGGAAGTTATACTATACTAAGAATAACGTATATACTATTTAAGCTATAACCTTATAATATAAGGAGAAAGGGAACTATATAACTATAAGTAACTCGCTTAGCTTAAGTTTAATTAATATAAATAATAGGTTAAGCGATTACTAAGAAAGCTCTAATAATACGTTAAAAGATAACCGCTAATAATAGCGCCTAAAATAACGCGCTAAAGAATAATATAAGAATAGAATTAATAAATTAAGAAATAATAGCTATTATTATAATTAAAACCGATTTCTTAACGAAGATTTAATAGGTCTTTATATACTATAAATATTAGTAGTATAGCACACCTTATAATTAATATAACTATAATAGGATAAAGGATTTAAGTAATAATTAATAGCGGAGTATAAGGAAATTTTATCTTACTAAATCTCGTTAATAGATTACAATTACCTTAAACACTTAAAGATAAGCCTTATTAACTTACAACTATAGAAGGAACTACGGTAAAGTATAGCTAAGGAGTAGTTAATATGGAAGTAGTGTAACTTCTCGTTAATATATAAGTGTAACGGTAGCTTAGGTTCTAAGGCATAGTAGGTCTGTTTCTTAGGAAGTAAGTTAGGTTAAATGCTATAGAGTAGCTTTTAAGTAGTATTATAATAAGGCCGTTAAGAGTATAACTCTTAATAGTAAGACTATTACTTAGATTAATTAATAGAGATCTAGATTATTTAACTATAGGAATACCTTCTTCTTAAGTATCCGTTTATCTCTTTATTATAGACTTAAATTATTTAAATTACTTAATAATCTTAATAATCCCGTCTCGTTAGATTATCTATAAAATTTAATAAGCTATTACGTAACTTAATATCCTTATTAATTAGTAGTTATACCTACCCTTATTAATACGGCCTAGCTTCTCGCGTCTCGTGTAGTAACGTTTATAATATAATACCTCTCTTTTATTAGTCTTATTCTTAAGGCTATTAAAATAGGCTAGCTAGGGGCTTAGGTAATTTTCTCTTCTTTATTCTTCTCGTGTATTATTATATTAGTTAATCGTGTTTTAAGACCTTTCGTTTAATCTCGTAAACCTTCTTGTAAGATAAACGAGTAAAACGCTCTTTTTAAGTTAATAATTAGGAATTTAGTTAATATACTTACTTGTTCCTTTTACTAAGATTAAGGCCTTTAGAATTATAAGGCGTTTAACGTGGACTCGTCCCGTTATTATAAGTGTATTCGTTTAAATAGGTCTTACTATAATATAAATTCTTTTACCTTATAGTAATTACGTTATATTAATACCTAATACTAGAAAGCTAAGTTTAAGTTAAAAGCTACCAAGAAAGAACTTAAAAAGGCGAGCGTTAAGGTGTATTACTTACGAAAATAAAAGAAATTATAGTTTAAGAAAATAATACGTGTAATTATACGTGGTATTAATAACGTTAAAGAGTTAAAACGTGTAAAACGTAAGAAAGCGAAATAGCTTTAAAAGGCTATAAGGGTTCTTCTTACTTCTTCTAAGAATCTAGATTCTGCTTTAGTTTATTTCTTAGATGCTAAATTTAATATTAAGTTATTAGATAATGCTTAGGAGATTAATTAGAATGCGTTTCTTAGAAATAAAACTATTTAAGTAATATTAAGTAATTCGTGAGATTTTTAGCTGGTTCTCAGGTGTTTTTAGAGTTTAAATATCCCTTTTATTTAATAAGATAATAATAATTCTTTGTATCTTCTCGTGCTTTAAGTATTCGTTAACTTTATATTCGTTAGTATCATTTATTATAATATTTATAGTAATTATAGATTTATCTAGTACTTTCTTTAATAGCAATATATAAAATATAGGATAGATTCTTATTTTATTTAGTAATAATAGTTTATAGTTAATATTTAAGATTTTTCGTTTAATAAGGAATAGTTTAATCTTCTTTTAGTTAAGTTTATTATTAGGTCGCTTAATTTTAATATTTTTACGAATAAGGTATACTTTATATCCCTTCTTTAAGATTAGCGCTAATAATCTCTTTTTATTCGCGTAGTATTTTATTTGGTTCTATAAAAATATTTATTTCTATTATAAGTGTTTTTATATTTCTATTATAGTTACTATATGCGTTATAGCTATTAGCGCGTTTACATTCTATGTTACATGTGTTTTAATAATAAGGTTAAATCCGTAATTTACCCTAAATAGTAACATCTTTATATTATTAATCTTAGAGCTATTATAAGCTTATTATGCTAGTAGTAGCTATTCTACCTAATTATTCTATTAGTAGTTAATATAGCTTTACAAATATTATTTAAGTATTTAGTTTAAGATTTCTATTTATTTATCTAATTATAGGTAAAATACTATTAATAAGCTTTATTTAATCTTTATAGTTTCTATAAGGCATTTTTAAAAGTTTAAGGTAAATAATTTATCGCGATTTAATATAAGCTTTATTAGTAATTTATATTATGTAATAACTATTTTAAAGAATATATACGCTAAGTCCTTAGTGTTACTTAATTCCTTATATAAAATGTAATAGGCGTATTTTATAAGTTTATTTATAATAACTAGAATGCTATTATAAGCTACTCCTATTATAGGTTCTTTTAACTTTAATAGTTTAACGATAAAGTCTATTATAATAGTTTATTATACTCTTTTAAGTGGTAATATTAGTTGTAATTCTTCGTATAATGCGTGTCGCGCTAATTTTACTTTATTATACGTATTGTATTTCTTAATAACTTCTTATACTATTTTTCTGCTTTCTAGGAAGTTATATAATCTTCTTAGCCTACTAATCGTTTTCCTTACACCTTAATATTCGTGTAATAGGTGCTTATATATTTCCTTAATAAGCTATTCTTAAAGTGTACTAGAAATATACTACTATTTATTATATAAGAAGGTCTTACCTTTCTTAAATAAATGCGTTTTCGTTTTCTAATTATTTAGGTAATTATTATTCTTAATATATAATATAATCTAATATATTTATGTTTTATTTAGCTTAACTTACTAGGTTATATTAATTTCTTAGGTGCCTAGTATAAGGTTCCTATTCTTAGTAGCGCGTAGTAAGGGTATATTACTTACTTACTTATTTAATTTTAAGTTCTCTTCTTAGCTAAGCGCGTTTACTCTTCTATTTTTAGATCCTTTATAGTATATAATTTTAAAGTTATAATTTATAAGGGTTTTATACTATTTAATCTATTATTTATTTAAATTCTTTATAATTAAGAATAATATAAGATTCTTATAGTTAATATAAACCTTAATTTAATGCTTTACTCCTATAAGATAATGTCTTTATTCTTTAAAGTACTTAATAATAGCTATAAGTTCTTTATTATAAATCTTATAATTAAGTTTAGGTTTATAGAGTTTCTTTAAGAAGAATATAACTAGGTGTAATTTTCCTTAATTATCTTATTATTTAAGCTATTTGCCTAGTGCGAAGTTTAAGGCATTTATTTTAAGCTTATAAGGTTTATTCTAATTAAGTGCTTTTAATATAGGTTTTAACGTAATTAAATTTTTTATTTTCTAGAATACTATAGCTTTTAGTTTTTTCTATTAAAAGCTAACTTCTTTCTTTATTAAGTTTATAAGAGATTATAAAATGTCTTTATATTTGCTTAAGAACTTATAGTAAAAGTTTATAAATACTATAAATCCTTTAACTTCTTTTAAATTCTTTAGTATAGGCTATTTCTTAATAGTTTTAATCTTATTTAAGCTTATTTATATTTCTTTATATATAAGCACGTACCCTAGAAAGTGTATAGTATTCTAGTGGAACTAGTATTTTAAGGCTTTAACTAAGAGTTTATTGTCTTATAGAGTTTATAGTATTTTATATGCATGTTACTTGTGTTTCTTAAGGGTATTTAAGTAAATAAGAATATTATTAAGGTATATAACTATAAATACTCTTAATTGTTTTCGTAAGATTATATTAATTATTCTTTAAAAGGTTATTAGTGCGTTAGTAAGCCTAAAAGGTATTACTAGATATTTATAGTATCCTTTACTAGTTTAAAATGCTATTATTTACTTATAGCCTTCTTTTATTCGTATAAGGTTATAGGCTTCTTTTAAGTTAAGTATAATAAACTATTTAGCTTTTCTAACTTTATCTTTAATTTCTATTATAAGTAGTAATAGGTATTAATTTTTAATTGTAATCTTATTTAAGTGTTAGTAATTAATGTATAATTATAGTTTTCTATTCTTCTTTAATACCTATAGGATTAGGTATTCTACTAGAGACTCTAATAGTTGTATATATCCCTTTTATAATATGTTCTTTAAATACTTTTTAAGCGCCTTATTTTACTTAAGGTTTTAAGGATAAATCTTATTAAACGTTAGTTTAGTATTAAGCTAAAGTTTAATCTTATAGTCCTAGCGTAAATGCTCTAATAGTCCTATTTTTAGCTCTTCGTTAAATAGCTTACTATACTTTAAGTATTTCTTAGGAATCTTTATTATCTTAGCTTTAAGCTCTCTAGCAATTACGTATATTCCTAGAGGCCTATTATAGTCTAAATAAGGTGCTCTTTATAGGTTACTCTTTACTTTATAACTGTATTTTAGTAAATCCTATTAAAGTTAGCTGGTTCTCTAATTACCTTATAGATTACTTACTTGTAACTAGGGTATCCCTAATATAATATTATGTTTTAAGATTATTATAATATCTAGTGTAACTTAGTGTTTTATACCTTATATATTAACTAAAAGCTATGTAACTTTTATGTTAATTACTTCTTAGCTATACTTTACCGTAGTTTCTTTTATAGTTATAAGTTAGTAGGGCTTGTCTTTAGGTGTTTAAGGTAATTATAATCTATTAATAAGATTTAGCGAGATAAAATTTCCTTATACTCTGCTATTAATTATTGCCTAGATCTTTTATCCTATTATAGTTATATTAATTATAAGGTATACTATACTACTAATATTTATAGTATATAAAGACCTATTAGATCTTTGTTAAGGAATCGGTTTTAATTGTAATAACAGCTATTATTTTCTAATTTATTAATCCTATTCTTATATTATTCTCTAGCGCGTTATTTTAGGCGCTATTATTAGTAATTATCCTTTAATGTATTATTAGAGCTTTCTTAGTAATTGCTTAATCTATTATTTATATTAATTAAACTTAAGCTAAGCGAGTTACTTATAGTTATATAGTTCCCTTTCTTCTTATATTATAGGGTTATAGCTTAGGTAGTATATGCGTTATTCTTAGTATAGTATAACTTTCTATTTAATATCTTTAAATTAGTTTATTATAATTTTAGTTGTATTATAAGGGTTATTCTCCTTCCCTTTCGTTCTTATAGAAACTATCCGTTACCTTGCTTATTACTAAGGTGCGTGTAGTAATTATTATTATAATAAAAGGTTTAATTAAGGAGTTTATATTTAATTTTAGGTTTATTTTTCTTAATTAAATAATTCTCTTCTTCTTAAATTTATTCTAGTAAAGGTTTACTTTTTAGTAAGGGTATCTAGTGTTTCTAAAAGTCGTTAGGTATTAGTTGGGTTTTAAATTCCTAATTTTCATTTAAACTAATATTATTTATTAACGTAAAGCTTCCTTTATTACTTATTATACTAAGATTTCACGTGGGTAAGTCTTCTTAGTTTACGGTATAAAGCTTTTTACCTTTAGAAATTAGCTTTTATAGCTTTTTTAAGGCTTTACATTTATTTATAAAGTGTCTAGTCTTACTATAATTATAATAAGTCTTCCCCTTTTTCTTATTTATAGCGTTAAGTTTTATAGGTCTAGTATAGTACCTGTATACTATTAATATTTAACGTGGCTTACTATTATTAGATTTATTAAACCTAGTATATAATCCGAATTTCCTGTAACTTTTTTCGTAACGTTACTTATATAAACGGTTATTTACCTTAATAACTATTTTAATAAAGTTATTAATTAACTTAGAATAATCTTCTTAATAAATATTATTCTTTACTTCTTCTTTAAGTCCTTAATAGAAAACTTTTATTTTAGGTTTAGTATTCTAGTTAAGTTTTACTATAATACGTTTAAACTTCTTAGCATAGTAAGCTATAAATTCGGTTTACTTAAGTTAAGTAAGCTATTATATAGCTTCTTTATACTTATTAGGGTTTTTAAATGCAGTGAGAAGTTATTCTTTAAAGGTTTTATAATTAAAGAAAATATAAATAACTTCCACTTTAGCTTTAACGCCGTGCTTAAGATATACGTGAAGGGTTAGCTTTTATTATTCTATTACTTTTCTAGTTAAGAGGTTACTAATATAAAGAATCTATAACTTAAATATCGTATAGATTTTTTCGTTAACTTATAGGTAAGCTTAAGCTTATATAAGAAAGTTTCTTACATTACCCTTATAACTATCGTATAATTTAGGCTTAGGGAATTTTAATATATTATTATTATTAATAAAGGATATAGGTGTAAGATTTTAAACTATTATAAGTTTCTTTTCTCGTGCCTTAAGTTTTTTATAGAGATTATTTTATTAGTTAAAAAGCTATTAATTTTGCTTTTCAAGCTTAGTAATCTTATTATAAAGGTACTTTATTATCTCCCTAGGGTTAGTAGTCTTTCCGCTTAAAGTAGATATCTTAGAAGTCGTTACTACTTAAAGTTTTAAGGTAACTTACTAAATAGAATTAATTAAAATGTAATAGTAGCTTAGGTTTTAAGGTATAGTAGATCTATTTCTTAGAAAGTAAGTTAGGTTAAATACTATAGAGTAGCTTTTAAGTAGTATTATAATAAGGCTATTAAGAGTATAACTCTTAATAGTAAGACTATTACTTAGATTAATTAATAGAGATCTAGACTATTTAACTATAGAAATACCTTCTCCTTAAGTATCTATTTATCTTTCTATTATAGACCTGGATTATTTAGATCGCCTAATAATTCTAATAATTCTATCTCGTTGGATTATCTATATAATCTAATAAGCTATCACGTGACTTAATATCCTTATTAGTTAGTAGCTGTGCCTACCCTTACTAGTGCAGCCTAGCTTCCCGCGTCTCGTGCAGTAACGTTCGTAATAATAAGATACGAAATACTAGGTTACATTAAATATTACAGTAATCTTAAAATATAATATTATATTAGGGATACCCTAGTTATAAGCGAGTAATCTATAAGTTAATTGGAGAACTAGCTAACTTTAATAGGATTTACTAGAATACAGTTATAAAGCTAAGAGTAGCCTATAAAGGGCACCTTATTTAGACTATAATAGGCCTCTAGAAATATATGTAATTACTAGAGAGTTAAAAGCTAAGATAATAAAGATTCCTAAGGAATACTTATAGTATAGTAAGCTATTTAGCGAAGAGCTAGAAATAAGATTACCGGAGTATTTACGCTAAAACCACGAGATTAGACTTTAGCTTAGTATTAAATTAACGTTTAATAAAATTTATTCTTAGAACCTTAAGTAGAATAAGGCACTTAAGAAGTATTTAAAGGATATACTATAAAAGGGATATATATAACTATTAGAGTCCCTAGTAGAATACTTAATTCTATAGGTATTAAAGAAGAATAGGAAACTATAATTATATATTAATTACTAACACTTAAATAAGATTATAATTAAGAATTAATACCTATTACCGCTTATAATAGAAATTAAAGATAAAGTTAAAAAAGTTAAATAGTTTATTATACTTAACTTAAAAGGAGCCTATAACCTTATACGAATAAAAGAAGGCTATAAGTAGATAATAGTATTTTAAATTAATAGAGAATACTATAAATATCTAGTAATACCTTTTAGGCTTACTAACGCACTAGTAACCTTTTAAAGAATAATTAATATAATTCTACGAAAATAACTAGAAGTATTTATAGTTATATACCTTAATAATATTCTTATTTACTTAAATACCCTTAAGAAATACAAGTAATATATATATAAGGTACTATAAACTCTATAGAATAATAGACTTTTAGTTAAAGCCTTAAAATGCTAGTTCTATTAGAATACTATACACTTTTTAGGGTATATGCTTATACACGAAGAAATATAAATAAGCTTAAATAAGATTAAAACTATTAAGAAATAGCTTATATTAAAGAATTTAAAGGAAGTTAAAGGATTTATAGTATTCGTAAACTTTTATTATAAGTTCTTAAGCGAATATAAAGACATTTTATAACCTCTTATAAACCTAATAAAAAAAGAAGTTAGCTTTTAATAGAATAAACTAGAAGCTATAGTATTCTAGAAAATAAAAGATTTAGTTACGTTAGAACTTATATTAAAAGTACTTAATTAAAATAAACCTTATAAGCTTAAAATAAACGCCTTAAACTTTATACTAGGCAAATAGCTTAAATAATAAGATAATTAAGGAAAATTACACCTAGTTATATTCTTCTTAAAGAAACTCTATAAACCTAAACTTAATTATAGGATTTATAATAAAGAACTTATAGCTATTATTAAGTGCTTTAAAGAATAGAGATACTATCTTATAAGAGTAAAGCATTAAATTAAGGTTTATATTAACTATAAGAATCTTATATTATTTTTAATTATAAAGAATTTAAATAAACGATAGATTAAATGGTATAAAACTCTTACGAATTATAACTTTAAAATTATATATTATAAAGAATCTAAAAATAAAAGAGTAAACGCGCTTAGCTAAAAAGAGAACTTAAAATCAAATAAGTAAGTAAGTAATATACCCTTATTACGCGCTATTAAGGATAAGAACCTTATACTAGGCATCTAAGAAATTAATATAACTTAGTAAGTTAAGCTAAATAAAATATAAATGTATTAAATTATATTATATATTAAGAATAATAATTACCTAAATAATTAGAAAATAAAAACGTATTTATTTAAGAAAGGTAAGATCTTCTTATATAATAAATAGTAGTATATTCCTAATACACTTTAAGAATAGCTTATTAAGAAAATATACGAGCACCTATTATACGAATATTAGGGTGTAGGAAAAACGATTAGTAGGCTAAGAAGATCGTATAACTTTCTAGAAAGTAGAAAAATAGTATAAGAAGTTATTAAGAAATGTAATACGTATAATAAAGTAAAATTAGCGCGATATATACTATACAAAGAATTATAACTAATATTACTACCTAAAAGAGTATAGTAAACTATTATAATAGACTTTTTCGTTAAACTATTAAAGTTAAAAGAACCTATAATAGGAGTAGCTTATAATAGTATTTTAATTATTATAGATAAACTTATAAAATACGCCTATTATATTCTATATAAGAAATTAAGTAATACTAAGGACTTAGCGTATATATTCTTTAAAATAATTATTACCTAGTATAAATTACTAATAAAGCTTATATTAGATTACGATAAATTATTTACCTTAAACTTTTAGAAATACCTTATAGAAACTATAAAGATTAAATAAAGCTTATTAACGGCATTTCACCTATAATTAAATAGATAAATAGAAATCTTAAACTAAATACTTGAATAATATTTGCGAAGCTATATTAACTACTAATAGAATAATTAGGTAGAATAGCTACTACTAGTATAATAGGCTTATAATAGCTTTAAAATTAATAATATAAAGATATTATTATTTAGGGTAAATTACGGATTTAACCCTATTATTAAAACATATACGATATAAAATGTAAACGCGCTAGTAGTTATAACGTATATAGTAATTATAATAGAAATATAGAAACACTTATAATAGGAATAAATATTTTTATAGAATTAAATAAAATATTACGCGAATAAAAAGAGATTATTAGCGTTAATCTTAAAGGAGGGATATAAAGTATACCTTATTCGTAAAAATATTAAAATTAAGTAACCTAATAATAAACTTAACTAAAAGAAGATTAGATTATTTCTTATTAAACGAAAAATCTTAAATACTAATTATAAACTATTATTACTAAATAAAATAAGAATCTATCCTATATTCTATATATTACTATTAAAGAAAGCACTAGATAAATCTATAATTACTACGAATATTATAATAAAAGACACTAATAAATATAAAGTTAAACGAATACTTAAAGTATAAGGGAATATAAAGAATTATTATTATCTCGTTAAATAAAAGGGATATTTAAACTCTAAAAACACCTAGAAATTAGCTAAAAATCTTACGAATTACTTAACATTACTTAAATAGTTTTATTTCTAAGAAACGTATTCTAATTAATCTTTTAAGTATTATTTAATAACTTAATATTAAATTTAGTATTTAAGAAATAAACTAAAATAAAATCTAGATTCTTAGAAGGAGTAAAAAGGACCCTTATAGTCTTTTAAAGCTATTTTACTTTCTTACGTTTTACACGTTTTAACTCTTTAACGTTATTAATACCACGCGTAATTACGCGTGTTATTTTCTTAAACTATAATTTCTTTTATTTTTATAAACGTAAGACCTTTTAATTCTCGGCTAAGGCACGCTTCTTAGCTTCTTTAAGCTCTCTCTTAAGCTTATAATATTAATTCGCGATACTATAAAGCTATTAAGGGGTTACCCCTATAATATTATAATTCCCTTACTTATCTATTATATACTTTATATAATAACTTAAATTGGAAATAGAGGCTTTACATTAAAGAAGTCCTAGATAGGTATAGCGAGCGTAAGCCTTTATAAAGGATAAAGATAGATTATTGATTATCGTAAAAAGAAGGTTATTTTAGTAAAGGGAAGAAGTAAATAAAGCTTTAAACTACTATTTTAAGATATAATTAGTTAATATAATAGCATATAATAATAGGAGAAAGAAAACGCATAACACTTAAACTAACCTATTTTAATAGCCTTAAGGATAAGACTAATAGAGAAGGGGTATAATATTACAAATAATACTATACAAGACACGAGACGGGACTATACTAGCTAGAATAGGTATAACTCGTGGGTATAAGAAGAAGGTAAGGGCACGTAACTAGCTACGTAACCTAAGAGGTAATTAAAGAGGTTAATATTTAAATATATTAACTAGAGAGAATTAAACTAACTAAACTTTAAGCTAGTTAATTAAGGTTTAAAGGGATTAATAGTTAAGCTAATTAATCTAGGACTATAATAGAGAGATAAACGAATACTTAAGGAGAAAGTATTCCTATAATTAAATAGTCTAGTTCTCTATTAATTAATCTAAGTAATAGTTTTACTATTAAGAGTTATACTCTTAATAGCCTTATTATAATACTGCTTAAAAGCTACTTTATAGCATTTAACCTGACTTACTTCCTAAGAAATAGACCTATTATGCCTTAGAACCTAAGCCACCGTTATAAACCCTTCCTTATTTATTATTAAAAATAGCTGAAAATCCCTTTAATTTTAAACCCGATTTATCTACGAGTAATAACTCTACTACGAGTCTTTTAACGCTAAATTAATATTAAAATAACCCTAAAAATAATAAGAGCTATTAATTCAGTTTAAAATCATATATCTTTTAATCTAATCTCTTTAATTTTCGATTATTAGAGATTAATTTTAATAAAGAAAGACTAATTAATTGTTTTTACACTTAACTAGACTATTTATTTACTTTTTATCGTAAAGTAAAGCGTTTTTAGTCTTCTAATAGTGTTACACACTATAAAAAAAACATTCTTCTATTATAACCTTAAAAAACGAAGAAAATTCTAAATTAACGTGTAAGTTATTATCTTTAAACTATTCTTTTAACATATTAATATAATATTATAATATTTTAAAGATATTAATTACTAATTTATTAATATATAGTGCCTATTATTACGAAATCACCTTTATTATCCGAAATATTAGCTTAATCTAGTATATCTAGTAGTAAAAGAGGCAATAAAAGACCTAGAAATAATACTATTATTAGTGAATTTTTTAAGGATACTACTCTTATGCTAGCTATTAAGTTTATGCTTTAAAATAACCTATCTCTTACTACTATTACTAGTAAAAGCTTTAAAAAGCTAATAAGCTATTATAATAAGTAAGTTTATAATATTATATTATATATTTAATAATATAATATATATTTAATAATATTAACTTATTTTAGTTAAGATACGAGCTTTTTTTACTATTAAAATATACTTTCTTATATAAATATTTTATATTTAAAAATAAAGAAGAATATAATTAATATAATTTAAAATCAAGTTAATAAATTAGGTTATATATCTATTTAACTTAATATTTAAACTTCTATTAATTCTAAATCTTATTTAGGAGTTATAGCTAATTAGCTAAACTCTAAATTTAATTTAGAATACTATTTAATTAGTTAGTTTATTATTTTTATTATATATTATATTATTATTTAACTTTTTAAACTAATTATATTTAGGATTTAAATATTTACCTAATACTTACACTAGAAGTTCTATTAATCTTTGTTTTGATTAATTATTATTAGAATATAATATAAAACTAGAAAAAATATTAAGGTAAGTTAATTATAAGGTTATTTTATAATATTTTATGATATTTTATTAACTTATTTTAAATTATAGTTTTACTAGAGATAATAGCTCTAATAATAACACTTTTCTTACCTCTTTTTTAAACTTTTATACGGAAAAAAACCTAAAACCTTTTAATATTCGTTGTATAGCTTATATTTTAAATATTATTACTAAAGATATTATATTTACGTTTATTACCAAATTAATAATATCCGAAAATATTAAAAAATACAAAAATAGCGAGCTTTTATACTTTTTAATAGAAGAATTTAACTAATTTGTTACGAACGACACTACACAAGACACGGGACGAGACCGCACTAGCTAGAACAGGCATAACCTATAGGCATAAGAAGAAGGTAAAGGCACGTGATTAGCTACGTAACCTAAGAGGCGATTAAAGAGGTTAATATTTAAATATATTAATTAGAGAGAATTAAACTAATTAAACCTTAAGCTAATTAATTAAGGTTTATAATAAAGAGATAGATAAGTACTTAAGGAGAAGGTATTCCTATAGCTAAATAATTTAGATCTTTATTAATTAATTTAAGTAATAGTTTTACTATTAAGAGTTATACTCTTAATAGTCTTATTATAATACTACTTAAAAAGCTACTTTATAGTATTTAACTTAACTTACTTTCTAAGAAATAAACCTATTATACCTTAAAATTTAAGCTACTATTATATTTTAATTAATTCTATTTAATAAGTTACCTTAAAACTTTAAGTAGTAATAACTTCTAAGATATTTACTTTAAGCGAAAAGACTATTAACCTTAAAAAGATAATAAAGTACCTTTATAATAAGATTATTAAGCTTAAAAAGTAAAATTAATAGCTTCTTAACTAATAGAATAATCTCTACGAAAAACTTAAGGTATAAGAAGAGAAACTTATAGTAGTTTAAAATCTTATACCTATATTCTCTATTAATAATAATAATATACTAAAATTCCTTAAGCTTAAGTTATATAATAGCTATAAGGGTAATATAAGAAACTTTCTTATATAAGCTTAAGCTTACCTATAGGTTAACGAAAAAATCTATATAATACCTAAGTTATAGATTCTTTATATTAGTAACCTTTTAACTAGAAAAGTAATAGAATAATAGAAGCTAACTCTTTATATATATCTTAAATATAGCGCTAAAGCTAGAGTAAAAGTTATTTATATTTTCTTTAATTATAAAACCTTTAAAGAATAACTTCTCGTTATATTTAAAAACCCTAATAAGTATAAAAAAGCTATATAATAGCTTACTTAACTTAAGTAAACTAGATTTATAGCTTATTATATTAGGGAATTTAAACGTATTATAGTAAAACTTAACTAAAATATTAAACCTAAAATAAAAGTCTTTTATTAAGAACTTAAAGAAAAAGTAAAGAATAATATTTATTAAGAAGATTATTTTAAGTTATTTAATAACTTTATTAAAATAATTATTAAAGTAAATAACCGTTTATATAAGTAACGTTATTAAAAAAAGTTATAAAAAATTTAAATTATATACTAGATTTAATAAACCTAATAGTAATAAGCTACGCTAAATATTAATAGTATATAAATACTACGCTAAACCTATAGAACTTAATATTATAAATAAGGAAAAGGGAAAGACTTATTATAATTATAATAAGACTAAATACTTTATAAATAAATATAAAGCTCTAAAAAAGCTATAAAAGCTAATCTCTAAAGGTAAGAAGCTTTATATTATAAATTAAAAAGACTTACCTACACGAAATCTTAGTATAATAAGTAATAAAGAAAGCCTTATATTAATAAATAATATTAGTTTAAATAAAGATTAGAAATTTAAAACCTAATTAATACCTAATAACTTTTAGAAATACTAAATACCCTTACTAAAAAGTAAACCTTTACTAGAATAAATTTAAGAAAAAGAGAATTATTTAATTAAGAAAGATAAACCTAAAATTAAATATAAACTCCTTAATTAAACCTTCTATTATAATAATAATTATTATATATACCTTAATAGTAAGTAAGGTAGTAAATAGTTTTTATAAGAATAAAAGAGAAGAAAAATGACCCTTATAATACAATTAAAATTATAATAAACTAATTTAAAGATATTAAATAAAAAGTTATATTATACTAAGAATAACGTATATATTACCTAAGCTATAACCTTATAATATAAGAAGAAAGAGAATTATATAACTATAAGTAACTTACTTAGCTTAAGTTTAATTAATATAAATAGTAAATTAAGTAATTACTAAGAAAGCTTTAATAATATATTAAAGGATAATCGCTAATAATAGCGCCTAGAATAACACGTTAAAGAATAATATAAGAATAGAATTAATAAATTAGGAAATAATAGCTATTATTACAATTAAAACTAATTTCTTAATAGAGATTTAATAGGTCTTTATATACTATAAATATTAGTAGTATAATATACCTTATAATTAATATAACTATAATAAAATAAAAGATTTAAGTAATAATTAATAGTAAAGTATAAGAAAATTTTATCTTATTAAATCTTATTAATAGATTATAATTACCTTAAATACCTAAAGATAAGCCCTATTAACTTATAATTATAAAAGAAATTATAGTAAAGTATAGCTAAGAAGTAGTTAATATAAAAGTAGCGTAGCTTCTCGTTAATATATAAGGTATAAAATATTAAGTTACATTAAATATTATAATAATCTTAAAATATAATATTATATTAAGAATACCTTAATTATAAGCGAGTAATTTATAAGTTAATTAATATAAGTTAATTAAAGAATTAGTTAACTTTAATAGAATTTACTAAAATACGGTTATAAAGCTAAGAGTAGCCTATAAAAAGCACCTTATTTAAACTATAATAGGCCTTTAAAAATATATGTAATTACTAGAGAGCTAAAAGCTAAAATAACGGAGATTCCTAAGAAATACTTAAAGTATAGTAAGCTATTTAATGAAGAGCTAGAAATAAGATTATTAAAGTATTTACGCTAAAACTATAAGATTAAACTCTAGCTTAGTATTAAATTAACGTTTAATAAAATTTATTCTTAAAACCTTAAGTAAAATAAAGCGCTTAAGAAGTATTTAAAGAATATATTATAAAAGGGATATATATAACTATTAAAGTCTTTAATAGAATACCTAATTCTATAAGTATTAAAGAAGAATAGGAAACTATAATTATATATTAATTACTAACACTTAAATAAGATTATAATTAAGAATTAATACCTATTACCGCTTATAATAAAAATTAAAGATAAAGTTAAAAAAGCTAAATAGTTTATTATACTTAACTTAAAAGAAGCCTATAATCTTATATAAATAAAAGAAAGCTATAAGTAAATAATAGTATTTTAAACTAATAAAGAATACTATAAATATTTAGTAATACCTTTTAGGCTTATTAACGTATTAGTATCCTTTTAAAGAATAATTAATATAATCTTATAAAAATAATTAAAAGTATTTATAGTTATATACCTTAATAATATTCTTATTTATTTAAATACTCTTAAGAAATATAAATAATATATATATAAGGTACTATAAACTTTATAGAATAATAAACTCTTAATTAAAGCCTTAAAATACTAGTTCTATTAGAATACTATACACTTTTTAGAGTATATACTTATATATAAAGAAATATAAATAAGCTTAAATAAGATTAAAACTATTAAGAAATAGCTTATATTAAAGAATTTAAAAGAAGTTAAAGGATTTATAGTATTTATAAACTTTTATTATAAGTTCTTAAATAAATATAAAGATATTTTATAATCTCTTATAAACCTAATAAAGAAAGAAGTTAGCTTTTAATAAAACGAATTAAAAGCTATAGTATTTTAGAAAATAAAAGATTTAATTATATTAGAACCTATATTAAAAGCACTTAATTAAAATAAACCTTATAAGCTTAAAATAAACGCCTTAAACTTTATACTAGGCGAATAGCTTAAATAATAAGATAATTAAAGAAGATTATATTTAATTATATTTTTCTTAAAGAAACTTTATAAACCTAAACTTAATTATAGGATTTATAATAAAGAACTTATAGCTATTATTAAGTACTTTAAAGAATAAAGATACTATCTTATAAAAGTAAAGTATTAAATTAAGGTTTATATTAACTATAAGAATATTATATTATTTTTAATTATAAAGAATTTAAATAAATAATAGATTAAATAGTATAAAACTCTTATAAATTATAACTTTAAGATTATATACTATAAAGAATTTAAAAATAAAAGAGTAAACACGCTTAATTAAAAAAAGAACTTAAAATTAAATAAGTAAGTAAGTAATACACTCTTATTACGCGCTATTAAGAATAAGAACCTTATACTAGGTACCTAAGAAATTAATATAACCTAATAAGTTAAGCTAAATAAAATATAAATATATTAAATTATATTATATATTAATAATAATAATTATTTAAATAATTAAAAAACGAAAACGCATTTATTTAAGAAAGGTAAAACCTTCTTATATAATAAACGATAGTATATTTCTAGTATACTTTAAGAATAGCTTATTAAGGAAATATATAAGTACCTATTACACGAATATTAGGGTGTAAGGAAAATAATTAATAGGCTAAGAAGATTATATAACTTTCTAGAAAGTAGAAAAATAATATAAGAAGTTATTAAGAAATATAACACGTGTAATAAAGTAAAATTAACGTAACACGTATTATATAGAGAATTACAATTAATATTACTACCTAAAAGAGTATAGTAAACTATTATAATAGACTTTATGATTAAACTATTAAAGTTAAAAGAACCTATAATAGAAGTAGCTTATAATAGCATTTTAATTATTATAAATAAACTTATAAAATACGCCTATTATATTCTATATAAGAAATTAAGTAATACTAAGAACTTAATATATATATTCTTTAAAATAGTTATTATATAATATGAATTATTAATAAAACTTATATTAAATCGCGATAAATTATTTACCTTAAACTTTTAGAAATACCTTATAAAAACTATAAAGATTAAATAAAGCTTATTAATAGTATTTCACTTATAATTAAATAAATAAATAAAAATCTTAAACTAAATACTTAAATAATATTTATAAAGCTATATTAACTATTAATAAAATAATTAAGTAGAATAGCTATTATTAGTATAATAGGCTTATAATAACTCTAAGATTAATAATATAAAGATATTATTATTTAAAGTAAATTACGAATTTAACCCTATTATTAAGATACATGTAATATAAAATATAAACGCGCTAATAGCTATAACGTATATAGTAATTATAATAGAAATATAAAAACACTTATAATAGAAATAAATATTTTTATAAAATTAAATAAAATACTACGCGAATAAAAAGAGATTATTAGCGCTAATTTTAAAGAAGAGATATAAAGTATACCTTATTTATAAAAGCATTAAAACTAAGTAACCTAATAATAAACTTAATTAAAAGAAGATTAAATCATTTCTTATTAAACGAAAAATCTTAAATATTAACTATAAACTATTATTATTAAATAAAATAAAAATTTATTTTATATTTTATATATTATTATTAGAGAAAGTACTAGCTAAATTTATAATTATTATAAATATTATAATAAAAGATACTAATAAATATAAAGTTAAATAAATACTTAAAGTATAAGAAGATATAAAAAATTATTATTATCTTATTAAATAAAAAGAATATTTAAACTTTAAAAATACCTAAGAACTAGCTAAAAATCTTATAAATTACTTAATATTACTTAAATAGTTTTATCTCTAAGAAATATATTTTAATTAATCTTTTAAGTATTATTTGATAACTTAATATTAAATTTAATATTTAAGAAATAAACTAAAATAGAATTTAAATTCTTAGAAGAAGTAAAAAAAACCCTTATAGTCTTTTAAAGCTATTTTACTTTCTTATATTTCACACGTTTTAACTCTTTAACGTTATTAATACTACGTGTAATTACACGTATTATTTTCTTAAACTATAATTTCTTTTATTTTTATAAACGTAAGACCTTTTAATTCTTAGTTAAGGTATACTTCTTAGCTTCTTTAAGCTCCCTTTTAAGCTTATAATATTAATTTATAATACTATAAAGCTATTAAGAGGTTACCCCTATAATATTATAATTCCCTTACTTATCTATTACACACTTTATATAATAACTTAAATTAAAAATAAAGGCTTTATATTAGGGAAGTTTTATATAAGCGTAATAAGTGTAAGCCTTTATAAAGAATAAAGATAAATTATTAATTATTATAAAAAAAAGGTTATTTTAATAAAGAGAAGAAGTAAATAAAGCTTTAAACCGCTATTTTAAGATATAATTAATTAATATAATAGTATATAATAATAGAAGAAAGAAAACGTATAACACTTAAGCTAGCCTATTTTAATAGCCTTAAGGATAAGACTAATAAAGAAGAGGTATAATATTATAAATAATACTATACAAGATATAAGACGGGATTACACTAGCTAGGATAGGTATAACCAGAGCATTAACAAGAAAACTACATTTTCATTTTTTAAAAAAGCTTAAATAATTAATAATAAATCTAATAAAATACTTGAATTATAATAATAAATACATAAAATAGCTAATATTATAGCCAATCAGCTTATTTAAAAAGGTGGGTCCCTTTAGCTTTTTATAAGCTTAAAAACTAGATTATATAGTTTTCTAAAAACTTACTACACTACACTACACTACAAAAACTACAAAATGTAGTTTTTGAAGTTTTAGGCTTATAATAGTATATAAGGACCCACTTTTTTTATTATAAGCTTATAATTTTAGATTTATGCTAGTTATTCGTAAAACTTATAATTCTATAAGTATTTTATTAGATTTAATATAATTTTTTATATTCGAAACTACAAAAACTACAAAACTACAAAACTACACTACTTCCAATACTCTGGGTATAACTTATAGGTATAAGAAGAAGGTAAGAGCACGTAACTAGCTACGTAATCTAAGAGGTAATTAAAGAGGTTAATGTTTAAATACATTAACTAAGAAGAATTAAACTAACTAAACCTTAAGCTAGTTAATTAAGGTTTATAATAAAGAGATAAACGAGTACTTAAGGAGAAGGTATTCCTATAGCTAAATAGTTTAAATCTCTATTAATTAATTTAAGTAATAGTTTTACTATTAAGAGTTATACTCTTAATAGCCTTATTATAATACTACTTAAAAAGCTACTTTATAGCATTTAACCTAACTTACTTCCTAAGAAACAGACCTACTATGCCTTAGAACCTAAGCCACCGTTACATAATTATCTTCTAAAAAACAAAAACAATTTTCTAATTTACTTCCAGGTATTTTAAGTTTTTTTTCATTATATTTATATATATTTTAAGCTAATTATTATATAGGAATTATTGGAAAAGTTAAAAAAGTAGTAATTCTTCTTAAAAATAAGTAATAACTTTATTCTTAATAGATTAAAGCTTTAAAAGAAGCTAAATCTAAGGGCTTTATAGCTGTTACGACCCAGCCGCAGGCTATAGTGTAGGTCGCAGAATGGGCCGACTGCATGAGCTACCCCGCGGAGGGATAAGGCCTATATCGGAAAAATAATCGGAGCGTATAAGGTAATTGTAAGAGTTGTCTTACAATTAAAACGATTACCATATAAGTTAATATAATCGCCTTGTAATTAGAATAACTCGCGGTTAAAAGTCGCTCTTAGTAAAAAGCGATTACCCTGTATATAGAAACCTTAATTTCGCTTTATAAATAGACTTTAGCTCCTTAGCTTTTAATACGATTATTATATTAACTTAAGCTTCGCTTATAACTCTTTAACTTTAATCACTTAATTATAGTCTATAATCTATTACTAACGTAACGCCTAACTGCTTAGATTAACTGCCCTAGTGGCTTGTTACGAACCAAGGGTACCTGAAGCAGTTGGCCGGCGTCATGGGCCGCCAGCATGCAGACAAGAATGGGGCCCGACGGGATCGCAGGTCACGTGAGGGGATCAGATGGGATCAGTCTGATCCAACTCAATGGATCAGAGGGGATCAACCTGATCCAGCACGGGGGATCAGATGGGATCTATCTGATCCAGGACTACAATAGAGAGATAGACGAGTACTTAAGGAGGAGGTATTCCCATAGTCAGATAGTCTAGATCTCTATTGATCAATCTAAGCAATAGTTTTACTATTGAGAGTTATACTCTTAACGGCCTTATTGTGATACTGCTCAAAAGCTACTCTGTAGCATTCAACCTGACTTACTTCCTAAGAAACAGACCTACTGTGCCTTAGAACCTAAGCCACCGTTACATTTTGATCAATCCTGTTCAGTAAGTTACCTTGAAACTTTGAGCAGTAACGACTTCCAAGATGTCTACTTCAAGCGGAAAGACCACCAACCCCGGGGAGATGATGAAGTACCTTCATGACAAGATCACCGAGCTCGAGAAGCAGAATCGACAGCTTCTCGACCGACAGAATGATCTCTACGAAAAACTTGAGGCACGAGAAGAGGAACTTGCAGCAGTTCAAAATCTCACACCTGCATCCTCTATCAACAACAACAACATGCCAAAATTCCCCAAGCCTGAATCATACGATGGCTACAAGGGTGATGTGAGGAACTTTCTCACACAAGCCCAAGCTTACCTACGAGTCAACGAAAAAATCTACACGACACCTGAGTCACAGATTCTTTGCATTGGCAACCTCTTGACTGGGAAAGCAATGGAATGGTGGGAGCCAACCCTCCGCGCACATCTTAAGCACGGTGCCGAAGCCGGAGCGGAAGTTGTCCACATCTTCTCTGATTACGAAACCTTCGAAGAACGACTTCTCGCTGCATTTGGAAATCCCGATGAGCATAAGGAAGCTACACGACAACTTACTCGACTCAAGCAGACCGGATCTGCAGCTCATTACGCTAGGGAATTCAAACGCATCGCAGCAAAACTCAACTGGAATACCGAACCCAAAATGGAAGTCTTCTATCAAGGACTCAAAGAAGAAGTGAAGGATGACATTTATCGAGAAGATCGTCCTGAGTTATTTGACGACTTCGTCGAAATGGTCATCAAGGCAGACAACCGTCTATACGAGCGACGTCACGAAAAAAGTCACAGGAAATTCGGAACATATGCTAGGTTCAATAAACCTAATAGTAGCAAGCCACGCCGAACATCGACAGCATACGGGTACCACGCCGGACCTATGGAACTTGACGCCGCGAATAAGGAAAAGGGGAAGACTTGTTACAATTGTGGCAAGACTGGACACTTTGCGAATAAATGCAGAGCCCCGAAAAAGCCATGGAAGCCAATCCCTGAAGGCAAGAAGCTCCATGCCGCAAATCGAGAAGACTTGCCCACGCGAAATCTTAGTATGGCAAGCAATGAAGGAAGCCCCACGTTAGCAAACAACATCAGTTCGGATGAAGATTGGGAATTCGGAACCCAACCAGTACCCGACGACTTTTGGGAACACTGGACACCCTCACCAAAAAGTGAACCTTCACTGGAACAGATCCAAGAAGAAGAGAATCATCCAACTGAGAAAGACGAACCTGAAATCGAACACAGACTCCTTAATTGGACCTTCTGTTACGATGACAATTGCTACACGCACCTTAGCAGCAAGCAAGGTAGCGGATGGTTTCCACGAGAACGAAAGGGAAGGAGAACAACCCTTACGATACAACCGAAATTACGACGAACCGATTCAAAGATATTGAACGGAAAGTTATACTGTGCTAAGGATAACGCACACACTACCCAAGCCATAACCCCACAATGCAAGGAGGAAGGGAACTGTGTGACTGTGAGCAACTCGCTTAGCCCGAGTTCGATTAACACAGATGGTAGATCAAGCGATCACCAAGGAAGCTCCAACAATGCGTCGGAAGACAACCGCCGACGACAGCGCCTAGAACAACGCGCTAGAGAACGACATGAGGACAGGATCAACAAATCGGGAAACGACAGCCGTCGTCGCAATTAAGACCGATTCCTCGACGGAGATCTGACAGGTCTCTATGTACTGCAAACATCGGCAGCACAGCACACCTCATGATCGACATGACTATAATGGGACAAAGGATCCAGGCAATGATTGATAGCGGAGCACAAGGAAATTTTATCTCGCCGAATCTCGTCAACAGATTACGATTGCCTTGGACACCCAAAGACGAGCCCTACCGACTCACGACTGTGGAAGGAACTGCGGTGAAGTATAGCCAAGGAGTAGTTGACATGGAAGTTGCGCAGCTTCTAGTCGACATACAAGGCACGAAACACCGAGTTACACTAGATATCACAGTGATCTCAAAACACGATGTTATATTAGGGATACCCTGGTTGCGGGCGAGCAATCCACGAGTCAATTGGAGAACCGGCCAACTTCAATGGGATTTACCAGGATGCGGTTACGAAGCAGAGAGCGGCCTACGAAGGGCACCTCATTCGAACTACGACAGGCCTCTAGGAATATATGTGATCGCCAGAGAGCCAAAAGCTGAGACAACGGAGATTCCCGAGGAATACTCACAGTACAGCAAGCTGTTCAGCGGAGAGCTAGAAACAGGACTACCGGAGCATTCACGCTGGGACCACGAGATCAGACTCCAGCCCGGTACTGAACCAACGTTCAACAAAATTTATCCTCAGAACCCTGAGCAGGACAAGGCGCTCAAGGAGTATCTGGAGGACATGCTACAAAAAGGATACATACGACCATCAGAGTCCCCAGCAGGATACCCAATCCTGTGGGTACCAAAGAAGAACGGGAAACTACGACCATGCATCGATTACCGACACTTGAATAAGATCACAATCAAGAATCGATACCCGTTACCGCTTATGACGGAAATCAGAGACAAAGTTGGAAAAGCCAAATGGTTCACCACACTCGACTTAAAAGGAGCCTATAACCTTATACGGATGAAAGAAGGCCACGAGTGGATGACAGCATTTCGAACCAGCAGAGGACACTACGAATATCTAGTGATGCCTTTCGGGCTTACCAACGCACCAGCAACCTTTCAAAGAATGATCGATACAATCTTACGGAAACAACTAGGAGTGTTTGTGGTTGTATACCTCGACGATATCCTCATTTATTCAGATACCCTTGAGGAACACAAACGACATGTACATGAGGTACTACAAACTCTACAGGACAACAAACTCTTAGTCGAAGCCTCGAAATGCCAGTTCCACCAGAACACTGTGCACTTTCTAGGGTACGTGCTCACATACGGAGAAATACGAATGAGCCCGGATAAGATCAAAACCATCAAGGAATGGCCTACACCAAAGAATCTGAAGGAAGTTAGAGGATTCACAGCATTCGTGAACTTCTACCGCAAGTTCTTGAGCGGATATGGAGACATCTCACGACCTCTTACAAACCTAACAAAGAAAGAAGTCGGCTTCCAATGGAACGAACCAGAAGCCACGGCATTCCAGAAAATGAAAGATTTAGTTACGTCAGAACCTGTGTTGAAAGCACCTGATCAGGACAAACCTTATGAGCTTGAAACGGACGCCTCAGACTTTGCACTAGGCGGACAGCTTGGACAACGAGATGATCAAGGAAGATTGCACCCAGTTGCATTCTTCTCGAAGAAACTCCACGGACCCGAACTCAACTATGGGATCCACGACAAAGAACTCATGGCTATCATTGAGTGCTTCAAAGAATGGAGACACTATCTCATAGGAGCAAAGCATCAAATCAAGGTCTATACCGATCACAAGAATCTCACATCGTTCTTGACCACAAAGGATCTGAACAAACGACAGATCAGATGGTATGAAACCCTCACGGATTATGACTTCGAAATCATATACCGTAAAGGATCCGAAAACGGAAGAGCAGACGCGCTCAGCCGAAGAGAGGATTTGAAATCGGATGAGCAAGTGAGTAATGCACCCTTGCTACGCGCCACCAAGGATGGGAACCTTGTGCTAGGCACCCGAGAAATCAACATGACATGGCAAGTCAAGCCAGATGAAACATGGATGCATCGGATCGCATCATGCATTAAGAATGACAGCTATCTGGACAATTGGGAAACGAAAACGCATCTGTCCAAGGAAGGCAAGACCTTCTTGTACAATGAACGGCAGTATGTTCCCAGTACACTTCAAGAACAGCTTGTCAAGGAAATACACGAGCACCCACTACACGGACATCAGGGTGTAGGGAAAACGATCAGCAGGCTAAGAAGATCGTACGACTTCCCAGAAAGCAGAAAAATGGTACAAGAAGTCATCAAGAAATGCGACACGTGCAACAAAGCAAAATCAGCGCGACACGCACCATACGGAGAATTACAACCGATATCGCCACCTGAGAGAGCATGGCAAACTGTTACAATGGACTTCATCGTCAAACTACCGAAGTCAAAAGAACCCATGACAGGAGTAGCTTACGACAGCATCCTAGTTATTGTGGACAAACTCACAAAATACGCCTACTACATTCCATACAAGGAATCGAGCAACACCAAGGACTTAGCGTATATGTTCTTCAAAACAGTCATTGCACAACATGGATTACCAACAAAGCTTATATCGGATCGCGACAAATTGTTCACCTCAAACTTTTGGAAATGCCTCATGGAAACCATGAAGATCAAACAAAGCTTATCAACGGCATTCCACCCACAATCAGATGGACAAACAGAAATCTTGAACCAAATACTCGAACAATATCTGCGAAGCTATGTCAACTACCAACAGAATGATTGGGTAGAATGGCTACCACTAGCACAATGGGCTTACAATAGCTCCGAAATTGACAACATGAAGATGTCACCGTTCAGGGCAAATTACGGATTTGACCCTATCATCGAGACACATGCGACACAGAATGTGAACGCGCCAGCAGCTACAACGCATGCAGCAACCATGACAGAAATACAGAAACACTTGCAACAGGAATGGATATTTTTGCAGAACCGAATGAAACACTACGCGGACAGAAAGAGATTGCCAGCGCCAATCCTAGAGGAGGGACATAAAGTATACCTCATTCGCAAAAACATCAAAACTAAGCGACCCAGCGACAAACTCGACTGGAAGAAGATCGGACCATTCCTTATCAAACGGAAAATCTCGAATACCAACTACGAACTATCATTACCAGATGGAATGAAAATCCATCCCATATTTCATATATCGCTACTAGAGAAAGCACCAGATGAATCTACAATCGCTACCAACATCACAACGGAAGATACCAACGAATACGAAGTCGAACGGATACTCAAAGCACGGGGAGATACAAAGAATCGTCATTATCTCGTTAAATGGAAGGGATATCCAAACTCCGAAAACACCTGGGAACCAGCCAAGAATCTCACGAACTGCTCGACGTCGCTTGAACAGTTCCACCAGAGAATAAAAACTCATCAGGAATAGGGAAACCCAAGTCTGCTAGAAACTCGGGTGTCTGATTAAGCATGTTGGACTCCAACTCCAGACGCTCCTGGGCCTCTAACTCGTCCAGACTCTCCACACCACGAGCAATCATCTCCGCAGCCTTTTGTCGCAAAAATTTCTCCTGACGACGAATCCTTTGCAAACGAGCCATCGCCCGCTCCAAATCCTCCTCGGCCGAAGCACGTTCTCTGTCGAGACGATCCTTTTCGCGAAGGACACGATTATAAGCATCCGAAGACGTTCCGCCCGGATTGCAGCTGGTGTAACCACGCAAAGCACATTCGCTGCACCTGTCTTTCCCTTCAGCGACAATGCACTCTCGATTGTTTTTTCGACACGAATCGCAGGAAGGCATGACGAAGCCAAAGGCAGATATGAACTCGGAAAGACGTTTGCGATCAATCTTCTGGTTAGGGCGAGATCGCTGTTTCGAAACACGGTCAGAAGACATTGTGAAAAGAATGACGAAGAAAGAAAAAAGGGAAAGAGGGGAAGGAAGAGAATACTTACCGGACGAAACGAAATGGCCTTGAGGACAAGACCAATGGGGGAGGAGTATTATGTTACGAACCAAGGGTACCTGAAGCAGTTGGCCGGCGTCATGGGCCGCCAGCATGCAGACAAGAATGGGGCCCGACGGGATCGCAGGTCACGTGAGGGGATCAGATGGGATCAGTCTGATCCAACTCAATGGATCAGAGGGGATCAACCTGATCCAGCACGGGGGATCAGATGGGATCTATCTGATCCAGGACTACAATAGAGAGATAGACGAGTACTTAAGGAGGAGGTATTCCCATAGTCAGATAGTCTAGATCTCTATTGATCAATCTAAGCAATAGTTTTACTATTGAGAGTTATACTCTTAACGGCCTTATTGTGATACTGCTCAAAAGCTACTCTGTAGCATTCAACCTGACTTACTTCCTAAGAAACAGACCTACTGTGCCTTAGAACCTAAGCCACCGTTACATGGCTCTGCTAATATAAACTGCGACTAGTTTATCCCTTAGGAACCTTAGCCGTTACACGTTAAAAGCTCTTATTTAGACTACTACTACGTTACTCTAAGCAATACCTAATAACTGTTAAGATAGCACCTGCGACACCTACTTTATCTAAGGCAACTACATCGCTAACACCTCAGGATCCTTAAAATCTCGGACCTTAAAACCTTATAAATAAACTTGTGTAACTACGCTAACAGGTTAAGTAACTTAGCCTTAAACGTTAAATGCTTGTGTTAGGACAAAAAGACTTAGAAGAGATTACTAAGCCTAGAGCACTAGGACCTTATAACGGTAACCCAAGAATGCTCTAAGGATTCTTAACCCAACTTAAAGCGTATTACCGGTTTTACCCCAACAAATTAACCGATATACAAGTAAAGGTACTACACGCGAGAGAATATATAATAAGCACCGCGCTCGCATGGTTTAAACCCATTATGCGAGACTACCTTAATAACACTAGGAACAACCAGGAAGATGAAATAAAAGAAATATTTGCCAATTACAAGAAATTTAAGAAAGTAATCAAAAAAACATTTAGATCAACTAATAAAGTACGAACCGTAATTATTCACATGAACCAACTTAAGTAAAAAGGATTTGCATTAGATTATACAGCACGTTTCCAATAAGTTACCTTAATACTTAACTAGGAGAATAAGCCACTTATATTAGCCTTCTTTAAAGAACTAAAAGAAGAGATAAAAGACAAACTATATAGGGAAGACATGCTAAATAACTTCTCGGACTATATAGTAATAGCAGTCCGAATTAATAACAGATAGTATTAGCGACGCATATAAAAACAATAGGGAAAGGGAACTTAGAACCCCACAGAAAGAAGAGGATAGCAGGCAAACTAAAAGAAAAGATAAGAAGAACCTATTACCTACGGTTACACTCTTAATCCTAGACGAATAGAGCTTAACGCTACTAAGAAAGATAATAAAAAAGAAAAGAAGTGTTATAACTACGGAAAACCAGGACACTTCGCTAATAAATACAAGAAACCTAAGAAAGAATGGAAGCTAGTACCAGAAGAAGGTAAGAAACAACTTAATGCTACTAACTAATAGAAAGCTGAAATTATTACCTAAGAGCTAGAGGTAGAGCATAAAAACCTTAATTAAACCTTTTGCTATAATAACAACTGTTATACGCACCTTAGCAGTAAATAAGGAAGCGGATAGTTTCTAAAGGAACCAAGAAAACCAAGAAAGAAAACTATAAGCTTTATAAGAGACAGCATTAAAGTAGCTAAACAATTGGTATAGGAAAGCTTAAACGAATAAATAATAGGGAGAAGAACTCTTATAATAACAGGATAAAAGGAGCTTTACAAACAAAAATCGCTAGAAGACTTAAACGAAAACTCGCATTAAGAAATCCTTAATTAGGTACGATAATAAGCAAAAGCAAGGAAAATATAAAGGGAATAATAACGAAACGAGGAGTAAGACGCATAAATCCTTACCACCTTTAATAAACCCGAGAATAAAGTAAGGGAAATAAGCGTTAATAGCAACTACGTAATCCTAAACACTCTAGAAGCGTCCGAAGATAAATAAAGCGAGGAAGAAACGCCTAAAAGGCTAATAGCTATATAAGAATAAGCTGTATAACGATACTTCCCTGCACTAACCGGGAAACATTTCGTAATTTCTATTCTTGTAATAGACACTACCACAGTAATAGAAAACCAGACACTATAGTTTCCGGAAGGAGAAAAGGAAGACGATCCTAGACTCTTACCTAAACACGCGGAATATACACGAATAGCATAGGTATTATGCGCATTTATAATGTGCTAAGCACACTTTTAAACCAAGGCACAATTAAATACATTCCCAATTAAAATGAAAGGATACCCAATTAAAGCACTATACTTTAAATAGGAACTCCTAGAATAGAGAGTAAAGATAAGCTATAACGATTAAACGATAATCTTAGAACCTAATTCAAATACACCTATTAAATGTAAAGCTCATATAAACCCTACGAATATATGTGAATCAGACACATACCAACTACATATATACACCAAGAATAAGCAATAGCACTAATACGTGTATAAAGGGAAGATCCCAACACACAAAAGAGAATTACTAATCAAGTTACCTTAATATGAAACGAAAGACCACATAGTATACCCATTACCTAATTATTCGAAATATATAGTAGATAAGGCTAGGGAATGGCACAAGTGGCAATGTGGAACACTAGCAGCATACAAATAAACACAATAAGCACTAGAGATACTCAAGCAGAAAGACCCTAGGGAAACTACAAAATTAACATACCATAGTAAACAACAGCTAGACAAGTGGTACAGTAAATAGAAGTTTAACCCTAAATGCAACAGGAAATATGCGGTAAACTACGATAATCCAAGATACGAGAAGCATAGAGAAATAAAAGATTAGATTTATAACCGCCTATATTAAATGTTTAACGATGGGTTTTGCTTTAAACACCCATAGAATAGAACTAGACCTACAGAATAGTACCAGGAAATAAAACGACAAATTATAGAAGAATCTATTCCGAAAGACTTAAAAAACAAGGCACGCTATCTATAAAAGGGCTATAAACTAGCATAAAGAGAAAGACGCTAATAACCCTTAATGCAATCTAGGATAAACGAAGCGATAAGATAGTATTAGATGCTAAAGTTATAGGACATCGCGTTCACATACTTATGGATAGTAGCGCGATGGGTAACTATATCTTACCTAGAGTTATTAATTGTTACTAACTACCATGGAAACACAAAGAGGCACTATACGAGTTAACTAATATTAAAGGAAAGCTTTTTGCCTATAATAACGGGATTATTAACAAAGAGACTAATTATCTCGAAGTCCAGATTTAGGGACATGTAGAAATCATTTAACTCAATGTTATAAACGTATCGGAACACGACCTAGTATTAGGGTACCTATAGTTATAAGAGAGTAACCTACTAATTAACTAGAGAACAGGTTAACTAAAGTGAAACGAGACTTTAAGCTAATAGAATCAGCAGATTTTAAAGGGGAGAATAAAATTTCGTTATAACTTAGCTCACGAACAGAGTTCTAAAGAAAAGGAACCTTCAAGCAAGTTATTCAAGGACCAATAATAACAGATAAACAATACAAAAACAACGAATACAAAGAAAAGAACAATTAGATCTACCGTAACGACCTCGACGGCGCTATAAACCGGGATACAAACAATAATAAACAATAAGAAAATAAAAGCTAAGATCTAAAAGGTTATTACTACCTTAAGGAAAGACCTCACAAACATAAACAAGAAACTCGAAGAAGACAAAAAGAATACAAAGGACAGAAGCCTAATAACAAAAGAAAACAGACTTAAGAATATCCCTAAGAAATACCGGAAATACAAAAAACTATTCGCGGAAGAATTAGAAACCGGATTACCAGAACACAGTTAATGGGATTATTAAATCAAATTAATAGATGAAAAGTCAACAACATTCTATAAGATCTACAACTTAAACGTAAAAGAACTTAAGACGCTACGAGAATACATTAACAAGATGTTAGCGAAAGGCTATATTAGAGCATTCACATTAAAAGCTGGATACCTAGTTATATTTATTCCAAAGAAAAACGGAAAACTGCGGTTAGTAGTAAACTATCGGCGATTAAACGCGATTACCATGAAAGATTAAATACCATTACTGCTTATCTTCGAATTATAAGATTAACTACACGGAATAAATTAGTTCACCGCTTTAAACCTAAAGGGAGCATATAATCTAATTCGAATAAAGAAAGGCTATGAATGGAAAACAGCCTTTAGAACGAAGTTTAGACTATTCGAATACTTGGTAATACTATTTAGGCTTACTAACGCACTAGTAATATTCCAAAGAATAATTAATAGCGTACTACGAGAATACTTAGATAATTTTATGGTAGTATATCTAGATAATATACTTATCTTCTCGAAAACCCTAAAAGACTACAAGAAGCACGTATACAAGGTACTATAAGCGCTATAAGACGCAAAACTATTAGTTAAACCAGCGAAAAGCAAGTTCTATATATAGGAAGTAGATTTCCTAGGATATACGATATAACCCAACGAAATACGAATAGAAAAATCCAAGATAAAGGCAGTAAGAAACTAGCTAACACCGAAGAATATTAAGGATATACAAAGCTTTAAAGGCTTTACTAACTACTATAGGAGATTTATTAAGAAATACGGTAAGATTATAACACCTTTAAATAAACTTACTAAGAAGGATAAATAGTGGAATTAGAATAATAAGGCGTAATATGCCTTTAATAAGATTAAAGAACTTATTATATTTAAACCTGTTTTAAGAACCTTTAACCTAGAAAAAAAAAACGGAGTTAAAAACCAATTCTTTAGACTTTACTCTAGGAGTATAAGTTAAATAAAGAGATAATAACGGAAAACTACACCCTATTACGTTCTACTTAAAGAAACTTTACGGAGTAGAACTTAACTACCCTATCTACAACAAAGAATTCCTAGTAATTATTAATGCTTTTAAGGAATTTAAACATTACCTTATAGGAAGTAAATATAAAGTTAAGGTGTATACCAATTATAAAAACATTTCACACTTTACGATAACGTAACAGTTAAATAAACGATAAATTTAATAGGCCGAATATCTTTTAGAATTCGACTATAAAATCATCCATTAAAAAGAATCTAAAAACGGACGAGTAGACGCTCTTAGTCGAAGAAGCGACTATAATATAAAAGTACCTATAGCGATAGGATAACTCCTTAAGATTAATGAGAATAGAAATTATTAGTAAAGACAGCTTAACGCTATTATAAAAGTACAGCAAGAAGACCCAGTATATAACAAGATACGCTAATAGGCGATAGATAACATACAACACATTAGGGATATACTAATAGGATATACAAGCTACCTAGGAGAAGCACCAATATATGGAGAAAAGATCTAAATACCACTAGAACTACGAGAAGAATGCATTAAAGAAATACATGAACACCTAGTTTACGGACATTAAGGAATCCGTAAAACACTGGATAGAATACAACGATAATACGATTTCTTAGGAATTAAGAAAGTGGTTAAAAAGGTTGTTAGCGAATGCATATAATACGGAAAAAGCAAGGCTTTACGATATAAGCTATACGAAGAATTACAACCGCTACTAGTACTAACACAACTATGGGAATCAATAGCTTTCGATTATATTATAAAGCTACTAATGTTAAAAGAACTAATAACTAATGTGGAATATAATAGCATATTCGTGGTTACGAATAGACTCACAAAGTACGAATACTTTCTACCATACAAAGAAGCAAGTAATATAGAAGATCTTATATATGTGTTCTTACAAATAATAGCAAGCAATCATAGGCTGCTAGAAGAAATTATATCGGATAAGGGAAGTATATTTACCTCTAAGTTTTAGTAAGCACTTATAGTATAACTTAGAATAAACCATAAGTTAAGCACTACCTATTATTTACAGACAGATAGACAGACAGAAAGATTAAACCAGACGCTTAAATAGTATCTACAATGCTACATCAATTATTAGCAGGACAATTAGGTAAAATGGTTACCTACAGCGCAATTAGCTTATAATAGCTCGATATTAAAATCGACGAAGCAAATACTAGCCTACGCTAATTACGGATTTAATTCCAAGGTATTCCGCGTACAACGCGAAGGACTATAAGTAGAACGAGTAATACTATAAGTAGAAGAATTAAAGAAATTACATGAAGAAATATAACACGAATTGGAATTCGTACGAAATAGAATAGCATAATACTATAATCGCAAAAGATTAAAGGGACTAATCTTTAAGGAGGGAGACATAGTCTACCTACTCCGACGAAACATTAAAATAATGCGACCAAGCAATAAGTTAGATTACAAAAAATTAGGACCATTTGCTATTAAAAAACGAATATTAACGAACAACTATAAACTTTTATTACCAAAAACTATAAGAAATCATCCTATAGTACACATTTCACTTCTTAAGAAAGCATTAAGCAATGCACTAGTAGAAGAAAATATTAAAGTTATAGACAACGGAGAGTACGAAGTGGAATAAATCCTAAATATAAGGATAAAGAACAAAACACACTAGTATCTCATTAAGTGGAAAGACTATAAACACGAAGAAAACACATGGGAACCTATAAAGCACCTAAAGAAGTGCTAGCACCTATTAAGGTAGTTCCACCAGACACACCACCAGGGTTAGCAAACCTTAGGTCCACAAGCAAGAAAGGGGACAACGTAATATCTAGGTACATGTCATCCCAGACCCTTCCAAAATTAACGTCTAACGAACCAAAAGAAGAAGGACGGTTTTTAGCTAAACAGCGCTCCTCGCGCTTAGCCTCTTCCCTTTCCACACGTTCCAACTTCTCCACACTATTAATACCCCGCGAGACCGCTCGCATCATTTTCTTAAACCACATTTTCTTTTATCTTCTAAGGCGAAGGACTTTCTTCTCTATAGCCTTTAACTCAGACTTAAGCTTAGCATATTAATCGGCTATCTTCTAAAGCTAAGCGGGGGTAACACCCAGAACGTCGCACCGTAAGCGTTTTAAACGAACGCACTCGAAACATCGTGAGGAATTAATAGGCGACACCTTATAAGAAGGAATACCCTAAGAGGAACAAGCAGAGTAAGACGGTATGTTAACCAAATAAGAGAAAATAGCTGAAAGAAGATCGTTGGAACGAAGCGATAACTTGCTTTTCGATTTGCTTTTAGAAACACGGCTAGATATAGTGTTAGAAGAATATCACGAAGATAGAGAAAGACAAGGAAACTTACGACTAACGTAAGCAGGGAAAAAGAGCTACTTATAACATGAGACTTAAGCCTTAAGGACAAGACTATAGGAGAGGGGATATCGTGTTACGACCTAGCCGTAAGCTACAGTATAGGTCGTAGAATAGGCTAACTGCATAAGCCACCTCGCGGAGGGATAAGGCTTATATCGGAAAAATAGTCGGAGCGTATAAGGTAATCGTAAGAGTTATCTTATAATTAAAATAATTACTATATAAGTTAATATAATCGCCTTATAATTAGAACGACTTATAGTTAAAAGTTACTCTTAATAAAAAGCGACTACCCTATATATAGGAACCCTAATTTCGCTTTATAAATAGACTTTAGCTTCTTAGCTTTTAACACGATTATTACATTAACCTAAGCTTCGCTTATAACTCTTTAACTCTAATTACTTAGTTACAGTCTATAACCTATTACTAATATAACGCTTAACTGCTTAGATTAACTGCTCTAGTGGCTCTGCTAACATAAACTGCGACTAGTTTATCCCTTAGGAACCTTAGCCGTTACAATAGCTAAAAATAATAATATTATAAAAATACTATTAGGTAAGTTATATAATATATTTAATAGCTTTTATTTCTATTAAAACCTTAAAAATCTATTTAAAACTATTAATAATTATTACTAACTATTTTTACTTAACTTAGTAAACGTAATAAGATAGAATTTAACTTTTAGAATAATAAATACGACTATTATGCTTAAAAGGGCTATTATATTATTACAAAACGTTACAAATATAGCAGCTTTTAAAGATGCTAATTTAATAACGTAAGAATAGCTTAATTTAGAGACTTTATTAAGCATTTTAGAGGTTTTTAATAAGCCTATAAAGAAATTATAAAGCTAGGCTTATAATACTATAAGCTTAGTATCTTTTTATATCTTTAAAATATACTTTCTTCTTAAAAATATATTAAAAGATTAAGAAAGTTAGCTTAAAAACGTAAGTTTTTTATATTTTTAAACTTTTTATATTAAAATAATAACTATTCTAACTTATTTATAGAAAACCGCTTATAATCCATTAGCTAGAGCTTTTATTTTAGCTTAAAATATAGGTTTAAAGAAACTAAATTACTATTTTCTAAAAGATATTAATAGTAATTATAGTTTTTAGAAGCCTTGTTTATTTGCTATTATATTAGACCCTAGATTTAATATTAAAACGGTTAAAACTCGATTTAATATAAATTTAATTACTTTACATTTATTATTAAATAATTTAAAAACAGAATATTAAGAGTAAGTATAAATAATTATTAAAAATAACCTTTTTTTTAATATTTTATAATTAATTATATCTTAGAACATATAATTTATATATAAAAGACCCTAAAAATAAGCTTATTCTAAATATAGAAATAGAAGAAGATTCTTCTTCTAGTTTTAATTTAAATAATTAAGTAATAATTGATTTATAATAACTAGCTAAGAAATTAACATCTATAAAGATCCTAGGCTTAAATTAAAGCCTAGTTTATTTAATAACTTATTTCCTAAGCAAAAAAAATAAAGCTATTAAAGAAACTAGAAGAAACGAGATTTCTAGTTATTATAAGCTTAATTTAAAAGATAATAAGGTATTTTTAACATTTATAAGCTTAATTATATAAAAATAAATACTAACTTTTAATAGGAAGATATATTTATTTAGTAGGCTAATTCTATTAAAGCTTTTCTAATTCTTTTAATAATAGCACGAAAATATTTACCTATTTTAGCTACTTTAGGAGCTATAAAAGGGAATTTTAACTAAGAAGGTAACGTAATTAGTAAGCGAAGAACCTCTTTAATGCATTCTAATATTTAAAAAATTTTATTATTAAAAAACTAGGCTAAAAATAAGGAAAAATGAGTTAAAATAAAGAAATATTATAATTTATTCTCTTATTTTAGCTTAAATTCAGAAAAATTTAAATTAGATGAAAATTCAGCGTTTTTTAATAGTAATAAAGCTATTTTTAAAGTTAAATTTATAAATAGTACTAAAAAAGGGAAGAAGAGAAAGATAGTGATATTTATAATGTATAATAGCTTTATATTAGTATAAAATAAAGCTTTTAATATTTTTTTTGAATTTTATAATAATAAGAAGAACTTTAGCTTTATAAAGATATTTATATTAATATTATAAGTTATATACTTAAAAAGTTACTTGCATTTATATTTTTTTAAATTTAATATTTACTCTTAAGTCTTTTTATAGTATATTTTTAAATATATTATTAAGAATTAATTATATAAAAAATAGTATTATATTAATACAATTTTAAGGTCTCTAATAATATATTATTTACTATTATATTTTTCATAATTATTAAGATATTAAATAATAAAGCTTAAAAATTTAAGTTTAATACTATATAAATTAAGAAAAAAGGACTTAAAAATAATAATAATTAAGTAATATAATTAATTAACGCGTTAATAGCTTTAAAGTATTTAATTTTATAAAATTTATATCTTTAAAGTTTAAACTTTATATTTTAAATTTTTAATAATATATTTTAAATAATAAAAATATAAATAACTCTCTTATTATATAACTTATAATAATATAAATTAATGCATTTTAAAGGACTAAAATAGCTTTATTTAACTATATAAAAATATTTCTTATAAGCCTTATAATTAGCCTTATATATATAAGTAAAAAATTTACTAGCGTTTTTCCCTAATAATACATTTATAGGTATTTTAAGAATGTAATGTATTGTATTTAAATACAATATACGAAAATACAATATAATATAAAATATAATACATAATACACTTGTATTTACTATATCCGTAAGAGCTCTATATATAAGAATAATTAATATATATTTATTTATTTATTTAGGTACTCTAAAGCTATTATAAGCTATTCTAGTACTTTTACACGTAGTTTAAGTAAAAAAACCCTTTATATAGAAAGAAAAACCCCCTTACTTTTATTTTAAGTTATCCCCGCCCCGCTATAACCTATATTTATATAAAGCGTGTTCTAAATTATATAGGTTAAAGGTACCTATTAGGCTAGCTATTCTAATAGTAGTTTATTAAAGCGTGTATAGTAGAGGTTTAAGTTAAGTTTAGGTTAGCTCTAGTATATTAGTTAAGTAGCTATCTTAGTATCTAGGTTTTTAAGGCTATCACGTAGTTTTCTTTAGGTATTATATTATACTATATTATTCTAAGCTTAATGTAACGCTATATCTTAAATATTTCTAGTATAATTAATATATTATAGTAAACTTCACTTTATTCTTACTTTTAAAGCTACCTAATTAGGCTTAGCCAGAGCATTGACAAGAAAACTACATTTTCATTTTTTAAAAAAGCTTAAATAATTAATAATAAATCTAATAAAATACTTGAATTATAATAATAAATACATAAAATAGCTAATATTATAGCCAATCAGCTTATTTAAAAAAGTGGGTCCCTTTAGCTTTTTGTAAGCTTAAAAACTAGATTATATAGTTTTCTAAAAACTTACTACACTACACTACACTACAAAAACTACAAAATGTAGTTTTTAAAGTTTTAGGCTTATAATAGTATATAAGGACCCACTTTTTTTATTATAAGCTTATAATTTTAGATTTATGCTAGTTCTTCGTAAAACTTATAATTCTATAAGTATTTTATTAGATTTAATATAATTTTTTATATTGGAAACTACAAAAACTACAAAACTACAAAACTACACTACTTCCAATGCTCTGGGCTTAGCTAGCTATTACCAGCTATTTAAGGCCTATTATAGCCTTTATAAGAGCTTTAAATTAAGCTACCGATTTTCCTTTCTTTCTTTCTTCTTTAAACCCTTAATTTTCGTACGTATAACCTCTTTTTATAGCCTTTAATATTAGGCTAGCCTTATAATAGCTCTTAGCTCTTTATATAAGCTTATTAAAGCTATACCTATATTAGCTTATTTTTTAAGCGTTTCTTAGGCGGATTTAGCTAATACGCGTTATTTTCTAGGCTTCTTCTTATCTCTTATAGCTCTTATAAGCTTTTTCTTAATTTAAGGTAAGTTTTTACTTAATACTAGCTTAGTATTAAGCGTCTCTCTCTCTTATCTCGTTTATTATTTTTAACCGCGTATTAGTTTATTTTACTTTATATATTTACTTAACTTTAACCTAGTTTTAATATCTTTTTATTAATATTTTATAAAAGCTTATTATTTTTAAAATAATTATACCTAATATTACCTTTAAGATACGTTCTAGCTAATTAATTAACTTTAATTTAATAGTAGTATTAACTTAATTATAAAAGAATAGCTCTTTTAAGAGTAAGATACTTACGCTTACCTAAGAGAAAAAGGCTATTAAATAAAAGGTTACTATAAGTACCTTTATTTTACTCTAGCTTAGTATTATGTTAATATTCGTATAGGTTAGCACTTAACGCTAAATTCTATGCTTACCTTATATAGCTTAAGTTGCTACTAGCGTAGAGAAGGGCTAAGCCTATCTCTATTATACTATCTCTAGTAAGATTATACCCTAGCTTTAGCCTAGCTCCGCTAACTCCTATAGGATCTAGTACTATTACTTACTTTAATTATTAGGTTTATAATTATTTTTACTTAAAGGTAAGTTAAGTCTAGTTTAGCTCTAACCTATAATCTTATTATTTTTATACGTTAATTAATGCTTTATAGGTTTCTATTAACGCTAAGACTCATTTAATTTTACCTTAATTTTAGAACGAGCTTACTAAGCCTATTAGTACTTTTAAGCCTTAAGTGTATACCCCTATTATACCTTTAACTTTAGCTTTAATTTAATTCTAGTTTTTAGCTTAATTAAAGGCTAATATAACTATTCTTTAAAAACTATATAATAAGCTTAAGGGTAAGGCTATTACTAGCCTAGCTCTAGCTACTTATAGTAGTAGTAATTAAAAGAAGTTACTAGTTATTATAAAGCGTATTATTAAGTTAGTATTAGCTTTAGGTATTACCTAAAAGAAGATAAATAATTTATTATAATAATTACTTATTATTATAAAGGAGACTATTATATCTAATAATAGTATTAGTTTATTTTTAATACGTCTTTCCCGTTATTTTCCTATATTATTATTTATAGCCTTATTAAAGTTAATACTTACTTAAGAATTATAGTTTAAGCGTAAGTAATTTAGTAGAGATACTAAGTAGTAAGTAAAGCGTTATTCGCGCGTCTTTAAGCCTAAATTTATCGTTTAAGAGGGAGAATACTTTAAAGAAGAATAATATAACCTAGTATTATTAACTAGGTTCTTCTATTACCACGTTATTAGGCTAGGTTTAGCCTTAAGCTATAGTTTACTATTATAATAAATTAAATTCCTTTTATTTAATTGTTTTTTATATATTAAACTCTAGTATTACCTTAGCTTAGGTTTAGCTTTAATTTACTCTTAGTATTATTATTAGCTTATATAGCTTATTTTTTTATAAGTAATATAATAAGGTAATAATAGAAAAGCTTACCTATATTTAATAGCTATTAAGTTAAGGTTTATACTAGGCTAGCGTTCCCTAAGGCCTAATAGAATTTCCTGTAATCTTTAAGTTAGTTTTATAATTAATTATTATTATATAATAGGTATTTAATAATAATATAGTATATATTCTTTACGTTTATTTTATATTAGTATAAGGGGAACTTTACTCTAGGGATATACTACTTATAAAGGAATTTATTAAGACTTATATAGCTAATACGTAATTATATTAAAGTTATTATTTCGTGTTTTAGTAGGTTTAAGTGTATTCTCTTACCCTACTTAATAGGTTTAAGTTAAGGTACGTTCTTTATTACCTTAACGTTTCTTTATAGGTAGTAATTTCTAGCCTTATAATACTAATAATAGAATTTATATTACTAGTTTACTTATAGCGCCTCTTATATAGTACTACTTTAGCTTTAGGTTTATAGCTATTATATAATTTCTTTATTAGGTTTCCTTTATAAGCCGCGCTTTTACTTAAGTACCCTTACTATAAATATATATACTATATAAATTTAGCCTAATATCTTTAAGTCTTTAAGCTATTATTAAAGCGCCTTTTAATATAATTTAAATAAAAGTCTAGTAGTAAAATAGCTACTTTTACTTTAAGCTAAGAGATTAAGGTAGCTTTAAACGCTCTAGTAATAGCTTAAAGGTATTTTAATTATTTACTAGTAAGTTATTACGTAATATCTCTTAGCTTACTATATATCTTCGTTAATTTATAGTATACGCTTACTTTATAGGTAATAATAAATTAAATTACTTAATTATATAAGTATTTAACTTTTTTATAGAAGTATTCTTAAGCGAATATTATAAGGGAGATAAAAGTAAGCTATTATTAGGTTAACTTATTCTTAATTTTTATTTAATATCTATTTTAAGTGAGCTTTTAGTTAAGTTACACGCTTAAAAAGCGTACTTTTATAGTTATTAGTAATATCTTCGCGTTATTAAAGTAAACGCGTATTATTATTAGCGTTTATATATAATTAAAGTATATAAGCTTACTCTTTACTAGATTAAAGTAAACTTTAGTATTTATTACCTAATTTACGCACGTATTTTAAGCGGTTTTAAGGTGTTATTACGTTTAATCTAGTATCTTATTAAAGGCTAGAATATTTATATTATTAATAAAACCTATAATAAGAATACCTAGTACTTCTTAGAGTCGCTTATAAAGTAAGGTAATATAAAGTAAAAATAGTATTAATAAGAGTAGTAAACCTTATAAGATACTTATTAATATTTAATAAACCTAAAATATTTATTTATTAAAGTGTAAGTAGCTTATTCTTAACTTAATTATAGCTTAAATAAATGCGATTATTTAATAGGAAAGCCTTATCTTTAAAAGCGTTTAAATAAGTTTAAGGTAATTAATTATATTAAAGATACTATTAATATTTAGCTAAAGAAGTAAGGTAATAATACGTTAACTTTAAGTTATTTTAATTACTTTTATTATAATCTTAAGCGTAGTTTTAGTAAATCTATCCCTTTTATTTTCTATTTATAGGTTTAAAGGTATTACCTTTACCTTAGTAACCCGCGTAATTTATCTTATAATTATAGCCTTTATAACTTTACCTATTACGTTTAAAAGTAATATTAGCCTCTAGCTACTCGCTTACTTATAGTCCTTTAACTTTTTTACTAGCTTCTATAATATAACTACTTTAATAGTACGAAATTAGGCTAAAAAGTAAGCGTATTTAAGCAAGCTATTAAAAAGATAAGTAATTACTTTAATAAGGGGTCTCTTATAAGCCTTTAAAAGGCTTACTAGTATTTTATTATCTTTAAGAGCCTTTTAGCTTACTATAAACGCTAAGGCTATTTTTATTTTAATAGGGTTAATATAGTTTTCTTTTAGAATATAAATAGTATTAAGCTAGGGAAAGGTTAGGTTTAAGATAATATTAAGGTTAACTATAAACTTAAAAAAGAATTTTTTAATAAGAATATTAGCCTTTTTAATATACTTTATAGCCGATTACTTTATAGAATTACTTAAATTACCTTAATATAATAGTAGAAGGTTAGCTTACTTTAAGGGGGTATAGCTTTAAAGTCTCACTTATCTTTCTAGTTTTTAAAGGCCTTCTTTAATTAATAATACCTTTCTTAAAGCGTTTTATTATATACTTCTCCTTTCTTTAGCTATAGTTTAAGTTTAAGCCTTTTTTACCTTATAGTAAAGTTACTAGTTTAGCTTTATACGTCTTTTAACTTAAGCTCTCTTTACTTTACGCGTAGCTACTATTATCTTAGCTATATAACTAGTTTACTAGAATTCCCCTTTAAATTTACCCTTTCTCTTCTTTAAGGCTATTAATTAAGCGATTTCTTATAATTACTTAATAAGCTAATTTATATATTTATTAATCTCTTAATAGTTTTAAATTAATACTAGAGCTATCTTTAAGCTAAAGCGGTATTATACCTTTACAGTTATTAAGTTATCTTTTATCTTCTTTTATATATACCTTAATAGTAAGGTATTTAATATAAGCTTCTTCTCTTTAAGGTTAATACTAATTAATTATAGGATATAATTAAATTTAATTATATTAAGCGCGCTTAAGTATATTACTTTAAGGCTTTTTATAGCTTATATTAGGTTTATAATACTATTCTTATAATTATAGTATTATTAAGTAGGTTTCTTATATAGTATAATAAGTGTAAGTTATTATTACTTTATTATTTATAAAAGTTTTTTTACTCTATTAAATGTTCTATTATAAGCGTTTTATAATAGATGTTTTTAATTAAAATTACTAATAAAAACGCTTTAATTTAAGAGCTCTATTATCTCTAGTTTTACTAATAGTATTTACTAGTTAAGGCCTAGTAGCTTTAAATAAAGTGAAAAAATATTAATGCTTTTAAGTATTACGTAGCTTTAATTCTTTTCTTCTTAAACCTCTTACGTGTTAGGGTTATACCTTTTATTAATATATATAGTATTTCTTTCTTTATAGTATACTAGGTAATATTTATTAAGCTTTAAGCTAGGGGGCTAGCTATACCTTATTATTTCCTATTTTTATATTATTATTAGGTTAATATTAAGGCTATATTATAGTATTATATATATGAGTGTATTCTTCTTATTAATATTTTAATAAAGAATTTTTATTATTATTAGGTAAAGGGTTAAATAATTATAATTAGCACTTTTATTAAGGGGGTATTAGTTAAAGGGTAGCTAGTATACTATAATATTTCGTTTAATTAGAAGTTAATAGCGTTATAATAATTATAGCTTTTTAGTAGACGCTCTCTCTTCTTTATAAAAGGTTAGTCTTTTACTAAGAATAAGTTACTCTTAGCTTTTAGTTTTAAATAGTATTTATTATTATAGTATAGCTTAGTAAACCTTATTAGGCGTTTTATATATACTTCTTTAGCTTTATTCTAGTATTCCTTTAATATAAGGTAAAGGTAAAATTAGGTTAAATATACCTTAAAGTAAAGAACGCACTTTTCTTTAGTATTTAATATAATAATAGGGTAGCTTTCTTCTTTATCTTTATATTAAGTAATAGTATACTAATTATACCTTAATATCGCCTTATAGTATTTAATAATATAGCTTATCTTATAGTAATTATAGTATTAATATAGGTTAAGGGTTCTATTATAAGGTTTAATATTAAATATCTTAGCTTTATATACGAGTTTAATTTAGTATAGCTTATTCGCTTACTTTATCCCTTTAACTTTTAGGATTAAAACCGTTTATATTATAGTATTACTTTAAGGGTAACGCGCTATAACACGTATAATCTTCGCGTTATTTTCTCTATTAAGATTAACTATAAGGTCTTCTTTTTTAGTATATTAAATAGAGAAAGCCTTTATTATAATACTAAGAATTCTCGTGTAAATTATTACTTTTAGCTTAAAGGTAACTTAAGTTTAATTTATATTTTTCTTAAAGAAAAAGATATTATCTTAGAATATAATAATTATATCTTTACTAGGTAACCTATACGTAGCTATTATTACATTACTTCTTAGGGCTTAATTTATAGCCTTTACCGTGTCTTTAACGGTTTAATTTTAAAGTACTTTTATAATTATAATACCTTTAATAATAATTTTATAATACTAGTAATTAAAGATAGCTAAAAGGGGAGGTTTTTAGGTTTATACCTTAACTAAGCCGGCTATAACGCTTACCTAGGTTCTCTATTAGGTAATACTATAAAGTGCTTTTTATACTATAACTATAACCGTATTATAAAGCTACGCTTTTATTATTAGAGTGTTATTAGTAATAACTATAGCTTTAACGTGGTATCGTATTACTTTCTAAGTAGTATACTCCTTAAATAGTTTTTATACACGCTCTAGTAAAGCTACTAGAATAAGACTAATTAGCTTATTATAAATAGCGCGTTTTTTATTATTAAGTCTATCTTAAATCGCGTTTAACTTAGAGTTATGTAATACTTATTTCGTAAACTATTCTTTACCTATATTTAAGTAATAGTAGCTTTATATAAGCTCTCTTTCTTCTTTATTTATTACTATTAATATTATATCCTTTATACCGCCTATATTACGGCCTTAATATAGCATTATAATAAGGGGTAATTAAGTGTAAGGAATTTAAATCTTAGGTTATTTTTCGTTTTAAAGGCGATTTTAAGCTAGCATTACGGTGTAAGAGCGAGAGCAAAAGTTTCTATTACCTATTAATTAATATATAATAAATTACTTATAGGTATAAGCTTTATAAACTTAATTTTAAAAGAATTAATACGAAAAGAGTTCTAATATAATATTATTAAACGCTATTAATTATTTTAAGAGATAACTATTAAATCTATAAAACGCTACTTTATAAGAGTCTTTAAGAGATTAAAACGTTTTAACGCTATAAAGAAAAAAGAAGAGAAGATTAAGCTAATAATATTAAAGACTTTAAAGCTAAGTAAAGAGATAACAGAGCTAAAACTATAATTAAATAATTAGTTTATAAATTAAGAAACTATATAATAAATTTACTTAATTATTACCGCTTATTATTAACTTATAAAAGTAATAGGCTTTACTTATTTAAAGAGAATTTATATAATAGTATTTATACTTATAAGTTAAAAAAAGTTAAATAATATATTTAATTATAGCTACGTTATTAATATAAGAGAATAAATACACGTATAAGTCTTTAATTTAATAAGTTTCGCCTTTATAATTAAGTTTATAAGATCTTTTACTAATATTTTATTAAGTTATTTAATTAGCCTTATATAAGCTTACGTTATATAATTAAATTATTTAAGTTATTTAATTACTTATTTACACTTATAATAAGCTATAACCTATAATATATATAATTAAAATTATAAGTATTTTAAAAGCATTTAATTACTTTATTTAAATTAGTTTACTACTTATTTAAGAACCTTACTAGCTCTAAGAAGTAAGTTATAAGAATTAGGAAGTAACTAGATCGCGATACCACGTATAGAGTTACTAGTGTGTGTGTGTATCGCGTTTAGGCTAATAAAATATCTAGAATATAAATAAGACTAGATTTCGTATTAGAATTAATAAAAGTAAGCATATTATTATAAAACGAAAAAGAGTATATTTAATTATAATACCTAAAAATCGCGAGACTATAATAGTAATAAAAGCTATCTTTATTACTAGCCTTTTTATTCTTACTTTTCTTATTCTTTTAGGGTAAAAATACATGTAATTTTAATATAAATTAAAGGAACTTAAAGTAAATACGAAGATTATACTCTTATTATTAGGTTATTTAAATAATGAAATTAGGCTTACTTAAATACGATATTTCCACGAGTTTTTAAAGCTAATAAGCGATTATTACCTTTTAATTTTAAATAATTACGAATTATATTATATAATTAAATTTATTAAATTCTATGATAAATATAATATAATACTCTTTACGTTACCCTTAAACCTTATATATATTCTTTAACCTCTTAATATTATAATATTTTAACTATTAAAGTATTATTATATAAAGGCGTTAAATATTATAATTTATAATAGCCTTATAAATATTATAAAGATTAAATTTCTTAGTTATATTTAAGATATGTAAAAAAAAGCTTTTAAAACCTTTATTATTTTATTAGCCTTTTAAAAAACAGAAATTTCGCCTTATAACTTACAGCTAATTATTTAAGCCCTTAAAGATTAAGCCTTAATTTACACGCTCTTACTATTAGCTTTAAATTACGAAGAATCTTCTAATTTTAAGACTCTTATAACCCTTAAGTAAATAAATAAGGTTACTAATAAGTTAAGAAATATACTAGAATATAATATATCCCTTAAACCTAAAGTTACATATAATATAATCGCTTTATTTATAGGTCTCTTATTATAATTATTAAGCTTATATAAATAAAAAGAGACCTTACGCGTATTAAAGTAGCTTAATTATTATTATAAAAACGTAAAGCTTTAAAAAATTATATACTATAATCTAATAGTATGCTTTTTATAGCTAACACACGTAAAATAGTATAATAAAAGGCTATTAATAGCGTTAAATATACTCGTTAGGTTATTAAGGCCACTAAAAAAAATACTATAACTTAACTAAAAAGGCCTTTTTTAAAGCTGTAAAAAAGGCACGTTAATAGCGTTAAACTTTTCTATTAAAAGCATTAGAAATTTAGGATAAAAAGGGTATATATTATATGCGAAGAGGTTAAATTAAGCTATTAGGTTAAAAAGCTACTCGCCTTACTAATGTGCCCGCCTTAGTAATAAGCACCACCTTTAGTGGTAAGGGCTTTGCTAGCTGAATTACCTAATAGTGGGGCGTGGCACGAGTACCAGGTCGGACATGCATAATTGCTATTTGTAGCCTCAGGAACTGCATCGTCAGATGAGACGCACCACAAATTTGTGTCAGTCTGTCTCATCGTTCGCCCCTCGTACGACTTTCCCGCCGCCATGCGCAACTGGTTGTAAACTTGACTCGGCCATCATGCCTGGCAAAGTCCGACATTCATTTGGAAACACGGCCAGCCAAATGAATATCATGGTTTCGTAGTTCGGACTCGAACAAGAAACTGCCATGACTTAGTCATGCATCCGGTTCATCACAAAGCTCCACGGGCCTCGACAGTTCCCAATATCGTGAAACAGGGGCCCGACTTTGCTAATTATAAATCCCTGGCGTTGACAAGAAAAAGCACAATCGTGTCGACGGCCTTTGCAACGGACTTTTCGAGCCAACTTGGAAAACCCCGGGCCCGGACTTTCCGCGGGCAACTCACCGGCTAGCCAACAGCCAATATTGAACCAACCAACCATGTTGAACCAGACCCTGAAAGTTCCGGATTATGATGCAGTCTTTTCGGATAATTGGTTGGGTCCGTATGCGACCGACCACCCGCCCCGGGGTTGGTGTCCTGTCGTCATTGGCCGCACAAATGGCCATTGTTTCCATATCTCCGAGAACGACTCCAACCAGACACAATTAACAGTGGCCAGTCGCTGTCGGCTGGCCTCTTGGCGGAAGCCGTGTTCGAACACTTGGCGCCACCACTTGCGGCACTTGAAGTGTCCGGGATAGAAGTACAATGAGTCATATTTGAGTTCCAAATGTGTTGTTGTCTTGTCTCGGGTGCCAAACACACAAGTCTACTCTTGCCGTGTCGGTTCAAGGTTCAAGGCATCGGTCCATCGCGGACTCAAAGTGGACTCAACTACGGAGTAGGAGGCACGGCATTTATCCACGAAGTCCGGCCCGACATCACACCTGAAAATGTTGACCCTGTTTGCAGAATGCCTATTCATAGCCCACGACTTTCCCCAACCCATCTCTCTAAATTATTGAGTCTTATCTGGTTCCACATGCTGAGACGGTGTCGACATAATAGGCCGGGCTAAGTCGCGGGCATCTTTGCTTGGCATCTGCAAGTACTCCGAGCAAAGACATTCGCTCGGCATCGCGTCACCACCATGGCAACAAGATCGACCAACCACGACCACAACGACGGCGAGGAGCCGGTCCTCCATCACAAAATTCCCTACTGGCGACTTATTATAGACCAAGGAGGTGTTACTCATCATGTCCTTCACCACGAATACCCAGGATCTGGCACCCAAGGGGATCCATTCCTTGTCCAATGGACACCAAACGACCCCCGAAATCCCATGGGCTTTGGCAATACCAAAAAATGGTTCATCACCATTACTGTGGCCGTCGCAACCCTTGCCGTGTCTCTTGTTTCCTCAGCATACACGGGGGGGATGAAGCAAATCATCATCGAGTTTGGTGCCAGCCAAGAAGTTGCAACTCTCGGCGTCTCGTTGTTTGTTCTCGGCTTCGCCGTTGGGCCGCTGCTCTGGGCGCCCCTGAGCGAGCTCTTTGGGCGGCAAATTCTCTTCGTGGCCACTTATGCCTGCCTCACTGCCTTCAACGCTGGCTGCGCGGGCGCTCAGAACATCTGGACGCTTTGCATTCTGCGTTTCTTTGCGGGTGCTTTTGGCTCGTCCCCTCTTACAAACGCCGGGGGAACCATTGCTGACATGTTTGAGCCGGCTCAGCGAGGTGTAGCTACAGCCATCTTCGCCGCCGCCCCTTTCCTCGGCCCAGTTCTTGGTCCTATTGTCGGTGGATTCTTGGGCATGGACGCGGGCTGGCGCTGGGTCATGGGCTTGCTGGCTGCCTTCTCTGGACTCGTGTGGATTCTGGGCGCTCTTCTCGTTCCCGAAACATATGCCCCCGTCATCCTCCGTCAAAGAGCCGCCAAGCTATCCAAGATGACGGGCAAACACTATGTCAGCAAGCTGGACCACGATAGAGGCCGGGTTACCTTTGCCGAGTCCTTCAAGTCTGCGCTTTTGCGTCCTTGGATACTGCTATTCAAAGAACCGATTGTCTTGCTTCTCTCGATTTACATGGCCGTCGTGTACGGCACACTATACATGCTCTTCGGTGCATTCCCCATCGTTTACCAGCAACATCGTGGATGGAACCAAGGCATCGGAGGTTTGGCTTTCCTGGGAATCATGGTGGGAATGCTTGCTGCCACAGCCTTTACTTTTCCTCTGAACGCGCGGTATATCGAAACGCAGCGCAAGTACGGCGGTCACGCACCACCCGAAGCCCGCTTGCCTGGCACACTTATTGGATCCATCGCACTGCCTGTTGGCTTATTCTGGTTTGCGTGGCCGAATTCCAGCTCGGTTCACTGGATTGTCAGTATTCTTGCGGGGGTACCCTTCGGTTTCGGCATGGTTCTGGTGTTCCTGAGTATCATGAACTATCTTATTGACTCCTACACGATTTTCGCAGCGTCTGTTTTGGCAGCCAACTCTGTCTTGCGTTCTCTATTTGGGGCCGCCTTCCCGTTGTTCGTAGGACAGATGTATAACAACTTGGGAATTCACTGGGCATCTACTATTCCGGCGTTCCTTGCTCTGGCCTGCGTGCCATTCCCGTTTCTGTTCTACAAGTACGGTGCTTCTATTCGGGCAAGGTGCAAGTTTGCTGCCCAGTCCGCTGCCTTCATGGAGAAACTACGTCAACAAACTCCTGCCGCATCTGCCGCCACGGAGAAAACTGATGGTGACGACTCCGAGACTGGTGCCGATCTCTCGAGCGACGAGGAAACCGAGACGGGCGAGGAAGGGACGGCATATTCCCCCATCAAGGCGGCCCGATCTCATGCTTCAATGCATGGTCAAGCGGCTGCCGACACGTCACTATACGATGGTAATCCATATAATATTGACCGAGTCAACAGTAACCACTCATTCGCCAGTCACAAATAAATCAATACATACCGCGTCGCAATACCTCACAGTTTTCACTTATTTAATCAGTAGCTCGAGTCATAGAACTCGCCTGATTCTCTTCGCATTGTCTTTGATCTCATTATGGTTCTTACTTAGATTAGCATATGTACACATAGAGCATATAATAGCGGGGACACGACAACCGCATATGGTCTATAGCATAAGATGTCTCTTTTTCTCAACAAGTATACACTGATGTCCCGAGGTAAATTATGATATACTGCGTGAGAGATGTATAATAGCTTTCAGTTCAATATTCTTCGCTTTACACTAGGCAGAGGAGCAAATCAAGGCAAATTTCAATTCAAAATGTACCAACTATCTCTAATATTTAACAGTGAATGATAATAGTATGTTGCCAATTAATATGTGCCTGATTATCGTATTATAGTGCATGCGCGAACCTGGAATGGACCCAGCGTGGCATATGATGCTTTTCACAGCCCCATTAAACACTCCTTTCTTCTGCGCCCGGGGAAATTAGTAGTATTTCGGATTCGACGGGTCGGTCAGATCAAAAATGACGGCGCTATGGGGACGCTGGTGATTATGGACGTCAGCTTGTGCCTTCAACTTGTGTTTGAACAAGTAGCGCATGTTACTTACAGCTCCACCTCTGGTTGTTGTGAAGATGCTTTCAAAGTCAACAGTTCGGTTGAAGCTCAATGAGCCGTCAGGGAGAATGTCAATCCAGTGACCTTTGTAATCTCCAGGGGTGTTCAGAACGGAAATCTACTCGTGTCAGTTCTCACTCCGTTGATAAAGCGGATTATACTCACATCTCCTCCCTGGACGAAATAACCAGTGACCAAGAGGTTCTTCTTGTCGGGAGAAATCTTAACATAGTGAGGTCCAATAATTGGCTGAGTCTCATCAGGGTTGTCAAGACGTTTGACATTGTTCAGGTCCGAAATGTCTAGAGCAGCGACGTGGTTACCTAACGTGATGGTGAAGTATGCCAGCTTTCCATCGTCGCTGATGTCGGAGTAAATGGCAACAGAATTCTTGGCCTTGTCTCCGAGATCATAGAGAAGTTCGGCAACGCCCTGTTTGCCGTTGGCATCTTTTCGCAATGGGTAAATGATCCAGACCTGGCCCGGGTTGACCGCACTGTAAAAGTTTTTTTTTTAGAATCTGCTACCCTATAATTAATAACAGTTTGGTGACTCACGTGGCTAGAGCGGCGCTCTCCTTGTTTCCGGGAATAAACTTGACGTCTTGGATGCCGCCACCCTATGTATAGTTAGCTACCAAAAATCACTGCTTCTTCCGGAAGAACGAATTGCTCACCTGAGGAATTTGAATCGTGGATATAATCTTGCGGCTATCCAGCTCCCACAAACGCAGAGTATTTGCCTTCTGGATGCCGACCGCAGAGACGGGTTTGAGAATGGTGAGTGGAACGACATAGTCGGAAGTGAGGATAATGTTGTTCTTGAAGTCAACGCTCAGGCCGTGTGGTGTGAATTGTTCACCGAGAATGTTGAGCTATTCAAATCAGTACTTTTGCTTTTATAGTTTCACTTCCGGCTCATCACATACTGTCCCGGCGACATCCTCTGGCCACTCATGAATAATGTTGCCCTTGGCGTCTGTCTCAACCAGGCGTCCGGGTGCGCTTCCCACAGCGCTACCCATGTAAGTAATGAAAAATCCACTGCAGCACTCTTAGTTAAATTTATCTGTGTCGAATGATTTCTCAGGTGACGTACCCTTCAGGCTTGGCTCGAATCTCGTCAGTGATGGAACTTAGCACAGCCCGGTTGCTGTGAGCAAACTTTGGGTGGTAAGGATCACTGGAATCCCAGTAGTATGCAGTATCCTGCGTTTTTAGAAGGGAGAGCAACCCGCCGCCAACCAGAGTTTTCCCGTCCAGTGAGGTACCCAAGTGATGAGGAGAGTTGCCACTCGAAGGAACATCCGATATGTGGATGATTGTCCCAAAGGTATCCTAGACATGGAAGTCAGAAACGGGCTACTTGGATTAAGAAGAATTGATCGCTTACATCATCCAAGCTCACAGTTACCAAGAAGTCCTTGTGTTTATTATCGCCAGCACCAGTCCAGAAGTGGCCAATCTTCTTGGGCTGAATGTTGGACACCTCGAAGGGCGGACTGTCGACCGGGGGAGTCGGCACTTGAAGGATGGGCAAAGGAGGAGCATTCGACGCCAAGGGCTCCGTGACACCTGGAATTGCTGGAATAAGGGGAGGAAGAGTCAAGCCGAGGGGATCTCGCTTGGCAGCCGTACGACTGCCGCCCACAGGGCCTGCCAATCCAAAGTCGGCAACGCCTGCGAGCAGCAGGAGAGAGTCGAAGCTGCGTCTCATTTTGAGTGCCTTTCGCGGGTATTTGAGCAAGTAAATGATGAAAAAGTGTCTGAGTGTGGAATGATGCAGCATTTGGGTGAGCAAGTTTATCCAACTATATATGTGTGAAAAGCTCCTTCTATGCCGGCGTCACTTTTCTTCCATCTAGTTGACCCTTGTACGATTTTTCACATCGTGGATTCAGTCATCAGCGCGAATATGATGCAATTCGGTTATTATAACAAATGCCGTTGCTTTTTTTTTTTTAAGAGTCCGCTATCGAGATCCCAAGCAGGAGGCTTCTAGGTGCTGATTCCACGCAGGGATTACACGGCTTCACCGTTTAGACGCTACTGTTGCCCACCAAAATTTGAGGAACCGCGGCAGTTCAAGAGGCTTCACCTGCTCATTCTCTCGAGCAATGACGGAATATGCATGTCTCGCTGATCCCATTTAACTACACCGCTTTGGGCCGCGCACGGCGGGTTGGATGTTGAAGGGAGCAACGATTTAGGACGAAGAAGTGCATTTTCAAGTCTCTTTTGCCAATTTGGGAACGCCACAAATTTCCGAATCGCACCGGATGCTTGCTTCCCTGTAGTTGCGCCGTGGTTACCAGCAAGCCATGAGAACTTGGGAGGCATCTCAATGAAGCACCGTTAGCATTATCGCGGCAAGCATTGAAGGTTCCGAGAAAAAATAAAAGAGTGAAGCGGCATTTTAAACATATCCTCTTCCTTAATCCGAGTTTATTATTTCCTGATCCTATTCCCCAGAAATTGGTGAGCAAATGGCAGGTTGTCCTACATATGTGGCACTAAGTGCACAGCTCTCCGTTAGTTCATTTGGTAGCTTAATTTGGATAAGCCTCAAATAACACAGAATCAGACGAAAGCAATATGGGGTAAGACTTGAGAGCAGATCAGTTCTGCAGGCCTGCATTGCTCTCATGCCCCTAACAATGGCGTGATGCGCCACTACCGACAAGCCGCCAGCAAGATGCCGCAAGTCGCACCCGATCCCAACAGTGGTTATTCAGCTTTGCAGTTTTGAATAAAGGACTCATCTTTTGTCACTACTCTGTGTCTCAGCTCAATCTCGTCGCAGAGGCGAAAGCTGAGTGAGCTGCAAAGTTTGCCTTGCCAGCCTTGCAATGTCACCATTATAGTTGCCTTTGATGCCACTCGCGATCGCAGATCTTAATTTATATCACTGCCAAGTCTGCTTTCCGCAATCGCAATGGCCTTCTGTATTTCACAGCTCCTGTAGCCCGCGTTTGACTCCCTGCCACTTCATATGCTCCATCGTGAGCATCGACTCTTGTGTAAATGGACAGGACAAAGCACCATCAGGACATAGCGCACTGGGCGCGATTCCAACCTTGACTTTATGTTTATCGAGAGGCGAAGTGCCGAGGTTTGGGGCGTTCGGCATGTCTTGACTGAAGAACCTCAACCTTTGGCAAGCTACATTCACTTTGCTGCCAACTAACCCCGCTTGGAGCTTCCGACGGCAATTATCTCTTGCGCTCAGAAAATCTCGATACCGACATTCCGCCCGATGCGGAAGCCATCGCTCGGACAGAGGCCGTTGCAACATCAGACGATGACAACGGTTACTTGCCTTTTAATGGGCAGAGACATCTTCGCAGCGTCGCAACAGATCATTTCTCGCGGATTTCTGGCGTCGCCTACTCTGCTGATCAGAATTGCGTCAGCTCTGCTGGCGGACTATCTGGCATCCTCAATGTTCTGCTCGCAACTATGGAGCAAGGCCACGAGGTCATCGTGACCGACACATATCGGCTTGATCAACCGCATTATTCTAGACGGCGGTGTTCCAAAGCATGTTCCATTTGAGTTTACAGCAGGTGCAACTTGGAAGCTTGATCGCGGCGCTCTCAGGGATGCCGCAACACCCAAGGCCAAGGCAATGCTTCTCATGTCTCCATCGATGCCTTCTGGAGGCTACTTTGACAAGCACCGTTGGCGGGCGATTGCCGATCTTTGTGTGGTAATGACCTCTGGCTTATTCTAGATACAGCCATGGAACGGCTTATTTTTGATGGGCGGGGAGTCACAAACCCGGCTAGCCTCCCTGGCATGGAAGAGAGAACCATTACCATTGGATCGTCAGCCAAGGAGCTACGGATGATTGGATGGCGGGTTGGATGGATTGTCGGGCCGGAGGAGGTGATGAAGGATGTTGCTGGCAAAGGTTCGAGCCGCTCTGGGCATTCGTGCGACTTGGTTTGACTTCTCATTCCTCTTCAATACACGTGGGAAAATGTGCTTGAGGCGTTTAAGGAACTTGAGTAATGGATGCAACATCGTCACCCGCACCCAGTCTTTCCCAATATTAGCCGCTTATTTGACAACAGATCGTTTCGTTCGCGTATCAATCGTAATGAGCACTCGAATAATACCATCAGTCCATATCTAGGTATAGTTATACAGAAATAAATACATGCTGTATTATGAGGTGTGATCATGTATTGTAGTATCCTGTGGTGCACTGCGATGTTAGTCCCGCACATGCCTTATGCCTCGCACGACTCACTATGAATTCCACATTGAGACGTGAGAAAGCCGATAGCTTATGGATATGGAATAGAAGTATTATCGCACACGACACTACTTTAGTTTTTAATTCTTGGAGTGTTGGGCTATGTCCACAATAGACCTACGAAACGGTCAATGTTTTATCACGACCAATAGGGTAGGCTCTCATGTGCTCTCCTACTCAGTACAGCAGTTCTGTCTCTGACATGCAAACCAGACTTTCTAGTGCCGACATTAAACACTGAAAGCCAAGTCGCAAAGGCTACCAGCAGGCTGTGCCTACGAGTGTTCGCTCTCGCACTGCGGCATGGAGCGCCACACAACCACACGAGACTGTACCAGACCAGGTCATCAACGGCAAACGCTTTCGACATGACAAAACAGGTGGATCAAATGTCAACACATTTGCACTCGCCGGCTTCAATTCCAGCTTCGACGCTACAGGTGAAAACGATGAGAAACATACTGCGAGTTTCGTTTTTGTCGTGATCAGGTGCGGTTGCGCTGAGGCAAATGACCGCATGCTCAGGCATCTTTTTACACTGGCCTACGGATTGAGAATACTTCCAAGGGATGCAGTGGCTTTTGCGAATTGCAACCTGCCATGCCTTTGCCAATCTTACCATGGCGGGAACATTTCGGCATGGCTGCGCCAGCATGTTATCTGTCTTGGCCAAAACTGTATCCAGGATACGTCTTGTCCCACACTCAGGCTTCCAAGGCTTAGATGACAATTTGATGGCCACATCGGTAGTTAGCTTAGCCATATGTGGGATGTTATCATCGCAGCAACTACATACGAGTTTTCAAAGGAATCCGCGTTGGCATACAATTTCAACAAAGCATCACAAAACCTGCAAGCATTTTCTGAGACCATTTTAATCCTAAACCGAACCTCTGAGATAAGGCTCGTGGGACACTAAGTGATAATTACATGAATGATACATAGAATTGCCAGATTGCTCGGCTTGGGCCATATGTCTAGAATAATACGAAATGTAGTCCCACTCCCAAGAACACGTGCTTTCTACTCAGACAGGAGCTATCAGACCTCGAAGTAATTGCAGATTAACAGCTATTAGATGTGTCGCAAACCATGTCTTTTATGTTTACATGAGACGCGAGACATTGAGGCTGTCGATGTGACCGTTGCAGCCTCTTGGGTATCCTTTTGGCCGTCTTGGATTCCTGGCGCAGTAGCCGTGGTAATTCGAGTCTGGTACTTTGACAGAGACACCGCGGAGGGCGCTACCAAGCTAGTCTGGTTCTTTGACATTGTAGCTGTCAAGGGCGTGGTGTGGTTCATTGACATTGTCGTTGTCAAGGACGTTACAGTCCTCGTGCGGTTCATTGACCTTGTCGACGTCGATGTCGCCATACTTGTGTTGTTCGTTGGCTTGATGAGCCTTTGTTCAAAGTACCGGATGTCCTTGATTTGAAAGTAAAAATTCTTGAAGGCGTGAGGATTCTTGGCAACAAAGTCGATGCATGTCGGCTCTCTGGTGACTTTGTCGCATGTTTTACCACTGCCTCCATCTAGCTCCTTCCAAAATTGATCACTCCCAGGTGGGTTTCCGCAAACCGGAAGAGTGAACATGAGTTGCTGCTTTTGGAAGATGCCGTCAATGTCGCATTTCGAGGCGCGTATCTGAACGGTCGGCTTGCCCCACGACGAAGTATCGAGCTCATCGTCGTCCAGGTTCTCGGGCTCCTTGCCATGCGGCCAGGTAAACAGCTTAATGTAATCTTTGGTCCACTCCAGGGCCTCTGATATATATGTAAGCACGTGTCTCACCACAAGATGGAGGCGTTGACGACTTACGGATTCCTCCCTCTGGGGAAGCCCAAATGGTGTCTTTTGTCTCTCTAGACTGGCAACCTTGGCCTGGCCACTGAACTTTATTATCGGCGAAGGTATTGTCGCAATTTCCGGAGATGACCTCTGCGGATTGATCGTCCTGTTCAATGGTGCATGACCCAAATTCGGCCGCTGGACCGACGTGTATAGCCGGCTTATTGTGTACGTCCAGGTTCCAGCCTTCATACATGTCGATTTCACCAGCCTTGGGCCATTCTCCTACACCGAGAGTCCAGCTGCCAAAATGGTTACTATTGCATTGTAATGCGGCTCGTATCGTAAATCACTTACTATGCTGGCCAGCCTCCGCAAACGAGCTCCGGCAAATGAGTAAAACGAGTAATAACTAACCCGTACCTGAATGCCTCTTTCGAAACGACCCGGAGACTGTCGCGTCCCTCGGCAGACGTCTTATTCAGAACCCTGGTATGATCAATGCCCAGGTAGATTTCGCCGTCTTTGACCTTGGCTAGACCCTTTTTCTGTGCATTTGGTAAATCTTGGTACTTCACCCACGACCAATTGTCGTCATTCTGATTTGGATTACCACCGGTCTATCAACCATCCATTAGCCAAAGAAGTCATTTACCGGTCGAAGATGGATATGCATGGGGTCGTACGGTGCGAAAGTCGAACGAGTCAAAGAAGTTGTCGACACCGTAGGTCTTCTTGACACGAAACTGTTCAGCCGCTGAGGCTGTAAAGTGAATGGCAAGTAGCCAAGCGGTTACAGGGCGCATCTTGTCTTGGTTGGACCGAAGAGATGACCCGACAACTTTGTCAAGATTGCAGTCAGGCACATTTAGAACCAAGTATATGTATATATATAAGAGCCTATGTATTATATACAACCTGGCGCCCCAGAGCAGAAATTGCTGGTTACTCGAGCTGGGGTACGCGTAACACAATGTAATTTAATTTGCCATTGCAACATTTTGTCATGCAAGGAAGGTTTTCAGCGGGATGCCGAAGTTATTGTTGAGGACCCGGCGCATGAAAATTGATTGCCAGGATCTGCCCTGGTTCTTGGCAAAGGCGCGGTTTTCCCCAAGAGAGATATGTACGTATGTATGTACGTACCACTCCGTACCTGCATTTGAGAATTTTTTAAACGTGTCCGCTGGTGTGGTGATTGGTTATGCTATGCCAGAGTCCCAGTAGCCAAGTCTTGTTATCCCGGCATCTCATGAGCTATGGATTGGGGTCAATGACTGAGCCACTTGGTGCGTAATTGCGCTCGCGCTAGTGAACTTGTCAATTTGAGAACCAAGCCATACGAGTAAGAAGTCTGGTGCTTATTGGGAGATGGAATGACTATGGGAGCACAACGGCGGCCGTGGGTTTCCTAGCTGTAGACAGCCTGCCGGGCGGTCTTGAACAAATATTCGCGGCATCATACCAAGTGAAAGCTTTTCATGACTGACAATTCTTGGTGCCTTAACGCTGGTTTGTACAAACTTGTCCTGTTACTAACCTAACCCCAATTGCCCGAATAGCCCTGACAAGCCAATCTGTACCCCTTGTTCGTCCCTCGATTGCCATATCGCCTGGCTGGGTCCCAGGGGATGCGCCTCCAATTTTCCCGACAGCGCGCATATTGGGCCGTTTATGGCCGAACGTCTATCCAGAGCAGCTCGACTTTAAAAGGAAATATAATCACAGAGTACAAGCTGGAGGGATGCACAGCTTTGTAAAGCATGAATTGATCCCTCTTGCGATGATGATAGCAAAGGTTAATTTCCGCCTTCCCCCCGGGTAACCAGCGTTCTACACGAACCTGAAATGCACGTTCATCTTGCCTAGCACTCGAGTCAAGACAATCAGGCGATTGTGCGTTAAAGACCAATAGCGAAGCGAGCTATCTGACAAGGGAAAGTGGGCCTGTATGAAGTCTATGTGTTGTCGATCCCGCCCATCCGATTCGACATGTTCCTGCCCTATAATAGATATAGTACCGTTGACATTTCGGATTGGTGCTTAATATAACTACCAATGCGAGAAAAGAAAAGATAAGAAGAAGAAGAAGAAGAGAAGAAGAGAATGAAGCTAGCAACTACGGTATTCGCTATTCCTGTTCTTTCGCAATGATCGTTCTTGAGAATGAACCTTTGCTAGTTGACATATATTTGGTCATCGGCCACCCGCCTGTAGGGTGGTGTTGCAGAGCGAATAAGATCCACTAGACTCCATGCGGCGGAATGGCCGAGCGGGTGTATTGTACATATTGTGGTGTTGGCAAACAGTCGCAGGAAATCAACACTTGGTATGGTGGCACGCAATTGACCCTTTATTGAATGCCATTAGTTTAGGCAAGAATTCACAAGCATCCACGGTGGTAGACGGAAGATTCTGGAAGCACTATATTTCACTGCGCGTTCAACATGGACAAAACTTGTATTGACGCCTTTACGGCCGCAGCCATTTCCCGGTGCTCTTCTTGATGCTCTAATTGTTCTAATGGGCTAACATCTAAGAGACCGGTCTTATGACCATCTTCCATCTGAACGAGTAGCCAAGTTGTGCGAATCTGCCAGTGGCAACCCCGAGGTTTTGATACAACCAAAGTTCAAAGGGTAGTGCAAAGGCTTCATGTTATCAAGTGTTACGCACTCATGACCTTTGCGCCATTGCGACGACAGGTATTAGAAGGAACCGTTGCGGCGCTACTATCCCATCTGGCAATTGAAACGAGTGACTCATCAACGTCTTCAAACTATGGTGGCTGATGGCTCTTAGTGAGACTTCTCACCTATATCACACCACAAAACTCCTCCTACTATCACCCCTTCTCCCTAACCAGACCTTGTGAGTCCCTTGTATGGCTGTGTTCACGCATTTACAGCTCTCCATACGCCATCATCCTCCCTGAACTTTAGCTGTCACGAGACACCCTCTTAGTTTCTGCAAACACCAGGCCATTCCCTATTGATAGAGGTAGCATATGCGACCCAAGTTCATCAAATGTTCTTCATTAATGTTGCATCTATCTGTAGGGGCTGGTCACGAAGGGGCTGTCTAGGGGGACGGGGCTTATACGGCTTCGCATGCTTGTCTACTGCGCTGATCATAGCAATGGTGCCAACGAAGCCTGCAGAGACCAAAAATATCACACTGATCTGGACGCGCTGTTGTCCACCAAGTTCGTCCGTAGATCACTCCGTATATCACTGTACCAAGTAAGCCGGGCTATGTTACCTGATTTTGGTCTGGTGCTGGCCCTTTCGGGCTCAAACATGCCGGGCAAGTGCAGCAAGCTGGTGAGTCATCCTTGTTGTCCAGGAATTCGAGCAAGATTCCTCGCATGGAGGCCAGAGTTCAAAGAGTTCGTGCTTCCTCATCACGGCACGGATTGGTGTTGCTCTGGGCTTCCAACTATATAGAAAGGGCAGATGTTAGACCTGGCAGAATGCGAGAGCAGAGTTAAACACCCAAAGCAATTCTCTTTCCGTGCTTCTCTATCAACTCCTTGAAGTATTGATAGCCGCTGTTTAAGTGTGTGGTCTACTTGACGGCGATCTCCCCAGCAGCATTGACTGCTGCCTCGGTGATGTCTGTGCCTTTTCGGCAGCAGATGAAGCAAACTAGATAACCTAGTCAATAACCTTTTGAAGCTTTTCATCGAAATTGGGGCCGAGCTCTTCTAGCTCACGGCTCATACTCTCGGCCGTGTTAGTTACCTAACCGCGCACGCTTTGGCTCTCTTCTCTACAGCCTTTGCAGCTTTCTCGCGAAATCTTTGCTCAATCTCCTCAACGGACTCTGCAATGCGCTCCACTGGTGATGTCGCTACTTGTGCCAATTGGTCAAATACTTGTGTAATGCCATGAAAGAAACCCATCCTGCTGTGCCAAATACCATGATTTCAAGGTGTCTATGCGCTAGGTTGAACAGCACAAACACTTTAAAGAAGCAGCGTTGCAACTAAAAGAGGACGAGGACTTCGCGATTGGGCCTTGAATATTGCAAAGAATTCAGTGAGAGTAACTGATGCGCAATGGATAACCAGTACCGCAGCCTCCAGTTCCAGATCCGCAGCTCTGGTAACCACTATTAGTAAAAAAACATTGGAAGATATACCATGGACAGGACATACTGCTCTACCACCGCTCCCCCCCAAACAGCATTCCCACACTGTCCGGCCGCTATGCCTCCTCTACCGCAGCTTCCAGCGGCACACAGTCCCCAAGCACCGGCACCTGTGTGGACATAGCCTGGTTCCCATCCCCGGTGCTAGATACAGCGGATACACTGCAGGGGAATACACTGAATTCCGTTTAGCATTTCAAGAGCATTGTCGCTTACTGAAAGATGAAGAGGGGTTGTGACACGTACTGAAATATGAATAGCCCCAATGGTCATAATAGTCCTTGGGCGGAGGAAGCTCACGGCCCTTTTCTGGGCGCGTTCCACAGCCTTTTGGTAGTTTTTCTCAAGGAAGTATTGTTGATGAAGGCAAAGGTTGGCCCAGGCCATCTTTGTAGACCATTCCACGGAACGAACTGCGTTGTGAGCAGAGTTATCCGGTGGACAGCGTCCGGCTCTTCCAGATTGGTGAAATCCTTCTGCAACTTTATCACCACTCGAGGTTCTAAAAAGTGAGCGCCAGAAGCTGGAGGACGCGTGCGGTGCACGGGTGGCTAGACCAAAAGAAGAGTCAGTATGGGCACAATTGATACATATAAAAGCTGGGACTGGAGTGTGAACGGACATACCTTCGCAGTACCAACAAGTGCATTCGCTGTACAATTCATGAAGTAACTCCGATACGTTTTGGATGTCTATTCGAATACTTCACTGAGCTTGACTTCATCAACTTTGTCATGATGGTCAATGAACTTGGATGTAGCGCTTGTCGTGTCGGAATAGTAAGGAGGGATGAGCTGACGTGTTTACCAGGCAAGGTCAACATCCAGCGTAGAGACAGCAACTTGTTTTGGATGAAGCTCCATCAACTTCATGCAATTATGGTATTTTGTGATAAGTCGCGCCATTGTATCTCGTGCCGAGGGGCTGTGAAGCCAATCCAGCTTGACCATCTTGTCGACAAAAAGGCCCTGGCGCATCACGGCTCCGCACAAGTCCAAGGCGAATGCCGAGAAATTCTTCCAGTATTGACTGATCATCTTCTGAACGCGGGTTTGAGACGTTGGAGGAATCTCGGTCAGAAGCCTCGAACCGGGGGGCAATGAGTCTATGCGACAGTGTCGGTCCGGGTCACGCAATACTCCTTCGACAAGAGGTTTGACCGTCTCCATCGTTGGGTCTCTGTGAGACTTGAAGATATCTTGGATTTTGATTCGCAAGTCGAGCTGGATCAACGTTCTTGGATTCACACTTTCCTGAGGCCCGCACGATTAAGGCTCTGGCATGCCCTTTTGCGGATCGAGGATTGTCCCAGGCATTGGTACTGACCTGGTAAGATGCAATGCCGCGTCATGCACAAACTTACGAATAGACAAGGCCTCTTTGCAATATAGCCATGGCAAGCAGCATATTGATGTCCCAACTTACCGTCCCCATATCCCACTACCAACAAGACCGGATAATCTGAGCGAATATTAGTTTTGACTGCGATATCTAATCAGGTGCCCGTGTGCGACAAACCCATCTTCCCTGTTGGTCTTTTCTTCGTCTCCCCAGGTTGTCCACGGAATATGGTTGGGAGACTTGCAGTGAGGGCACTTGATGATCTTGACCACGGGATCGTCGGCAATGGCCCAGCATCGACCGGTTGCCTGCATCCAACGGTTTTGGCGACCTTCAGAGACGGAGTAGTCGAAGTTTGTGTCGATTGCCTCATTGGCAAGAGGCCAGAGCACACCCTCTTGCCACAGGTCCTTCATTTAACTGCTAATGGAACCATCCAGAAATGGATGAAGTTGAGCATATGGGAATGAAATACCATGAGCACGTCTTGGCAACTTCACAGTTAGCCCCAACTTTTGGATCCCACGTCGAGTGCGCATACCTAGAGGCGGAGGCATGTCTTGTCCAAGTCCTCGAGGGTCTTTACATAGTATCGGAAAGTTGGAGTACAATTCTGATGCAGGTTCGCGCATCATGTCCTCTGTGAGATAATTTTGGCCTCGAAAGACCATCCACCAGGTCTCATTTCGATCAACTGCACGAGCGACAATCATTGACCATCTCTTTTCACGGATCTTGTTCAGAGCAAGCTTTAATTTTTTCGCATCTTCAATCACGATTCCCTTCATAGCAAGGATGGCATCCAAGTCTAGTACAGCAGCAACATCGTCCGCGAAATTGTCGTACAAGCCGAAAAGACCGTCAGAGTAGCCCACTTCCTCCTTCAAGTTGTGGATGGCGTGGAGGAGTCTCAAGTGGGCGAGACAGGTATCAACTGTGAGTTTTCTTCCTGAAATGTGCTTCTCCAACGATAAATGCGTAAAGGCTGTTGTAGTATCGAAGTCGGCAGGTGGGTGTGCCTCTGGTTGTTCATCTGCGTAGGCTGGGGATGGTGCAACACCAGCTCTAAAACAGTCAAGTCGCTCTTTGAGATGAAAATAGTCCGAGGCGGCGTTGAAACGTGTTTGTTCGCCGCCATCATCAGCTCAGCAGCAGCACCGATCAGGCCAGACTGCGCGGCACCAAATATCGCCATGTCAAGAATCATGACACTCGAGTGTTGTTTTGCGTGACCAATGTCGGTCAATGCCTTGCAAACATGAAAGTTGGGACGCCCGACGCCACACAGGCAGGCAGACAGCACCACGGTCGGTGTCACCACCAACATAGGTACCTATGTATTCTCAATGTTGGTTTGACGTGTCCCGTTCAAGTTTCGTAGGACCAGCCGACAGCCCGGTTCCTTTCGATGGATGGCATGCCAATTAGTTACATTGATGTAATCGGGTGATACGGCAACCACCATGCAAACAGCAGGAAACTACGCCAGCCCGACATTGACTGTCTGTTCCTTGTCCCTGCCCCTCGTGGTGGTGTTTCGGTCGCATGCTCAACTGCTCACCTAGCATCATGGAGCTAAACAGATCGTCTAGGGGTCCTGCCCTAGTTACAGCACAGCGGCTCCTGAACGCCCGGATACGTTACATATATGTATTCGTGGCTGAGAGGTCCAAGTCTCTAGTGTCTCCAGCCTAAACGCCACTTCGACGCGGTTCGTTCCCGCAAGACAGGGACACTGCCCAGATCTTTCTTCTGCCAGCCCCCGTCCACGAACCAGGACTCTGCCAAGTGTCCAAGCTCCAGTCAGAGTCGGATGTTCTCGTCGTCTGGTTGCTCAGGCCATGTCATCGCAGCCTTTCTGCACAGCTAGTAGCATTGCTGAGTGCCCAGCTTTGGAGTACTTGGCGACTGACAGTGCCCCGACAGCTAATTGGCTGTATGACGACGCAGAATGCCTCGATTTTTTTTCAGCTTCCTGTGACTGCGGTAGGAAAGCAACATGGTCCTCACCTCTTTTCGTCTCAATACTCGTTTCCGAAAGTACCCAGGTACGGAGTAGTGTATCTCTGAGCACTAGTATCACCGTTTAATACGAGTAATTTCGCCCCGTAAGCATCCCAAGGCTCCACCTGGTGGCCATTGCCTCGTGTGAATGGAGTCTCGCGCCGAGCGTTATTTTCATCAGGCATTTATTACGTACGTTTGTTGCTCCATCCTTTGACATCAGTCCAACTGCTTCGTCGCAACTGCTTCGTCGATGGCGCAGGCTAGGCGTTAGAAATCACTCTCTAGGGATCGTTCTCATACTAAAGCGCAATCTTTGCATCCCCTTCTCGGCGCTTCCTGTTCCAGCCATTACAGGGACTCAATATTGGGGTCTGAATCAGCATGTACCCCTGGAATGAATCAGCGTCGAGTCTCACGTTGCGTTGTTTCGCAGGAACGTACGGAGCCCGGGTCGGCAACTCTGGAATTTTGACCTAGCCACAGCCATTTTTTCTTTACTGAAACGTCAAACGGTAATGATTTGCTTTGTTTACTCGGAATACTGAGGACATTCCGAGGCAGTTCTTCTTGGTACATTGATGGATTGGCCCACCATCCGACGTGGCGTTGGTTCTTGATTGGCACTCATTTGACAGCCTGCTACCATCGCCGTTGCCAAGCACTAGCTGTCAGACGGGTTCAATGGGTCCAAGAGAGACACTCGTAGAGTCGGGTTATTTATAAAATACGGAGGTCGACGCACTAATTTAAAAAAAACACGAGGGCAATCCGTCGACTCCGTGCTTTCAGTTACTTTTTAGTTAATAAATGAGCTCTCAACCCCTTTTCTTGAATCCTTGCAATCGTCCTTGAGTTTGATTTCGCCCATCCACTCGTTATTGGCCTTTGTCTCGCTTTTGATTGTTTCGTGTAGTTTCCGACGATGCGAATAGACCTTTGACCTGCGCCAAAACGCTTTGCTTCAGGTTTACGTCACTAGCCCAAACCTCCGCGAGCGGGTTGCCCAGCATCATCAGCGATTAGCTGTCGCCGAGCTGCCACGAGCTGTCACTCATTGGGTTGCGTCACCTTCACTCGTCGATCTTGGATTCGCGTGACTTGGTTGGCGGTTAAAGGATGCACACTCGCGCATGGCTCACCGGCCTGTTGGCCATGTCTGCGGGAGTCATGGGCAAGTTGAAGTACTTGGTATGTTTCACCCTCTGTGAGCTACAGCAAGTGTTGACTTGACAATCGACGTTTCTCAACTAACCTACAAGATCAGGGGGCTGCTATGGCTGGTATAGACTTTGGCTGCGACATTGATGTAAGGCAACACGAGTGGACGATGACAGGGGCTCATTATTGACCGTGGAGGACAGGGCTCATGTCCCGGCGACCACGTCCAAGTGCCCCTTGCATCATTGGGCGGCGCCGACTCTGCTGGTCAGATGAAGCACTTTGTGGACGACGATGGCATGAACACGTTTCGACTCTGTAAGTGTCCCGTGCATTGGTTCATCTCTTCGCCCTTGCTTTGCTAATTCATTGGCGACTTAAGCCATGACCTGGCAGTATATCACGGCGGGTCAGCCCTCCGGCGGGTTGGACAAGATCAATTTTGGCAATTTTGACAAATTAGTTCAGGCTTGTCTGGACACCGGTGCATTCTGCATGCTTGATCTCCATAACTTTGCGCGATACGACGGTGGAATTATCGGCCAAGGGGGCCCGACTGACGAGGTTTTCGCCGGGTTGTGGAAGCAGCTCGCGACTTACTATGCGAAAAACGACAAAATTATCTTCGGTCTCATGAATGAGCCTCACGATCTGGATATCAAGATTTGGGCCAAGAGCTGCCAGGCTGCCGTCACCGCAATCCGAAAAGCCGGTGCCAAGTCGCAAATCATCCTCCTCCCCGGAACCAACTTCGCAAGCGCCGAGACATTCGTGTCTACTGGAAGTGCCGAGGCCCTTGCCGAAATTACGAATCCTGACGGTTCGACAGACAACTTGTTGCTTGATCTGCACAAATACTTGGACATCAACAACTCCGGCACCTATGCCAAGTGTACCACCAACAATGTGGCAGGCTTCAAGACCGTTGCAGAGTGGTTGCGTAAGAACAAACGCCTCGGTCTCGTGTCGGAGTCTGGTGCATCAATGGACCAATCCGTAAGTAGCCACGGCCAAACAGACCACCTCACTGCTTGCAGGCGGCAATGCTAACAAGTCGAAAGTGCATGACTAAATTCTGTGAGCAAAACGAGTTCATTGCCAAGAATGATGACGTTCTCGTAGGGTTTGTTGGCTGGGGGGCAGGCGGATTCGACGGCACGTATGTGCTTACCCTCACGCCCTCTAAATCCGGTGATGCTTGGACCGACAACGAATTGATGAAGCAATGTATCGTTGCTCCGTTTGGCAAGGCTGCGAGCTCGACTACGCAGGCACCAACATCTACTACCACAACGTCGGCGACGTCGACAGAGCAGACAACCAACAAAACGACTTCTGCCACCCCGGTTGGCACAAATAATACCAATACGAATGAATCCGCTCCAAAGAAGGACAACGCCGCCGGCAAGGTCATCGTTTCTCATATATACATCATTTTAGCGAGCATGGTAGGACTACAACTCTACCTCTATTAGTCCAAGAACATTTAGACAACGCCGAGGCATTATTTGTGCACAGAGGTCCCGGCCCTGTGGACGATGCAGTAAATATATGGATAGAACCGGGATTTGTTTTGCTGCGGAAAAGTGCCTTCATTTCAGTCATTCGGGCGAAGCCTTATATATTTTTAATTATCAGAATATGCACTTTCTTGGGATATATTGGCCGATGCCGCTCGATATAAAAAGGGCTTAGGGTACCCCGAAAACCATGAGTAAATAACAGTTCATCACTGCACACAGCAAATAACACAGCATATGCCACACTACACATGAACTCGGAGGCCAACTATAGCCCTTGAACTCGAACGGAACCTGACAAAGACAATACAAGGCGTTCGAAGAAGCCCATGGTGACTTGAGTCTTATCAGGCTGCATGTGACAGATATCAAGGTTTGTTTCCAATGCCTGGCATCCTGCTTTTGCACAGCAATCGCATAACCCTGTCTCCTCAGAGATGGATGTTTTTTGCTGCCAAGAATGCTAATTCCACCTAGTTTTGCGATATAAGAGCCGGCTGATGCCCGGATTTCCAGTGGTACTTGCTAGCCGGATGATCCTCCCTGGGAATCTTTTGTCCAGGCTTCCCGTACAGATTCTCTCGGTAAGTGCCTCCCTCCACTGCGTAGTCATCCCAAAATAAGCCCCGTTGACGCAGAACCGGCAGGAGAAGCTCAATTACATCTTCAAATGACCCCGGAAGAATGGCATAAGCCAAGTTAAATCCGTCTACGTCGGCTTCAGCCACCCATCTCTCCATCTCGTCTGCAACCTTGTCGGGTGTGCCAACTACCGTGGCACCGAGTCCGCCTATTTTGATGTGATTTGCAACGGTGTGCTTGGTCCATTTGGGAACTTCTGGCGTTGATTTGGACCATGCGTCGACCGCCGAGCGAATAGCATTCGACTCGACATGTCGCAGCTCCTCGTCATCTCCATATTTGGCGAGGTCAATTCCAGTCCAGCCGCCAAAGAGCGCCAACGCACCGTCCTCTGAGCCGTAGCTCAGATACTCACGGTACTTGGCTTCAGCCTCTTCTTGCGTCTTTCCGAGCACCGGACAGAACAGTGTCAAGAATTTAATGGAGCTGGGGTCACGGTTGAACTGCGTCTGAGCCTGCTGTCGAATATCCGCAATGTTCTTGGCGATTGTCGAAGGGCTGTGGCCGGCAACGAATATTGCTTCTGCATTCTTGGCAGCAAAGGCCTTGCCAGCACTTGACGTTCCTGCCTGCAGGATCAAGGGCGTCCGCTGAGGCGATGGCTGGCAGATATGCGGTCCCGGTACGGTGAAGTATTTGCCCGCATGGTTGATTGTTCGGACCAGTGATGGATCAGTGTATACTCTGGTTTTGGGGTCGAGCTTCACTGCATCGTCCCGCCATGAGGCTTGCCTGGATATAATTAGCACTGGCGATGCTCTTTTTAGCAATTTTTGGGGTTGGCATTAACGCACCAGAGTTTATAGGTTACATCGACATATTCTTCTGCTATGGCGTATCGCTCATCATGCGGCGGCTGTTCCGTGAATCCTAGGTTTCGAGCCGCAGAATCGAGGTAGCCGGTCACAATGTTCCATCCCAGGCGTCCACCAGTGAGATGATCAACTGTGCTTAAGCGCCTGGCCAGGTGATAGGGTTGTTCATAGGTAGTAGCTACGGTTACCCCAAAGCCAATGTTTTTTGTTGCCGCTGCCATGGCAGGAACAACCGCGATTGGCTCATTAACAGGCCATTGAGCTCCGGACACGACCGCAGGGTCGGGATTCTTTGGACCTTTGTATACGTCGTAGGATCCCTGACGGAGAAACAGTTAGCGGGCAAGAAGAGGAAGAAAATATGGAAGAAACCCACCAATACGTCGGCTATGAATATACCATGGAACTTGCCCTTTTCGAGGAGCTTCGCGAGTTCAACCCAATGGGACACATTGTTGAAGTTTGACGATTTATCCTCTGGGTGTTGCCACAGCCCGGGAGATTGATGGCCACTGCAAGACTCCACAAACGCATTTATAATGAGTTTCCTCTTTGGTGAGCTAGTCGATCCCCCATTCAAGTCTGCCATATTGCGACGATGCGTTGCCGTGGTTAGCAATTACTTGGAGCTGTAGATCGAGTGGTCATGCAGTCTGGTTTTTAAATAGAATTCGATATTTTTTCTATACTTTCTTTGGGCCGCGCCGTCCAAGTCGCGCCATGTCCGATCACTTGCATCACGTTGTTGTACAACCAGATTGCGCCATCGATCACGACTACCATGTCATTGCACTTGAGATCAAGCAGTCCTGGCCAATCATTCGGCACTTTTGATCAAATCACGGCATTTACCTCCATACATTTGCCAAGAATACGTAGCCAGGTCTGCTCTAAATGTTATTTCTACAAACTAGTCTGTTATCAAGATGGTTATTCGTAGCCCATGGCTCTTAGTCTCGGCAACTCAGTCACGGCTGAAACAATGAGTCTTATGCCTCAACTGCCGATATTGCGCAATTAAGAGGAGAGGCAATGCGGGGAGAGTACGACTTGTAACGTCAGTGTATCACTAGTAAAGAGAGGAAACGAGAATATATAACAATGTATCCCGTTGGCAACTGACAGACGGGGTCCGATGCCCATTCCGCGGTAGGGTAGATCCATCCGTCGCTTCACATCTCTCAAGACACTCACGGCCCTGCCATCTATCGATCGAGCGCCGCTGTAGCAAATCTACAGGCTTTTTTTCCGGCTTTCTCATCTCTTCATTCCGCTTGGAAGCCGTAAAATTATGCTTCCTTTAAGGAGAAATGGCGTCGGTGATAGCGGCAGCACCGTTGAGCCGCCCTTACCACAATCTGCTGGGTATGTTATCGTCATTGTGATTGGCTTTTTGATCGCACTCATCATGATGGCAATAACCCGTGTATTGAAGCAGACTGCAGGGGAAGACAACAATAAAACAGAAATGTTCATGACGGCCAATCGGAGAGTTGGCACAGGACTAACAGCATCAGCTGTAATTTCGTCTTGGCTATGGAGTACCGCGATGCTTGGGAGCACTCTTGTGGGCTACAACTTTGGCGTCGCCGGTCCATTTTGGTTTGCCGCAGGGTGAGTTTTGCTTTTAGAGATGGCCTAAAGTTGCACAGTCGTCGTTAGGCTCACAACTCTATAGCTGCTCACCAATGATTGTATTCTTCTCCTTGCTCGGCATCGCCTGCAAGCTCCGAGTTCCGGAAGCTCATACATTGTTAGAAATTGTCAGAATCAGATATGGCACACAGGGTCATGTGGTCTGGATTGTGCTGTGCTTGATCAACAACATCATCGCTGTAGCAAATATGCTTCTTGGCGCCAGTGCCGCCATTTCCGCTCTGTAAGTGGTACATGTTCAAACTGTACCACCCTTGGACTTGTAGATTTAAAGCTCTAACACTCTGATTGGGTAGTACCGGAATGCATATTATTGCTGCTACGTTTCTATTGCCCGTTGGGGTTGTGTTATACACCTTTGTTGGAGGCATCAAGGCAACCTTTTTAACCGATTATTTCCACACGTTTGTCATCACAGTAATTGTTTGTTTCTTCACAATCAAGGTATTTTTGGTGCCTGAGATTGGGAGTCCACAAGATCTGTTCGATATCATCGCCAAGGCTGGCCAAATCCATCCCGTTGACGGTAATCGAGACGGTTCATATCTTACCATGACAAGCAAAGGGGTAAGTTCACTGGAGGCGGCGACGACGACAAGGTATGGATTGCAATGTCACTAACCGGCGGGACACGACAGGCTATTCTATTTGGTATAATCCATATCCTGGCCAACTTTGGGCTTGTCATCATGGACACGGGCTTCTTTGCAAAGGCATTTAGTGCTGCGCCTCACGCCGTGGTACCTGGGTACATCGTCGGTGGAATCGCATACTTTGCCATCCCGTGGTGTCTCGGGACCATCATGAGTTTCGCAGCACTGAGCTTGGAGGGCACAGAGCGTTTTCCAACGTTCCCTCGACGCTTGTCACCTACAGAAGTCTCCAACGGCCTAGTTCTTCCGTATGCCGCCGTCGCTATCGCTGGCAAGGGTGGTGCCGTTGCAGTGGTGTTGATTACCTTCATGGCGGTTACATCAACAATCAGTGCCCAAGTTATCTCAGTGTCCTCCATCATCAGTTTCGACATATATCGGCAATACTTCAATAAAGATGCCAGAGACAGCGATGCCATCCGATGGACTCATATAGGCGTTGTTGCGTTTGGCATCTTCTCGGCGGCTTTCTCGACAGCACTGCATTATGGCAATGTGGATCTTGGCTGGACTCTTTACATGCTTGGTGTATTGACCTGCCCCGGCATCATCCCAACTGTATTCACAATTCTGTGGAAACGTCAATCCAAGCTGGCTGCTGTAAGTTCGCCAATATTAGGAATGGCAACTGGCATCGGCGTGTGGCTAGGTTCAGCGGCAGCCCTTTACGGAGAAATCAGTGTCGCCACAACAGGGCAGACGTTACCTTGCGTCTATGGAACAGTCGCCTCTGCCTTCAGTCCAGCCTTGTACTCGGTCGTTGTTACAATCATAAGGCCAGACAATTTTGATTGGGCTTTCTTTCGGAACGAAAGACTGGCCTTTAATACCTCATCTGCAAGTGTAGCTGAGGCATCAGAGTCGGACAAAAAAGAACCGAAGACACACGATGAATACATTCAGAGCTATGCCGCCGACAAGGCCAAGCTGAAACGTTGGGGAACCATTGCAGCAGTCTGGAGCTTAGCAACATTTCTAGGACACTGGGTTCTCTGGTAAGTCGTAAATACCTGTGCCTCATGACATTGACTAACACTGGACCATTTTAGGCCTTTGCCAATGTATGCGGCAAACTACGTTTTTAGCCAGTCGTTCTTTGTAGCATGGGTACTTGTATCAATCGTTTGGGTCTGGGGGACCATGCTCGTTGCCGGCTTTTACCCCATTATTGATGGCTGGGGACAATTGAGCCAAGTCTACCGTGGACTTCGCCAAGGGCGGCTCAGAGGCTGAACTGAATGGTGATTTTCGCCCGCAGCTGTGTGGCCACTTTTCCAATCACGGGCCAATATTATGCTCCTTTGCCAGCATCTATTGATCCGGTCGTTCGCGTGCCAGGTCCGGCTAAGTGACTCGGGCGTCGGTGGCTGATTTGGACAGGGTGTTGGCTCCAAGGGGCAAGTTGGAGGTCATAACTTGTGGAGGAGTCAAAGAACGCTATTAGGGCTCCAGAACCAGAAATCTGGGACTGGACTTTCGCGGACAACTTGCTGAACCAGCACATTTTCTAGAACCCAGCTTGCCAGCCAACCAGTCCTCCTTGTGGCGGCCAATGTGAGCGATTTTGGATGAACATTGGCAAACTCCACTTTCGATTTGAACTAATGACCAAGGTCAACGGAAAGTGGCTTCTTTGGATGTCTCTTTGTACAATATACAATTGGATTGTAGTCGTAGAATGTGGCTTCCTCCGGGGCTTTCTCCCGCTCGACGCATCCTCAGTCGTTCCGAATATTCCGCAAGTATTTAGCATGCTGACAGGTGTCAAATGGCCATTCTGGATTAGCGGACAGTTGATAAGGCGCCGTTACAGCATTTTAGCTTAGATCTAAATTTTTTACTAGTGTTATTGCATTTGTATGTATTTATATAGACGGCGACATTTAGGTGATTACTCTTTAACTACGGAGTACTCCAAAGCTGTTCCTCTCCATCTGTTCTTGATACCGGACGCCTGTTTACATCCTTGGTTAGCGTTTGAAACCATTTGATTGATGCACCTCACATGGTTTAGCATGCAGTTACCTAGTTCTGCCTCTGATGGTCAAGGTGTCTCATGCCAACATGTTGCGCCGGCCGAACTCGATCTATTGGACATGGTTGACGTGTTAATGAATGGCAGGTATAACTGCTCCATAAACAGCACCTACTCCGTAGTTCGTGGTCGAGGTTCGCCCATCCGCTCTCACCCCGGCTCTTCACAACCAACCATGACCAGTTGACTTCTTGCGCAATCCCTGAAGGCCTGGCTGAAAGGAGCTGGCGTCGTCTACAAGCCAATGTCTTTCGTTGAAGCCACCGAACCCCCTGCTGGCCTGTTCGCTGCACCGGTTGGTCCCTGCCGGCGCAGCGGACAGCATATCGCTCGCCCCGCTGACATGGCTCGACGACTGTCGCAATACATGCCAGGCTGGTAGTTTCTCTCAGCCACAGCCACTGTGATACAGGTCAACTAGTTTGCAGCACGAAATTGGCTACCCGGGCAATCGTGCGATAAACAGGCCTACATGGAGGATTACCAAGACGTTGGAAAAAATGACACCGCCAGCTAAGGACAAATATCGTGTTTCGCCGCAGTAACCCGCCAGGATTCCACCAGCTGCTTCCAGGGCCTCGTGCAGAAGTCTGGTGGCATGTGGGTTTGCTTCATGAACAACACCATCGTGAATCGCGGGACGGCGGGACACGGGACGCAGGGCCTTCCGGTGCGATCCAAGGGGGAAATGGGTCACTTGCGCCTTCGTGGATCCGGGGTAGCTCTGCCTAATATTGCTGGTGTTTGTTGTAGTAGTAGTCAATTGATACCGAATTGTCCGTACTGCCAACTACTCCTGGGTTTATACAGAGGAGACTGGGTGTTGATTGCGCAGCAGCCATGCTCAAGTGGCTTCGGCTAAAATCTTCACGGCGCTAGACTGTGAAGAGACCTCGGTTCACCAGAACCATGGGTCCAAAATCAGTCCCGAAACGACCAAGAAACAGTTCCAAGATCGTCGTCCTCGTGGGCCCTCGTTCTTCCCCCCTGGACTCAGGTGGGAAGCCCTTGGCATCACGTCAAGTAGTTACTTTATTGCTGGCGGCTTAATGTCGCACAACCCACTATGTTGGTTGCTGCGTTTCTTCATATATGCCCATCTAGGGCCAAATCTCTGTTCTAAATTCTAGTTTAGGAACTCTTTGGGTAACCCCTATGAACTCGAAAGACGTAGATGCGTCTCAAACCAGCATCATGTCGAGTCTTGCGGCGGAATCATGGTCCTGGTATGGGCTGACGTGGTTGGTCGTGGCCACCAGAATGTTGGTTTTGTTTGATCTCTCTACTGTCAAGCCTGTCAACTGTTGTTCTAACAGGCCATCTAGGGCGTCACAGGTCCTGCTGAGGGGCTCCGTGAAAAAGCTCAAAGTAGACGACTACCTGATGGTCGTGGCCATGGTACGTTTCACTTGTTGCACGTGCTGCAATAAGCTGATGCTGTAGCTGATGTTTTCTGGATATTAATCAAGTGCACTGATACGGTCCTAATTATCGCGACGAACATCGTAGCAACTACGAATAGTAACCTGATCGATCCCAGCCACCCAGCATCTCTATCACCAGAAGATATCAGGCAACGGGAGTTCGGGTCCAAGATGGTGCTTTTAGCAGAGCAGATGCAGTGCGTGACCATTTGGTTGGTCAAGGCTTGTCTGCTATTGATGTATCATCGTTTAACGTAGGTTCTGGCTCTACACGCGTCTGGCATCCCGGTGATGGATTACGCCATTTGCAGTGTAGCTAACTCTCATCATAGATTGAGTTTGAAGGGCAACCTAGTGGTTAAGATGGTGGCATGCTATGTCGCCTTCGGCTTCGTGTTGATGGAGATATTGTATCTCGCTGTGTGGTGTCGTCCCTTCCAACAATATTGGGCAGTGCCTCCCGATTCCAGTGAGTCTTTGTTCCGATTCTCGTCATGCTGGCACCAAGTCATAGTAACCACATACTTTCAGTACAATGCTCTGCAGCGACAAACCATCTTATAACCAACGCTGTGCTGAATATTTCATCCGACATCATGATAATTCTCATACCGATGCCTATCTTCTTACAATCACGGCTCAAGTTGAAGAAGAAACTGATCTTGGTTGGCGTTTTTGCACTTGGTGGCTTTACGGTACGCAGGACCCTCGGGCATTTCTAAAAGGCTGCCCGTTCTTGGCTAACACTCTTTGTCTGGTAGATTCTGTCGGCTATTCTTAACAAATTTTATAGCTTTAATGAGCCATTTGGATCCGCATGGACGTTTTGGTACGTTCGGGAGTCTTCCACGGCCATCATCGTGGCCAATCTTCCACTTACATGGACTGTCTTCCGACGTCTTTTCCATCTACGATCATTCGACAATAGCGAGTACTCGTCCAAGAACCGAAGCGGTCAACCCAGTTCAGCTTCACGACCTCACGGCCAAGCTCATGGCCGCATCCCAAATCGCAGCTACATCAGACATGGCGATACCAATGACATTGACTTGGCAGGGAGCCAGGAGGAGATTACAAAAGGACACGGCATCTCGTTGCGGATTTATCAGCGTCATGATGTTCAGATCAGCTCCGAGCCTGTCTCCAGTAATCACGGTAGGCAGTTATCGAACGAGTCACTACCCGACGGCCTCACCACAACGATTAAAGCTGGCGCTTCTCGGTCCTTCCTACATGATGCGGAGACTGCATCGGATAAATCGTATCCAGCTGTGAAAGCGAACTCTACCGTGTGATTTTTTATCTCTTAAAGATGGACTTGATAGAACAGGATTTACTTGCCGCAGGACCTATACTCTTTATTTCGGCCTTTGGGAATCACATAGTTCTTCACCACCGGTTGTTGACTTTGTGGCCATCTCGTACATAAACTGTCTGGTGTAATTTGCCCGCTAAGAGTTGTAGAATTTTGAGTATAGGTCATTTGATTGCTAGCCGGACTACCTGGTTGCGCTTCCATTGTTCGGTGCAATTATTGGTCCATTTGGTAGTACGTTTGTTTGGTCCAAGGGTTTGTTGGGCGGAGAAGTCTTCAAGCAAGCATCAATAGCCATGAATTTCCCTATGAGACTAGACCCCAGCTCAATTCTAAGCGGGCGCCGGGGTTCAAAGCCAAGGCAATCAACCCGTAGCATGTACAGTGGGAGGCAAAAAGTATGTGACCAGATCAAGTATCTGGCCATCGCGCTTTATGCTATAATATGCTATAGTATATTAGTACATACTTCTTGGAGGGCAAATATATTCTGCCACAGACTGTAGGTATTAAAGACGCTGTTTGACCTACTGTGGCTTGCACTGGCAGCTCGCGTATGAGAGAGGATGAACCGAGGTGGACTCTCACGATATCCACAACCACGTGAAAGAGCCCTTGAGAACAAGATCCAGCGGCAATTCTGGCTCCATGTTATGCCAAGTATCCAACCTGCCTCAGTTCTCTTCCCTCTAGTAAGTCTGGGATATGCGCCCTTCTAGAGTACCCGGGTCACTCACTCTCATTACACAGCCAGAGCTGGACAAATCGCCCCAGACCCTTCTCAAGCATCTCGGAAGTCGGTATGGCAATGGCTGCAACTACTGCACCAACCATTGGCAATGCTGTGTTGGCCATGTCTCTAGGGTCATCTGCCCTTTACAGCATCTATCTCCGGTCTGAGCCATCGCACTCGCGTATGGCCTTCAAAACAACAGCTACCGCGCTCCTCGCCCTATTTGTCGGGACGCAAAGCCGGCATTGGCAACTGGTCCCGGCCCTCGTACTCGGGTCACTAGGCGATGCTTTTCTTGCCTGGCCAGGTGATGAAGCATTTTTTCGAGGACTAGCCAGCTTTCTTGTTGCCCATCTGTTTTATGTCTCGCTCTTTGCGGGCATTGGCAATGGTATCGACTTTGTCTTGCATGACATGCAGCGCCTGGGTCTAGCTGGAGGAATGCTGCTGCTTGCGCCAATCATGAGCTTCACACTGATGCCCAACGTTTCGAAATCTCTGCAAATACCCGTCGCATTATACTCAGCTATTATCTTGATCATGGTGCTCTCTGTCCTCACCGTTGACAATGACCAGGTGGTTTTGGGGGCCGTTCTGTTCGCGATTTCGGATAGCGTCCTTGCTACAGATGAGTTTTTGATGCCCAAGGACTCAGGATACCGAGCATTGATGCAGCACATCGTTTGGATATTTTACTACACTGGGCAGCTCCTGATTGCCGCTGGGCTTGTCGATGGACGGGATTGGGTCAACCAGCTCAGGTGATCACGTCCTTGTTGCAGCGAACCTTCGCCAAGGTCGATATTAAAGTACATTATTATAAAAACCTGGTTACTTTCTCGCACGTTTGACCTACTGCTCAATGCTCTTCTGGATCATTCTTGGCAGAGCGTTCACTACTGTACAGAAAGTGAGGCCAGGTTGCAACAGGTTGCCGCCTTTAGGTTATGCCCCATGCGACGGCCGTGTCCTTTTGATCTCGAGCAAGCCATTTCACAATCTACGCCATGTATGGCTATGGGGAATGCGGAAAGTGCCAGTATAGACTTCCCGTGATGTAGATGGTGCTCCCAGCCTCTTGGATCGGTGCGCAGTTCTGTTCATTCGAGCAATCTTGACTGCTCATAAGCTTGTCGGAAAGTGTGAGTCGTCCTGGAACGATGGAACCATTAGACGCCTTTCAAGGCTTATGCTTCTTTGCCCTAGAGATCAGTCGCTGCATATGCGTCATGCTTTCTTTACAAGCCAAAGATGCTACGATTTGCTTCTTGGTGCGGAAGCCTGCTGCTAAAGCAACCCCGGGGAGGGGCTGGGCAGTGCCTCGGTTCAAGCCAGAAAGAGTATTCCGCATCCTTGGACTATGACAAGACCCATGACAGCCCAAAGTCGGTAGACTCCGTACGTTGAGCAAGCAGTCTCAGTACTTTTGCCAGTGGGGTTTACGACTTGGAGACACCCGAATCTCCACCAAGATCTTGCACAAGACCGGGTTGCGCCGGTAATTGACCCCGTTGATGTGGGTTGCCATGGGGCGGTTATCGGGTTGGAGAAATCGTGCCCATGGGGAACAATATTCCCCAAGCCAAAAAGAGCAATATCGGGTGCTACCAAGATAATTTCCGTGCCAAGAGAGAGTAGCCAAGGTCCTGTCAGGGTGTGATTGTCGCTCATCACATCTATTGAAATAAAGACGAGCGTTAGAAATGAGTTTGTGGACCCAGGCGTCGTGGAACCTCTCCCAGTCTGCTCGTAGACGAGCTGTGTGCGCAAGCGTTCCTATTCTACCAGTATTGCACAGTTGTTGGGCGTGTCTGAAAAACATTGCCATGATTCGAAAACATGTCAACGTTGACTCTGTTGAATGCCCTTGGAAGTGGTACACCCCAAGTTCGGCCAGTCTCACTCGCTATCTGCAACCCTGCCAATAGTACGTGGAAGTGTCACGAATTACATGATGAACGACTAAGCTTCATCGCCCATTTACCTTCTTTAACCGATGAGAAAACACGGAGTCACCAGCCGGACGAGTTATGTTGCGCCTTGCCCAAGTGAGGACTTTGGAGTCTGCTAAAGCCTGCACCAACTCCTGTGAGGGTCAAGGCCAACATTGAGCGGCAATTCGGACTTGATACTCCCTGACAAGCAATGGCTAATAACAGTAAGTTTGCGGTATGAATGAACACAAATCTGTGTCTACTGCATGCATAGATTACTGTCCGTGGGAACACTATAAGCTCGGTTCATTACCCAGAAGCGAGTCTACATGTCCAACGTACTACCGACCACGTTGGCTTGGCGCAGAAAGAATCGTGTTGGCCACTAAAGTTGCCAACGAATTCCAAAAAGCCATTGTATAATGGAATAATCCCCGTATTCCCCGTTGGATAAGCCAAAGCCCTGTCTGACGGGCCCTGCTGCAGCCAAGAGATTCAAAGGTTCCTGGACCAGGGTGAATAACCCAATCCACTTGGAGAATCCCACCCCCCGTAGGATGATTGTGATGATATGGTTTTGTAGGCACATCTCGTCGGAGAGAAACTTTGATCGAGGCAAACAAGTAACTTACGACCTGCATCGACCGAAAGAGGTACCCCGTTCTTCACCGAAAAGGGGTCACAGACGCAGCGCAATATGGGGGCTGTTGTGAGCAATGAGCCGGAGCGTGTGCAATCACTTGAGTGGCACACTACAGGAAACTGACGGCATAGAAACATGTCGGCTCTACATGCAACTTCTATCTGCCCGACTAGACTTCTGACTAAGAGAAGAACTTTTGATTACTGCCCCGCGAGGATTCCTATCCAGTACCGCGCCAGGTGACTGCGTCAGCAGTAATGATAGTATGTCTTGTAAAGGGCGTCTATTATCGAGACTATCCGTCCAATTTCTCCGTTCTTGGTCAATCAGCTCAAAAAAAAAAAAAAAAAATACAAAACTAAAAGTAAAAGACTCCATAAAATAGAAAAAGTTCGCTGGACAGGATGCCCGAACCTGGCGTCGGGCGATATGCCTTGAAGCGGGTGTGGGCACATCAGTTTTCCAGTATGGCATCTGGCGAACCGTTTCTGTGATCGTAATGATGATGATGCTAGCCATGCCAGTCCTCTTTCGAAAACGCATGCGACCAGTCGATATGGCGCGGAATCAAACTGGTCTCAGTACATCTTGTCAAGAGCCCCATTCGGCTCGAGCCTGCGACATGGCGGCCCGGGCAATGCATCTCCAGCGGAAATTGGAGACATTGGTATTACTAGAGAGGTGTTCTGCTCCATTTGGAATGGTCTGTTGTTTAATTTGTCATCTCGAATGTTGACTCACCAGTGTGCAACAGAGCAACTGGCCGAGATTCTTCCACCCGCTGGATCCTTGGAAGAGTCTGGTAACTACTGTAGTAGACAGTGACTCTCTTGGCGACCAGGGATTAAACACTGTGTTGGACACTTGGCATGGCCACCTAGAGGCTAGGAACAAGGCTGCGTCGACCTGGTGGATTTATCAAGACACCCCTGAGTCCGCAGCGAAAACATCATGCGTCGGGTGGGTAGGCCCAGTTGGGTGAGTGGTGATGCTGATTCTTGAGAGCGGGGTTCTTTAACATGTTGTAGTCGGTATTTGCGGTTTTGGCGTACAATTCGAGTGTTTGGAGTTTTGTAGACACGGGCACTGGACAAGCCACGACGACGCTCTGGCCCTCAACAGACTCCGGATCGCTGCGAGTGAATACTAGATGTCGAGTATCAAGCCATAAGGCCAACACACCTCGTCTGGTGGGACTTGTGGCAAACCGGTACCGTCTTCAGTGGATGGGTGTTGCCGTTGAGGGCGCCAAGCCGATGCCCAGCAACCAGACCAGACTCTTTCCGACCCTCTGAACAACCTAATCCTTTTGGTTCTCCTGTCTGGTGTGTCAGTCTGGTACTTCTGCAGCAAGTTGGCCAGGCTTGCTGTGTCCACTGCGGCGCCTGGCCGAGCCGGATATCCCACCAACCCAGTATCCCGGTAACGCCACCCAGGGCCGTTTTGGTAGGAGGCCGAATAACCTTAATGACAGCCACCGCAGCCCTTCATTTTTCTTGTACCCCCATGACCATTTGCAGGACTGTACGGAGTATGCATGCATGGACCCTTTGAGAGCAAAAGAATGTGTGTGTATTTTGGGGTAATCATCCAAATCTTGTCGACTTCTAGATCTTCCCTAGCGACTCGCTTGCAAGAAAGGGGGTCTGTGGAGGTCCCGTGGCAAGGCAGCCTTGTGATTAAACCTGCGATGCTAGGAGGGAGCCGATGGCACACTGGTACAGCGTATCGGGCCCTGTGGTCTCCTTCGGAATATCGTCCGAGTCTAGATGGCCTTCTTGAACAATGAATGCTACATACTGTTGCCAGAGATAATGCTAAGATCGGAATGGTTGAACGTAGCAATGTATGTGAGGTTCCAGAACTTATTACGTGGCCGTTCCTGGGTATTGTTATAATAATGCAAGGTCATCTAGGGCGAACAACTCTTTCAGCGCAAACTGACTGAACTAACTACCTTTCTAATTACGCCTAGTCTCACAGTGCACAATCTGAGTTGCGGAGTACCGTATGTTAAATCCCACTTCGAGTCCGGCCATCACCAATCGGAGGGCGAATACCAGAACCACACCGCATCCATGACACACCTGAAGGTGACTTGCAAAGACAAGAGGGGGAAAAGTTCCCACGCTTGCAGCCGGGGGGTTCTTTGGGACGCTACGCGAGCTTGCAAAATGGACGAGGAACCCAACGCCCAGAAAGTTGACGCCGTACCTGGAGCTCGCGGTTCGTCCCAACAAGGCCATGCATGGAGAAGTGATAATCATGACTCTATTGTGCGTCTGATGGGTGTGTATTCGGGATCTTTTGTACTTTGTGTTTTCCCGGGGTGCAGCATTGGAGTCAGCGGACCCCGAAACGGCCGGTCCACGGGCTCTTTGGTCTGGATGGAGTTCGGGTACATGCAATTTAATACATGCGACATCCTCACTAGTGGTTTGACGTTTCAAGCTCCTTCCTTGCGTTTCGTTTTGTCTTCTTGATCGTTGGGACAAGTGAGCATTTGTCGCATCGGACGCGACAGCTTCTCAGAGAGCACAGCCGGGCTCTTCCGTCCTGTGTATTCATCTCGTCAGCCAGAAAACGACTTTTTGGCCTTTTCACTGGCGGCAGTCATGGCTTCCGGTGCCATTACGACAGGCCACGAAGCCCATGATGCTTTAATGGATGGCCATATCGAAAAGAGAGCTTCAGTGATTGCAGCTTCTGAGCTGAAGCAAGGCTCGGAAGTCGAGGACGAGGGAATCACCGATCTTTTCTCCAGCTTTCCTCCGCTCAAGGGAATCGAGCATGAACCGAATCCCCTAACCGCTCGCGCCGTCATTGTCGGCATCGTTCTCGGGTCTCTGGTCAACGCCTCCAATGTATATCTAGGTATGTGGCCGCGATAGGCAGGCACCCAAAAAAAAAAAAAAAAAAAAAAAAAAAAAAAAAAAAAAAGAAAGAAAGAAAGAAAAAAGAAAAAAGAAAAAAAACTCTGGGGTCTGGTGTTCTAACCACGCATTCCCAGGTCTCAAGACGGGATTCACATTCAGCGCAACAATGTTCGGCGCCATCTTCGGCTACGGCATCATCACCTTACTCACAAAGCTTCTCCCGGGCGTTCCCCTGATCGGGATGAAGTTCGGCCCCCAGGAGAACTCCATCATTCAGGCTTCTGCTACCGGCGCCGGTGGCATGTCGGGTGTCTTCGTTGCCGGTTTGCCTGCCATGTACCGCCTGGGCCTTCTTTCCGAGGATCCCACATCCGATTTCCCTCGAATCCTCACCATCACCATCATCTGCGCCTTCTTTGGCCTCTTCGCCGCCGTACCTCTTCGCAAATTCTTTATCATTAACGTGGCAAGAGAGCTAAACCTGGTTTTCCCCACTCCCACCGCCACTGCCTTGGCCATTCGATCCATGCATGCGGTGGGGTCGGGGGCAAGCGATGCCATGAGGAAGATCAAGGCGCTCGGCTTCTCATTCCTCGGCGCCTTGACGCACATAGTTGTATCTCAGTATGCCAACGGTATTCTTCACGAGTGGCATCTATTCACTTGGTTCTATGCCTGGTTCGTTTTGCGGCCCCTCGGATAAGTTCTTGACTCTAACATGGATGACTAGGAGCGGATACACGAACTGGGCCATCAATATTGAGAGCTGGGGCTGGTACATCCAATTGACCCCAGCATTCTTTGGCTCCGGAATCCTAGTCGGCCTCAATGCCGCCCTCTCCTGGTTTCTCGGTACGGTGGTTGCCTGGGGCCTCATCGGTCCTCTTTTGGTGCACTATGGCGAATGCATTGGCGAACAGGTCGGCGAAGGCAAGTGGGCGGAATTGACCAACTTCAACAAGTTGAACGACATCAACAAGCCCGGGTTCGTCCCTTCGCCTCGGTATTGGATGCTGTGGCCCGGCGTCATGGTTCTCCTCGCATACAGCCTGGTCGAGTTCGTGCTTCATATCCGAGTGGTTTGGGACGGTGCCAAGTATGCCTTCAGGTCCATGGCCTCGTCAATCAACGGGGGGCTCAAGTCCAAGGGCAAGAGTATCCCCTTCTTGGAGAAGCAAGCCGCCAAGCTCGAGGAAGAGTCTAGCTTGCTCCAGGACTTTGCGCCTCCAGAGCAGCAAGTCCCGGGTTGGATCTGGGGCCCCGGCACCATTGTCATGGTCGTCGTGTCCTGTCTCGTCTGCCACTTCCAATTTGATATGAACGCCGGACTTGCAATCCTTGCCTGTGTACTTGGAATCCTTTTTGCCTTCCTCAGCATCTACGGCGGTGCTGTCACCGACACTGCACCCCTGACGGCATCATCCAAGGCCTCGCAGTTGGTGTACGGCGGCATCACAAAGGGTAGTTACAAGGTCGCTGACGCCCAGCGAATCAACCTTATAGCCGGTAATATTGCATCTGGGTGTGCAGACGTATCCAACAGCCTGGTTTCCGACTTTCGCGTTGGGTTTTTGCTCAGGACTCCCCCCAAGTATCAATTCTACGCCCAGGCCATAGGCGCGTTGGTCTCAGTCTTCCTGGCGCCGGGAATATTTGTTCTCTTCATGTCTGCTTACCCGTGTGTATGGCGTACTGACCTGCCAAAGGAAGAGGTAATGCGATGTCCCTTCAAGGCACCCTCGGTCGTGGCGTGGCAAGCGGTTGCGCAGGCCGTCACGGCACCCGAGATTCCCATTCCTCTTTCATGCACCATTTTCTCCATTGTCATGGGGGTTGTCGCTGCCCTGCAGGCCGCTTTCAAGAACTTCTATCTTGTTGGACCTCGAGAGAAGTACCGGGACTATCTTCCCAACTGGATGGCGGTCGGCGTGGCTTGGGTGCTGGGCGCTGATAGCGGATACGCCAATGCCATTTTATTTGGCAGCATCACGGCGTGGTGGTGGAAGAAGTACTTTGGCAAAAACTTTGACATGTATGCCTTCTCTGTTGCCGCTGGCCTGATAGCTGGTGAAGGACTGGGAGGCGTTGTCAATGCTGCCCTTACACTTGGAGGCGTTGATGGCCTCAAGAAGGGCACTTTTATCGCTCTGCCCGGGGAGGATTGGTGATGCGATAGGGATTGCCCATTTGTTTAGCTAAAATATTATTGACGTACAACGAAGAAATCCTTGGCAGGAACCAACTCAAAGTGACTTGCGAATATCCAGGACAACTGAGAAGAAGAGCGAATTTGACGCCCACTTTGCTTCTGACGAGCCCGCAGCGTCAGCCCCCATTCTACCAGCACTCGAGGTCTGGGCAGATGCTTTTGTCGCCCATTATCAATACTACGTCGATATTTGACAGACGAGACATCACTAGTCAAAACCGCCAATTCGCTCATCGAAACCCTCATGCGGGGGAGCGAGCCCCTTGAGGTTACTCAGCATGCAGAGGCTCAGGTAAGCCAAGAGGGGGACAAGGCGGCGACGCAGGTCATGCTCATGTAATGGTTGACATAAGACACTAGATTCACAAGCCAAACCAATCATGTGTGCAGCCGCCACCACAAATACCAGACTCCAAAGTGCCGGCAGCCCTCTGGATGCGGTCAGCCACGACAAATCCTCAACGTCGGGGATCCTCTGCGGCAAGCCCGCGAACGTCCAAACAACTCCAGCACTCCCAGCTCCGTCTTGGTCACGGTTGACTGGGAACTCGCGGGTTTTGGTGACGACATTGGTGGGGTCCTAGCTGCGCTATCCGGGTCCCCTCCCAGACTTCAACAGCAAACGAAGCTCCGAGTGGTCTCACCCTGAACTCAGATGCCAGTCTGAGAAAATGGCTAGGAAGCGCCACCCTTGTTAAAAGCTTGGGACCTCCTCTCCTCGGTGGAAGCAACGAGTCAAGTCCTTTTCCCCTCATCACCTCTTCTGCGACCCGTCGCCTTTTTCGCACAAGACCAAATCACGTTCTATATACCTATTCTTATTCTTCCTCCTACTCCTCATCATCATCATGCCCGTCTCCGTCCCCAAGTCCGATCGTCTCGTTGACCTCTTCAGCCTCAAAGGCAAGGTTGTCGTCGTGACGGGCGCCTCGGGTCCTCGCGGCATGGGCATTGAAGCTGCTCGCGGGTGTGCTGAAATGGGCGCTGACGTTGCCATAACCTACTCGTCCCGAAAGGAGGGCGCCGAGAAGAACGTCGAGGCGCTGACCAAGGAATACGGAGTCAAGGTCAAGGCTTACAAGCTCAACGTCAGCAACTACGACGACGTTGAGCAATGCATCAACGGGATTATTGGTGACTTTGGCAAGATTGACGGCTTCATTGCCAAGTATGTTCAACTCGCGTCGTCTTCCCCCCTGCAGTCTATGATGCTAACAGCAATGGATTAGTGCCGGTGCCACAGCCGATGCTGGCGTCATTGACGGAACTGCGGCTGCCTGGGACAAGGTCATCCAGATTGACCTGAACGGCACTGCCTACTGCGCCAAGGCCGTGGGAGCTCACTTCAAGAAGCAGGGCTACGGCTCCTTTGTCATCACGGCGTCCATGTCTGGACACATTGCAAACTACCCTCAAGAGCAGACATCGTACAATGTCGCCAAGGCTGGCTGCATTCACATGGCTCGCTCGCTGGCAAACGAGTGGCGCGACTTTGCTCGAGTCAACTCGATTTCCCCGGGCTACATCGACACTGGCCTCTCCGACTTTATCGACCCGCAGACACAGGAACTCTGGCGCTCCATGATCCCCCTCGGCCGCAATGGACTCGCCAAGGAGCTCAAGGGTGCATATGTTTACCTGATTTCCGACGCCAGCACCTACACAACCGGAGCTGATCTCGTCATTGACGGTGGATACACCTGCCGATAAGCGGGGGCGGCATGCGGTGGCGATTCGTGACGGTGTACGGAGTACGATGATGTACGGCGTAAAACGAAAAGCTTGCTGACAAGAAAAATAAAATAAATAAAAAGAAAACCCTGCACGGGGCCTCGTGCTCTATCCAATCGTTTGTCGGGCAGCGTTCATGGCGAACGAGATGCTGGAACCATCGTGAGTTCGCGACGCGAGAGAGCCGCCCGGATGGGGCGGAGCTTCGTTCAATGTCTGATGTCGTCACGTGAAGGTATGCATTACCAGCCTGTCGATATTGTGGAGTCCCCTCACCCATCATCCCAACATGCAACGCGACACGTGCGTTATTGGCCCCGCGAATAGATAAAGGAGCCTGGCGTTTTGCAGCGATTTATACGGGCTAGGTAATTGCTCTGTAGAGTCGGGGAATATAGACAGAGTATGTCAGCACCTCTTTATCTGTCATTCTCCGATTGGCTCCTAACATCTATAATTGATTCTCTGCAATGACTGCGGGAGTTGTCTCCTATCACGAATTGATTACATACCAGACTGCTGCTGGTTACCTAGGTATTCAACATTGAATGCATCTCATCTCCATGCCCCACCTCTTTCTCGCGTGTCAGCGCATCTTGGTGCGCCGTGGAACCTTTCGGTGCAACTTACGGGCGAGCATCCAGATTCAATTCTTGTGTTGCTTGAAACCCACTTGTCCTATTCAAGCTTTCGCTTCTTTGGTGACGTCTCGGTGGCTGCTTATCGCCGAAACGAAAGCTCCATGTCAGCTAACGCCGAAATATCTTGATCAAATGGCGCTACCCTACACGCACGCCCTCGCCATACTGTTGGGTTTAGCCACCAACGGTTAGGACAGCCCGAGTGATAAATAAACAGGCGCTTTGGTGAGGGCTAGGTTATGTCCGAATTAATTTCGATTCGTCTTCCAATCAAGGGAATTAAGTTACCCAAGCTCCGACTCCGAAGCACGTACATCCGGGCAGTGGCTTGTTGTTACATAAACGAGCGCATCCGCCATGCTTGTTTTAGGCACTGCTCCCATCATCCCTCTTCACGTTTCCAAAGCTAGTCAAGGAAAATAGAAGGAAGTGGGAACACAATCTATTCTTTTAAAATAGATACACGTTTCGGTACAATGTCGAAACATAAGCCCGTCTGGCTCATTGCCGCTGCATCGAGCGGCTTCGGCCACGAGATTGCTCTCGCAGCTCTGAAACGCGGACATACCTGATTGTGAACGAGTCATTAGGGATAAATGCTCACAGAGCCTTGAGATATTGGATGAATGGAAAGATGTCATCAGAAGCACTGATCATGACCAGTCATAGAGTATGGTGATGAAGTTTTTGATCAGTATGCTCTAGAAAGATGGTTGCTTATCTAGGAGTCGCAGGGTATAAGAGCAACCACGTCGTGGGGTTAAACGATGATTAGTTCTAGGCTTGACATGGTGCACTATGAACGTCGTATCCACTAGCTTGAACGTAATGTAACATTCCACTCATAGCTTGAAGAAAATTGGGTATACTTTATGTAATATCTGGGAGTACTAGTACCAAAGGCCAACTCAACTGTGATGGTGTCCCGTTGTAGCAATATCACCTTTGTATTCCCCTTTGGGCCGGAAGATACAGCGCGACAGGAAACTGAAGGTTCAGTAACATAACTATAGTCAGGCATTGCGACATGTTGTTGCAAATGTACATGTTCCAAGCAGTGATCGAGGTGTGCCTCTTGTCCCGGGAGCAACCGGCTATAAGAGGCTAAAAGCATGGTGCGCCTCTGGACGAGAACCCCTTTGCAGCCTGCTAATCCAGATCTTTGGGAAAGTCCAGATGTCGCCTATAGAGTTTGGCTAACGACAGCCCCGTGCCCGTGGGTACTGGAGCATCTCCTCAAAACAGTGGGTTTATGGCATATGCGATGTATCGGACTTCAAATTAAAACTCCGTACGGAGTACTTGACAAGAGATGCCGTGGTAGTGGGGCGTTGACGTTCCTGCAGGTTCTATTTCACCACCCAATGCCTTGCCCATGGCTCTGGATATTGGATCTTGTGCTGTATGTTGCACAGCATCGCGGGTGGTTCGGCCTACAGTAGTAGTAGTAGTTGCACAGCAGCAAGACATCTGCACGACTGGAGTTGGGTGCGTGTTGGCAAACTGACACGTCATTTTCATTCTTGTGAAGCACCAGTTGACGCCTTGGACATGGGATGGTTCTGGCCCACCGACTCGGTATCGTTGTCCAGGGCTGCTTCATCCGCCAACAACGGCTCACCAGCACTCGGGGTCAACGGCAGGAGACGTCTAGCATATCGTACTTGCCCCGTGCGTAACTTATAATGACATGACTGAACTGCAAAACGTGGCCATGGGCTGCCGGAGCTATGACCTATCGACAACTCGGGGCTTGCTGCACGTTGACAGATCTGCGTGCCACCAACATGTGGGCCGTGAAGGGATGCGAGGCTAGACAAGAGTGTCCCAGCCATTTGGGGCGGAACTTCTGGCTACGTACGTGCCATTGCAGGGCTTTTGTCAGGTCTGCAAGCGTGCCGGTCTCTTCCCCCACAAGAGTCAAGTCTGGTTGGATATTGCGTGCGCGCTGAGAGCATGATGCATGCCGGTCCCTCAGTGTCTTGCAGCTGTCGTTCAACCCGTCCCCGAGCCATGGATCACGATCTGCTTCGGACCACGGAGCAGTCTGAGTGGAAACATGGGCGATTCAGTCGGCACCCCAACACCCAATCCGTCTCGACTTGATTGGTGGCGCGTCGACAGGGACCTGATGATGAGGTGGGAGTGTGGTCCGAGACTCTCTCAACTCTCCACAGAACGTCGAACCCAGGAACCGCCCACCACCCTACGGAGTACTCCGTACCAACTAACTACCAGGCCCCTGTCTACTTAATGGGCTGTATTTTCTTGATTCAGGAAAAAGCAAATCCAGTGACAGGGCCCGCGGCGTCTTGCGGCGCTCTCATTTCTTAGCGCAAGATGCGGGAAAACCGGCGCCTCCGCCTTCATGCCATGGCCGAATGGGAGAAGAATCATCGGAGGCCTATGTTCTGTTGACTCAAATGTTCCCATCTGGTTGGACAAGGGCGGGACTTGCCTGCCTTTTTACAGATTGCAATTTGGCGGTTTGGGTCCTTATCCGGTGCCATGGTCGATCGATTCCATGTCGATTCTCAGCTGTTTCCCGCCCCACGGTCGGACGGACTCCTTGTAACCATCTTTTTGCTTCCAGCTTCGGCCGCTGTGTTTCTACATCCCTCATCTTCCTCGCCGAGCTACCATTACTCACCTCTCTCTTCATGGCAGAGTAACGATGCTGCGCGTGTTGCCTCATAATGGCCCTCGACTCCGCACCTCACCTGACGGACGCTGCCATATCGCACCTATGGCACTTCATCGAGACTCGCGGCTTGGATCTGGACGTGGTACGTTGGTTTCGGCGCTCTTGGCTGTCTTGCGCACTGGGAGTGTGAATCCTGGTGTAGCGTCACGACGTTGAACCAAGATGGAAGACAGGACACTACACAGTCGACCTGCACACCAAAACTGACTCTTGGTCTTCGTAGGGCGGTTCCCAAGATCCAAGGCAGGGATCTGCGCGAAACGACTCTTCAGGCGGCGGAACTCTTAGCCAGACGGCAGGTAGCAAAGGATCATCACTCGGCAAGTTGGGCACAACATTTATACCTGTATCTATCTTTACGGCCGTGTGTCTCGTCATATTTACCGTTCTGCGCCGGTTCTGCAAACGTGTGTATGCACCGAGGACCATCCCAGAGCTGAGAAGCCCCGAGTAAGATTCCTATGCTATGCGACGCGCACTCTCGAGTCCTGGGGCCATGTATACATGTCGTACTGACCACTGCCAGCAGCGTGCCCAGCCCAGCTCTACCTGGAGGATGGCTGGATTGGATTGTTCCCTTTTTCAAGACACCGGACACAATCGTCTTGAACCATGGGTCCCTTGACGGCTTCTTCTTCCTAAGATTCTTAAAGATCCTACGCAACATTTGTCTTGCTGGCTGCCTCATCACATTTCCCGTGCTATTTCCGATCCACGCCACAGGGGGGAGTGGTCTTACCCAGTTGGAAATGTTGACTATAGGCAATGTCAAGGATCCTCAAAAGCTACTCGCCCACGTCTTCGTGGCGTGGGCCTTCTTTGGTATGACATCTGAGCTCTCCTTGGACCATTTCCCGAGCCTTGTTGCGGGTGTACTTGCGACGAAGCTAATGCTAATCCTGCCATTTTTGAAGGGTTCGTGCTTTACATGATCGTACGAGAGTGTATCTACTATGTCAACCTTCGCCAGGCGTACCTTTCTTCACCGTACTATGCAGACCGCATCTCCTCCCGCACGATTCTACTTACATGTGTCCCAAAAGAGTACCTGGACGAGCGTCGTCTCCGGAAGCTGTATGGAGACTCGCTGAGGCGTGTGTTTATTCCGCGAACATCCAAAGCCCTCGTAAAAATGGTAAAAGAGCGCGAACAAACTGCTGAGCGACTGGAGAAGGCCGAGATTGCGCTTATCCGAATCGCGAACCTGGCTCGACAAAAGAAACTGGCCAAGGATCCGAAGCTGGCAGATTCTTCTACCGCCGCAGCATCCACCACTGAATCGGCCGGCTCGAAGCAAGACTTGGTTGTGATCCCGAGTGATAGCACTGCCAATGCTACTTGTAGGGGCGATCCGGACGAGGCGGAATCACCAGGGTCAATAACTTGCTTGGAATCTTTACGACGCGATCCCGATAAAGACAGCCACACGAGCCAGCATGAAGGCACCAAACTGAACAATATCACTGCGGATGAGAACGAAAAATTGGACCAAGTTGATGACGAGTATGAGCACCCTTACGGTCTGTCGATGGATCTCCCGGATGTCAGAGGATCTGTTGCCGCCCAATGGATTCCGGTCGAACGACGACCATACCATCGGCCAATTGGTAACTTTGGCCGCCGCGTTGATACGATACGATGGACACGCTCACGACTGCGAGATCTCAATCTACAAATTTTCAAGATGCGCCGACAAGTCCGACGAGGCGATGGCATCACCTTGCCGTCGGTTTTTATCGAATTTTATACGCAGGAAGCTGCACAAGCGGCACATCAAGTATTGACTCACCACCGACCGTTGCAAATGTCGTCGCGCCTGCTCGGCATTCGGCCAGACGAAATCATATGGTCCTGCCTAAGAATGCCGTGGTGGGAACTGATCATCCGACGCTTCGGCATCTTGACCTTGGTAACGGCGGCAATAATCTTTTGGGCGGTCCCGTCCGCTTTTATTGGCACAATTAGCAATATCGACAGTCTGACGCAGAAGATCGAGTTTCTCAGCTTCCTGAATAAGCTACCTGGTGTGATTTTAAACTTTATCCAAAGCTTTATGCCCGCAGTGGTCTTGTCCCTGTGGATGGCTGCAGTGCCTTGGATGCTTCGATGTAAGTATTGTCTACATCTTGATGACCGCCGAGTTTTCTGGAGGATCTGACATTCCATTTCAGTCTGCGGTGCCCAGTCTGGTATTCCGACGATAACACGAGTCGAATTATTCGTCCAAAATGTGTATTTTGCCTTTCAGGTCGTTCAAGTCTTCCTCATTACCACCCTCACTTCCGCAGCGTCGTCAGCTCTGGGAAAGATTTTGTCGAACCCTCTGGGCACAAAAGATCTCCTTGCCGAAAATATTCCCAAGGCATCCAACTTTTACCTGTCCTACATAATGATTCAGTGCCTGATGAGTGGAGGAATGCGCCTTATCCAAGTTTTTGGATTAATTCGGCATTACATTGTCGGCCGTGTGAGCGAGGTACCTCGTACGAGATACAAGCGCTGGTGCAAGCTCGAATCTGCATATTGGGGTGGTGTGTATCCTGTCTATACCAATATGGGCGTGATTGGTAAGTTTATCTTGATGACGCGGTTGCAAATCCTTACTCAAATAAATGCATACTGACTTTGGCGTTTTAGCCCTCAGCTACTCCTGCATTGCCCCGCTAGTCCTTCTCTTTGCCGCTGGAGGATTGTTTGCAACACAAGTGGTTTGGAAGTACAATCTCCTCTATGTACTAGACTCTGATATGGACACGAAGGGGTTGTTTTATCCTCGGGCTCTCATTCACCTGACAATTGGCCTCTATCTTGCCGAAATTTGTCTTATAGGCCTGTTCGCGTTGAAAGGTGCTTTTGCGCCTTTGGCATTAATGGTCTTGTTCTTCATTTTTACGGGCCTAGTGCAATTCTCCCTCAGCGACGCAATTGCCCCCCTTCTACTCAATTTGCCGCAGACATTGCCTCTCGAAGGCGAAATCCAAGAAGAAGAAAAGGCAAAGGCTTTACGGGAGAAGGAACTTGCCACGGCGAGGTTGGAAGGGGAAAGCGGAGTTGCGGGCGCGGCAAACGACTACTATGACTCCGAACAAGTCTTTGGCGACGAGGAACAGATGGAACAGTCGGATACTGAGGAAGAGGAAGAAGAAGAGGAGTCTGGGGACGAACATGGCCCCGTTACGGGAACCAGAGCCGTTGAAGGTGCAGCTAGCATTGGGTCTACACTGAAAGAATGGGCCAAGGCTACAACCCAAGCCAAAGTCAACAAGACGATCAACAGCCCAGACGTACAGGAATTCCTAGCCAGGATTCAATTCTGGAAACATGACAAGCATGCTAATGACAAACCACCGGGCTTCCTGGCACGATGGCTTCATCCAGAAGAGTACGAGGATTTTGTTGCTTTGCGAAATACCATACCTGGGGATCAACTCCGTCATGTTGAGTACCCATCCGAGTTTAGGAAGCGATGCTACCTTCCGCCGGAGATGTGGGCGCCAAAACCTACTTTATGGATACCTCGAGACGAGGCCAGAGTCAGCAGACAAGAGGTTGCCCATACGAAGAAATACACGCCCATCTCGGACAAGGGCGCAGAGTTGGATGAGAAAGGTGGAGTGGTAGTCTATTTCGACAAGGCACCGATAAAGAAAGACCGGATGCTTCTGTAACATAGGATCCGATTTAGCATGGCGAATTGTATATAGTTTGCAACTTATTTGCATCTCGTAGGACTAGCAGCCTTCCCGAAGGGACAAGCATAGCCCACGCACGATAATGAAATGAACAGTAATATGTGAGAGGTCAATATCATTAATGCTATCGTGACCAGTCTATATCGGTATATAATAGTACACGAAATCCGACAGCAATTTGGCAGTTGCAAATTTTGCTACTTTGTACCTCAGTTCCATAACAAGCACACCGTCTTGGACGTTCCCAATTTTCTCTCCCTTTGATGTCGCCCGTTTCTGTTTTCAGTGTTACGCAGAACGTCAAGCCGCTACTGCATAACGAGAACATTGCGAAATCGAGGCTTGCCAGCTACCAGGCTGTCAACAGCCTTTTGAACATCGGCAAGAGAATACTTCTCAATCATGCATTTGATATCATGGGTTCGGGCGAAACGTATGGCCTCCTCGCTGTCCAATGCATGACCTGAAGGCCAGCCACATACGCTCAAACCGCCGAGTACCATGGCAACTGTATCAAATTGAACACCACCAACCGCGGCTAGACAAAGAAGCTTGCCTCCTGGAGCTAGACCGCCCACCAGTTTCCCAACGACTTCGGGATTGGGGGCCGTCTGAACAATAATGGCAGCGCCACCGAGCTTTTTGAGCTCAGCGGGACCATCAGAATTCTTCGTGTTGATGTAATGGTGAGCACCCAGCTGTTTGGCAAAATCAGCCTTGTCGTCCCCAGACGAGAGAACGGCAACCTCATAGCCCATCTTATGGGCATATTGTACAGCAAGATGGCCCAGGCCTCCAAGCCCTTGGACAGCTACCAGTGCGCCCTGCTCAACGTGCATCTTGCGAATGCCGTTAAACACCGTGACACCGGCACACAGCAACGGAGCAACCTCTGCCGGGTCCGAGTCGTTGGGGATACGAACAACAGCCTCCTGGCGGAGGAGGACGTATTCTGCAAAGCCGCCATCCTTGGAGCATCCATTGACGAGCTCATTATCGCACATTTGAAATTGGCTACGCTGGCATTGTCGACAGTGGCCATCGTGGCCGCCATGCCAGGGACCACCAACGCGCTGACCTTTGGAAATATGGCTCACGCCTTGGCCAAGCTCAACGACATCGCCCACAATCTCATGTCCTGGTGTTCGGGGAAAGACGTCTCCCATATGGCCCCCAGCCACGGCAACGTCCGAAAAGCACACGCCGCACGCAAGGACTTTGACGAGAACTTGGCCGGGGCCTGGGTGCTGGAGCTCTACGTCTTGCAGCTTGAATGGGGCGTTGGTCTCTGTGAGAACGACAGCTTTGAAAGTCTTGGGAAGCGCAGCCATTGTTAAAGACGTCAAGTGGCGAGATGTTGATAAGAGTAAGGCAAGTTACTAGTTGAAAGCCAGCCCGTGCTGTGCGAAGAAAAATGTTCCGAGGGGCAACATGTTCGACGTGGTTCTAGCATCCCTTTAAAATATCATCTTTCCAACGCAAGCTCACTGCGTCTTGACAAGATGCAGCTAGCGCACGCCTCTTTCGGAATTGGGATTAAGCTGGAACAAATAGTGTTTTCGGGGCGGCGATCAATAGCTCCGGCTGATCCGGAGCAGCAGAGGGGTTGAGCATCACCTATTCAGGCGTTTCGGCTTCGGCATAACTATTTCCTTTGGGGTTGATCCAATGAGTGAGTCCCACCATTGCGCCTGGTTGGAGCCAGACCATTGATCGGCTTTAATGACATAGTGCCATCTGTAACGCCGAGTGCCAAGTGGTAACTTGTAGCACGAAAGCCGAGTCTATCAGAGTTGCGCATCAGGATGTAACCGAACACTAGGAAATTCGGACAGGCGACGGACTTCACCAAGTGAATATTGGATGTAGGGGAACTTTGGCTACTTTACACCGCAAGACTACCGGACCCAATTCGTAGTTGAGTGGCGTATGGGTGTAATAGTTGCAGGATTTCATTCAGCGTCTGTGAGGCAATTCGCACAGAGTCAGGTCTCCCAAGCATATCTGCTACTGAAAGTGGAGGATAATATGGTTTGCTACCTGCCAGCAGTAGCTACGCTACACACATCGGCCGTTTTGATGCATGTAATTGGCAACTTCGAGCACTTGTCTCCCCGCTGTAGCGAGGTCACCACCGCTAGGAACCTGTTGCAATTGAGCCTGGTACGTATTGTCGATTTGCTTATTTATAACAGTAGTGAGGAAACCACATGTGGGAAGTTGTCAATGCTCACTTGAGCCTGGTCCTTGGTAGTGAATCAGAGGACGTAGCTGCGTTGTAAAAAAGCCACCCATCCCCTATATCGGCAAGATATGGTCCTCGGCATTTGATAGGAAATGCAGCCCAATTCCTGTACTTTCGCTCAGAATTTCTCAGTCTCTCCCTTTACAATCTAAGTCCTGCTTTCTTGGGAGTTGGCTGGCCTCGGCTTCTTCATCATTCCACTGACAAGCTTCAATGTCACTTGTCTTATCTACATCATTCTTCCCTTGGCCATCCAAAGAATATTCAGCAGCGATATTATATGAATACCGACAGTGTAAAGCTCCTCTAACAACTGGAGGGACCGCGGCAGCGTTGTCAGCTAGCCAGCGCTCGGGTATGAAGTGGTTAGCCGTATCTCCCAAGACTCTGGGATTTGTTGGGATTAGACTGTGTCAATTATAAAAGCTGGCAAGCCGCCTAGGTACTATTGGCTACCGTTGGGTATGCCCAAATTACGGCCACAAGTCCGTATCGCGACTCGTTAACAACAAAGACAGCCTCTTCCTCGCTACTGAACGAGCAAACAGTCGCCACAGGGCCAAATATTTCCTCTTGGGCGATGCGCATTGTGCGTACCACGTCCCTAAAAAGCGTCAGCGCGACGAAGTAGCCGTCCTTAAGGGAAGGGTCCGAAGGCAAGTCAGCCTGGGCCGCAATCTTGGCACCCTCTTCACTTCCCAAGGCAATGTAACTTTTGACCAGACCGTTCCTGCTCGTCAAATCCATTTCCGACTCGCAATCCGCGTACTGCAGCGGCCAGTCTATTGACGAACTCATCGTAGAGCTTTTCATGCACCAGTAATCTCGATGCTGCAGTACACGCCTCACCCTTACTAAGATAGGCGCCCTCCAAAGCACCCTTGACCGCTCGATCCATATCGCAGTCGTCAAAGACAATGAATGCGTTCTTGCCACCAATCTCCAACGCGGTGCGCTTGACAAGCTTCGAAGCCGTTTTAGCGACAGCAGCGCCGGCAGCAGTAGATCCAGTCAGCGAGATCATCTTGACTGCAGGGCTCTCAATGAGCAGCTGTGCGACCTCAGCTCCAGCTCCTGGGATGGCCTGCACAACGCCCTTGGGGAGGACGGTTTGTAGGATCTCGATGATCCGCATCACTGTCAAGGGAGCCTGTTCTCCCGGTTTGATGATGATGGTGCTGCTAGCGGCTATGCATGGTGCAATTTTGCCGCCTGCATGAATCGGCGGCCAGTTGAATGGCAGAATGCCAGTGCACACACCAAGCGGCTCCCGGATAACGGAAGAATAGACGACTCCGCGATCATGAACTGTCCAGGAAGCTTGTCGATCAAGGAGCCGAAGAAACCAAAGACCTGGATGATAAAGGCCACATCCAAAGCCGCGTCGAGAGCTGGCTTTCCGTTCTCGGCGCAGAGCAGGTTTGTAAGCTCTTGCTTTTGCGTCTCAAGAGCGGCAGAGCAATTCAACAAGGTTTGCCCGCGATCTGCCAAACTTCGCTGCTTCCAGCTGTCAAAGGCCTTGGAGGAAGCATCGATGGCTGCATTTGTGGTAGCAGCATCTCCTCCACGAACAGTTGTCAGGATCCCTCCGGTCGCAGGGTTGTGGACGACGAAATCCTTTGAAGCGTTGGCAGATGACAGTGAAAGATGGAGTGCTTCGGGATATTGAGAGCTTCAGCCATTTTGAAAGGAGTTGGTTGGCTGGTGGTCGTATTATTGGTTGGTCTAAGACGTAAGTCAATTGTTGCTTGCAATGCTACAGTCTGTCTTTCGTTCTTGGCAGCTTCTAGTATGAGGGCGAACATTCGCCATACTTTATACTATTGTAGCTCGGAGTTTACTCAAAACCAAAGCCGATATCTCTGGCTTAAACTGTCGGAGAGCAATTTTGCTTTACGTTAATAATACCTAGGACTGACATGTTGTCATGGTATATTGTACGGTTTGTTAATACGGATGATGGCAAAGTGGACATCTGCCTATGACCGGAGAAAAAAATCAATGCAAGTGTTGTAGTATTGATCGAGTAATGAACAGATGTCATTTGGTGTCTTGGGATACGGGGTACATGCTGTGTATTGCACAATTTCTTGTAATTCCATCCCTCGGATTGGAAATTAGTACTCTATTATTATTCTTACTACTCTTATCTCTATATATGTACTTAGGAACTATCAAGTAATTAGTTACCTATTATAACCTATCTAGGCAATTAAGCTTGTCGATGTTAGTGCTTGTCTATAAATGCATAGAGTTTAATACCAAAGTATATATGTTAGCAACCTGGCGAACTCTAGCGTAAAGCAATTCTGTTCCCCTACAGTAATGGTGATTGGGATAGAAGTAACGTCCTGGGTCTTGCCAGAAGTGTCTACACCAAATTCCTTTAATCTATAGTAACCCGTTTTGGCTCGGATGTATTAGTGATGTCACAAGGCCCATTAGGAGTCATCGACCACTCGAGCTTCTAGCAGGTCGGTCGGCAGAGACAAAAGGGTGGGGGTATATTAGGGAGCGAGCTAATGTTTTTGACAAGTCCTTTAGACACCTGCATTCTACTTCAGAAGTGCTGCCGCCGGAAGTCGTGTCAATTATCTTGCAGAACGCCTCGGCTTGTAAAACCATGTTTTGGTGGAATATAGTCCGCGTCCACAATGCATTATACTATCAAATTGGGGATGAGTTAGTGACACAGACTATTGAGAAGGCTCTTCAAGAATATCATCATTTCCAAGGTGTCTTTGCGCCTTTCTTAGATATTTGCTCGAGGAATTTTCAGACCCTTGGCCAGGAAGCCCAGCTCCACTATTGTAAGTTGCTCACAGAACTTGTCCGCATCTAGATATTGGATGGTAGCTGATATTCTAGTTCTACTAGTTACACACTTTCACTGGGGCGCTTTGGAGCTGATTAACCTGCTCTAGCGAACTAGGAGTGCTGAGACGTTAACAGCACCGGGGCCACCAAGTATTACAAGCGTCCAAGCTATTGTCGAAGCCGCTTCTCTTATTAGCAACCCTAGTCAGTGGCTTGTGACCGACATGGACTTTCCAAACCTTGACCTTCGGGATCCATTTCCAGAAACAACCGTCGATATTCTTTCTACTACCGCCAACAAAATACTAGATCTCCACACCGCAGGAGAGCTCTCAGTTAGCACTGCATGGCTAATGGCTTCTACGATTCTCGACACTCTGACTGTGATTTCTAAAGTATCGGGCATGGCGGCTCGGACTCTTGACCAGCTGCAAATAACTATTGCCAAACGAATTCTCGAAGCTGTTGGAAGAAATAATACCCCAACAGTATTTTGATAGAACTGATTTTGCGAATAATATATCCGTAATCTTTTAGACAACAATAGTAGGTAATAGTTTAACAATCATAACCCTCAATGCGGGCGCAAGTGTCATGATACGAATAGATTATATCCAACAGGTCGGAAGATTCCATATGAATGTTGGCTAAAATACGGAATATAAGGGGGTATAGTTGTCAATTAGAGCGCGGCCTTTTTGTGATAAAATGCAGTACTATTTATATTCAAAAATAGTTCTGTATTGGTTCCAACACACATTCAACCTCCACCAGCCGCAATGTACTCCCGTATATCAGTCTTCGTTTCGTTCATCTTCGCTTGGGCTATCATCAGGGCTTTAGAATCCATGTCAAATACAACATACATGCTTTGTAGTGCCGGTGCTCCAAGAACAGGAATATCTGTAGGTCCGTCGCCCTCAACAGGCGCTAGGGCGAGCTCACAAGTCTCAGCACGATCAGAGCCCGGTGAGGCGCCGCTGCCGATATTATTATTGTTTCCTTTGCTATTACCCTTCGGGGTACTGCTGCCCTGTCGATTTCCTCCACGGTCCTTCCTATTATTCTGGTTGTTGGCGCCTCCCCGATTTCTGTCCTTCTGGGGCTGTCTTGAATTGCCAAGTCTAGCATTGCCGGGCTCTCTTGCGCCACGTCCAGGATCAGGTGTAGCAATGATGGAATCAAGAGGCACCCTCACTTGAACATTGTCTTTGTTCAATCCAAGCGTGAGATCCATACCCCGTATACGGCTACAGTCCGCAAGGAACTCGCCTTGCGGCCCGGGTCGCGCGCCGAGTCTCTTTCCCAGTGCATCTAATGTTCCAGCGGGGAGGACGATTGAAGGCACACCGGTATCAAGCCACGCTACCGGAGGTGCATCGTTGGATAACAGATTCCCTCTCCGTTGTCGCCGCAATAAATCTCGTGCCGACAGGCCCTGGGAGGTGTGCACATATGATGGGACTCGGGCGTTATCTAGACGGTGACTCGTGAACACAGACCTCTTAAACTCCCCTGACCATGATATGCTGTCGTCGGATTCGGGAAACGACCCTTCTTGTCGACTAGGGCGTTCTTGCGAATTATTGCCTCGTCCTGTATCCCTAGAGGGGGCCAAGCCAACTGAGCTAAAATCCACGACGAACGAGGGCAAAGCCCCGTCTTCGGTTGCAACTAATGGTGCGATTTTAAGCTCACCCTCGCATTTAGCGGCGTCGAATCCACCCCAAACCAAACTTCCATTGTCAGGAGATCCTAGAAACGGAATTAGCATCAGTTCATGATTTGAAGGCCATCAATATTTTCCAGAGCAGTTGATCCACTACATAATTGGACCAAGAGAGTGTGTAAATGGGGTTTAAATAATATACTTACGGAAGTCACCGAGATAAAGACCGTATGCGTTCGATCTGCTCAGGCTGTCTTGTTTAAACCGAGCCGGGACATTTGGATATAGATTATTCGTAGATTCTCCTTGAACTGGGCCAATACCCATGACTGGAAAGCTGACTTGACCGGGAGGCACGCCTCCTGATTCCACGAGGCCCATCTGCACGGGAACTGCTTTTCCGCCGGGGGTGACCTGAAGAGAGCTTTCGATAAATTTACCAACGAATGCGGCCCCTCCGGTAAAAGTTGCGTTAAGAGGAAGGTTCAGATCTCGAATTTGGGTTTTGTTCTTATTGACGTCGAGGGATCCGGCCTTGAAGCCCGTGGCACGTCCATCACACTGCTCTCCTTCGCTACGACAAAAGTCGCTTCCCGTTTTCGGAATATTCAAGTCACTACTTCCTGTATCAAGCAAGCCTCTCATGACCTGGCCTGCAACTGAAAACTCGATAAAAGGGCGGAAGCCACCTTGAGAAGCGTCTGTGATCTTCTGGATCTCGCTAACTTCTAACTTCACTCCTGGCTGGGCAGTAGCCTGGCTGCTAACAAGCAGTAGCTGGCTCGAGAGCCAACATGTGAGGTGAACAACCTTCATACCTGCTGAAGGATTTTAATACAAGTGTTGAATGAAAAGTCGGATGCTAATTATTGCAGTTGGAAATAGAAAAGTATGCTTAGACCAATGTAGCTTCCAGAGCTAGAGTACATAGAGAGCTATCAAGCGAAGAATTATCTTCCTTCTTCTGTACTTAATATATTCCAGGATAATGCGCTTTGTTTCTAGTAGTCTTCTGGAAACAGATCTAACCTCAATAGTAACACAGAAGTTGAGTTTGAAACAATCTTCAAACGGTTGAATGTAGGTTGTGGAACCTATCACCACTACTACCGAGAAAATTGAGAAGGCTGACTCAGTAAGGCTGTTGTCAAATTTTATTTATTCTATTCATATGTCTTGTAACGAAAAGGCCACCGGGCATTTAAGCACGTAGCCGGGTGTGATTTATTACCAGCGTTATAGCTGACTGCTTAATAGGATGTTGTATTTGTATTATTACTTTTGTAGGAAATAATACACCCCCCAAAAGACCGAGTGCTTTTTGCTATCGCTTCTCAACAGGGGACTTGCCACTTGGGATACCCTGGTTAATCTAGCTGCGCTAAATGAAGTTTCGACGCTAAGGCTACGTCAATGACTCGTGATAGGCCGCAATGATAAGCTGGTGAAAATGCTCGCACTCCGCAGTTGAGGCTTTGATTAACTTAGTTTCTCATCTGCTGAAACGTGCTGCACTTAATCGACTCGTGGCTTGTACTACAGCGCAGCTTCTCGCGAATTGTGCTTCAACGTCTGGGCCGGATGGCCCACCTTCCGTTGCCAAGATGGCATGACTCTTATTGTTAGGCTCTTCTCCGCGCCCGCAAGACTGTTGCGGCGCCCTGAGTCGAGAGCCTTTGAGTCGTACCGCTTCATTCATCGACTTCATAATCTGAGGAATGGCCGTGGCTGTATAGGCTAGCCGTAGCAACATGGACCTATAATTTAGACAGCTTCCTTCCAGTTCATATGCAAACACAAAAGAATTGCATTACAAAGAGCCAGCTTCGCTCGTACTGTGTGAGATTATACAGATTCTTCTTCCAAGCTACCAAGTCCACCTTAGAATCGTTGCATACTCGGAAAAGTTAACCGAGTTCAAGCTTGTGACGGGTAATAGGTCTGTAGTTATTGCACATGAAGCACATGAGGGAAATAATGTATAATCACGTCGAGATATTTTGGAAGCGTTTACAAATATCGGGATAATAGTTATAATTGCCAACTTATTTGTTCATATATAATTGAGTCACGCATCTACTCTGCCTAATAACCACCCCTTCACCCCTTTTCCAGGAAAAAAAAAAACCACTTTATAGGTCTTGCCTGTAAGTCTATCCATAGAATTATAACAAGAGACACATTTCTCTATTATGAAACAATTAGGCCTTAAAACACCCGCGACACAAAAAACAACACGTTTTTGTCTCTTGTATCAAAAGAGGCTTCTAGGTCTCCTCAGACGCAATCCAGGCGCGAAGACCTTCAGGATCACGGCAATGGAACTTAATACCAGCCGACCATGGAATGGCCTGAGCCTCTGTGGGTGTAGCGGTATCAGCAATTGCGTCCATTTCAAGCGAGCACTCACGCTCGGCACGGAAGGGTGGGAAAACTAGTTTCTTCTCCTCCTCCCCAAGAGGTTGCCGCTCCCAAGTAAAGAAGTGTAGTAGGAGGACGAGTGTGGAGTAGAGGCCACGATTGGCCACTACGAGAATTGTTAGCTCACGACAACAGGTATATAAACAAGTGACCAAACGTACTATCAATGCCAGGACAGACACGCCGACCACAGCCGTACGTCAAATGTGTTACGCCAAGCTTGTCGCCACCTTCAGTAAAACTGTCGGTGCGACCCTTGCGGCCGTTCAGCCACCGCTCAGGTATGAATTCATTTGGGTTATCAAAGGAAATTGGATCTCGGTTGGCGGCCATTAGGTTCATGATAACAAGCTGAGAAGGAGAGGTTAGTGTTGAGTGAAGAATACGGATAAAACTATAGGCAAAATTAGACATACCATTCCAGGAGGGATCTCATGCCCGTCATAACTAGCACCATCAAGGGTCTGCCGGGGAAAACCAAGTCGAACTGGCGTGTATATACGAGAGCCCTCCTACATTTAGGTCAATTTTTGCAAGTAGATGAGGTTTAGAGAAAAGCTACTAACAGTATGCAGGGCCTTGACATATTCAACTCGATCGTATTTGTGAGGCTTAGGTGGTTCGCCGTTGTACACCTCACGGATAGCTTCGTAGCCGTTTTTCTGCAGGTCTGGCCTGTTGGCAAGATAACCAATAATCCAAGTAAGCGAGTAGCCAAGATTGACTCCCGCGGCAACTGTCAAGAGATGTCAGATGCTGTGCTCAACAGATCAAGTGAAGAAAGAGAAGCGAAGGGATGAAGGGGGATGGCTGGTTGCCTTACTGCCGGTATAAGAAGCCAGAAGAACCTCTTCATCTTTCAACAGACCCTGGCGAAGAATATTGCCCAGAATTGACGGAGTCTGGTCTCCGTTTTCGATACGCTGCTTTAGCTCGCCAAGCATCTTATTGATGTAGACTTGCTGCGTCCTGCGGTATTCGCGAGCCTTCTCTTCCTTCTCATCATATGACCAGCTTTTGATGCCCAGCGTCTTTCCAGCCAGGTAGCGAAGCCAACTAGCACCGCTCAAAATAGGAATGTAATCACGAGCTGGTGAACCCACAGTACGCTGGCGAACTAAGTTGAACTGTTAATCAACTGCTATATTTGGAAGGAGGGTGAAAAAAAAAAGGGAGGCCTAGCAAGAAAAGCATAGGTTTAAGCCCAAGAAATACTTACAGATGTTTGTCTCGTTTTCCGCGAGCATCCCTACTATGTCATCATCGAGAGGAGTACCCATGAGTTGTTCAGACACTTGGCCAGTACCGAAGCGGTGAAGCTTCTCGGCCATATCAACAGCATTTCCTTGGCTAAGAGTGAGAATTTCACCAATCAGCTTTTTCAGCTTGGGGTGAATGACGGGTGTGTAGATTGGTAGGAGGCGAGGAGCAATCTGGGTAGAGAGCGCCTTGCGAGTACGGACAAGACGCTCGCTAAATGGTGAGGTGCCAACAGTCCAAATACCAGATGAGGCAAAATCCTGATGAAAGAGCTTGAACGTGGGCCTTGATTGGTATGCCGGACCTTGTTTGACAATGGTCTTGGAGAGAGCCTTGTGGCTGTTAATAAAGACCTATTCAGCTATACATTAGTTTATAAACTCTTTTCAAGAAATGCAATTGTTATGACATACCGCTTCACGCCCACCAAGTGACACCCGGATAACATCACCATACTTTTTGGTCCACTCAGCAATCTTTGGGACATGGCCATTGCTTAGCTACTAGAGATGTTAGATATGGAAGAGATTTCATCGCGTGGAATACAAACCTCAAAAAGATTTCCAACGATGGGCAGACCAGGAGGACCTGGAAGCGAGACTGTATGGGGAGCACCACCCAGCAGGCCATCAAAAAACCACAATATACGATTTAGAATTTTACGGCCAAACTCAAATCCACCTAAAAGCACCGCAGTAAGAGCAATAGCGGTAGATGCATAAAAGAAACCGAGGTCTCGAGCTCCAGTAACCAAACTGGAAACCATCTGGGTCCTGGGACCAGCCATGGTAGAGTTAAGTAGAGGGTCCATGTCGGCGAAGACGGTATAAGAGTAATGATGTGCTGTGGTGTGATGTTTCTTGAATCTCATGGCATTCGCAACCTTTTATATTTTTAGCTACATGGCGCAAGAAGTGATAGGCCAATGGCTTCCATCTCCCCGCCAAACGTGTAAAGCTCAAACGATGGTAAGCCAAGGCAGGGGGGTTTGAGAAACCCGGAACGGTATGCGAGGGCCAGTTTCCGCGAGGCAAACTATGGAACCGACGGATATTGGGTAACATTCGTACTAGCTCTGCGTCAGTATTGTTGGTAGTGGCGAGTCGTTGAAAATATTGCAGTTCCTTCCAGGCTTCTGTCTGACTGATCAAGAAGTCAGCAAGTGGGAATGAGACGAGGAGAAAGGAGTAACCGCCGGCATGATTCGCTAGTACAGAAACCTAGCAGACGGTGCTGACAATATGACCCGATGTATTGTTCATGTACCAGAAACCCGATAACGAAACTATATACTCGAATAAGAGTTGGAGTTAGGCGAATACCTATCATTACAACGGGTAACCCTAGACAAAAGACAGTCGCAGGGGTGTTCCAAAACTAAGAAATTAGGCGCAGCAACAGGTACCGCTACTACTTCTGACAAAGTCGTATAAAACGTTGCCGATACAAAATGTAAATTATATTTCAGTCTTGTCAGGCTTAATCCCCACTCAGCCTCGTCCTGGTGCCAATATCAGCCCCCGGTGTTGCTGGACTAGGGAGTGAAGGCGTCTACTAATGATATGCGGATCTACTCGCTAGGTTAAAGTCACTCCGTCTTACATCGACCAAGCTGAGTATGGCGAAAATTTTACATAGTCATCAAGGTTTTAGATAAGCACGGTGTAACTAATATTCCCACGGGGCTTATTGGTTGAGCAACTAAGAAGCCTTTCTTCACTCGAGTATTACTGACGCAGCCACCAGATCCGCGAACCAAGATTAGACGTACTCCGTACGTGTCGCGACTACGGCCAAGACGGCAGATGGATCAATAGTGGTAAGGTAAATGGAAAATCTCTCCACTTGAGGGTAGGCGGTTAGGAACGGTACAGTCGCGACCTTTTTTTTTTTTTTTTGCTTTGGACAATTATAAAGACCAGTTAACCTTGTAGTGCACAATAGCGGCTACCAAATTGTATGGGGCTTGGGACTCGGGAAAAACAGCACTGTCCTAAGCTATTGACACTAGTATGCGCCCGTTCACTTGGGTCAAACCGAGTACACAGCATTCAGCTTCACAGGAGCGCGAGCGGTGGCTTTTGGGGGCCGAAGTCTTTGAGGTCGGTTGAGGGGGCTTGGATGATCTCTATCCTCAGCCTGGTTAAGCAAGACAAAAAGCGCATCATGTATTAGCCATGTGGCCGAGACGGAAATTTTACTCGGGGCGGTATCCGGCAAGGCAGCTAGTATTCCAATAGTTGCACAGAATGGCGTGCTTGAATGCCTCGGACAAATTCCTCTCCACCAGGTGGACAATAGAATATGCACAATGACCTGTCGGTTTAGGAACCCCTCCGGAGCTGAGAGGATCCAGATCCGGTGGCCCCCAAAAAGCCACCCAAGGGGCCGGGCATTATCTTGCAACTCGTCACCCAGCCCATGTAGCACCACCTGATATATCGTAGCAGGCGACGCCGGAGCAGGTGTAATGGGGTGGCGTGAGGCTGAAGGTTAGTTTTGCATGAACTAGTCTGTGGGAGAGATTTTCCGCGTCTCGGGTCGCCAGGCATCTCTTCTAGAAGCATTCTTGCAATCTTGCTTACAGGTGTGAGCATATAACTTTGGGCAATTCTCGTGGTGGAGAGTCCGAGGGCAGCGCAGGATGCTTCCGTTGCCCTGCGACATGCGGAGAAATATGCGGGGCTTACATACAAGAGCAAGTCTTCGGGGATTAACCATCTTATTCAGGCATTTTCCGTACCGAGGTCCCACACTGCCGCCAAAAAGACTTCAGTTGAAAGCACCAGACACCAGCAGTGCAGATCGCTGCGGGGCAGAGAGGGGACAGAGGAGGAGACGGACACGGAGGGGGCGCGGAGAGGGGTTGGTGAGTGTATAAAGAGCTTTGCATCTAGGTTCGTAACCCTCAGGGTATTGCACACAAGTCCCCTCGATCCATTACAGACTTCTTCACCATCACCCATCATGGTTGAAGGTGGATGCCTCTGCGGCTCGATCCGCATCAAGTCCACTGGCGAGATCAAGGCCAAGGTACGTACACGACGCAGCCCGAATCCCTCTGGCATCTGCTGAGACAAGCCATTAGGCCCTCTGTCACTGCCTGGACTGCCGCAAGATTACTGGCTCGCTGTTTTCGACCAATCTTCTGGTTGCGGATGATGGCTTCTCTGTGACCAAGGGCACCCCCAAGCAATATTCCAAGACGGCCGACAGCGGCAAGGCCATCACCTCATTCTTTTGCGGTGACTGTGGCTCGACGCTCTGGCGCCAGAGTGATACATACGCTGGTTTGAAGATTATCAAGGCTGGTACTCTGGATGGAGGCGCTCTTGAGGATGCCAATCCGGCTGTCGAATTGTTTGTCGTGAACAGGCCGTCTTGGCTACCAGCTCTTGCCGGTGCCGTGCAAAATGACGCGGCGTAACGAGTTGGACCAAAAGATGGAGGGGAAAAAAAAAAGCGAAGCAAAGTAATCTTACTTGCCCTTGAAACTAGTATTAAGCTACCAGCTAATACTGTCTGGTGTGCAACCTCGTACTATGGAATTGGACTTGGAGGGTGTCTATTCTGCACCAGACGATACCGGCTCATGCAAACATGGCCAATGACTTGACAGGTAGTAAATGCAATATTTTGAATGCGATATCGCCTACTTGTGTTATATGTACAACTACTCAGGAAGGCCGGCCACCTGTGAGGATTCAATGTCAGCTGTTTTGAATTTGTGCATCAAGTCAACCTAGCCATGGCAGAGACCAGACCAGACCGCACTCGAGTTTCTCGGCCGACCCCCCAGACGTCAACTGGTCTGGTAACATCGGAGCGAAAGCGCTAGTCTGATCTGAAACTAGCGGCCCGGAGATTGCATGTGGGCATAAGCACCAACATTCACCAACCCACCGCCTGCAGAGCCAACTCAGCTACTCTTACGGAGGGCATCCATCAGAATAGTGAGGACACGATTATCCGACGCATCGACGCCCTTTGTGCGGTGTGTGTCGAGGTACGCATTCCCTAGCGCGATTCGGACCAGACACTGCATGTGAGCCGCGCACCACCACCAGTCAGAAATACCCCAAATGTATATAATACATGCTTGGGCACTTGCGCATATGCACATGAGACCTACGCACCGAGCCCAGCAAAAAGCCTGCGACGTCCATTGACTTTCCATTGTCATCGACGCCTCGGACCTCAAACACCAACATGTGGGAGTCCAAGCAGGCTGCTGACAACTCAGATTCAGACCATGTCCCCCCATCGCCAAACGTTGACAATGCCACAAGTCTACATTTGGCGGAACAGGCAAAACAGCCAGATCCAAGACAGAGTCCAGAGCAACCGCCAAACGGTGGCTATGGCTGGATCTGCACGCTCTGCGTTGCGCTCATAAATGCCCATACCTGGGGCATCAACTCGTCCTACGGCGTTTTTCTCGCCCACTACCTCTCCACCGATGCCTATCAAGGAGCTACGTATTTGCAATATGCCTTTGTGGGTGGCCTGTCAATCTCTTGCGCCATGCTCGTGTCGCCACTGGCCACTTTGTCAACTCGCCGATTTGGAACCCACGCGACCTTGGGTTTTGGAACCGCCCTCGAGGTAATCGGATTAATTGGTGCGTCATTCGCGTACAACATATGGCATCTCTTCCTCAGCCAGGGGCTCGCCTTTGGCATCGGCATGGGCTTTCTCTTTGTCGGGTCAGTTGGCATCCCGCCACAGTGGTTTACTACGAAACGATCACTCGCCAACGGCATCAGTGCCTCTGGCTCGGGTTTCGGAGGTCTGGTATACTCTCTGGCAGCTGGGGCCATGATTCGATCCATCGGAATCGCTTGGTGTTTTCGGGTGCTTGGGCTTTTGGCCTTTGGTGTAAACACTATTTGTGTCGCCTTGATACGGGACCGCAACAAAATCATCGGTTCTCGGCATGCCCCATTCGATATGAAGCTGTTCAAGAGACCGGAATATCTTCTACTCAACGGCTACGGCTTCTTCTCCATGCTGGGGTACATTGCCCTGGTCTTCTCCCTAGCCGACTATGGAAAAAAGGTTGGGCTGACCGCCTCACAAGCATCCGTACTCTCTGCCATGTTAAATCTGGGCCAGGGACTTGGGAGACCACCCATCGGGTACTTCTCGGACGCCATCGGGCGAATCAACATGGCTGGGCTAACCACCCTGCTTTGCGCGCTGTTATGCTTCGTCGTCTGGATCTTCGCCAAAAGCTACGGTGTCTTGATCTTCTACGCACTTGTTGGGGGCACTGTGACGGGCACCTTCTGGGCAACCATTGGGCCCGTTGCTGTCGAGGTTGTAGGACTTCAAGATCTTCCTTCAGCGCTAAACCTCGAGTGGTTAATCATTGTTCTGCCTTGCACGTTTAGCGAACCCGTTGCTCTCGAGATTGTTGAGCACTCGGGAAATTACCTTGGTACACAGCTACTGATCGGCTTCATGTATCTTGCTGGGGCTTTATGCGTAATGTTGCTTCGGGGATGGAAAGTGGGCGAATTGAATGAGATTGCGAGAATAAAAGACCACCATCCTGACAATCACCACCATGTGGACATGTCCCTGGGGTCTACCAGCGAATTGGCGAGGGCAGCTGGAAGGCGTACCATACTTACACACTTCTGGGAGTGGCGGAAGGTCTAAGCTACCAATCGGTTGACCCAGATTGAGACTACGAGCTATGAGATACCGAATTGTACAAACTATTAAGAAACCCTTGACAAGTGAATACAAGTTACTGCTCCACGGGAACAGGTTGCCAAGATCAACAGGGGCCAGCCGCAGATCTAAAGTAGATTCAGGAGACGAGTAAGCTAGGAGGGTAGGCGTAAATCCCCCGTGTCCAACCACTCTAGACCATGGACAGCCAACCATATACTACACTGCGGATCCCTCGAGGAGACGCACATAAGCCAAGTCGGGATAATTACTGTCCGCCCGCTACAACTCGGACAAAAGTTTCGATGCTACAATGTTTGCTTACCCGATCTAGATTCGGCGCCTAAGATTTGCCACTCGGCGGTCAGATTACGCGACATGATCCTTGCATGAAGCCTGTAAACGTGGCACAAAAAATTCCTCTTGGAACACGCCTGAAAATTGCCACCCGTGAGCCTGCGCTAAACGTTGGCATTGTCTCTTTAATTCAACACTGATGTAATTTGCTGACACTTGGCAGACTCGGATGCCTGTTTAATGAGGTGGAAGACGTAAATAAAAAGGAGTCTAAGCACTCTGTATCTAGCTGCGTGAATAAAACAACGTCGTTAGATCGTCAACATGAAGCTTTCCGCTATTATCTTGAGTCTGGTCTTTTGCGGCCTAGGAGCTTCTGCTGTCCCAGCGACCAGCCGATCCCCTATGATAACTTCATCCCGACCTCTTCTTCAATGGACTCCTCCTTCTCTCATACCGCAGATGCGGTCTGCCTTCCAGGCCAAGATTGACTGGGACTTGGATAACGTTAGCAATTTCTTTTTGATAGTCGGGCTTTTCTTTCCTAACAATAATCTACAGAACCATACCATTCAGACCCCATCCGGCCTTCGTGCTAGCTGGTGGAGTCGCGAGTATGTTTCCGACTAGTATTCGCATCGTCAAATATCTAATTTCTTTTTAGGGGCTACTGGTATGATACAAAGGGCCGACAGTTTGGCGAAATTCTTCGTGCAAACGATGACGGCATTGTAACGTCTGGAACAGACCCGGGGACCAAATATCTTGAGCTCCGTATGTTGATCATGAATCTAGTGAAGAAACGACACTCCTGTTGACAGTTGTCTTTTGTCTAGTTATTTCCTATGTCGTAAAGCTAGATGACGGTCACTGGGCGTATGTGAAGCACACAGGCGGCGCTATTGTTCGCCAGTATCAGAATGGCATCGTGTAAGTCTAAGGTTCCTTAATTAGTCTGAGATGAGATTTCGCTTTCTTCGGCCCTTAATAATGTGGACCTAGTCGAGTAGAAACGGATTCTGAAAAGTACACCTGGCTTAACCGAGTTGATTTCATTGCCCCCGGGACGTTTAACGGCACTGAGGTAATGACGGTCAATCATTACTTTCCTAATGTGAGTAGCGAAGATTTTACGCATTAGATCAAGGCTAACATGCTTGTCATCTACAGTCTTATAACTTGCCAAATGGCTTACCCAAGAAAGATAACCTCTAGGCTCAGCGAGGGGTATTCTTCTTGAGTTGGGATTATTGGACTGAGGGAAATAGGGTAGGAACTTTTGCTACCCTTCCGAATTCCTTACTTGAAAGGCGGCTTGCATTCCTCGATGACAGATTAAGTGAGGAACCAATTTAACATTAAACGCGATCCATCGATGCCAATCGTGACAATGTCCTTGTCGATCTAAATGTGGATGACAGGCCGTCGATTCTAGCTAATGTACGCCGACTTGAGACTTTATAGCTGGATGTGGCAAGTTATATATCTCATTACGCCACGAGGCAAAAGACTTAGCATGTATTACCGTCAAAGCATGCAGGAAAATATATTAGTTGCCTCATGAAGCCTATCTTCAACCGGGAGGACCAATCTAACCACGTATTGCTATGGATGAAAATCTGCTTGGTAGACTTTTCTTATATTTACTTATAATATACTAAGCTAATAGGGGTAGCTTTAATATTTATAAAAGGCTTAATTCAAGTGAAGCGATAGATCCACCTCAAAGAAGCCCCGTCCACGACGAAATCATCGGACGTTTACGGGACGGGTAGGTTAGGTGAGATGTTTTCAATTAGGATGTGCCTTAATAACGCTTACTATTTAGGGAATATGACGGTTTGCTCAAAGCTATACTCGTTATTAGTCACGCTGGCTCAGGCAAGACGAATCTAGTTAAGCTAATAATAAGAGAGAACCTTGCCGTTAGGCATTTACTTATCGCTAGTATGATCCCCTAAATGATGAATCTTATCTGTTCTAATCAGATTTAGGAACTACCGCCCCGCATTATACATTGACATGGATTAATGACCAGATGTTCCTCTTCATAGATACCCTAGATTTGGCTATAAAAACCAGCCTGTTTCGGAGGTAAAGCGTTTAATCTTTTTAAGATTTTTGGAGAGTGTTATCGCCTGTTTGGTGGCATGCATGGCGTATTTTACGACCAGAGTATTCTTGCCGACCGTACGTCTCCTGGCATGACGGATAGCCTTTGGTTTCTACGCAACCTTTGTTAGGACAAAGATGTTCTTCCTGCCATTACATTCATCACCACAAAGTGGGATGCTTTGGCCACCAAAGTATAAGATAATGCTGAGGCTAAGTATATGTTATTAAGGTTATCGGACTAGCGGTGGTATAAATCGGCGACCCTTCTGGTGCTAAGCATTTCCGGAGTCCGATCTCATGTCGAATGCGAAAGATACAAAACTGAGACCATCGACTTTGCAAGGATGAAAGTAATTAATGAGGTGATAAGCCGCTACAGGGATGCCGGCTCAATAAAAGCTCCCATAAAAAACGTGCCTATTCGGGAGTAGACTCTTTTGCAAATGGCAGGTGGTGCTGGAATCATTGCCGCAAGCCCGATTTGGCTACCAATTCTTGGGGTATATATGTTTTTTGCGCACGCAGAATGGTCTGTGAGCGTTACGGGCGCCCCAGTTAGCGGCTATGCCGAGGTGCGATTCTAGAATAGTGGTGCTCTTATGTCTTCCCTTATTTAATGTGAAGTTCCATACTCACTAATATCAGATTCCCCGAGCATTTCATGTCGGCTTGGTAAGTCCTTCTAGGTAGTGAGAATCATCCGGAGACAGTTCTAAACCCCACCGTAAAACACGACAATACGCTGATGGGTAACAGTATAGACTGCGGGCGCCTTTGAGCGGATGCCATGCTGGTTGGCGTGCTGTTACTATGTGCGCTAGAGATCGCAACCGTCTTAAGGCCATGCAGATCAGGAACGTGGGAACATCCTTTCTCCGGCTAGTGGGGGCTGCTTCAGTGCTGCTTAGTAGTAAACTCCTTTCCTCTAAATCTACTAATTCACAAGACTTACTATCAGAATGTCATAGGATTTGAGTTCCTTCGCCTATTAAACAAGTCCTCGAAAAAATAGAGTACTGTAAACGAACAATACGCAAGCAAACAAGAACACAAGGCTGCAAGTCTAGACGCCTATACAATCCATCCAACCATTTATCCTCAATTGAACCAGACGACCGATTGGGGTTGACCCATCAACACGTATGCTCCGCTGATCCATATCTTTAAGTAATTCATCGATGTACGGACCTGCGGCGGAAAGATGAAGAATGTGCGCAATAGCACGGTATATAGCAAGAAATCGCGAAGAAGAAGGCTCAATTACCCGTTCTTTCGTAAGAAAAAGGGTGCGAGTGACAGGTAAATTATAATTTAAGAATGCTAGTGGAAGGAACGTATTAATTCGGTACGTATTTGCTTTGCTGTCCACGAGTTTAAAATATATTTAAAAGTCCCCGAACAGTAAATGTAGATTATGTGTTAGCGTTAAAGCGTTACGTGGCCTGTTAATCTTGGGGCCGTTAATAAGATAGGTAACGCCGTGGTCGAACATGTTAAGGACTTTTAATGCCGCTTCTCGAGATGTATCCTGCGCCTGTAAGTAATGCGTAAATTTGCAGCCGGGTAGACAACGTACAAGCTCTAAATCTGAGTTGGATTTTACTAGGGAATGTGGTAAGATATAGGCGACTTCTAGCGAGTCAAATGCTTAACTAGTAAGAGGTTCTCCACTATTATCTTGAGCGTTGACCCCAGATTTCTGCCAGCGCTGAATGGCTTGATCTTGGTCAAATCTACGCGAAATAACACAGCGATGCCTGTCTCGTTGAAGGCAGTCACCTCGCAGGGTTTTCAGTCGAGCTACCGTCCCGATAAAAGAGTGTTCTCCGGCTCGCGTGCTTTGAGTGGCTGAATGGTACGCCGGTAATAGCTAGGGAGTTCTTTTTGTTGATGCTTTTACTAAACGATATTAATGCCTGGAGGATATGGTAAAACGAGGGCTAAAGAGGCTCACGAGGCAAAAAGAAGTTGTCAATTAAGTAATTAGCAAACCCACTTAACTTGGCTAGAATGAGTTCCTCCGTTTCTTTGATCGAGAAATTAATGTCGTTTTCTTAGTTTATTGGTAAGCTAAGAGCGTTAAAAAAGGCCTGGAGAATATTATCCTTAGACTTTTCGGAAGTTGCATATTCGTAAGTTAGGCGGAGTAGTTTCGGACGATTGTACTGGCCGTTCGATAGCTTATTGTTCTCGTAATGCTCAATAATTTCGAAAAATCTCTCTGCCGCCAGAGCGCGCTCATCAATCTCCAGAGGGGGGCTGGATGAGAAGCTGATAAATCCCTCTAGAGACGACTTGTGGCGGTGGTGTGCAGATGCCATCTCAACGAGCTGGGAATGGGTGATGGGGGAAGTGTGCTGCTGATTTCCAGCAGAAATGGTGGCGGGTAAATCTCGGCTAATATGTGCTGACACGTGGCCATTTGGTGGCTCACCTTCCCGACTCCAGAGAACTTTAGCATTTCTGTAAGTATTAATACAGAAAGTACGGTAGTTACCGTAAAATAACATCTACAATCAACTTTCAACTCCACCAGATTTCAAGCTCCATACATCCATATAATGTGGGATTTTGCGACTTTGCAATTTGTTCGCTGCAGGCCCCCGGATGGCGTTTCCTACGAAACGGCATCTGCGGATGAAATCCCTTATCGGAACTCGGCCGCACGGAGACGAAAGGAGTCACTGTTGGCTGCAGTCGCCCTTCATTGGAACGATAGCAGTGTAACCGTTCTTTGCCCTTTCTGCAATAAAGCGCACAGCCATGGTATCACTCACTTTAGGCATCATGAAAGGACGGGTTGGAGGATTCAGAACGACTGGGGCCGGTACATTTACGATCGTCCGTCGCCGATACGTTGTGATTCGAGAGTGGCGCACTGCGAGAAAGTAGATTCAGATGTAAATATTGAGTATGTAATCATCTTTCCATTTGAGAACGATGCGAGAGTCTCCGCATTATCTTTCGAAATCGAACGGACGCGTTACGGTGATGGCACGAAGCTGAAAGAACGATTCCGCACCGTTGGGCTTAATACGATACCTGAGGACATTCTACAGGAGCTGGAAAGCTATTCGAACGAATCATATGAACCCAGTGACCTTCCAGACAGATTAACAAGCGGCATCTCTGGAAGACGGGGACTACGACATCACGACGCGTTCTGAGTCAAATGGAGTGGAAGACCAGTTTACCTCACGAGCCTCTGGTGTGTCAATATCGGCGGCTTGTTCCGGAAACGTGAATGAGCTGAGACGATATCTCGAGAGTTCCCCAAATTTCAATGCACTTCTCCAGATCAAAGATGAGGATGGCCACAGCGGTCTTCAATGATTTCCCACATTCTTCCCGAGGGGTAAGTCGTGCTGGACAGCGGTGGCTCATCCTAGTGTTAAAACTAGACTTTGCCGCCTATCCCGCTCAACTATAGGGTTTGGTGTCGCAAAAAAGCATGAATGATTTTGCCTTAAACTTAATGCGAATTTACCTGGAATTATGGTATACCGCAGGTGGAATGGAAGTATCACGTGTTACTTTCGCTCTATTCTACGGTACTGCCACTTATTAAGATCTAGTTCGCAATCTCTTTATACAGTGAACCTAAACTATAATAAAGAAAACAAGAGAGCATGAAGCTAAAAAGACGCATATTAGCTATTTCGTATAAACTCGGTTCGCCGGTAGCGCGCTAGGGACACCGCCACTATCCATGGAAATGCCCCGAGTTATACTTGTTAGCCTGGCTTTGTCGCCTGTCACTCCACAATTACGTCAAGTTGTGGGTAACTCTTTACCAGTTCCACTACTATGGGCTTAAAAATATCTCAGATCGGTTCTTAGTTCCCGAAGCCATTATTTCGCAGGGGAACTAGCAACGATTTCAATTACCTTGACAAGCGCTAAGGCGCGTCGGAGATCAAAAAAGTTAGGCCAAAACCAAGTCTGGTACAACTACTTGACAGGCATTGTTCTGGATTTATTCTGTGTTATCATATAATATAATATTAATAACTATAACTATCAGAGGTGGATTTGCGGTGGGAGGTTGAACGAGCGGATAGGTGATTTGCTGGCCGAAGCAGTAACACGTTGAGAATACTAAGCAGGGACTAGCGGCACGAAAACTTGGGTGCACGTGCAGAAAATATTCTTATCCAATTAAACATAGTTACTGAATAATTAATAATTGCGAACCTTACTCAGTTATCGAAATGCTTAGGCTAGTTTAGAGCGGGCGCAACTGTTTAAGCTGTTAATATACGGGCGGCCTGGTAAAAGGATCGCGAAAAATAATACAGCCAGCCTGTTGAAAGCGTTACACTATCCCTGTCGGAATCGGGTTGATGGGTAGTCGAGATTGAGCAGATCGCAATTTTACAGAATGAAAATACACGAGAACTACCTTGCGGGAGCAAGCTGCCGTGGAACTTGCCGTATCCAAGGATTAGCTAGACAGGCTGAATCAAGGCCGATGTGCCGGCCGACCGAAACTGGCAGATGACGAGCAATGCTTGTGTCAGAAGCTGCGTCAACGACCAGATGCGTTTACTACGACTTCCTAACAAGACGAGAAAGTATCTATTAACAGTCCGCATAATTGAACACCAACTTAATGTGGACCGCGAAACCGAAGCCGCTTCATTTGGCCATCGACTTCCCTGAAAATCCTACAATTGCGTAAACATGGCCGACAAGTTTTGCGTGCCAATTAAGGACATGTAAATATAGTTATTGGTCACTAAGACGCTGATTGTTCTGGGGGACACTCGGACACATACTTGCGGCGTTGCTGGGCCAATCGCCTGGTTTGTCTGTGGGGCGTCAGAGCACACCCACCACATAAACTGGCTGCCTTTCCTTCGGACCCCTCCTTAGTCCCTTCATAACAGTTGCGTGGCCTTCACGAAGTCAATGAACACTTAGTACGACCTTAATTGATGGATGGGCACTCCGACTCTGAACCCAACTCCCAGATTTCCATATAGGGGATGACTCTAACACGGGAAGATATCTCTAAATGGCTTGCGGCCGTCCCGAGTTCCTCCCTATCTCAAGAACGTGAACAATACTGTCGCAAACGTCTCCCACCAACCCCGCCGATGTCTGAAGACGAAGCATCACCGACGAAACGCCTACGTGCCGACCCCGATGCAACACCAACTAGGCCCACGCTCGGGCCGAAATACAGCTCGAGTTATTCGCGTGGCTCGGGGAGCAGCACGTCGGCCGCTAGCAGACATAGCCGTAACGGCACAAAAAGCCCAACTAAACGTATAGCATACTTGCAAATGGAACAACTTATCGATTATAAGCCATTTGGGGGAAGCGAAGCGCCTCCCACAGCCCTCCAGGACTTCGTGAAAGAGATCAAACAATACGCTACTGGGATAGGTATCCTATCACATGATGAATTGGTACCGTAACCCGGTTCTAATGCAGGTTCCCAAACATTTTATTGACAGATTATTCACAGGAAAAATTCAGAGATGCCAGACGCGACGATAATCTCTTTAGAGATATACTTGAGACAAAGGCGGTGGTTGATGAGACCGATCGACGAGAGCAGCTGGGTAAACTACCCGACGTTAGAACGCTAATCGAAATCTGGAACGATGCTCAGGAGTGTCTGTTGGACGGCCATGCTGAAGCATCATGGAATTGCAGCGTCCATTTTCCCTTAATGAAAGTATCACTTCAGCTGGCGGCGGCCAACAGCGCCAATGGCCCCTGTCAAACCAGCGACAGCAGCCTCCGGCGAGATGCCCAAATTACTCCATTCAATGTGTATGTCCTGACAGTGCGCACGTCTTTTCTTAATTATCTCACATAATTTAGGACGACCGCTCAGATTGTGGCTCCATATACTTTAACGACTGTCTCAACAAAACACGACAGACGTATTGACTTCTGCATATGCATAAGCCCTCGCCGAAAATCTGCCCTAAGCAGTGCGATCTGCCATGTAGCTAAGCAGTCCGATCACTTCTCCATCAACCATTCAGACTATCCGCCGCTTATCGCCAGGCCAATCGGTGTGAGCTTTGAGGCCAAGCTGCCTGGCTCTGATTGGCAGCCTGCCATAGAACAACTCAGCGCATGGATGGGGGGACACTGGATGCGCATCAGCGAGCTGAACCAGAGTGCTGATGATATAGCTGACCTACAATATCTCCCAGGAATCATCATCCAGGGTCATGACTGGCACTTTATAGCCGCAACGCGCGGGCCAGAAGTAAAAAAGCATAAGAGGCGACAAATAATCATCTGGAACAAAATTCTGATTGGGTCAACAGATACCATGCAGGGAATCTGTCAGATTGTTGTAGTTTTGCAAAGGTTGGCCAAATGGTGCCACGAATCGCTTTTAACTTGGCTGCTCGACACTGTCCTAGTCCGCAATGAGACGTATCAATCAGACCATGGCTATTAGGGCAGTTGAGATGACACGCTCGTTCGACGAATACCAAAGTCAGTGTTATCGTCATAAAATTAGCACATGCTACCTAACGGTGGAAAGATGTATCGTGTATATGTTTTTTGTTCTTTCCGTTTCCCCTTCTCGCCGTCGTCGTTCCCAGTAAGCAGAGCAGTCTAGAACCTGGCAACTCGCGACCGGAGTGAAGATACTAATGATAGAGCCAACGTTAACAGCTTTAACCTTCACGTTAGCAGTGACAGTGAAGACAGACTTGAGTGGCGGAGGCTAAGCGACACTAGCGAATCTTCGGTCTACTTCTACTCTTAATAATAGGTTAAACGGTGGGGCTGTTATAATAATTTAGGGTATTAGTTATATTAATTAATGTTCTTTTCTATAATTTTTACCTAAAGTATCTTTAATAATATTACCTCTTATTTTATTATATATTATTATTATTAGGTACCCTAGAGCTATTATAAGCTATTCTAATACTTCTATATATAGTTTAAGTAGAAAAACCCTTTCTATAAAAAGAAAAACCCTCTCGCTTTTATTTTAAGCTATTTCTACCCTACTATACCCTAAGGTTATATAAAGCGTATTTCGTATCGTATAAGTTAAAGGTATTTACTAGGCTAGCTATCTTATCTTAGGTTATAATAGTTAGTAGGTAAGTTTCTTAGAAAGTAAGTTAGGTTAAATGCTATAAAGTAGCTTTTAAGTAGTATTATAATAAGGCTATTAAGAGTATAACTCTTAATAGTAAAACTATTACTTAAATTAATTAATAGAGAACTAGACTATTTAATTATAGAAATACTTTCTTCTTAAGTATTTATTTATCTCTTTATTATAGTTTTAAATTAATTAGCTTAACTATTAATCCCTTTAAACCTTAATTAATTAGCTTAAGGTTTAATTAATTTAATTCTTCTTAATTAATATATTTAAATATTAACCTCTTTAATCGCCTCTTAGGTTACGTGGCTAGTTACGTGCCCTTACCCTCTTCTTATACTTATAAGTCGTGCCTATTTTAGCTAATATAGTCTTATCTTATATCTTATATAGTATTATTTATAATATTATACCCCTTCTTTATTAGTCTTATTCTTAAGGCTATTAAAATAGGCTAGCTTAAGTGTTATACGTTTTCTTTCTTCTATTATTATATACTATTATATTAATTAATTATATCTTAAAATAGCGGTTTAAAGCTTTATTTACTTCTTCTTTTTACTAGAATAACCTTCTTTTTATAATAATTAATAATTTATCTTTATTCTTTATAAAGGCTTACGCTTATTACGCTTATATAGGACTTCCCTAATATAAAGCCTTTATTTTTAATTTAAGTTATTATATAAAGTGTGTGGTAAATAAGTAAGGGAATTATAATATTATAGGGGTAACCCCTTAATAGCTTTATAGTATTACGAATTAATATTATAAGCTTAAAAGGGAGCTTAAAGAAGCTAAAAAGCGTGTCTTAGCTAAGAATTAAAAGGTCTTACATTTACGAAAATAAAAGAAATTATAGTTTAAGAAAATAATACGTGCGATTACGCGTAATATTAATAACGTTAAAGAGTTAAAACGTGTAAAACGTAAGAAAGCGAAATAGCTTTAAAAGATTATAAGAGTCCTTTTTACTTCTTCTAAGAATCTAGATTTTATTTTAGTTTATTTCTTAAATATTAAATTTAATATTAAGTTATTAAATGGTACTTAAAAGATTAATTAGAATACGTTTCTTAAAAATAAAACTATTTAAGTAACGTTAAGTAATTCGTAAGATTTTTAGCTAGTTTTTAGGTGTTTTTAAAGTTTAAATATCCCTTTTATTTAACGAGATAATAATAATTCTTTATATCTCTTTATACTTTAAGTATTTATTTAACTTTATATTCGTTAATATCTTCTATTATAATATTTATAGTAATTATAAATTTATCTAATACTTTCTCTAATAGTAATATATAAAATATAGGATAGATTCTTATTTTATTTAATAATAATAGTTTATAATTAGTATTAAGATTTTTCGTTTAATAAGAAATAGTTTAATCTTCTTTTAGTTAAGTTTATTACTAGGTTACTTAGTTTTAATATTTTTACGAATAAGGTATACTTTATATCTCTTCTTTAAAATTAGCGCTAATAATCTCTTTCTATTTATATAGTATTTTATTTAGTTCTATAAAAATATTTATTTCTATTACAAGTATTTCTATATTTCTATTATAGTTATTATATACGTTATAGTTACTAGCGCGTTTATATTTTATGTTATATATATTTTAATAATAGGGTTAAATTCGTAATTTACCCTAAATAGTAATATCTTTATATTATTAATCTTAGAGCTATTATAAGCCTATTATACTAGTAGTAGCTATTTTACCTAATTATTTATTAATAGTTAATATAGCTTTACAGGTATTATTAAGTATTTAATTTAAGATTTTATTTATTTATTTAATTATAGGTAAAATGCTATTAATAAGCTTTATTTAATCTTTATAGTTTCTATAAGGTATTTCTAAAAGTTTAAGGTAAATAATTTATCGCGATTTAATATAAGCTTTATTAGTAATTTATGCTATACGATAACTATTTTAAAGAATATATACGCTAAGTTCTTAGTATTACTTAATTTCTTATATAGAATATAGTAGGTGTATTTTATAAGTTTATTTATAATAACTAAAATGCTATTATAAGTTACTTCTATTATAGGTTCTTTTAACTTTAGTAGTTTAACGATAAAGTTTATTATAATAGTTTATTATACTCTTTTAGGTGGTAATATTAGTTGTAATTCTTTGTATAGTACGTGTTACGCTAATTTTACTTTATTACACGTGTTACATTTCTTAATAACTTCTTATATTATTTTTCTGCTTTTTAAAAAGTTATATAATCTTCTTAGCCTATTAATCGTTTTCCTTACACCCTAATATCCGTGTAATAGGTGCTCGTATATTTTCTTAATAAGCTATTCTTAAAGTATACTAGGAATATACTATTATTTATTATATAAGAAGGTTTTACCTTTCTTAAATAAATGCGTTTTCGTTTTTTAATTATTTAAATAACTATTATTATTAATATATAATACGATTTAATACATTTATATTCTATTTAGCTTAACTTGTTAGGTTATATTAATTTCTCGGGTACCTAGTATAAGGTTTCTATTCTTAATAGCGTGTAGTAAGGGTATATTACTTACTTACTTATTTAATTTTAAGTTCTCTCTTTAATTAAGCGCGTTTACTCTTTTATTTTTAAATTCTTTATAATATATAATTTTAAAGTTATAATTCGTAAGGGTTTTATATTATTTAATCTATCGTTTATTTAGATTCTTTATAATTAAGAATAATATAAGATTCTTATAATTAATATAAACCTTAATTTAATGCTTTACTCTTATAAGATAGTATCTTTATTCTTTAAAGCACTTAATAATAGCTATAAGTTCTTTATTATAAATCCTATAATTAAGTTTAGGTTTATAGAGTTTCTTTAAGAAGAATATAATTAGGTATAATCTTTCTTAATTATCTTATTATTTAAGCTATTCGCCTAGTATAAAGTCTAAGGCGTTTATTTAAGCTTATAAGGTTTATTTTAATTAAGTGCTTTTAATATAGGTTTTAACGTAATTAAATCTTTTATCTTTTAGAATACTATAGCTTTTAGTTCGTTCTATTAAAAGCTAACTTCTTTCTTTATTAGGTTTATAAAAGGTTATAAAATATCTTTATATTCGCTTAAAAACTTATAATAGAAGTTTATAAATGCTATAAATCCTTTAACTTCCTTTAAATTCTTTAGTGTAAGCTATTTCTTAATAGTTTTAATCTTATTTAAGCTTATTTATATTTCTTTATATATAAGTATATACCTTAAAAAGTGTATAGTATTTTAATAGAACTAATATTTTAAGGCTTTAATTAAGAGTTTATTATTCTATAGAGTTTATAGTACCTTATATATATATTATTTATATTCCTTAAGGGTATTTAAGTAAATAAGAATATTATTAAGGTATATAACTATAAATACTCCTAGTTATTTTTATAAGATTATATTAATTATTCTTTAAAAGGTTATTAATACGTTAATAAGCTTAAAAGGTATTATTAAATATTTATAGTATTCTTTACTAGTTTAAAATACTATTATTTACTCGTAGCCTTCTTTTATTCGTATAAGGTTATAGGCTTCTTTTAAGTTAAGTATAGTAAACTATTTAGCTTTTTTAACTTTATCTTTAATTTCCGTTATAAGCGGTAACGGGTATTAATTCTTAATTATAATCTTATTTAAGTGTTAGTAATTAATATATAATTATAGTTTCTCGTTTTTCTTTAATACCTATAAAATTAGGTATTCTATTAAAGACTTTAATAGTTATATATATCCCTTTTATAGTATATTCTTTAAATACTCCTTAAGCGCCTTATTTTACTTAAGGTTTTAAGAATAAATTTTATTAAACGTTAATTTAGTATTAAGCTAGAGTTTAATCTTATAGTTCTAGCGTAAATACTTTAATAGTCTTATTTCTAGCTCTCTATTAAATAGCTTATTATACTTTAAGTATTTCTTAGAAATCTCTATTATCTTAGCTTTAAGCTCTCTAGTAATTACGTATATTCCTAGAGGCTTATTATAGTCTAAATAAAATACTCTTTATAGGCTACTCTTTGCTTTATAATCGTATTCTAGTAAATTCTATTAAAGTTAGCTAGTTCTTTAATTAACTTATAGATTACTTACTTATAACTAGGGTATCTCTAATATAATATTATGTTTTAAGATTACTATAATATTTAGTATAACTTAATGTTTCGTGCCTTATATATTAACTAAAAGCTATATAACTTTTATATTAACTACTTCTTAGCTATACTTTACTATAGTTCCTTCTATAATTATAAGTTAATAAGGCTTATTTTTAGGTGTTTAAGGTAATTATAATTTATTAACGAGATTTAATGAGATAAAATTTCCTTATACTCTACTATTAATTATTACCTAAATCTTTCGTTCTATTATAATTATATTAATTATAAGGTATATTATACTACTAATATTTATAGTATATAAAGACCTATTAGATCTTTATTAAGGAATTAGTTTTAATTATAATAATAGCTATTATTTCCTAATTTATTAATCTTATTCTTATATTATTCTTTAGCGCGTTATTTTAGGTGCTATTATTAATAGTTATCTTTTAATGTATTATTAGAGCTTTCTTAATAATCGCTTAACCTATTATTTATATTAATTAAACTTAAGCTAAGCGAGTTACTCGTAGTTATATAGTTCCCTTTTTTCTTATATTATAAGGTTATAGCTTAGATAGTATATACGTTATTCTTAGTATAATATAACTTCTCGTTTAATATCTTTAAATTAGTTTATTATAATTTTAATTATAATAAGGGTTATTCTTCTTCCCTTTTATTCTCGTAGAAATTATCTATTACTTACTTACTATTAAGATGCGTATAGTAATTATTTATAATAGAAGGTTTAATTAAGGAGTTTATATTTAATTTTAGGTTTATCTTTCTTAATTAAATAATTTTCTTCTTCTTAAATTCGTTCTAATAAAGGTTTACTTTT